>NC_082707.1:102494888-103180203 GCF_030144855.1 Hypanus sabinus
TGTCAGTCAATATTAGGAAAGTTAAAATCACCCATCACAACAAACCTATTATTATTGCACCACTCCAGCCACCCATAATGACTCAGTAAACAATCCATCCATGATTTCCTCATTTTCTGCAGCCATGATACTATCCCTAATTAGCAATGCCACCCCCCCCCCAACTCTTTTGCCTCCCTCCCTGTCCTTTTTGAAACATCAAACGCCTGGAACACTGTTATGATCCCAGCTCCCTCCTTTGTGAGAATCGCAAGAGCACCCGTCGAAAGGGGGGGGGGGGGGGGGGTTGGTCAGTAGACCCAGTAGGAGAGAGAGAGAGAGAGAAATGTGCCAAATTGCACGTCCCACCCGGGATACAGAAGAAGACGACAGCGACTATTGTCTCATGGAGACCACGTGAAAAGCCCTCGGGCAAGGTGGGCTGGTCGAGAGAGAGAGATTGCATCATCCCAACCTGATTGACACCTGCGACCCCGTGAGGAAGGATAAAGGAGAGTCTCAGGGGGACAGCCCCCTCGGATGCACCAAGAAGACACGAGAGAGTGTTCCCGCAGCAGCGGGAAGCCATTCTGAAGGAAGCCACGTGTGTTAGATTCCGGGATTGGAATTTGTGGCTGGAATCACAGAAAACCGCTTTTAACTAACATCGGGGAGAGGAAACCAATGCTCCCCCGATTTCACGGAGGATTCAACAAGACTCGGCAAGTTCTTTCTCTTCTCCCCCAATCTCTCTCTCTCGGTCGCCCCACATGAAACCCAGCGATTTTCAAAGGGCTGAGGCCTGCAGTCTTTCTGAGTGACTTTTATATTTCCAACGGACAATCTATTAACCCCTAGACAACAGCTGAGCTCACTTCTTAATGATGATTATTACTATATCCGCGTTTTAGATTGAGTGTTGACGATGTGCACTATCTGAATGTATGTATTAACCCTACTTTTGTGTCCCTTTATAAATAAAACGTTTGAAAATAGTGACATCAGACTCCAACGGACCTCTCTATCTTTGCTGGTGAGTTATCCAGTTACGGGATACGTAACAACATGGGGTTTCTCGTCTCGGGATTTGACACCAAATTGGGAGGCCAGTGAATCGGGCTTGTAGTCTAAAATTTGAATCTGGTTACGCGGGTAGCCAGACGGGAAACCAGCAAAGATGGACATGGGTGAATTTATGGAAAACCCGACGGTGGGGGCGCTAGAGGCCGCCACCAAATCAGACTTGTTAAATTTAGTGAAGGGGTTGAACCTCACAGAAGTGAGGTCGTCCATGAAAAAGCGAGAGGTACGAAGGACCATAACCCAGTGTTACATTGGGAAGAAGGTGTTTGAAGCTGAGGTATTGGAAGATATCCCTGAAGAGGTACCATCAAGTGGGACGGTTCAGTTAGAGGTGGAGAAATTGAAGTTGGAACATGAAATTAAGTTAAAAGAGCTGGAAGCGGCTGAGAGAGAGAGAGAGAGAGAGAGAAAGGGTTGAGAGAGAGAGAGAGAGAGAGGGAAAGGCAAGAGAGAGAGAAAGAGGGAAAGGCAGCATGAAATTCACCTAAAGAAGCTAGAAGCAGAAGAGAAACAGAGGCAACATGACCGGGAAATTGAGAAGATGAGAAACGAGCGAAGAGATCAAGGATTAGACCAAGCAGAGCGGTTCAATGTTAGTAGGGAGTTGAGATTGGTGCCCCCGTTCGAGGAGACAGATGTCGATAGCTATTTCTTGCTTTTTGAAAAGGTGGCAGTAAATCAGAAGTGGCCAAAAGAGCAGTGGGTGGCGTTGTTACAAAGTGTGTTAAAGGGGAAAGCCCAACGAGCATATACGGCGTTGTCCCTGGAGGAGGGAGAAGCGGAGAATTATGATGAGGTAAAAAAGGTCATTCTCCGGACTTACGAATTGGTACCTGAGGCCTATAGACAAAAGTTTAGAAATTTAAGGAAAGGGTGGGATCAAACGTATACCGAGCTAGCCCATGAAAAGGGGGTGCTCTTGGACCGTTGGTGCACCGCGGAAGGAGTGGACGAGGATTATGGGCATCTCAGGGAGTTACTTTTGATCGAGGAATTTAAAAGTTGTGTTCCGGAGGAGATCCGGATGTATTTGAATGAGAAGCCGGATAAGTCCATGTCAGAAATTGCTAGGTTTGCAGACGAATATGTCCTAACCCACAAGACAAAGACTTCCTCGAATAAAGGTCCCCAGAGAGACCTTGGGAACGATCGAGAAAGTCCGATGAGTGAGGCAGAGGTTCCACCGGGAGCTAGCGGTAAGGTTGAGGGGGAAAGGCAAGACGGCCAGAGGGTTCCGGGTTTGACCTGTTTTAATTGTGGAAAGGAGGGGCACATTGCATCTCGATGCTTTGCTCCGAGAAAGGAGATAGGAAGAGGGAAAGCCGCAGTCCCTATCAGGTGTGCCGTGGTAATCAGAAAATCGACCAGGGAGTGGAGGGTAGACAGAGTACGAGAAGGCTCTGGGAGTTGTCTGTCACACGGAACTGTGTCTGTGACGGAGGGAGACACACCAGTTGCCGTAAGAATCTGGAGGGATACTATCCCTGGTTAGCTGTAAGGTACTAGAATTTGGTCGGAAAATGGGCATGGTAAAGGTGGAAGGAATAAATAAAAGGATAGAAATGGTGCCCTTATATAAGGTCATTCTGGATTGTGAGCTGGTGTATGGATCAGTTGAAGTGGGGGTGCCCTCAGAATTCCCGAGAGCTGACGTGGACATCCTGCTGGGGAACGACTTAGCAGGGGGTAAGGTTTGGTCAGCCATGCTGCCGACCTGGCGACCGGCGAGTATGGTGGCCCCGTCCCTAGCGCCCAAGGACCATCTCGCCTGCGCGGTCACTCACAGCTTGTCGAGAGAGAGAGCTGTGAACGAGTGCAGTTTAAATCTAGTCAGTTTTGATTTGGCCGAGACATCTTTGCTGACCCTGTGCCATGAGGGTTTAGAGGGTGGTAAGACGAAGAGTAGTAAAGTGAAAGGGTGTAAGAGAAAGGTCCTAAAGGTAGGAAATAAAGATGAGGAACAGATAAAGCTGTTAAAAGGTCCAGAGTTGGACATGGATGATCTGTCTGGTTTGGCAGAATTGTTTGAAGAACTTGAGAGTTCTAAAGGTGTTCCCGATAATGAGAGGAGGGCAGTCCTAGATGGAAAGGGTACCCTTGCCTCGAAGGGGTCTGCTGAAAGGGCCGAGGAGGTTGTTTCAGCTCGCAGGGTTGCGCCTTCCCCGGGTGGGAGCTGCCCAGAGAGTAACTGGGAGGATCGGGGGAAGTTAGAATTTGAAAAAGGTACGGGTGTTGAAAGCCTGGAAGAGGCCAATGTCCCGTTTGAGTGTGTCCGAGATGGGGATGCACGAGGTGCTGAACCTGGTAACGGAGCTCAGAAGATGTCTGAGGTATCTGATTCAGTGGAACGGGACGGCCGTCCTTGTGGGTCAGATGGACTTGGTTCAGTGGGAAAAGGGTTAACCTTGGTAACCGGGGAAAGTGTGAGCTCCCCGGCGTCTGTACTCGAAGGTGGGTTCAAAGTTAACACCGAATTTAAGAATGGGGGGGGTGAGGATTGTTAGCGAAGGAAACGAAAAGTCTGTAGTTTCCAAATCGAAGGAAGAAATCTTAAATCTGGCAGATCGCTCACAGAGTGAGCCGGGGAATAGCGGGGCCCCCCACTCTATTGTTATGCCAGGATGGGGTGTGAAAAGGCTGCCTTCGACAGGCTACTTGAGCGAAGAGTTCGAATCAAACACCAATAGCCTGAAGGGAGCTGATAAAAGGGCCAGCCACCTGGGTGAAATCAAAGAATTGGGTGGAGATGGTCTAAGTCTGGGGCATGGTGTTGCTAAAATAACCCCGATGAGCGGGGCGGGCGGGAGTTCACCACGCAAAACTACTCAAGTTCCCCACGGGGGCGGCTCGCCGAAAAAGAGGTGACGGTTAATGGGGATGCCATTGTTAGACAGCCAAGCAGGTTGAACGGGTTTGCACCAAAGCCTGTGAATAATAAAGCCAGCCCTTTGGAGACCTGCCGGTTAAGTTAAACGACTGAAACGATTAGTATTCGTGTAAACTTTAGTAAATGCACCTAAGCTAAGGTCACACCTCCTTAGTTTTGTTGCTTAAGAAAAAAAAATTAAATGGGTGGTTATTGAATTGAAGTCTGATGTACAGTTTGCAATGTTAAGATATTAAAGAAAGGGACATTGTAATCGTTAACTATTTAGATACTGACTTGAATGTATACCGGTAGTATTTTGTGAAAAGAAAAACTTGTGTATTGTGTTAGATTCAAAACTCCTGTAAGACTGTGGACCACTCCGTTTTAACTGCTGGTAAAAACGTTTTTTAAGAGGGGAGGTGTTATGAGCCCAGCCCCCTCCTTTGTGAGAATCGCAAGAGCACCCGTCGAAAGGGGGAGGGGGTCAGTAGACCCAGTAGGAGAGAGAGAGAGAGAGAGAGAGAAATGTGCCAAATTGCACGTCCCACCCGGGATACAGAAGAAGACGACAGCGACTATTGTCTCATGGAGACCACGTGAAAAGCCCTCGGGCAAGGTGGGCTGGTCGAGAGAGAGAGATTGCATCATCCCAACCTGATTGACACCTGCGACCCCGTGAGGAAGGATAAAGGAGAGTCTCAGGGGGACAGCCCCCTCGGATGCACCAAGAAGACACGAGAGAGTGTTCCCGCAGCAGCGGGAAGCCATTCTGAAGGAAGCCACGTGTGTTAGATTCCGGGATTGGAATTTGTGGCTGGAATCACAGAAAACCGCTTTTAACTAACATCGGGGAGAGGAAACCAATGCTCCCCCGATTTCACGGAGGATTCATCAAGACTCGGCAAGTTCTTTCTCTTCTCCCCCAATCTCTCTCTCTCGGTCGCCCCACGTGAAACCCAGCGATTTTCAAAGGGCTGAGGCCTGCAGTCTTTCTGAGTGACTTTTATATTTCCAACGGACAATCTATTAACCCCTAGACAACAGCTGAGCTCACTTCTTAATGATGATTATTACTATATCCGCGTTTTAGATTGAGTGTTGACGATGTGCACTATCTGAATGTATGTATTAACCCTACTTTTGTGTCCCTTTATAAATAAAACGTTTGAAAATAGTGACATCAGACTCCAACGGACCTCTCTATTTTTGCTGGTGAGTTATCCAGTTACGGGATACATAACAACACTCAGCAGCCATTCCTGTCCCTAAGTCATCCAAGTCTGTAATGACACAACATCAGAGTTCCACATATTGATCTACACTCTAAAGTCCATCCACCTTGCTCATGATACTCCTTGCTTTGAAACAGACAAATCTCAAACTATCTGGCAACATCATTGTAAATCCCCTCTGCACCCTTTCTATGTTTCCACATCCTTCCTGTAGAGAGGCGACCAGAATGGAGCACAGTACTCCAAGTGGGTCTGATCAGTGTCCTACATAGCTGCAACATTATCTCTTGGTTCTTAAACTCAATCCCATGATTGATGAAGGCCAATACACCATATGCCTTCTTAACCACAGAATCAACCTGCGCAGCTGCTTTTAGCCTCCCCAGGATCCTCTATCCACCACACCCTCATTTGTTGGATTGTACGCATCCCATGATGCGTTTTTCCTTGGATGGATAAAGTAGTGCTATTGAGCAACTTGCTAGTGGAATAGACCTGTAGTATTGGATGTTCTTCATAGCAGCAATGTCTTGGGTTTGCAAAAAGGTCACACTTGGCAAACAATTATAGTTTGGTTGGACCCAGAGAGGCTGCTGAAATCTGAGCATGCTACAATCTTACAAATCATTATCTACGTAGAGGCTGTTAACCTCAAGGCATCCACTTTATATTTAAAGACTCCTGAAGTTCAATCACTTCCATATGTAGGAGGCAAAATAGCCACCCTAAATGTAATAAGGGCTCACCAACAGTAATATGACAATTGATTATTCCATTGTTTTGTATTGATATTAACTGAGATGCAAATATGGGGCTGGGGGTTCAGAACAATGTTAGGGGATCTTTTATTTTCACTTGGTAAGACTTTAATGTATTTTGTAGCCCAGGAAAATATACACACTCAAAAAAACAAAAACTTTTTTGGGTCTTTAATTCCTTTATCTGTTTTAGATGTTTTAACGCAGAAAGAGAATATCAAAAATAAAAACAACAAAATGAATTACAAAGAAGTTTCTGCTGTTTCAATTGCAGCTAAATTTCGGTCCACAGCCTTGTGTATCAACTAGTTAGGTATGCAGTATGAAAATACAAAACCAATATGGTACTGGCAATTCTAAAAACAATGCAAACAACATTAGAAACACACCAACCCTGTATCTTATACACTACATCAAAACTATGAATAAATGGATTTCATCTTAATCAAGAGGTACACTCAGTTTACAAACACATACAGGCTAGACCCGGAAACGAGTTCTCCACGTCACGCTCCGTGAACAGAGATTAACTTTCACATTACTCTGTTACATTCACATTCGGTCATGAAACAATAAAGTAAGACAAGAATTAAGCCTTTACAATATATTGCCCTGTAGTTAAGTTACTTGGAAGTGTAACCTACTAGGCCAACAAGGAACCTTGCACAACCACGCTAGCTGGCGGCAATACCTTACGCGCCAAAATTCAAAGCGTCCTTGTGTAAAACATGTCAAATTACTGATATTCTAGATTTACAATCAAGTATACATGAATTTACAGGGATAATATCAAATATTATTCACCTTTCCTCACCACTCGACGTTCTTCCCACAAGCAAACTCTGCTTTCCACTCCGCACGTGCATAATGACGTCACCGTTTTCTCTTAAAGGCACAGGCAGATACTTTAGTGTTACCACGGTGAATACAGAAGTTTTAACAATAAAAAAATGATATTTAGCAGTCACCTGGTAATTTCTCACCCAATTATGTGCACTTTTGACACACACCCAGTGTTGGAGCAATGCTGGAATGGGAATCAATAGCAGAAGTAGTTGTGTGTGTTGTCCATCCGCTAACAATGAAGTTAACCAGATTATGAACCAGCCTTTACACCACAAGTGTGGGATGAAGTGAGGAAAGGATACTTGTCTCAGAAGTTGTCTCCACAGACCAGGCACAGAAACAAACCCTTCCTTCAAGTTTGTCTCCCACTGAAAGGCTGATTCTCCCTTTACGCTTTCCAATAAACAAAAATATATTTTCAACTTTAGACAAGAACTTTCTTCACTTGACTTACACTCTGCCAGCCACAACCTTCACCTGGATAAAATTTTTGACAGCAGATTAAACTGGGATGTCTGCCCCATGTGAGATCAAAGAATATCTGGTGCTATTTAATGAAGGGTAGAGTTGTCCTGGGCAATACTTACCCTTAATTATCTGCTTAGAGATACAGCAGGGTAACCAGTCTTCCAGCCAATGAGTCCATGCAACACATTTACAGCCAATTGAGCAATCAACCTACTAACGTGCACGCCTGTGGAATGTGGGAGGAAATTGGAGCACCCACAAGAAACCCATGTGGTCATGGGATGAACGTGCAAACTTCTTGCAGACAGTGTCTGGAGGTAGTTGTTGTCAATGGATTAGCATAGAATTAGTGCAAGTGGGGGCTTGATGGGTATATAGACTCCATGGATTGGAAGTCCTGTTGCAATTCATGTGCCTTTATATCTTGTAAAGGAATAAAATAAATTAACTCAACACTAACATTAGCTGGTAACCTGATCCACACAGCCATCAATGTGGGCTTGCTTAATAACTTGGAGCTGCATCCGTTATTCTGTGCCCTGTTTCAGAATGTATCATTCCTCTAGTCAGATTACAGAGGCTGACAGATATTTAAAAGCACAATTTTTCTCGTCTGCTTCTGAAGAACATCCATCATCTGCTTAGTGGAAACTGAAGAGTGAGCCAGAGCATCACACCAGCACTAACAAATGACAAAAAGGCAATTCAATTTTTTTTTCAGTGGAATTTTTTCAAAGTAGTTTTGGAGATCTCTTCACACTGATGAGGGCAGATGGAAGATTGTAAAGCCCCATCCCTTAGAGACGTGCAGTAAACCAGAACTCAGTGATAGTTAGGTGGATATTTGCTTATCAAAAAGATTCAATGTTACACCTGTTTTGCTTTGTTTAATATACTTGGCAAGAAAGCAATATTTACTGAGTGTTGGCTAAATGATCATTGTCTTTCTGCCAAATCACAGCACAAAATACCCTCACTAGCTTCAGCATTTCTCCAATGTATTGCAGTCCAAAGACATAGTGAGGCAGGTTCAACAATTGAATTCATTAATACCTAATGCCTAACCCCAGTATCTAGAGACAATGAAGCTTCCAACAGCATTAACGCAAAGGACCTGAATCCTTTCACAAAATTGTCCACCTTTTTACTGCGCCAACAGATTGTTTATTCCGGGCCCCTGCAGGGTTTCTGTGCCATTTGAATGTTTGCTTCTCAGCACACTGACTTGCAGCTCATAACAAGGGCCACACAGCAGGCAGAGAAGTCTTGCAATCATCACGTAATACATTGTGAAAGTTAGTAAGAGAATCAGTGCATCTCCCATCGGCCGTGACATGAGTACAAACCATGCTATTGAGTGCTTCATCTATTAAGCAATTATTTATAATCTTCCTTGCTTTTCCACATATACTGTAGAAACCCTGGAAAATGTGATAGGCAGTCAGCCTCTGTTCAATTTGGCTGATCTCTACTTTTCCCATCCAGCCTGTGCCCCTTACTGAACTGTCAACTACCAAACACAGTCTCAATCCTTAAAATTGCTCCTGGCTACAACTGCACTTTGGGAGAGTCTACTAGACTTCCACTCCCTTTGTCACGTTGCACTTGAGTGGTCTGAATTTTTACTGTGCTCTCAATACTAGCAACCAAAAAAATTACATCTATCTTATCAATGCCAGCAAGCCTTTTAAAAGTTTCATCTTAATCCAACCCAACCCTTAACATTTTGTATTCAGGGCTATAAAGCACATCCTTGTGGTTAGCCACTTTGGATCAAGGGTCAAACTACTGAATTGTGCTCTACCCATCCAAGTCCAACATGGTTTTCATGCACAAAACAAAGCTCAGAATTTGGTGCTTTACAACATCCATGCAAAATTTCCAGAAGAAGGGGCTCACTGTGAAATACCTCCAGAGTCTCAGCTGATGTTCACCAAAGCAGGAATGTGACAGAATGAGTGCATAATAAGATTATTTGCACAAATTTGGAGCTGAACTATCTGCCACATCCTGCAAGACCACTGCCAAAATATAATGGCTTCACACCGTAGATCAGTATCATTTCATTAAAATGTCAGCCACACTCAATTAGCGACAGACCACTGAAGCTCAAAACACAAGGGACAGAAGTTACTTTTAAATGAGAAATTTTTAATTAAAGAACAAAAAATTCAAACAGCTGTAGATAACCATCAGAAACTGTTTAAGTACTACTTCATTAAATTTGCTAGGAGTGAAGGGTTGTGACAACATGGATAAAATGTTGATTAAAAGACAGAGCAGAGTTGGTGCTGTATAGATGTTATTCTGACAAAGAGAAGAGTGCACTTGTAACCTTCACCATCAGGGTTCAGTATTGAAACTATTCTTCTTAATAATGTGCTCATGATCTAGATTAACCTTAATGGGCAGAGATGACCCAAAAGCTTGGAAGTACAGTAGATTTTGGTGAAATTGACACATCTTTGGCTAATGTCCTGCATGGCAGTGAAGTCCAAAATCTTCAGCTTTGGTAAAAGAAAGAGGAGGTCCAATGGTGCGTTTCTCCGGGATACAGGAATAGGAGAAGCGGAGTGCTCAGTTCCACCAAACCTTCAACATGGTTGGACACCTTGATAAAGATGTGAGAAATAAAAACTTGTGAGTATCTAGACTTACTTATAAGCTATGAAACACAATGAAAATAATGAGAACATCTCAGCTATCCTTACCACTGAGATAATACAGAGATATTCAAGGACAACATAGAGCTGCTTTAGGAGATTTTGTTCCCCACCATTGTTACATACACTACATTAACTTTTTCTCTTTATACAGGAGTCTATTTAGCCTATATATTTATGCTGGTCCTTAAAAAAGCTCTTCAATTGCTCCATCTACATTGCTTTTACTTTATCAGTGCTTTGGCTAATTGTCTTTAAGGTTCTGATGGATGCATGTTGAGTCCAGTGATCTGGAATGCACGTTGGAAATTTTGGCATATTTGTTGAAAGACCTCAATTTACAATTTATAATATAGATGCATTACCATTTCATCTCTTTGAGGAAATGATAAACTAAGTTTATTAGGTCAAAGTCCAAAGTACATTTGATCTATGTTTTAATTTGTAAATGTGTATACCAGAAGCACAGAAACTTGACTCCCAGTGGAAGACTTGTAGTTCAACTTCATGCTACGTTTTACAGTGCACACATTAAAGTAAAAACTGTATAACTCTCTAAAGGGTAGAAGAGTGACCCCTGATGATCCTCTCAGTCCTCACAATCGTTTGAAGGGACTTGTGGTCAGATACATTGTGATTCCTGTACCAGATGCTGATTCAACCTCGTTCAAGTCTAGTTTATTGTCATTCAAGTGTACACATGTATGCTGCCAACTAAAACAATGTTCCTCTGGATCAAGGTGCACCACACAACACACTTAACTCACACACATAACACATAAAGTAATATTACCACAAAAATTTACAAATAATGAGGTGCATATATGATGCAAGTTAAAAAGAGAATGTATAATGCTCTCACACATACGTGATGAGACTCGTATGGTGAGATTCATAAGTGGTATCAGGGAGTTCAGTAGTCTTATAGCCTGGGGGAATCAGAATCAGAAGCAGGTTTTTTATCACTGACATGTGAAGTGAAATTTGTTAACTTAGCCGCAGCAGTTCAATGCAATGTATAATATAAAAGAGAGAAAAAATAATAATAAATAAATAAATAACAATATATGTGTATTAAATAGATTTTAAAAATGTGCAAAAAACAGAAATACTCTATATTTAAGAGAGTGGAGGAGTGTCCAAGGATTCAATGTCCAATTAGGAATCAGGTAGCAGAGGAGAAGAAGCTGTTCCTAAATTGCTGAGTGTGTGCTTTCAGGCTTCTGTACCTTCCACCTGATGGTAACTGTGAGAAAAAGGCATGCCCTGGGTGCTGGAGATCCTCAATAATGGACGCTGCCTTTCTGAGACACCACTCCCTGAAGATGTCCTGGGCAATTTGTAAGCTAGTACCCAAGATGGAGCTGGCTAGATTTACAACCCTCTGCAGCTTCTTTCAGTCCTGTGCAGTAATCCCCAATACCAGAGAGTGATGCAGACTGCCAGAATGCTCTCCATGTTACACCTATAGATGTTTTTGAGTGTATTTGTTGACATGCCAGATCTCTTCAAACTCCGAATGAAGTATAGTCGCTGTTGTGCCTTCTTTATAACTACATCGATATGTGGGGATCAGGTTAGATCCTCAGAGATCTTGACACCCAGGAACTTGAAACTGCTCACTCTCTCCACTTCAGATCCCTCTATGAGAATTGGTATCTGTTCCTTCATCTTACCCTGAAGTCCACAATCAGCTCTTTCATCTTAACAGTGCCAGGATGTTGCTGCAGGACCACTCCACTAGTTGGCTTATCTCTGATGCTCTATCAATAACTTCAAAAGACTGGAGGTAGAGTAAATACTGAAAGGCTTTTATTAGCAGTAAAATGGATCCACGTCCATGCTGGATCACTGCCCTGGACTGTGGGAGGAGCAGTGACACAATCACCTTTATCCAGGGGTCTGTGGGAGAGCCGCAGGAGCAGTCAGCAAAGGGGCGTGTCCAGATAGATATACATGGTTTACCACAATCTCACTCCTGTACACCCTTTTGTCACCACCTGAGAATCTACCAACAATGGTTATATCATCGGCAAATTTATAGATGGTTTTTGAGCTATGCCTAGCCACACAGTCATGTGTACATAGAGAATAGAGCAGTGGGCTAAAGTGTGCCAGTGAGGTGTGCCAGTTTTGATTGTCAGTGAGAAGGATATGTTATCACCAATCCACACCAATTGTAGTCTTCCAGTTAGGAAGTTGAGGATCCAATTGCAGAGGGAGATATAAAGGCCCAGGTTTTCAACTTCTCAATCAAGATTGTGGGAATAATGGTATTAAGTGCTGAGCTATAGTCGATGAACAGCATCCTGACATAGATGTTCGTATTGTCCGAGTATTCTAAAACCATGTGGAGAGCCATTGAGATTATATCTGCTGTTGACCTATTGTGGCAGTAGGCAAATTGCAATGGGTCCAGGTCCTTGCTGAGGCAGGAGTTCAGTCTAGTCATGACCAACCTTTCAAAGCATTTCATCACTGTCAATGTGAGTGCAACTGGGCAATAGTCATTAAGGCAGCCTACATTATTCTTCTTAGGCACTGGTATAATTATCGCCTTTCTGAAGCAAGTGGGAACTTCCGCCTGTAGCAGTGAGAGGTTGAAAATGTCCTTGAATACCCCTGCTAGTTGGTTGGCACAGGTTTGCAGAGCCTTACCAGGTACTCCATCAGGACCTTCTGCCTTGTGAGGGTTCACTCTCTTTAAAGACAGTCTAACATCGGCCTCTGAGACAGAGATCACAGGGTCATCAGGTGCAGCTGGGATCTTCACAGCTGTAGTTGTGTTCATCCTTTCAAAGTGGCCATTAAAGGTGTTGAGTTCATTTGGTAGTGAAACATCACTGCCATTCATGCTATTGGGTTTCACTTTGTAGGAAGTAATGTCTTGCAGTCCCTCCAGATTTGCCGTGTATCCGATGTCACCTCCAACCTCATTCAAAATTGTCTCTTCACCCTTGAAATAGCCCTCTGCAAATTATACCTGGTTTTCTGGTGCAGGCTTGGATTGCCAGACTTGAATGCGATAGATTTAGCCTTAAGCAGACAATGTACCTCCTGGTTCATCCACAGCTTTTGGTTTAGGAACGTACAGTAAGTCTTTGTGGGCACACACTCATCCACACAGGTTTTAATGAAGTCGGTAACAACTGCACCATACTCTATATAACCATATAACAATTACAGCACGGAAACAGGCCATCTCGGCCCTTCTAGTCCATGCCGAATGCTTACTCTCACCTAGTCCCACTGACCCGCACTCAGCCCATAACCCTCCATTCCTTTCCTGCCCATATACCTATCCAATTTTTTTTTTTAATGACAAAATCGAACATGCCTCTACCACTTCTACTGGAAGCTCGTTTCACACAGCTACCACTCTCTGAGTAAAAAAGTTCCCCCTCGTGTTACCCCTAAACTTTTGCCCCTTAACTCTCAACTCATGTCCTCTTGTTTGAATCTCCCCTACTCTCAATAGAAAAAGCCTATCCACGTCAACCCTATCTATTCCCCTCATAATTTTAAATACCTCTATCAAGTCCCCCCTCAACCTTCTACGCTCCAAAGAATAAAGACCTAACTTGTTCAGCCTTTCCCTGTAACTTAGGTGCTGAAACCCAGGTAACATTCTAGTAAATTTCCTCTGTACTCTCTCTAATTTGTTGACATCTTTCCTTTTTTCCTGTCTTGCTTCATCCAAAATTCTACTCCAGTCTTCTCTATGCTTAAAGAGTCACTGATTGTAACTCATTAGAATAGAGAATGCCAAAAGTCAAGCTTTTCCAAGGAAAAACTTCCTTATTTCAGTACTAGATGACTGACCAAACAACCCAACCCGCTCCCAATGGTCTTTTGGTCTAGACTCCTCCCTTTTGGTAAAAATTCTCCAACCATGGCAATATCTCTCAGAATTCACTCGGGTTACCCACAATGGTGGGGGGTTATATGGGAGGCAGGGTTTGAAGGTCGGCACAACATTGTGGGCTGAAGGGCCTGTAATGTGCTGTACTATTCTATGTTCTATGTTCTAATACTCAAAGCTCCAGAGAATCCACAAAAATGTAATAAAAGGACACAGGAGCATGAGTAGGCCAACTAGGCCCTGCAAGCCTGCCCCACTATTTAACGTGATTACTGGCTTCAGTTCCTTTCTGTGACCCCCTAATCCATGGTCTTTCAAATATTTGACCATCTCCATTTCAACCACATTAAATGATCCAGCTTTAGTCACAGAGAATTCCAAAATTTCACCACCTTCTGAGAGAAGAGACTTCTATGTAGCTCAGTCTCGCAACTTACCTTGCAGGCACATGCCCTTGTTTGAGGCTCTCTCACTAGTGAAATCATCCGTCCTGTAATGCCCATTTATAGATTTGAACAAAGTCACCTCTTACTCTACTGAACTCATGCAGACCCAAACTACTTATTCTTTAGATAGGACAAACCTCTTATCTCATGAAATAGCCTGGTGAATCTACTTTGGACGTTTGAATATTAATATATTCTTCTGTAAGGAAAGGAATAAAACTGTGCAATATTCTAGGCATGGCCTCACTAACATCATGTGCAACAGTGACATGACCTCCCTGTTCATAAACAGGGAAGTAATAAAGACTTGTTTTTGTCACTGCTTGTTAGACCTGCCTCCTGATTCATGCATTAGAACACCCAGATTGCTTTGACCTTCACACATTTACATTCTCTCTCAAATAATCAATTTTTTGATTCCTCTTGCTGACATTAAAATCCATTTGTCAGTCTTTTTCCTTATTGATTATTGACTTTAGCATCTTGCCAATAATAATTGCAGTTTCAAGCCTTTCTCTAGTTTTGAACAAAGGAGTCACCATGGCTGTTTTTCAATTTTCTGGTAGCGTCCCAGAATTTAATGAGTTATGAAGATTTTAATCAGTGGGACCTAGCACACAGCCCAGTGGATCCTGGTGACTTGTCCACCCTCACTCCCAGTTTCTCCAGTAAATTACCGTATTGCATGTATTTGAGAGCTTTGCAAGTTCTACCAGTTTATTTGAGAGGAGCCCATTTAGTACATTAGCAATAACAACGTGTCCCAAGGTAAAGACGGATGTAAAAAAAAACACACATCTGCTATTCCTTTGAGCAAAATGGGCCTGGACTGGATGATTAACAGCTCCTTGCTTGGAGAATCATTCCTCAAAGAAAAAATTTTTCAGCTCAGGATCAATCCAACAAATGATTTTTTTTTACACTGTCATTAACATCTATCAGAACAGAGGTCAAGATGTTGACCTCTGAGGTCAAGAGGTTAGATTTGTCCTGTTTCCAGCCAGTCTCACAACTGCATGTTGGACCAAGGACGGTAAGGTGACACGGTTCTCCACTGAACTATCCCACTGATCTTATTTCAGGGTACTGCCTTGCCTAGAAGTGGAATAGAGCAGAAAACAACAGCACGAAATAGGGAAAACCCTTCTTTTTCTCCAGTGGGTAGAAGAAGAAGGATTTAAAATTAATCTTTTCTGTAAAAAGGATTTCTCCACAATCCATGTCGATTAGGATGGCTGAAGGATTCACGTGAGCTGGTCCCAGTCCATGCCAGCTTATTTTGGAAAAGATGCTTTACATGTTACTTCCCTTAATAATTCAAAGTTTGAAGTACATTTATTATCGAAATACACATATGCTACCATATACAGCAGTGAGATTCATTTTCTTGCAGGCATCTGCAGTAGAATAAAGAAATACAATAGGTTACTGAAAAGCAGCACAATGCATTAGAATCAATGAAATATGAATGAATTAGTATTTCAATATATATGAATAAATCCATGAATATTTCAGAGTGGCTTGTTGTAGTAATCTATCTAGATACTCACAAAGCCCCAATGCACCCAGCCAACCATTTGAGCTCCCTACACAATGAATTTAAGATCTAGATACTTAAAAGTCACATACACGCAGCAAACCATTCAAGCTCCCTACACCTTGATTTTAAGAACCCTATTCTTGTTTTAAAATTCTTCCAAATGCTTTGCTCCACCCAATTTCTACTTTTCCCTCCACCCCTGTGATCCTCTTACATGTTGGTCCACCACCTCCTCTTTTGCCATGTTGAGGTCACTCCCAGGGTGCAGGAGCAACACTTTATATTCTGTCTGTGTTGTTTCCAACCTTATAGCAGGAACATTGAATTCTTCTTCTGGTAGTTTTTTTCCTGTCCCCACTTTGGCCTGTTATCTCTATTTCTCAACCGTCTATTACCTCCCCCTCATGCCCCTCCTTCTTCCTTTTCACCTGTGGTCCACTCTCCTCTCCTATCAGATCCCTTCTTCTCCAGCCCTTTACATTTCACACCCACCTGGCTTCACCTATAATCTGAAGCTAGTCTTCCCTTCCCTCCCTCCACATTTTTATTCTAGCATTTTTCCTTCTAATTAGTCCCAAAGTGCATGACCGCACATTTCCCTACTCTACATTTCATTTGCCATTTATTTACCCATTCTCCCAATATTTCAAAGTCTTTCTGCAGACTCTCTGCTTCTTCAACACTACCTATCTTTGTATTGTCCGCAAACTTGACCACAAAGCCAACAATTCCGTTATCCAAATTGTTAACATATACTGTAATGTGAAAAGAAGCAGTCCCAATACTGACCCCTGAGGAATATCGCTATTAACTGGTAGTCAATCAGAATAGGCTCTGACATGCATCAGTGAAGACTGATGCAAAATTCTTATTAAGTTTCTCTTTCATTTACTTGTTCTCCATTACTATCTGTCCAGCATCATTTTCCAGTGGCCTGATATCCACTCTCACCTTTCTTTATATAGCTGAAAAATATTTGGATTATTGTATATATATTGTATATTATTACCTAGCTAACCTTCATAGTTCATCTTTTCTCTCCTTATGGCTTTTTTGTTGTCTTCTTTTGGTTTTCAGAAACTTCCCACTAATTTATGTTTTATTATATGCCCTTACTTTTGCTTTTATGCTGTCTTGGACTTCCCTTGTCATCCATGATTGCCTCATCCTTACTTTAGAAGACTTTTTCATCTTTGAGATGTATCTATTCTGTCCTTTCCAAATTGCTTCCAGAAACTCCAGCCATTGGTGTTCTGCCATCTTCCCTGACAGTGACCCTTCCAATCAACTTTGGCCAGCTTGTTTGTCGTAATTCGCTTTACTCCACTGTAATGCTGTTAGATGTGACTTCATCTTCTTCTTATACTTTCACCTTTTATAAAGTAAAATCAGGTGACTATGCTCACCTTGACCATCAAAACGTAATAGACCATCATGAACTCCCACAGTTGTCAATGATCCTATGATTTCAGTCACAGAGGCAGATTTGTGAGAAGCCTTCAGGAGAGTGAACTCACAGAAAGCATCCAGCCCAGATGGGTTAACTGCCCACGTACCAAAGACCAGTGCTGATCAACTGGCTGGTGGGTTCATTGAAATCTCTAACCTCTCGCTTTGGCAGTCTGAGGTACCCACCTGTTTCAAGCAGGCTTCAATTATACCAGTCCCTAAATAGAAAGTGGTAACCTGCCTTAATGAATATTTTCCAGTAGCACTTTCCCCCACGGTGATGAAGCGTTTTGAGAGCTTGGTGATGAAACATATTGACTCCCCTCCTGAGAAGCAACTTGGATCCACTCCAGTTTGACTTCCAGCTCAACAGGTCAACAGCAGATGCCAACTCATTGGCTCTTACTCAACTCTGGAACATATGAATAACAAAGATACATATATCAGGATGCTCTTTATCAATAACATCTCAGCATTCAATAATATCATCCCCTCAGTATTAATCAATATGCTTAAGAAGTTGGTCTCAATATCTCCTTGTGCAATTGGATCCTCAGTTTCTGCACTTACAGACCTCGGTCAGTTTGGCTTGGTAAAGCATCTCCCCCACAATCTCCAAGGCTGTGTGCTTAGCCCCTGCTCTACTTCCTTTCCACTTGGCTAAGCACAGTTTCAATTCCAATTTCAAGTCTGCTGACAATACCACTGCCATAAGCCAAATCAAATGTGGTGACAAATCAGCATCTAGAAGGAAATTGAAAATCTGGCTGAGTGCTGCCTCAAGAACAACCTCTTTCTCAATGTCAGCAAGACCAAGGGGCTGATAATTGACTTCAGGACAAGAAAACCAGAGGTCCATCAGCCAGTCCTCATCAGAGGTTCGGAGGTGGAGATGGTCAGCAGCTTTAAGTTCCTTCATGTTATCATTTTAGTGGATCTGTCCTGGGTCCAGCACGTAAGTGAAATTATGAAGAAAGTACATGAGTGCTTCTACTTCATTAGGAGTTTACGAAGATTCAGCATGACATCTAAAACTGTGACAAACCTCTATAGGTGTGTGGTGGAAAGTATGTGGATCACAGCCTGGTATAGAAACACCAATGCCCTTGAATGGAACATCCTACATAAAGTAGTGGATAAGGCCCAGTCCATACACATAATGCTCTGCCTAACACTTTGCACATCTACACAGATTGTTGGCACAGGAAAGCAGCATCCATCATCAAGGACCCCCACCATGGTCTCCTCTCACTGCTGTCATCAGGAAGGTGGTACAGGAGCCTCAGTACTCACACCAGCAGCTTCAGGAACAGTTACTACCCCTCACCATCAGGCTCCTGAACCAGTGGGGATGGCTTCACTCACCTTCACTCGTCCCATCACTGAACTGTTCCCACAACCTATGGACTTACTTTCGAGGACTCTTCATCTCATGTTTTCTATATTTATTGCTTATTTATATATTATTGTTATTTCTTTCTTTTTGCATTTGCACGGTTTGTTGTCTTCTGCACTCTGGCTGAATGCCCAGATGATGTGGTTTTTCATTGATTCTATTGTGGTTATTGAATATGCCCACAAGAAAATGAACCTCAGGGTTGTATATGGTGACATATATGTACTTTGATAATAAATTTACTTTGAGCCTTGAACCTTTCAAACTGCAGAGTGAATGCTATCAAATATAATTTTGTATACCTCAATCAAATCACCGAGTGGGAGTACGTGAAGTGAGCTAACTGTTCAATCAAATTCTCACTCAGAATTAAAAAGGCAGCAGTTTTTCAGAGTTGGACTCTGACCAATCATCAAGTGGGATTCATTAGAAAGGGCAAATAAAAATAACACAAATGCAAGCAGGACAGCCATTCCTGGAGCTGCCATTGTGTGAATGGGTCAGTGTTTGGAGAGGTTTTAGCTCATCAGCCTCAGGCAAGGTGAAATAGCTGTTAAATTTCTCTTTTTGTTCTTAGTTCTTCATTCCTCATTTGTTAAGGCAGAGTTTGCAGTGGGAATTGCTCCGGGGCAGTGCTTTGTATTGTGTGTGAGATGTGGGAATTCTGGGAGACTAGAGGTCTCCCAGATAACCATGTCTGCACCAGCTGCACTGAGTTGCAGCTCCTCAGAGAACGTGTCAAGGAACTGGAGTTGCAGCTCGATGACCTTCAGCTGATACCGGAGACTGAGTAACTGATAGATAGGAGCTACAGGGAGGCAGTCACCCCTACGTCACAGGTGACTGTCAGGAGGAGGGGAAATGACAGCCAGTACAGAGTATGCTGTGGCCATTCCCTATACCACAATTGATACTGTTGAGCAGGACAACACAGGGGGAGCCTCTGGCACTGAGTCTGGAGCCTTGTCTCAGAAGAACAGAGAGGTGAAGTGGACTGCAGTGGTGATAGGAGATTCTATAGTCAGAGGAACAGAGACGAGATTCTGTAGGCACAACAGAGACACTCGGATGGTGTGTTGCCTCCCTGGTGCCAGGATCAGGGATGTCTCAAATCAGATCCATGGCATTCTAAAGGGGAAGGGTGATCAGCCAGAAATATTGGTATATATTGGCATCAATTATATAAATAGGAAAGATGAGGAGATCCTGAAGAGAGATTTTAGATAGCTTGGTAGAAATAGCAGGACCTCCAGTGTAGTAATCTCTGCATGGCCACCTGTGGCATGTGCCAGTGAGAGTAAGAACAGGATAATTTGGCAGGTGAATGCTTGGCTGAGGAACTGGTGCAGTGGGCAGGGGTTCAGATTTATGGATCATTGGGATCTCTTCTAGGTAAGATATGACCTGTACAAAAGAGACATCCCTGAACCTGGGGTGGACCAATATCCTTGTGGGCAGGTTTGCTAGAATTGTTCTGGCATGTTTAAACTAATTTGGCAGAAGGTTGCAAACTAGAGTGATAGTGTTGAGGATGAAGTAGCTGGTTTACAAAGAGGGGCAGAGTTGTAGTGAGACTGCTAGAAATGAGAGCCTGATGATAGGGCAACATAAAAGGCAGACAAAATTGAGAAGGTTGAAGACAGGACTGATGGTGTTGTATTTGAATGTGGACAGCGTATGGAATAAGATAAATGAACGTGTAGCACAGTTACAGATCAGCCTGTATGATGTTGTGTGCATCACTGAATCATGGCTGAAAGAAGATTATAGCTGTGAGCTTAATGTCCAAGAATACACATTGGATCAACAGGATGGGTATGTAGGCAGAGAGGGTGACGTGGTTCTGTTGGTAAAAAATAAAATCATATCATTAGAAAAAGGTAACATAGGATCAGATGGTGTTGAATCATTATGGATAGAGCTAAGGAACTGCAAGTGTATAAAGACCCAGATGGGAATTATATACAGACCACACATAGTAGTAAAGGTGTGATCTATAAAATTACAATGGAAAATAGAAAATGTATGCCATAAGGGAAATGTTACAATAGTTGTGGGGAAGTTACAATATACTGGTAGATTGGGAAAATCAGGTTGGTGTCAAGACAGAGAATTCCTAGAATGCCTATGAATGGTTTTTTAGAGCAGCTCATCGTTGAGCCCACTAGGGGATCAGCTATTCTGGATTAGTTGTTGTGTAATGAACCGGAATTGATTAGAGAGTTTAAGGTAAAGGAACCCTTTGGGACATGAAATCATAACATGTTCATATTTACTGACATTTGAGAAGGAGAACCTAAAGTCAGATATATCAGATGTAACAGTGGGGTAAAGGGAATTACAGATACATGATAGAGGAGGTGGCCAGAACTGATTGTTAAAGAACACTGGCAGGGATGAGGGCAGAGCAGCAATGGCTGGAATTTCTGGAAGTAATTCTGAAGGCACAGGATATATAAATCTCAGTGAGATAGATAGATACTTTATTGACCTCAAAGAAAATTGTAGTGTCACAGTAGAATTACAAATGCACAAATATACAAATATACAAATATTAGAAGAGAATTAAGAAAGAATAAAAAATAAGTTACTTCAAACAGTCTAACAGCAGGCAGTCATCCCTTCCCTGGCTATAGGTTGACTCATTATAGACCCTAATGGCTGAGGGTAAGAATAACTTAATATAGCTTTCTTTGGAGCAGTGCAGTTGTCTTAATTTATAACAAAAAGTGCTCTTTTGTTCAGCCAAGTTTTCATGCAGAGGGTGAGAAACATTGTCCAGAATTACCAGGATTTTTCGTAGAGTCCTCCATTCTATTGCAGTCTCCCTGTGTGTCCAGTTCGACTCCTAAAACAGTGCCAGCCTTACTAATCAGTTTATTGGCATCACCTGTGTTGAATCCATTGCCCCAGCATATCACATCATAGAAGATTGTACTGGCAACAACAGACTTGTCAAACATGTGAAGGAGACCTCCGTCTCCTCGGGTAGTAGAGGGACCCTGGCCTTTCTTGTATACAGCCGGTGTTGGTGTTCCACTCAAGTCTGCCATCCAGGTGCATCCCCAGGTACTTGTAGATCCTCACCACATCGACATCCTAACCATCAATAATAACAGGGAGCAGTACAGGCTTAGTCTTCATAAAACATAGAAACATAGAAAACCTACAGAAACAATAGGCCTTCAACCCTCAAAGTTGTGCCAAACATGTCACTACCTTAGAAATTTTTTTTTTCATTTTTAATCTTTTTTTAATTGATTTGAAAATATGTAAAGACAAATACTAATCAGAGGAGAAGTTATATCAACTACATATTCCAATGGAAGTACAAACTTCAAAAAAGTATGCACTGTCAAAATCATATATAGTATAATATTGAGCTCCTCAATATCCACAACTCCTCTTAACAATTCAATAAAAAAAGATCAAAAACTGCCATTATTAAGAAAAAGACCCCCCGCCCCACTAAATTAACTTAAAAGAAACAAAAAAAAGACTGGGCATTCCATTTGAGGATATAATTACCAAAAAAAGGGAAAAATCCTTCCAGTCAAATCTGAAAAGTCACAGAGAAGAAGAAAAAATATTACCTAAAAAAGTGAAAAAAAAGTTAAAAAAGAAGAAAAATTAAATCATATGAAAATATTGAATGAAAGGTCACCAAGTTTGCTCAAATTCAAAAGATGTATCAAATGTCCGACTTCTAATTTTCTCCAGGCTTAAACACAACATAATGGAGGAGAGCCAAAAAAAAACAGTTACTAGTTTACCTATAGCCCTCTATTTTTCTAAGCTCCATGTACCTATCCAAAAGTCTCTTAAAAGATCCTATTGTATCCGCCTTCACCACCATTGCTGGCAGCCCATTCCACATACTCACCACTCTCTGAATAAAAATCTTACCCCTGACATCTCCTCTGTACCTAATCCCCAGCACCTTGTTGGTTGTGTTCTCTTGCAGCAACAATTTCAGTCCTGGGAAACAGCCTCTGACTACCCACACGATCAATGTCTCTCATCATCTTATACATCTCTATCAGGTCACCTCTCACCCTCCGATGCTCCAAGGAGAAAAGGAGTTCATTCAACCTATTCTCATAAGGCATTCTCTGCAATCCTGGCAACATCCTTGTAAATCTCCTCTGCACCTTTTCGATGGTTTCCACATCCTTCCTGTAGTGAGGTGACCAGAACTGAGCACAGTACTCCACGTGGGGCCTGACCAGGGTCCTATAGAGCTGCAACATTACCTCTCGGCTCCTAAATTCAATTCCATGATTAATGAAGGCCAATACACTGGCTTGGCAAAGTCCATTACCATTTCCTTTGTCTTACTGATGTTGAGCTGCAGATGATTCAGCTTGCAGCATTTGACAAAGTCCTCCACCAGGGCCCTGAATTTACCCTCCCATCCTCCCTTAATACACCCAATGATTGCTGAGTCATCAGAGAATGTCTGCAGATGACAGGACTCCAGTGTTGTATCTAAAGAAGTATTCTAAAGGCAAGATGACACAACCGTGGCTAACAAATGAAGTCAAAGGCAACATCAAAGTAAATGAGAGGGTGTGTAACAGAGCAAAGATTAGTGTGATGTTAGAGGATTGGGAAGTTTTAAAAACCAACAGAAGGCAAATAAAAAGTAATTAAGGAAAGGGTGGAATACGAATTTAAGCTAACCAATAATATCAAAGAGAATACCAGAAGTTTCTTCAGATAAATAAAGTGTAAAGAGAGGCAAGAGTGGATATCAAACCATTGAAAAATGATGCTCTGGAGGTAGTAATTGGGTCAAGGAAGTGGTGGACAAACTGAATAAGTATTTTGTATCAGTCTTCGCTGTGGAAGACACCAGCATTATGCTGGAACTTCTAAAGTATCAAAGGGGTGGAAGTGTGTGAAGTTGTCATGATGAGGGAGAAGGTTCTTGGAAAACTGAAAGGTCTGAAGGCAAATAAGTCACCTAGACCAGATGGTGTACACCCCAGTGCTCTGATAGAGGTAGGTGAAGAGGTTGTGGAGACGTTAGTAATGATTTTTCAAGAATCACTTGATTCTGGCATGATTCCAGAGGCCTGGAAAATTGTAAATGTCACTCAATCTTCAAGAAGGGAGAGAGGTAGAAGAAAGAAAACTATAGGTCAGTTAGCCTGACCTCAATGGTTGCGAAGATGTTGGAGTTGATTGTTGAGGATGTGGTTTCAGGGTACTAGAAGGCACATGATAAAATTGGCTGTAATCAGCATGTTTTCCTTAAGGGAAAATTTTGCCTGAAATATCTGTTGGAATTCTTAGAGGAAATAACAAGCAGGTCAGACACAGGAGAATCAGTGGATGTTGTGCCCTTGGATTTTTCAGAAGGCTTTTGACAAGGTGACACACATAACGTTACTTAACAAGCTAAGAGCCCATGGTATTACAGAAAAGAATCCAACATGGATAGAGCATTGGTTGATTGGCAGGAGGTAAATAGTGGTAATAAAGGTAGCCATTTCTGTTTGGCTGCTGGTGACATGCTGCTCTCCAGGGGTCTGTGTTGGGATGGCTTCTTTTAACGTTATCTGTTAATTACTTGGATGACAGAATTAATGGCTTTGTGACCAAGTTTGTAGATGATGGAAAGCAGGTAGTTTTGAGGAATTAGAGAGGCTACAGAAGTATTTAGACAGATTAGGAGAATGGACAAAGAAATGGTAGATGGAACATAGTGTTGGGAAGTGTATGGTTATGCACTTTGGTAGAAGAAATAATTGGGTTGACTATTTTCTAAATGGAGAGAAAATTCAAAAGTCTGAGGTGCAAAGAGACTTGGGGATCCTTGTGCAGGATTCCCTAAAGATTAATTTGCAGGTTGAATCTGTGGTGAGGAAGGCTAATGCTATGATAGCATTCATTTCAAGAGGACTAGAATATAAAAGCAAAGATGTAATATTGACGCAAACACGAGAAAATCTGCAGATGCTGGAAATTCAAGCAACACACACAAAATGCTGGTGGAACACAGCAGACCAGGCAGCATCTATAGGGAGAAGCACTGTCGATGTTTCAGGCTGAAACCCTTCGTCAGGACTAACTGAAAGAAAAGATAGTAAGAAATTTGAAAGTAGGAGGGGGAGGGGGAAATCCGAAATGATAGGAGAAGACAGAAGGGAATGGAGTGAAGCTAAGAGCTGCAAAGGTGATTGGAAAAAGGGATACAGAGCTGGAGAAGGGAAAGGATCTTGGGATGGGAGGCCTAGGGAGAAAGAAAGGGGGAGGGGAGCACCAGAGGGAGATGGAGAACAGGCAAACTGTAGTTCTTTCTGGCCATCAGGTCACTGTGCCAAATGCTCTGTTTACCATCGTGTCTACTTTCAAGGAATTATAGATCTGTTCTCCCAAATCCCTCTGTTCTACTGGACTCTGCAGTGTTTTTCCATTCACTTTGTAAGTACACTCAAAATGCAACACCTCACAACTCCACTACTGGCTTCTTCAGTATCTCCACAATTTAAACATTCTCCCATTGGTTACTCCCTCATTACTTTTCTTCAAGATGTTTCTTACAACCAACCTTGAATAATTCTGCTGTAATACTCCACTTACCCTATTGTCATTTAAAGATTAACAATACTCCTTTGAACAATCTCAAAATGCTCTCTGAGGGTTGCTGCCAAAAGGTGTTATTGGTGGTCTTGATGATATGGTATATGCCATGTCTTGATATTAATAGTATCTTTGTTTTTATTTCAGGGCAAAATTCTTAACTAAGAAGATTGAAGAAGAGAAAAAGAGAAAGGCTCTCAGAAAGGAAGAGCAGTGGAAGTTCAAGTAAAATTTAAAATTGTATGAGCGATGCTGTCATTGTTAGCACAGGAGATCACGCTGCTGTTGAATCAGCTCTTGTCTGTACTTTTGCATGTACTTATATTTGCAAATCATTGTTTGACATTGCGCAACAAGGCTTCCCATCGCATAATGACCATAATCTTGAGCAAAACACAAAATGATGGAGGAACTTAATTAGTCATGTAGTGTTTATGGAGGAAAATGAATAGTCAACCTTTCAGTTTGAACACCTTCACATGGGCTGGAAAGAAAGAGGGAGATAGCCAGTATAAAAAGGTGGGTGAAACGTTGGAGCAAGCAGTTCTCGAGTGTGAGAGATCAATCCAGGTGAGTGTGTGATCAGCAGGTGAGGAAAGGGAAGAATAGGGAATAATGAAAGAAGCTAGGAGACAGGTGGAAGTGACAAAGGGCTGAAGGAGATGGGAGAGGACAGTGGACTTTGAACAAGAGGATGAAGGTGAGGAGGGGTGCAAGTAAAAAGAGTAAGTGGGTAATGGGCAGAAGAGAGAGGATGAGGGAGGGGAAAGAGAAGGCACAGAGCTTGTGGGATTGAGGAAAACACAGGCGAGTGAGGAGTGATTACTGGAAGTTAGAGAAATCAATTTTCATGCCATAAGGTTGGAGACTGCCAAGGTGGCAGTTCCTCTAAACTGCATCTAGCATTTAGCATCTAGCACCTGGCAGTAGAGGTGGCTGAGGTCAGATATGTTGCTTTAGGAATAGGTTATGGATTAAAATGTTTGGGATATTTTGGCTATTACAAACGACAGAGCAAAGGTGCTTAACAAAGCAAATCTCAATCTTGATCAGATCTTACCACGCTGAATGTAATGTATGATACTGATGTGAAGTGCAGCCTCAGCTGAAAGGACTGATTAGGGCGAGGGAGGAGGTGTAAGGATAAGTGTAACACTTAGCAAAGATGCATGGGTAAGTGTCTGGAGGGGGATCAGTGAGGAGGGACAAACAGACAACGGAATCATGGAGAAAGTAATTTCTGTGGAAATTGTAGAGGAAGAGGTGCCGTGTGCCTGTTGGACACGGAGGGAGTTTCAGAGAATGATATGTTGTTAAGAAGTCGTATGATGTGTTGGCCTTCATCAACCGTGGGACTGAGTTCAAGAGCCGTGAGGTAATGGTACAGCTATACAAGACCTTGGTCAGACCCCACTTGGAATACCATGTTCAGTTCTGGTTACTTCACTACAGGAAGGATGTGAATACTACCCAGAGAGCAGAGGAGATTTACAAGGATGTTGCCTGGATTGGGAAGCATGCATTATCAGATTAGGTTGAGTGAACTTGGCCTTCTCTCCTTGGAGTGATGGAGGATGAGAAGTGACCTGATAGAGGTGTATAAGATGATGAGAGGCATTGATTGTGTGGATAATCAGAGGCTTTTTCCCAGGGCTGAAATGGCATAGTTTTAAGGTGCTTGGAAGTAGGTACAAGGGGGAAGTCAGAGGTAAGTTTTCCACACAGAGTGCTGGGTGTGTGGAATGCACTGCCAGCAAAGGTGGGAGAGGTGGATACAATAGGGTCTTTTAAGAGGCTCTTAGATAGGTACATGGAACTTCGAAAGATGAAGGGCTATGTGTTAGGGAAATTCTAAGCTGCTTCTAGAGTAGGTTACGTGGTTGGCATAACATTGTGGGTCGAAGGGCCTGTAATGTTCTATGTTCTATGTTATGTTGCAAGGAAGAACCCCATGCCAGGGGCTGGAAGAAAAAGGATCAATTGCTTGGCCAATGGGATATTCCCTATTTCGGTGTTATAAATTGGAGTAATGGTCTGAGTGAGTACTGGTACAGAGGGAACAGTAGAATTAGGTTTTCAGTTGTTGGTCTGGGATCAACATTGTTACATTGATATTTGTACAGACAATAAAGGTGAGTTTCATAGTGAATTTCCTCACTTAGACTTGTTGATAATAGTTTACAGATTATGGCATCCCCAAGTGTACTTGAAAAGACAGAACAGAGGTCTGGAATCCTACTTTGGAGTTGAATCATCCATTAGCTTAGGATCTTAAATTGGGGAAAGGAGAGGACAAGAAGAACCCAGAGGGTTTGGAGAACTGGAGAGATTACTTTCTTAGGAAATGGCCCAATTATGAGGGGTGGATAGGGAAGGTTGAGAATGGTGGTTGAGGGACCCTAGGGGTGCATTGTGGAAAAACATTGGTAAAAGAAATCAAAGAAGTTACAAAGGATTAAGTTCTAATGGGATGTATGCAGAAACATTGAATTGAAATCAAGAGAGAAAAATAAAAATTGTTAGAGGAATTGTGTAAGTGTAGGGAAGAGTTAGAGAGAGAGGAAAAAAGGAGCTGGAGAGAGAGAGCAAAGAAAATGTAATTCTGAGGAAGCAGTATCAGATGAATTTGATACACATGAGTCAGTTTTAAGCTCAGTGTGAATGTGCAACGAGAGGAAAGGAGAAAAAAGGAGTGTAAACAGGCAAATACTGAAGTAGAGAAATGGAGTAGTCAGTGTCAGGATTTACCGACTGCTATAAATGTTGTGCAGACATTGGCAGGTGAGAACAAAAGCAACGCCGACCACACTGACTGTTTAAAACAGATTGAAAAGGTGCAAGGTCAACTTTCAGCTCAGAGAGGAGAGGTGCGAGAGCTAACACCAGTGATTTGTTGTATGAGGCAATACACTATAATAGTGAGGAGGATAGCGTATTGTGCTGTAGGTTTTCTATGTTTCTGTGATTTGGTAAGTGGCCCACCTCCTTATGGATTTTCCCAAGAGGGGTGGAACCTTCAACACCCAGTGCCCCCATGGAGCCCGTGGTAATGGAGTGCTGAGGAGCCCAGGGGAACCAGTTGTGACATGGCATTCTCCCCTTTCGATGTGGACCAATTGATGCTACAGCTGCGAATATACTGGTGTCAGCTGAGAGAAACTTCTTGAGAACTTTTCCAGTGCATTCGGCACTTTTCCAGTGAATTGACTTTATTACTTACATCCTTCATATAGATGAGGAGTAAAAATTTTTATGTTACGTCTCTGTCTAAATGTGCAATGTGCAATTTATAGTAATTTATAATAAATAGTATGTACAATAGGACAGTCAATATAACATAGAAATACAATTGTATCAGCATGTATCAGTCTGATGGCCTGGTGGAAGAAGAAGCTGTCCCGGAGCCTGTTGGTCCTAGATATTATGCTGCAGTACCGTTTCCCGGATGGCAGCACCTGGAACAGTTTGTGGTTGGGGTGACTCGGGTCCCCAGCGATCCTTTTTACACACCTGAATGTCCTGAATAGCAGAAAGTTCACATCTACAGATGCGCTGGGCTGTCCACACCACTTTCTGCAGAATCCTGCGATTGAGGGAAGTACAATTCCGGTCAGGATGCTCTCAATTGTGCCACTGTAGAAAGTTCTTAGGATCTGGGGGCCCATACCAAACTTCCTCAACTGTCTGAGATGAAAGAGGCACTGTTGTGCTTTCTCACCACACAGCCGGTGTGTACAGAGCACGTGTGATCCTTGGTGATGTGTATGCTGAGGAACTGAAAGCTGTTCACCCTCTCAACCCCAGATTGATTGATGTCAATAGGGGTTAGCCCATCTTCATTCTCCTGTAATCCACAACCTGCTCCTTTGTTTTTGCGATATTGAGGGAGAGGTTGTTTTCTTGACACCACTGTGTCAGAGTGATGACTCCTCCTCTGTAGGCTGCCTCATTATTATTTGAGATTAGGGCATTCAGTGTAATGTCGTCAGCAAATTTAATTAGCAGATTAGAGTTGTGGGTGGCAACAGAGTCATGGGTATACAGAGATTAAAGGAGAGGGCTTAGGACACAGCCCTGAGGGGCACCTGTCTTGAGGGTCAGAGGGGCAGAGGTGAGGGATCCCACTCTTACCACCTGCCGGTGATCTGACAGGAAGTCCAGAATCAAGCCACAAAAGGCAGAGTGAAGGCTAAGGTCTCTGAGTTTCTTGTTGAGCCTGGTGTTGAATGCTGAACTGTAGTTCCAGAACAGTTTTCTCACATAAGCATCCTTCTCCAGATGTATAAGGACGGTGTGTTGAGGTGTGGGTATTGCATCATCTTTTGATTGGTTGTGTCAGGAGGCAAATTGTAGGGTCCAGTGTGGGTAATAGCATGCTACAGATGTAGTCCTTGAGCAGCCTCTCAAGGCGTTTAGATGACAAAGTGGAGTGGGAGTAACTTCAGTGTTACATTCAGCCCTGCTGGAGGAATGGCAGGAGAGAATGGTTGATTTACAGGATGCTATATTAGAAGCTGCAGGGACGAATTGAGCTGACCTGGTAGAGGCTTTACACAAGTGTAGGCAGTGGAGAGGGGAGCATCACTCAGCACTTGTGATGAGATTTTCATGAGTGCTTATACTCCTACTTTGGATCGGCAGAATTTGACTCAACAACAATAGTAACTTGCTAAGAAACCTGGTATTGCACAGGAATAAGGAGGGAAGAAGATGGGTGAAATGTATGATTCTACAGATCCCACATATACTGAAGCATAGGTTCTCAGAAGGGCGATACAAGGGTGCAAAAAGGAGGTAAGGGAGAAAGGTATGGAGGAAAATGAGGGAAAACAGGGTTCTAAAGTGGCCCCTCTAAGAGAACAAGGTGTGAAGTGGCAGATTGAAAAGATACAGGGTGCTTTTCAGGGATTGGCGCTACCTTGCTCGAAACTGGCAACTAGTACAAGGGTTGGTCGAGTGCGCATTCGGGATGCCCAGTTATGACTATCAGATCCCCATGAAAATATTTCAATTGTAGACAGGGTTTGCCCATAACTCAGCTGAGTTGGGAATGGTTAAAGGCTCCATTGCCCCTCGAAGGTCCACCATGTTACCCACAATGTAATATCCAGGGTGCTGATGAAAAGCTGTATACAGCACCTACGGGAACTACAAGTGCACAACAATGGTGTCAGGCCTCAGTTATGTGGGTGGTCACCATGAAGTGGGATGGTGTGGGCTGACCACTTACAGAAGCTAGGGTAGGAAGCCGCCCTATAAAATTTTTTTGGGAAACAGGAGACCATCGGACCATCCTTAGCACAGACACATTCAATACACCAAGCTGGGAAATACAAGGACGTTGTATTGGACGTTCACAAGTTGGGGAATTGACTACACCACTGAATGTAGAGTGGGGACAACTCAGAGTGCTCCACTCAGTTGTGCTCATTGAAGTCACCTCCTCAAGAACATATTCTGGGGAGTGATTTTATTTGGAAAGCAGGTTTGAGTTTTGATTCGATTAATTGTATGATTTGGCAATTTAATGTTGATAGAGAGCAGGTCCCTATTGATATGATATAGGATGATATGAAGACAGGATTTGTACTGTTGGGAGCTGTGGGTAATGTAGAGAAAATTATTCAGAAGCATCTTTTCTATATCTACTCTGTCTAGGCCTTTCAGCATTCGTAAGGTTTCAATGAGATCCCCCTCATTCTTCTGAATTCCAGTGAGTATGGCCCATCGCCATTAAATGTTCTGCATATAATAACCTTTTCATTCCTGGAATCATCCTTGTGACCCTCCTTTGAACCTTCTCCAATGCCAGCACATCTGTTCTTAGATAAGGACCCCAAAACTGTTTACAATACTCAAGGTGAGGCCTCACCTGTGCCTTATAAAGCCTTAACATCACAGCACTGCTCTTACATTCTTGACCCCTTGAAATGAATGCTAATGTTGCTTTTGCCTTCCTCACCACCGACTCAAACTGCAAATTAACCTTTAAGGTGTTCTGCACAGGAATTTCCAAGTGCCTTTGCATCTTAGATTTTTGGATTTTCTTCCTATTTACAGAATAGTCTGTACATTTATTTCTTCTACCAAAGTGCATGACCATGCATTTTCCAACATTGTATTTCATTTGCCACTTTCTTGCCCATTCTCCAAATCTGTCTAGGTCCTTCTGCAGCTTTCCTGTTTCCACAACACTACTTGCCCCTCCACCAATCTTCATATTACCTGCAAACTTGGCAACAAAGCAATCTATCCTGTCATCTAAATCACTGATATATAGCATAAAAAGAAATGGTCCCATCACTGGCAGCCAGCCAGAAAAGGATTCTTTTAATCCCACTCGCTGCCTCCTACCAATCAGCCAATGCTCTAATGATGCCAGTAACTTTCCTGTAATACCATGGGCTCTTAACTTGGTAAGCAGACTCATGTGTGGCACCTTGTCAAAGGCCTGTTGAAAATCTAAATACACAACATCCAACACATCCCCTTTATCTATCCTGTTTGTGATCTCCTCAAAGAATTCCAGCAGGTTCATCAGGCAAGATTTTCCCTGAAGGAAACCATGCTGACTTTGTACTATCTTGTCCTGTGTCACCAAGTACTCCATCACCTCATCTTTAACAATTGACTTCGACATCTTCCCAAACAATGAGGTCATGCTAAATGGTCTATAATTTCTTTTTTGCTACCTTCCTCCTTTCTTAAAGACTGGAGTGACATTTGCAATTTAAAGTCCAGTGACTCTTGGAAGAGCATTATTTATGCCTCCACAATTTCTACGGCTACTCTTTCAGAACCCTGGGGTAGAGTTCACCTGGTCCTGGTGATTTATGCAGCTATAGGTCTTTCAGCTTTTTGACCACATCTCCCTTGTAATAGTAACTACTCTCACTTCTCTTCCCTCACACCCTTCAACACCTGGCACCTGCTAGTTTCTTCCACGGTGAAGACTGTTGCAAAACACCCATTTAGCCCATTGCCATCCCCTTGGCTCCCATTATTATTCCTCCAGCCTCACTTTCTAGTGGTCCTGTGCCCACTCTCATTTCTCTTTTATTTTTATATACTTCAAAAAGCCTTTTCTTTCCACATTGATATTGTTTGCTAGCTTGCTTTTATCTTTCCCCTCCTAATATTCTATTAGTTGCTTTCTGTAGGTTTTTAAAAGTTTCGCAATCCTCTATCTTCTGCTAATTTTTGCTTTGTTGTGTGCCCTCTCTTTTACATTAGCTTTGTCATTTCTTGTCAGCCAGGGTTATATTATCTTGCCAGTTTAGTATTTCTTTGTTTTTGGAATACATCTGATCTGCACCTTCCTCATTTTTCCCAGAAATTTGAGACATTGCTGTTCTGCTGTCATCTCAGCAGAACATTCTTCCAATTTACTTTGACCAACTCCTCTCTCGTACCACTGTAATTTCCTTTATTCCATGGAAATTCTGCTACACCAGACTTTTCTTTCTCCCTACCAAATTTCAAGTTGAACCCAATCATATTGTGATCACTGTCTCCTTTACCTTAAGCTCCCTAATGGCCTCTGGTTTATTACATAACACCAATCCGGTATAGCTGATCCCCTAGAAGATTCAATGACAAATTAAAAATGCATCTCATAAGCATTCAACAAACTCACTCTCCTGAGATCCATTACAAACTGATTTTCCCAAATCTACCTGCATGTTAAAATTTCCCATGCCTATCATACCATTGCCCTTTTGATACACTTTTTCTATTTCCCATTGTGACCTGTAGTTCACATCCCAGCTACTGCTTGGAGGCCTGTATATAACTACCATCAGGGTCCTTTTACCCTTGCAATTTCTTAACTCAACACACAATAATTCAAAATCTTCCGATCCTATGTCACATCTTTCTAATGATTTGATGGCATTCTTTACCGACAGAGCTACACCATCCCCACTGCCTATACTCTGATAGAATGTGTAACTTTGGACTTTCAGCTCCCAACTACAACCATCCTTCAGCCATGATTCAATGATGGCCACAACATCATACCTGATAATCTGTAATACGGCAACAAGATCATCCACCTTATTTCTTATGCTCTGTGCATTGAGGTATAACACTTTGAGTACTGTATTCGCTACCCTTTTTGATTCTGCACCCTAATGCACTGATACTCACCCTGCTCACTGCACTTTTGTCCGATCATCTGCCTGTCCTTCCTGACAGTCTGACTGCACACTATCTTTGTATTCTTACTATGTCTTCTATCCTGAGTCCCTTCTCTCCAGTTCCCACTCCTCTGCCAAATTAGTGTAAACCCTCTTGAACAGCTCTAACAACCTGCCCACGAGAACATTGGTCATTTTTGGGCATCAGGGAGCCAACAGAACTATGGTGCAGTTGAAGAATTTGTGTTGCTGCCCAACAATGTGAGGAGATGTAAAACAACACGCTGGAGGTCAGGCAGCATCCGTGGAAACGAAAAGTCAACATTTCAGGCCGAGACCCTTCGTCAGGACTTAAGAGGGAGGGGTCAGGGACCCTATAAAGAAGGTGGGGGGAGGTGGGGAGGAGAAGGCTGGTAGGTGCCTGGTGAAAAACCAGTAAGAGGAAAGATCAAGGGGTGGGGGAGGGGAAGCAGGGAGGGGATAGGCAGGAAAGGTGAAGAAGGAATGTAAGGGGAAAGCACTATGGGCAGGGAGGTGATAGGCAGCTAGAGGAGGAGGCAGAATGAAACTGGAATGGGGGAAGGGAGGGGGAGGGAATTACCAGAAGTTGGAGAATTCGATGTTCATGCCAAGGGGCTGGAGGTTACCCAGACGGTATATGAGGTGTTGCTCCTCCTACCTGAGTTTGGCCTCATCATGGCAGTAGAGGAGGCCATGTATAGCTGCCTATCAACTCCCTCATGGTTCTGCCTTCTTCTACTACCCATAGTGCTTTCCCCTTACATTCCTTCTTCACCTTTCCGGCCTATCCCCTCCCTGCTTCCCCTCCCCACACCTTGATCTTTCCCCTTACTGTTTTTTCGCCAGGCACCTACCAGCCTTCTCCTTCCCACCCTCCACCCACCTTCTTTATAGGGTCCTTGCCCCCTCCCTCTTCAGTCCTGACGAAGGGTCTCAGCCCAAAATGTTGACTGTTCGTTTTCACGGATTCTGCCCGACTTGCTGAGTTCTTCCAGCGTGTTGCTTTGACCCCAGCATCTGCAGAGTACTTTCAGGAGATGCAAGGATTATTGTAAGGATCATTTGATTTGTGCCCAGTATAACTTAAATAAATCGGCTGGAAAAGCAGTTGTCGGACACACGGCCTGTAGAAGGACCATGGGTGACCTTGCAGATTGATTTTGTAGGACCTTTATTTCCATTCCCTGGAGAAGCGAAATATAACCTAACGATAATGCATACTGGCACCAAGTTCATAGATGCTTTCCCATATAACTATATAACCATATAACAATCACAGCACAGAAACAGGCCATCTCGGCCCTCCTAGTCCATGCCGAACTCTTAATCTCACCTAGTCCCACCTACCCGCACTCAGCCCAAAGCCCTCCACTCCTTTCCTGTCCATATACCTATCCAATTTTACCTTAAACGACACAACTGAACTGGCCTCTACTACTTCTACAGGAAGCTCATTCCACACAGCTATCACTCTCTGAGTAAAGAAATACTCCCTCGTGTTTCCCTTAAACTTCTGCCCCCTAACTCTCAAATCATGTCCTCTCGTTTGAATCTCCCCTACTCTCAATGGAAACAGCCTATTCACGTCAACTCTATCTATCCCTCTCAAAATTTTAAATACCTCGATCAAATCCCCCCTCAACCTTCTATGCTCCAATGAATAGAAACCTAACTTGTTCAACCTTTCTCTGTAACTTAAGTGCTGAAACCCAGGTAACATCTTAGTAAATCGTCTCTGCACTCTCTCTAATTTATTGATATCTTTCCTATAATTCGGTGACCAGAACTGTACACAATATTCCAAATTTGGCCTTACCAATGCCTTGTACAATATTAACATTACATCCCAACTTCTGTACTCAATGCTTTGATTTATAAAGGCCAGTGTTCCAAAAGCCTTCTTCACCACCCTATCTACATGAGACTCCACCTAGCTAAAAGTATCACCACTATGCTTACAACTATGATTTTGTTCAAGAGTTTTTACCTGTTGGGGATTGCCAAGGAGCCTAGACTCATATCAAGGTCCCACTTCACCACACAGGAGATACAAAATCTGATGAAACTGTCTGGTGAATATCAGAGGTTCCATGTCCTGTATTGACCCCAGCCCAGTAGAATTGTTGAATGGGTGAATAGGACTGTAAAGTCAATGTTGGCTAAGACCACATGTCCTTCTGATCATCCATACCCCACAGCTTCTTCTGCTGGATTTACGCCCTTTAAGTTAATGATCAGGAGAGAAATGATAGAGTTAGAATTCCTGGTTTGGCTAGATCTATTGGAGACTGATAGATACAAATAGGTACAACAATTAATCGATTCTATTAAGGAAGCTCAATGTCTTGCAACCCGTAATATGGGATGAAAGAAACAGCAGAGTAAAGTGTGAACAAAACCTCTGGAGTGGAAAATAGGACAGAAGGTTACTACCTCAGTACATCAGCTGGGCCCATGTATATCTCCGAGGTTTGTAGAGCCATATCGTGTTGTTGATGGAGCCAGCCCATCGGTCTATCAAATCCAGACTTCACCAAATAAGTTAGATTGATATCATAGCAACCAACTTAAATCCCTTGGAGATAGCCAAAGTCCTCTAGTAACTGAGGTCCATAAGGAACATTGTCAATGGGATGCTCTGAAGAGAGATGACGCTACTCTCAGATTTGTTTCAGGCAATCGACAATGAAGAGGATAAGGGAGCAGAGGTTAAGGATAGTTTACTTCATACTCAGCATCAAGAAGGGAGGTTAAGGCAAGGTAATTTTTGCAATCACCAAAGCTAAGGCAGAGACAATAGAAGATAGAAATAGATGGAAGATTGCATTCATTACTGGATGTTCTAGAAGTAAAGTGGGGATATAACAGTATAATTTAGAGGGGGTATCAGATGATTAGCTAAGTACAGAAAATGCTCTTAATACTTTCCTGGTATTTAGAGATGATTGATGTTGGAATACTACTGATGAATGGCCTCATAATGGTTGAAGGCTCTATTCAAGGTTACATGTTCTACAATAAAGTGTATTATTGGCTCATTGTACCTCCATTTGGACAGATGCAAGGTATAAGGGTTTGGCTGGTGGCAGATGGACTAGTCACAACGTTAATGGAGAAGTCTTGATTCCATCAGATGTCATGGTAATAGTTGACTATGTGGATAAACAAGGTGAAATGGTAGTAAGAATTTATGAAGAACTGAGATGAGATTTTGTAAAGGAAATGAGACTGATGTCTGTTGATAGTCATGGTCGAGTAACAATGATATACAGAAAAGAAGGATAACAGTGGAAAGTCATGTTTTTTTTGGGTACTGCTTCAGGAAAAAAGGGCATATAATTCAATTACAACTACATTGTGAATGTAATGGTACTGTTAACGTGGACACAAATTAGAAATAAAATCATGAGTTAGCTTGTGCCCCAGGCAACTCAACCCCAGTTGCTCTGGAGCCCCATGATCTTCCTTACCACATGGTTGTTTGACAACAACTAATATCACAACCAATGCAGAGCCAACTTCACTAGTCCTTTGTTGTGTGATGAGGTACAGACAGATACATAGGGAGTAGGAATTGCATTAGAAGAAACAGAAGATCAAATTATTCTGGTACCAGGATATAGACATGTGCAAGTGTTGTTCAACTTGACAGCTCTCCAAATTCCTAGCTGATGTGGAATAAGCTCCAGCAGCTTTTGCAACATTTATTAATTGAACAGTTAACATTCCGAATTTGAAACACGAGAGAAATGAAGAAGGGGGCTTATTAAACTTGTGGGATTCTGATACGTGGCTGGAGTTTCCATGGTATATAGACTAGATATTGCAGAGGTAAATTCTCAGATTCTCTAAAGCTAAAGGTGAAAGAAATTGTAAATCAGGATTATCAGGATATAGGAGGAGTTAACACTTTAGGTAAGCAACAAGTAACTGTAGTTTTGGAAATGCTCCATATGTTACAACCCAAATTATTGACAGAGTTAATAATGAAACTACTCAACCTGCTAATGATGCTGTATGTACAACCTATACCTCTTGGTTATTTTCTGTAATTGGAGTTAACATGGCATACTTAGAGAACCATGGGGTTCCCAATTGGATTTCAGATGAACAGTTAATGAATGAATGAATGAATGAATGAATGAATGAATGAATGAATTAATTAATTAATTAATTAATTAATGGGGTGGTACTAACACCATTGAGTGTCACATTAGGGAATTCACCTTGACAATTCACCTCTTTGGAAATTGTAACAATGGATCTGGAATATCGTATGTTAGAGTTGTTCTTCCTATTCCTTCCCATAGTGACAGCCGAATGTACCCACTATACAAGGTTCATAATGTTGGGACATATCAAGGAGTCTGGATTTCACTTATTTCATTAGACCTGAGGAAGGGTTCGGCCCAAAACATTGACTGTTTACTCTTTTCCATAGATGCTGTATGGCCTGCTGAGTTCCTCCAGCATGTTGTGTCTGTTGCTTGGATTTCAAGCATCTGCAGATTTTCTCTTGTTTGACTTACTAATCTATCTACTTATGCTATTAAATAGCAATGATCTTCAAAGCAAGTAAATTTGGCTCACTGTCATCAAAAAGGAGAATATTAGGTTTGTCTGGAGGATTAGATAAGAATGGGTTAACAGATTGTGGGTTTGTTTCCTATGATAATTGTTCTCAATCTATTTTCCCTGTCAATAACAAGTCATTCCTGAAATTTACTTTGGTGAATGATATTTATTACATTGCTACTTCAAGCATACATTACAAGAAGGGATTTAATTTGCAATGTGATTAACTCCAACGCTGTGGTTTCAGGGGACTTAGTTTTAGTTGGGCAAGTATTACCTGAATGAATTGTAAAACCACCAATTCAGCTGAATGTATATATCAATGATAATGCTGAGGGCTAACATATATGTGTACCCACTGCTCTTCCACCCATCCCTCATTTTACTGTAAAGTGGGATAGAGTAACTAGCTGTAAAGAAGCTATTAATAAACAATAGGATGAATTATCCAAGATTATTAGGAGTGGGAGGAGCTAGAGATGTAGATATACCTCATTATATTTTATTAATTGTTGTTAAAAGCCTCAATATATGGCATGACATTTGGTATATTTTATCATATTTCTTTTGTACTGATAATTTAAAAAAATATGCCAGTGTTTTGATATTACTCTTTCTGTACATTTTAAAGTCAATGATATTTTGTTAATATCTTAATCAGTATTATTTAATGCAATCATGAATGCTGGTGTTCCCTCTGTACTGTATTCACTCAGACATATAGGTAGTTGTGTGATCCCCAGAATGCTTCTATGGATCAAAAGTTGATGGATGGAGGAACATTGGCCAGGAAGGAATTAAAATGAGGTTGTAAAGATTGAACTCTAATGGGTCAAGGACAGTGGAAGTAGATAAGCCAGACTCACCAACTTGCAGATTGTAGGTCTCCTCAGTGCTTGCCAACCAAAACCCTGGGATTGCCAGGATTCGGCTGTGGAATGCCCCAACCTGGACTTGAATTTCTGACAAGCCTTTTTGTTTACTGCCTCATCCTCTGACTCCATTCCATCCTTGTCCCTGTACCCTAGGCTTACTGCTAACTCCTCATGCTGCCCCATAACCATCCCTACTATCCTGAAAAACAGGATTCTGCTCTCTCACTGATTTTGATTAGTTTTTTTTCTGCACAATAATTGGGAGGTGTTCTGCCACCTGATTCAAAACCTCGAGCTTTTATTCCTCTTCCATACTTCTTGCTAAAGGTATTCCATTAAAGAGGCCTCCATCTATTTGTGCCTGTGACATGAGTGTTAGAATATTTTTTTTTGCCTAGAGGCATCACAGGCAGAGCACAACTTCTAAGTCAAGCATCCATCTCCTACCTGCCTCAATCAGGATTTAAATGCAAGCCCATGCCTTCTATCCTTTGATGTAAAACTATTATAAGAAAGAATTCTTTGTTGTGTCCTGATTAATGTTTATCCATCATTCACCACCTGAAACAATACACTTTGTTCTTTATGGGAGCTTACTGTTCATATAATGGCTGCCTCATTTCCTATATGTGACTGCATTCGAAAAATATTTTTTTGTCAGAGTTTTACGTACAGTAACTTCAGTTTCAAAGAAATTTCTTAACAATTTTTGGGGATATAATTCCCAGACACCGAAGCTCTGATAAAATTAGGTGAAACAAAATAATGTCTGAGATCATTCAGACATAGCTTTCCTCTCATCAGCATCATGCCAATTGGCCAGCAGTCTCCCAAACACCACTTCTTAGTCAAAATAGAACTGCAGCATACTATAATGAAAGATTGGACAACAGTATAGACTCTGCTCATAAACAAGGGAGAATCTGCAGATGCTGAAAATCTGAGCAGCACACACAAAATGCTGTAGGAACTCAGCAGACCAGTGAGCATCTAAAAAAAGAGTACAGTTGATATATTGGGCTGAAATCCTGTACTCTTTTCCTAGATGCTGCCTGGCCTGCTGAGTTCCTCCAGCATTTTGTATATGTTGTTAGTATAGACTGCTTCTCTCTTCAGAGTGTTCTCTCTGCTAAATTCTTTGTGTTTTATTTCTAGGATCTGTATTTTGCAAACTATCATTCTCTCTAGGCACCCATTTTACTGAAACTGTGTGATCTGTTTGCTTGTCATGGACTGAGAACGAACTACATCTGTATCTTGCTGAGGTTTGCAGCTAAGCATTCATTCATATTAAAGTACAGGAGGTGTTACGGCACTGAACCACTTCATTTATCCTCAATATGTTAAAGATGCTCCAATTAGATGATTTCAAATCCTTGGACTTTTCAAGTACACCGAGCCATAGTAGATTTACACTCACTTTACAGGACGATCCATGTTTTCAAGCAAGTGAATCAGTGGCCTCGTGGGTTTTTATCCCAGTTGAACATTTATATGTGTATTTTTCATGTAAGTTAATAATTTAGACTTCAAAGTTCAAAGTTCAATGTTAAAAATATATTTATTATCGAAGTACATAGATGCCACCATACACAATACTGAGATTAACTTTCTTGCCAGCAATCACAGTAAATACAAGAAACACAATACAACCAATCAATCAATCAAAGATTTTACCCTTTGGAACTAGCCCATATTCACTACTTTTTGTAGGATTTTCCATTTAAGGGCATTGGTGTACAGGGTATACAACAACCAATGTGCAAAAAATACCAACTGTGCAAATACAAAAAGAAAGAGAAGAAAAACAAGAAATAATAATATAAATAAATATCAAGAACATGAGATGAAGAGTCCCTGAAGGTGAGTCTATTGTTCTGGGAACAGTTCAGTGTTGGGGCAAGTGAAGTTGAGGGAAGTTATCCCCACTGGTTCAAGAGCCTGATTTTTGGGATAATAACCTATCATGAACCAGGCCAAGTGGGTCCTGGGGCTTCTGTCCCTTCTTCCTGATGGCAGCAGTGAGAAGAGAGCATAACCTGTATGGTGGGGGTTCCTCCTGATGGATGCTTCTTTCCTGCTATAAGTGTGCTCAATGGTGAGGAAGGCTTCACCTGGAGCTGACTTGTATCCACTGCTTTTTGAAGGATTTTCCATACAAGGGCATTGGTGTTTCCATACCAGACCGTGATGCAACCAGACATCTATAGAAGTTTATCAAAGTTTTAGATGACATGCCGAATCTTCACAAACTTAAAAGAAATTTGAGGCACTACAATGCTTTCTTTGTAATAGCACTTATATGCTGGACCCAGGTCAGGTCCTCTGAAATAATAACAGCGAGGAATTTAAAGTTGCTGACCCACTGACCCTCTGATCCCCCAGTGAGGACTGGCCCATGGACCTCTGGTTTCCTCCTCCTGAAGTCTACAATGATCTCCTTGGACTTGCAGACATTGAGACAAAGGTTGTTGTTGTGGCACCACTCAGCCAGATTTTCAGTCTCCTTCCTATATGCTGATTCGTCATTGCCTTTGATTAGCCTATGACAGAGGTGTCATTGGCAAACTTGAACATGGCATTGGAGCTGTGCTTAACCTCCCAGTCATTAGTGTAAAGTGAGTGGAGTAGAGAGCTAAGCACACAGCCTTGAGATGTACCTGTGCTGATGGAGATTGTGGAGGAGATATTGTTGCCAGCCAGAACTGACTGGGTCTGCAAGTAAGGAAATCGAGATCCAGTTGCATAAGGAGGTATTGTGGCCTAGGACTTTAAGCTTATTGATTAGATTTGAGATGATGATCATGTTGAATGTGAGCTGTATTCAATGAAGAGCGTATGCATTCTCAATGTCTAGATGTTTCAGGACTGAGTGAAGAGGTTTTGAAATGGCTTTCTTTGTTGATCTGTTATGATGGGAGGCAAATTGGAGTGGATCCAAGTTGCCTCTCAGGCAGGAATTATAATATTTTATCACCAATCTCTCAAAGCACTTCATCACAGTGGATGTAAGTGGTGCTGGAGGATTGTCATTGAGGCAGGTTACCACATTCTTCTTCAATCCCAATATAATTGAAGACTGCTTGAAGCAGCAGGGTACCTCGGACTGCCGAAGCAAGAGGTTAAGGATATCAATGAACACTGCAGCCAGTTGATCAACACAGGTCTTTAGTACTTGGCCAGGTACCCAGTCTGGACAGAATGCTTTTCATGGGTTCACCGTCCTGAAGGATGCTTTCATGTCAGCTTCAGAGACTGAAATCACAGGGTCATCAGGGGCTGTGGGAGTTCATGAAGATGCATCTATGTTTTGAAAGTCAAAGTGAGTATTAAAAACATATGAAAGTGAAGCTTTTTTGTCACCTATGTCACTTGGTTTCACTTTGTAGGAGCTGATAGCTTTTAAGCCCTGCCACAGCTGTCAAATATCGTTCAGTTTTTTAGTTTGGTCCAGAATTGCGTCCTCACACGTGTGATGCTGTTCTGGAGCTTGCACCTGGACCTTTTTCATATAACTTGGTCGCCAGACCTGAATGCCACTGATCTGGCCCTCAGCAAATCGCCGATCTCATGGTTTATCCATTCCTCTAGTTAAGGAAGACTCTGAGTAATTTTGTGGGGACACACTCATCTAAGACTCTTTTTATGAACAATCATAGTTTTTATCAGTTTTTGATGATAAACAAGACAATTGTGCAAAAATGACCATAAGACATAGGAACAGGTTAGGCCATTCAGACAATCGAGTCTGGTTTGCCATTCCATCATGGCTGATCGGTAATCCCTCTCAATATCATTCTCCTGCCTTCTCCCCATGAACCTTTGATGCCCTGACTAATCAGGAACCTATCAACCTTTGTTTTAAAGATCTTCAAAGACCTGGCCTTCATAGCCATCTGAGACAATGAATTCCACACAATGACCATCCCCTGGATAAAGAAATTCCTACTCACCTGGGATCTAAATGGATGTCCTATTCTGAGGCTGTACTCTATTCTGAGACTCTCCTACTATAGAAAACATCCTTTCCACTTCCACTTTATCTATGCATTTCAATATTTGATAGGTGTCAATGAGTTCCCCTCTTATTATTCTAGGCTCCAGCAAGTGTAGGCACAGCGCCATCAAACTCTATTCATATGTTAACCTTTCATTCCTGAAATCATTATTGTGAACCTCCACTGGACTCTCTCCAATACAGCACATCTTTTTTTTAGATAAGGCGCCCAAAATTGCTCACAATATTCCAAGTTTGGTCTGATCAAAGCCTTATACAGCCTCAGTATCACATCCCTGCTCTTATATTCTAGACCTCTCGAAATGAACACTAACATTGCATTTGCCCTCCTCACCACAGACTCAAACTGCAAGTTAACCCTTAGGGAATCCTGCACAAGGACTCCAAAGTCCCTTTATCCTTTTGCACTTTTAATTTTTGGATTTTCTCCCTATTTTGTCAGGAAATGTAGAGGAGGCTTGACCCAAAAGCAGAATAGCGGAGACGAATTTAGTGTTGAATGACAACTCATTATAAACCATAAAATAACAAGTCACAAGGGGCCACCAAACAAGAGAGAACAGATCATAGATCATAAACTCACATGCAACAAGGTAACTGAAGGCTAGGGGCAATTGATAGAAGCTGGCTGGTTCATTGAGTGAACAAGGATTGTGGATGAGAGTTGGGTTTAAATAGACTGTGGGTGACGAGTTGGAAACGAGTGACAGGTGACTCCAAAATTGTCCACAATGATGTGAATCCATTAACCAGTAAGTTTTGTACACTGCACCATCTTTCATCATCCTCAGTTCTGCAGGAGGGTTGAGTGGTCCATGGACAACGGGCTTGAGGCAGGACATGTGGAAGGTAAATGTAATAGTGAGGGAAGTGGCGGTGACAGCTGGAGACTGTAAGGGACTGGGTTGATGCGATGGGTAGTCTTAAAGAGGCCACTGAACCAGAGCGGGAGCTACTGGGAGTCGATGTGCAGGGGCAGATCTCGGGTGGATAACACACCCAGTCCTAAGGCCCGAGTAGTCTGGCTGGGCACTGACAGCACTCAGCCTGGCAGCAGTAGATGGCTAGGATTGCCCTCCATGCCCTCTTCCATACATTCTGGCATTAACAGTTCATGGCTCTGGTGGTTGGGACCTCGGCAGAGAACAATGGGAGTTAGTAACTATGAAGCACTTCAAAGGGTAACATATCTGTGATAGAGGAGCTGTGTAGATTGTGGAACATTTCTGATCAGAGCAGATCCTTCTTCCATGTGGAAGGGTTAGAAGCAGCGAAGCACTACAGAAACTTCTCCATTGCTGTTGACTCTTTCTGACTGATCGTTGATCTCCGGATGGTAGTCAGAGGTATACTCACTGAGGTGCAGAGAAAGGAGCAGAAGTCTTGCCCAAAGTGGGCAACAAATTGTGGGCCCTGATCTGAAACAATGTCCTGAAGGAAACCATGGAGGTGAACCATGTTGGAGAACTAGATCTGTGGTCTCAGCGGCTGTCAGAATTTTGGGGAGGACCACCTTGGGGAGCCAGTCCATCACTGTCATGATCACAATGGCACCGTCAGAAGGTGCAAACCAATGATGAAATGCATGGTGCTGCAGGACCATGGGTGTCTGGGGACCCACTGGGGCTGGAGGTTGCCATTGAGCTGCTGGTTGGAGAAATTAGACTTGGCAGCAACAAACAGACAAGCATCTGCAATCACAGTGGGCCACCAGAAAATCCAGATTATTCTGTGCTTCTGCATGGCTGGAGAGGGGTGAGGTGTGGGCTCACTGGAGGGCATCAGACTGCATGGCCACCAGCATGCAAGTGTGGTCATCAGGTGGGTTGGTTGGAACAGTCTCATACTGTAGGGCCTGGTGAATCTGGTTCTCAGACAATGGGGCAAGGATCTGCGTTGATGGAATGATGGGCTGAGGGTCAAACTTCGTATCAGCTAGGTTGAATTATCGCGACAGGGCGGCTGCCTTAGTGTTCTTGGAGCTGGGTAGAGCTGAGCTTGCTCGAGAAGAAGATACAAGGGTGTGTCTTTCCGTCCGGTCCTCATCGGGAAAATATGTCTCCAGCACCCATCTCAGATGTGTTCATTTCTACCACAACAGGTCCAGAGGGGTTCGGATGGCAGATGAGAGCGATGGTGAAGATTCTCAAGCTCCTCAAAAGCAGCAGCAGACCAGGTTATCCATGATGTAGGTGATTTAGTGAGGGAGGTGAGAGGAGCAGTGATTTGGCTGCAGCTCATGATAAAACAGCAGTAGAAGTTGGAGAAGCTCAGGATGCGCTGTAGCTGTGTGAGGGAGCATGATCGGAGCCATTCAATGATGCTGCGCTCTTTGTCTGGGTTCATGAATATGCCTTGGAGTGAAGGGACGTAACCCAGAAAGGAAATGACTGCTGTATGGAACTGGAATTTTCCTAACTTACAGTACAGCTGAAGGTGTGAGTGGATATGACAGATGTGATCGTAGGGGTCCTTGGAGAAGATGAGGATGTCGTCAAGCTAGACAAACACATGCCTATGTAGCATGTCTCAGAGGATCTAATTGATGCAGATTTGGAAAATGGCGGTTCTGTTGGAAAATATGAAAGACATCACAGAGTATTATGAATGCTACCTTCCACTCATCCTCCTGGTGGACGTGGTTCAAGTTGTACATACTCTGAAGATCCAGTTTTATGAAGATCTGAACCCCATCAAGTATGCTATCCATCAAGGGGAAAGGGTAGCGGTTCTTAGTAGTGATTTTGTTGAGCCTGCGGTAGTCGATTTAAGAATGAAGACCACAATTTTTGTATTTGACAAAGAAGAATCCTGCATAGCTGTGACTGGAATGGTCAGGTGAAGCCTTGCTGTAGTGCTTTGGTGATGTAATCATTCATAGCTTGAGTCTCAGGAGGGGAGAGGGAGAACAGGGAGGGGTGCTGCTCAGGCGGAGGTTGTTTGCACAGTTGTGTGGCCTCTGAGGTGGCAGGGTGCTAGCTTCCCTTTTACTGAAGGTGATGGAGTTTATACTGAAGTTTATATTCTTTTATAATAGTTTTCCATATTTTAAGAGTCCATTTCACCCATGGGTTATCAATAGTAATTACATAACTTTGTAGGTTGTTATCAGCCAAAATTGCCTGCATGGGGATGGGAAGTATCCCCTCCTCAATGTTTTTCCATTGAGTGTCATATGATGGGTTGCACCAACAAATCACAACTCTCAACTGTGCTGCAAAATAATAATCTCTAAGAGAAGGTAAGCCCCATTCCCCCTTTTCCTTGGCTAATTGCTAAGATTTGAGACTAACTCTAGGCCTTTTATATCTTGATAACATCTTGTTCCATTCATTGAATTGATTTTGGTTAATCTCTATTGGTAGATTGAAAGATATAATAGTCTGGGCAATATGTTTATTTTAATGGATTCAATCCTTGAACTGAGACTAAAAAGAGGAATTAGATTCCATCTTGTATACCTTCCTTAATTTTTTTTATATATAGGTGGATAATTGCATTCTGATAATTTTGCCAAATCTTTTGGTATAATGATGCCCAAATATTTGAAAGACTCTGTGTGCCATGCCCAGGAGTATCAACTTTCAATTTCTCTTGGTGGGCTATAGTAATATGAAAGTAATTGGATTTTATCTATGTTGATCTTGTATCCTGATAATTGACCATATTGTTCAAAGGATTGCATCAATTTAGGTAAAGAGTATGTTGGTTGCTCTAGATCGATCAAAATGTCATCTGCATAACAGGCCAATTTATGCTCTGTCCCTTTAATAGTAGATAGATAGATAGATAGATAGATAGATAGATAGATAGATAGAGAGATAGATACTTTATTCATCCCCGGGGAAATTCAACATTTTTCCAGTGTCCCATACACTTATTGTAGCAAAACTAATTACATACAGTATTTAACTCAGTATAAATATGATATGCATCTAAAATCACCCTCCCAAAAAGCATTAATAAATAGCTTTTAAAAAGTTCTTAAATAGTTTACTGAAGTGCATTGAGTGGTAACTTAAGCTCAGTCCTAACCCTGGCACTTTAACATGTCTTGCCCCTGGTGGTTGAATTGTAGAGCCAAATGGCGTTGGGGAGTAATGATCTCTTCATCCTGTCTGAGGAGCATTGCATTGACAGTAACCTGCTGCTGAAGCTGCTTCTCTGTCTCTGGATGGTGCTGTGCAGAGCATGTTCAGGGTTTTCCATGATTGACCGTAGCCTACTCAGCGCCCTCCGCTCTGCCACCGATGTCATACTCTCCAGTTCTGTGCCCATGACAGAGCCCACCTTCCTTACCAGCTTATTAAGACGTGAGGCATCCCTCTTCTTAATGCTGCCTCCCCAGCACGCCACCACAAAGAAGAGGGCGCTCTCCACAACTGACCGATAGAACATCTTAGGCATCTCACTACAAACATTGAATGACGCCAGCCTTCTGAGGAAGTACAGTTGACTCTGTGCTTTCCTGCACAGGGCATCTGTGTTGGCAGTCCAGTCTAGCTTCTCGTCTAACTGCACTCCCAGATACTTGTATGTCTTAACCTGCTCCACCCATTCTCCATTAATGATCACTGGCTCCATATGAGGCCTAGGTCTCCTAAAGTCCACCACCATCTCCTTGGTCTTGGTGATATTGAGATGCAGGTAGCTTGAGTTGCACCATATCACAAAGTCCTGTATCAGTTTCCTATACTCTTCCTCCTGACCATTCCTGACACACCCCACTATGGCCGTGTCATCAGCGAACTTCTGCACATGGCAGTAAATCCCCTGATATCTTCATTTTGTCTGATGTATTGAGCTAGTGGTTCCAGATATAATGCGAAAAGTAGCAGCGACCATGCACTACCCTGTCTTGTGCCCCTTTCTACGGTAAGGCTATTTGATAAATATTCATTGATTTTAATCCTAGCAGTAGGATTGTCATATAGTGCCTGTATAGTTTTAATAATTGTGAAAGCTCAAAAGTGAGACTTTCAGGGTAGTAATCTCTGGATTGCTGCCTGGGCCATGCGCCAGTGAGAGTAGGATGATTTAGCAGATGAATATGTGGATGAGGAACTGTGGCAGGGGTAGGGTTCATTGAGTCTCTTCTGGGAAGTTATCAGCTGTACAAAAGGGACTGATTATACCTGAACTCCAGGTGGACCAATATTCTTGAAAGCAGGTTTACTAGATCTGTTGAAATTTGTTTTTATGTTATATGTCAATGATTTTGATGATGGAATTGATGGCTTTGTGACAATACAAAGGGAGGTGGAGGGGCAGGTAGTGGTGAGGAAGCAGGAAGTCTGCAGAAGCACTTAGATTAGGAGAATGGATAAAGAAGTGGCAGATGAAATACAGTGTCAGGAAGTGTATGGCCATGCACTTTGGTAGAAGAAATGAAAGAGTAGATTATTTTCTAAATGTAGAGCAAATACAAGAAAACTGAGGCACAAAGGGACTTTGGAATCCTTGTGCAGGTTGAGTCCATAGTGAGGAAGACTATTGCAATGTTAATTCCAAGAAGACTAGCATATAAAAGCAAAGATGTAATGTTGAGCAGTAATAAAGCACTGGTGAGGCCTTACTTGGAGTATTGTGTGCAGTTTTGGGTTCCTTGTGGGGGAAGATATGGATATGCTCACAGAGGGGCTGGTTCAAAGGAGGTTCATGAAATCGATTCCAGGATTGAACAGCTTGTCATATGAAGAGCATTTGATCACTTTGGGCCTGCATTCACTAGAATTCAGAAGAATGAGGGGTGACCGAGGGTAAAGCAGTGGATGTTGTCTATATGGACTTCAGTAAGGCCTTTGACAAGGTTCCGCACGGAAGGTTAGTTAGGAAGGTTCAATTGTTAGGTATTAATATTGAAGTAGTAAAATGGATTCAACAGTGGCTGGATGGGAGATGCCAGAGAGTAGTGGTGGATAACTGTCAGGTTGGAGGCCTCAGGGATCTGTACTGGGTCCAATGTTGTTTGTCATATACATTAATGATCTGGATGATGGGGTAGTAAATTAGATTAGTAAGTATGCAGATGATACTAAAGTAGGTGGCATTGTGGATAATGAAGTTGGTTTTCAAAGTTTGCAGAGAGATTTAGGCCAGTTAGAAGAGTGGGCTGAGCGATGGTAGATGGCCTGTTTCTGTGATGTAATTGTTATATGGTTAGATGACCTAATTGAAACCTATTGAATGGAAAAAAGATGTGGAGAAGATGTAGGAGAGTCTAAGACCAGAGGACACAGCCTCAGAATAGAGGGGCATCTTTTCAGAAATGAGATGAGGAGGAATTTCTTTAGCCAGAAAGTAATGAATCTCTGGGATCTTTTGCCACAGGAGGCCAAGTCTTTTTGTATATTTAAGGCAGAGGTTGATAAATTCTTGATTGGTCATGAATGGAGGGATGCAGGGGAAGGCAAGAGATTGTGGCTGAGAGGGAAGTTGGACCAGCCATGATGAAATGGTGAAGCAGACTTGATGCCCTAATTCCGCTCCTATATCTTACTGCCTGATGGACTAACATCACTGCTGTGAAATGGTTTTCAGGGGCTGTACTAAACACCAATGGAAAGGCACAGACTAACCAGATACTCAGGACAGTTAAAATGGGCTTATATTTTTGATTTACTTGAATAAATTCCTGGAAAGTCTGACAAGGGTTGGTATAGAGAGTACATTTAACACAGACACATAGATTTTGACATAAACTCCAAAATGCTGGAACTCTCAGCAGGTGAGTAAAATGAGGAGAGTTAATATTTCAACCTGATAACTTTCTTCAGCATTTTCAAAGTTTATTTTAGATTTTGAGCATCTGCAGTTTTTCAAAGAATTGAAGGGTTGGATGTTGGATCCAACCAAGGTATGGGTGAGTGTTTACTGGTGGACTCAGAACTCAGCCTTTACATGCTTACATCAATTACTTAAATGTGGTAATAACTCAGGACTTGCTGTGTGAAGAAGGAAGTGGTACATGTATCACAGGGAGGGCAAATGTACGTCCTCCCCATGACCACGTGGAATGTTAGCATTAATGTCAAAAGAACTAGCATATAAGAGCAGGGATGTAATGCTGAGGCTTAGTAAGGCACTGGTGAGACCTCACTTGGAGTATTGTAAACAGCTTTGGGCCCCTTAAAGTGTGCTGATGTTGGAGAAGGTTCACAGGAGATTCACGTGAATGATTCTGGGAATATGAGAGCATTTGTTGGGTCTGGACTGTACTCACTGGAATTTCAAAGAATGTTGGGGGGATCTCATTGAAACTTATCGAATGCTGAAAGGTGTAGCTGGAATGGATGGGGGAGTCTAGGACCAGGGAGTACAGCCTCAGAGTAGAAGGATGACCATTTAGAACGGAGATGAGGAGGAATTTCTTTATCCAGAGGGTGGTGAGTCAGTGGAATTCGTTGCCACAGGCAGCAGTGAAGGCCAGGTGTATTTAAGGCAGAGTTTGATAGTTTCTTGAATAGTCAGGGCATGAAAGGTTATGGGGAGAAGGCAAGAAACTGGGGTTGAGAGGGAAAATGGATCAGCAATGATGAAATAGTGGAGCAGACTCAATGGGCCGAAAGGCTTAATTTGCTCCTATGTCTTATGGTCCCTGTCATAAATTCTATCATCTTTATTTTTCTGTAAGTACCTTCAAGAAGCTGAATCTCAGTGTACGATGTGTGATATATGCATACTTTGATAATAAAGATACAGTACTTTGACTTTGGCTCTAAATTGTACTCCAGAAGGGTTATGCTCAGGGTGTCACTCCCAGGTGTACTGAAGGAGTTGCAGAGTATGAGGTTCCACATTTAGGATGAAGCTTAAGTTTAAGAATATAAGGCCATCTGTTTTTTAAACAACTTGACTGGAAACTGAATGAATATATTTTAATGACTTAATACCAGCAGCCCCTTCACATTACAGGAGAGGGTTGCTACTGCATTCAGAATTTTACAATAATGTGAAGTATTGGAGAATGCTCCCAGAGGTTAGGAGTAGCTGAACAGGCTGATAAAATGTAGCAGAACAGAAGCTACATGTGAGTGATGGGACCAATGATTGGTCACAGAGATTCCAGGGTTGCAGACACACAGGGGGTTCTCTGTAAGGGCACACACAAAGTCTCTCATTGCATTGTGGGACACCTGGGAAGCTCTATTGATTCAGTAGGAACACACCACTGATTCTATTGGATCGGCTGAATATTTCCAGTGTTATCTGTTTTTATTACGAAACTCCCCTGCAATTCGGAAAGAATTTCCTGCATTGTAGTTCTCCTCTTAAGAGCTGCTTTCAGAGATCCCACCTACTGAGGTAAATGCCAGGAGCTACAAAGGGTTTCCAGCACAATGACAATGTTATGCTGAATCCAACCATGTCAGTTAAGTTCAACATCACACAGTTTTGCACTTTGCAGCTGACATTCTTGAACATGATGTGACTACCATTACAGTGACTAATTAATGGTATGAACATGTAGTGGTACAAATCCACTCTGCCTGCTCCTGTGGGCCCTGGAGTCAGTGGCTGAGTCTCCCCTGCTCAGGAATGGAGTCTGAGTGACTTCCCTACTGCAGCAGTGACCAGCAAACTGTGAGATGTGGCAGGGGCCAGGAATGGTCCTGAGGCCAAGAAACTGAGAATAATCCCAATCATAACCTTGATCTTTGTGGACTAGAAGGTGGAATTATGTGTGAAGTGGTGGGTGTGTGAGTTTACAGGAGATCACAAACGTCAGTGTATGTTGTCCCCTCTAAATAGCTCACTCATAACTCAATAGACAGTAGGCCATTCAGCCCTTTGAGCCAGCACCACCATTCAATGTGATCATGGCTGATCATCCACAATCAGTACCCCATTCCTGCCTTCTCCCCATAGCCCTTGACTCCACTATCTTTAAGAGCTCTATCTAAATCTTTCTTGAAAGCATTCAGAGAATTGGCCTCCACTGCCTTCTGAGGCAGAGCATTCCATAGATCCACAACTCTCTGGGTGCAAAAGTATTTCCTGAACTCTGTTCTAAATGGCCTATCCCTTATTCTTAAACTGTGGCCTCTGGTTCTAGACTCACCCAACATCAGGAACATGTTTCCTGCCTCTAGCATGTCCAATCCCTTAATAATCTTATATGTTTCAATCAGATCCCCTCTCATCCTTCTAAATTTCTAAATTCCAATGTATACAAGCCCAGTCGCTCTCAACATATGATAGTCCCGCCATCCTGGGAATCAACCTTGTGAACCTACGCTGCACTCCCTCAATAGCAAGAATGTCCTTCCTCAAATTTGGAGACCAAAACTGAACACAATATTCCAGGTGTGGTCTCACCAGGGCCCTGTACAACTGCAGAAGGATCTCTTTGCTCCTATACTCAACTCCCTTTGTTATGAAGGTCAACATGCTAATAGCTTTCTTCACTGCCTGCTGTACCTGCATGCTTACTTTCAGTGACTGATGAACAAGGACACCTAGATCTTGTTGTATTTCCCCTTTTTCTAACTTCACACCATTCAGGTAGTAATCTGCCTTCCTGTTCTTGCCACCAAAGTGGTAACCTCACATCTATCCACATTAAACTGCATCTGCCATGCATCTGCCCACTCACCAACCTGTCCAAGTTACCCTGCATTGTCCTAACATCCTCCTCATATTTCACACTGCCGCCCAGCTTTGTATCATCTACAAATTTGTTAATGTTACTTTTAATCCCTTCATCTAAATCATTAATGTATATTTTAAATAGCTGCGGTCCCAGCACTGAGCCTTGTGGTACCCCACCAGTCACTGCCTGCAATTCTGAAAAGGATCTGTTAATCCCTACTCTTTGTTTCCTGTCTGCCAACTAATTTTCTGTCCATGTCAGTACCCTATCCCCAATACTATGTGCTCTAATTTTACCCACTAATCTCCTATGTGGGACCTTATGAAAGGCTTTCTCAAAGTCCAGGTACACTACATCCACTGGCTCTCCCTTGTCCATTTTCATAGTTACATCCTCAAAACATTCCAGAAGATTAGTCAAGCATGATTTCCCTTTCATAAATCCATGCTGACTCGGACCGATCCTGTTACTGCTATCCAAATGTGCCACTATTTCATCTTTTATCATTGACTCCAGAATCTTCCCCACCACTGATGTCAGGCTAACTGGTCTATAATTCCCTGTTTTCTCTCTCCCTCCTTTCTTAAAAAGTGGGATAATATTAGCTACCCTCCATCCTCAGGAACTGATCCTGAATCTATAGAACATTGGAAAATGATTACCAATGCGTCCACGATTTCTAAAATCACGCCCTTAAGTACCCTGGGATGCAGACCATTAGGTCCTGGGGATTTATCAGCCTTCAGTCCCATCAGTCTACCCAACACCATTTTCTGCCTAATGTGAATATCCTTCAGTTTCTCCGTTATCCTAGGTCCTCTGGCCACTATTACATCTGGGAGATTGTGTGTGAAGACAGATCCAAAGTACCTGTTCAACTCGTCTGCCATTTCCTTGTTCCTGATAATAAATTCACCCGTTTTTGTCTTCAAGGGCCCAACTTTGGTCTTAACTAATTTTTTCCTCTTCACATACCTAAAGAAGCTTTTACTATCCTCCTTTATATTCTTGGCTAGCTCACCTTCGTACATCATCTTTTCTCCCTGTATTGCCTTTTTAGTTATCTTCTGTTGCTCTTTAAAAGTTTCCCAATTCTCTGGCTTCCCGCTCACCTTTGCTACGCTATACTTCTTCTATTTTATTTTTATACTGTCCTTGACTTCCCTTGTCAGCCATGGTCGCCCCCTACTCCCTTTAGAATCTTTCTTCCTCTTTGGAATGAACTGATCCTGCATGAACCCATACATTTCACATGCATCTATGCTCGCCCCATCTTCTTGCCGCCTTAACAGTGATTGATTTCCTCTTGTCTTTACCTACTGTCTCATCAGCCTCCACAACCCCCACTGTCCACAGGGATTGCTTCTCATGTGATTCCCTTGTCCATTCATACCATCCTCCCAGGACTTACCTCTACGAGTGGCCCAAGTGCCACACCTGCCCACCCACCTCCTCTCTTACGTCCATTCAGGGCCTTAGGCAGTCCGTCCAGGTGAGGCAACACTTCACCTGCAAGTCTGCTGTCATCATCTGTTATGTCCAGTACTCTCGATACAGCCTCCTGTATGTTGGTGAGATCTGTTGTAAATTGGGGGACTGCTTCGTCGAACATCTTGCACCATCCACCACAAGCAGGACTTCCCAGTGGCCAAACATTTTAATTCCAATCCCTATTCCTGTTTCTGACATGTTGGTGCATGGTCTCCTCTTGTGTGAAGATGAGGCCACCCTCGGGATGGAGGAACAACACATTATATTTCCTCTTGGTAGCCTTTAACCCAGGCATGGGCAAACTACGGCCCGCGGGCCATATGCGTCCCGTTAAGCTTTTTAATCCAGCCCGCAGAACTTGATGAAATTATATTAATAAACCTTGTTAACGTTTTCTCCCCGCAATTCTGGCGTTTTCCCAATAGATGACGCACTCTATATACATTGACCTTTGTTGAGGTGCAGCGTATTACTCCACATTTGCGCTTTACTTTGTGACCTTGTGGCGACCCATTTCCTGGCACATCCGAACTGGCTCACAATTAGCCAGCGTTCCAGCTAAGAGAGATCGCCTGTGGGATTTGCAAGCACAGAGCTCCGCATACCGAGCTCTCCCTGCTTTGTCATTGTGCAGGTCGTTGTTGAGTTTTGGCACAGGGGATAATTGAATAAGAAGGAGCAGGACAAGTAGACCTGCATCTCCTACCGTTTTTGAAATAAAGACAGTCAGGAGGAGAGTGATGATGATAATATCTTGAAGGATAACAGAATTTTCAGTGCTTTAAAATAATAACTGTTACTATTAAAAAAAGCTGTATTTTATTCATTTAATTTTCAGTGTTTTAAAAGTCATTTCAATAAATAGCTAAATACCATGGGACATCAAAGACAGATATTTTGTTGTAATGCATTTGTTCATTTTCAATTGAAATTAAAGCACATGTTTTCTACATATCCCATGATATTTTATTTTCTCTTATGAGGTGTATTACCAAAACACTCCGTCCATCTGCTCCTGGTCCGGCCCCCCTGTCAAATTTTAGAACCCTTTGTGGCCCTCAAGTCAAAAAGTTTACCCACCACTGCTTTAACCTAATGGCATGAGTATTGATTTCTTATTTTGGTAAACAAAATTTATCCTACTCTCCTCTATTCCCCATTCTGACCATTTACCTCTTCTTACCTGCCTATCACTTCCCCCTGGGCCCCCTCCTTTCTTGTGTCACGAACCCCGTAACTGGGTAACTTACCAGCAAAGATGACAACGTTTGTTGAAGTCTGATGATACTATTTTTAACAGTATTTATTAGTAAAAATACACAAAAATGATATCAATGCAAATATACAGATAACATATGTCATCAATACTAAATCTAAAAGTGCAGGTATAATAATGATCAATAAGAAATAAGCTCTATCATTGTCTAGGGGATAATGTATTTTCCGATGGAAATATAAAGTTCACTTGGTTCATGCAGGCTGCAGCCATTGGGGACCGCTGGGTTGCAATTGTTGGAGAGAGAAAGAGATTTGGAGAAAAACTCGCCGACTTTCCTTTATGATTTCGATCCGTCAGGAGTCTCGTTGTCGTGGTCGTTCACTTGTGGCCTCTCCTTTAGCTAAACCGTTCTTCCGTGGTGAGCTCGCCACCCCAGGCAAAGGGAGGACGCACACAAGCCCCCACCAGCTTTCGCTATTAAACATTGTCACGGGATTTCTAGTGTTTCTCCTGGTGTGTCAAAAGGGGTTGTTCCCCAGACCCCTCTTTTATCCTTACTCACGGGGTCTCAGATGTCAATCAGGTTGGGATGATGCAATCCCTCAACCAGACCACTCTGGTTGTCCCCTGAGGGGTTTCAATGAATAGTACAGTACTGAATACACAATTCCTTCTCCATGAGACAATGGCCATTATCAGTGGTTCCGTTCCGCTGAGGTCAGGACACATTCCAAACCTTGTGTATTCTAAGTGTCTCTCTCTCATTTCCTGGGTCCCAGACCCAAATTAATAGCGATCTTGCAATTCTCAAAAAGGAGGGGGTGACTTTGTAGTCTTCGGCCCCTCAGAGTTGCTTCACATTCATAACACTTGTATAGTCCACACTCCTCTCCTATCAGATTTCTACGACTCTAGCCCTTGTCCTTTCCTACCCACCTGGCTTCACCCATACTCTTCCAGCTAGTCTTCTTCCCCTCCAATCACCTTTTCATTCTGTTGCCTTCCGCCCTTCTTCTTCCAAAGAAGGATCTTGGCCTGAAACGTCAACTATCTATTAATTTCCATAGATGTTGCCTGAGCTGCTGAGTTCCCTCAGTATTTTGTGTGCTTTCCTTTAAGTAGTTGTTCCAGTTTTGGAGGGGTTAACAAACTTGGTCCTTGTGAATAAATAATAACTATCAGCTAACAGACCAGTGAAATTTAATATCTCACTCCAAATAAATATTCCAGGTTGCTCTATTGTCAATATAATTCAGGGGTACTTTGTGCCAGAGAAAGATGGCAGAGAAAGTGAACCCTGCGGAGATATCAGAATCAAATTTCCTGGAAATGTGTGCAACGTTATGTTGATTATTAACTGAACCATTTTTGGAGCTATGCGAATGAATTTTTAGTTTGTATTGGCATAATTTTGTTATTTCAAAGACGAGCTGAGGAATCATCTCTGGGCTTGTCCAACATTTATCCCCCATTGTTCTTCACTGAACAAAACAGATTATCTGTAACATCACTGTTCACTGGAGTTTATTGTACAATCTGCTTGCCTCATATCCACATTCTCACCATAACTATTCTTCACCATATTTCGTTGTTTCTAAAGGGCTTGGGATATCTGGAAGAGGGGTGTATAATTCACTCAAAAATATCTGAAGCTTTCTTAATTCTGCATTGTTGGTGTAGACCCCAAAGTCAATATGCCACTGTCTAACTTTATTAATGAATAAACTGGATACAGCTGCCTCATGTTCTACTACCTGCTGCCTTTCATCTTCCCTCTGTCAAAAAGCTGCTTCTTCAGAGTGGTTTTCTTTGCAACTCGGGAGGTCTCTTTGGAAGCAAGGAGCTCCACATGGTATGGGTGCAAGTTATAAAACTTTCAACACATGTTCTGAAGAAAGTTAAACTGTCTGCATAACATGGGGAGATTTTAAAGACTATCCCTGTGTCAAAATGGACACACAGATGAACTCACAACAATGTGCACTTCCTCTGCAAAGGAAATACCTAATAACCAGCCTCCTCTCTGCAGATTCTGTCCAAAGTACAATAGTGGCAGAGTAGAGGCATATAATGAAGCGATTAATTCTCCATTTGTCACTTTGAATGACTGCGTCTGCTACTTTGGCAAGCCTGCAATATTGTGATTAATTTTCTATTGTCATATTGAGTGATTGCACCTGGAATCTCTGCCCATTTTCCTTACGTTATTTTGAATAATTGAGCTGATGCAAGTGGCGTAATTTATTTAAACAGATATTATAACACAAGAAGCACATGGAAATGCTGAGAGATTATCAGCTCCCTCAATGGATTATATGTGCAAATCAAATATCAATCTTTATGGGAAAATTATTAAGAATTAATCACAATTGTGGTGTACACAATTATTACTTGTAGACGGTACCAAGTGCTCTTGTTATTTTTAATGGAAAACTCCGCTTTCACTTTATGCTGAACTCGATCACATCTGTTACACAGCACTCTCTGTTCTTGGATTGTCTTTATGATGCAAGCCCTTTCATTTCTATGAGATAATTGCAATGCAAAAAATAAAGAAAAGCAGTGAATTGAAGAGTGCCCCTGAAAGCTTTGGAACTCGATGCAAAACAGGAGAACAGGTCCACAGAAGCAATGGATTAACATAGAAACATCATGGATCTGGGTGTAAGAGCCAAAATATTGTTAATACTATCAAAGGATGCAGGCAGAGACCACCAGTGTCTGTGTGTGAAAGTTGTGTGCTATATTTATTGCACACTATACTGCGCTGTACATGCTCAAAATTAAACAGCAATGGAATGAAGAAAGGCCATATATTGTGTAAAGCACTAACTAAAGCATTTATCAGTGGTCATTTTCTACTAAGCCAAGCACAAATGATGCATTGAAAAAATTGGTGGCCTCATATATTAAAGGCACCAGTATTTACTGTAGTTGGGAGTCTGTGTGGCTTTGTTTCCCATTTCTTTTTCATACAGCACAATCTATCATATCCTCTTGGGTAGACAGAAGATTTTATGGCACTAATTAAAGAACCTGAGAATTCTGCCAATATTTATGAATCAAATATTCATGGAATATATCAAAGAATTATTTCTGTCATTTGTGTGACTCTTCTTTTACATATAACTCTTTTGTTCTTTTGCCAACTAGCTTAAATTTGAATCCTCTGGTTCTAACCCTCATGTGAATGAAAACAATTTCTCTTTATATATTCATTCAAATTCATTCATCATCTTAAGGTTACCTCTAGAATATGACTTTGATCTTCTCCACTCTCTCCCACTATTGCCAAACTGTCCAAAGTCTGTCATCGCATCAGAGAGATGTGTGAGTGAAAGAGAGAGGGGGAGGGGGAGAGAGAGAGAGAGAGAGGGAGAGAGGAGAGAGAGAGTGGGGGAGAGAGAGATGGATGAAAAGAATGATGAGCACTGAGTGATGAGAGAGGATGTGTACTATGGATAAAAGGTGAGAGAGCAAATCAGCTTAAAATTATAGCTTTATTATCAGAATACATAAAGTAGTCGCAGCTGAAAAATTAAAAACATGACGCCAAAAAAAACCAGTGCCACTTCACTGCTTGACTAGCAACGTAGAAACCTGGACTGATGGTTCAGAGATGAGTTTAATTCTCACTTTTATTTAGTTAGGTAGGTAGGTAAATAAATTTTGAATAAACTGTAACTTAATGGTGATTATAATACTACTGTATTAAAACCGAATTAGCTCTCACTGCCCTTCGGGGAAGGAAAGAAACCCACTGTCCATACCAGATCCCCCAACTAATGTCTTTACAATTGACAATGAATTGCTTTTGGGGGCAGATGACCAAAGCATTTGATCTGAGGGAAACAGGGAAAGATAACTAAGGCTACAATGGAGGTGCAGTGGAAGTAGTCAAATTACTGACAACTAAATCAGTGACTTAGATTAACTATCCACAGGCCAGAGTTCAAATGGCTATTTTGTAAATTGTGATATGGAATCCTAGGCTAACAGAATTGTAGTAAAAGCCCACTTGGATTTACATGTGCCCTTAGAAGAATAATTCTACTGTCCCTACTTGGTCTAGCCTGCATGTGACTTCAGAGCAGCTACAAAAATACCATTTCGGCCACACATTATTTTTACCACCAGGTTCTCAAGAAGCAATTTGGTAAATGAATGAAAACAGGTGATGTGATTGGTTGGTAACCAGGTTGGGAATTAAATATTGTAGGATACTCGTAGTCAAGATCAGGAATTCACTGGCAGAGGACATATTGGATTCAGAGACAATCATTATTGTTTAAGGGACATTTAGAAAGGTATTTAAATAGACAAGAACATTGATGGAGAGTGGGCAAATGAGATTAGTGTGGGCGGGCAATACGGTCAACATGGTAAACACGAGGAAATCTGCAGATGCTGAAAATTCAAGCAATACACACAAAATGCTGGTGGAACGCAGCAGGCCAGGCGGCATCCATAGGGAGAAGTGCTGTTGACGTTTCGGGCCGAGACCCTTCGTAAGGACTAACTGAAAGGAAAGGTCAACATGGTCGTGTTTCAGTGCTCTATGACTAAACGACCCTATGGCCTGAGAATGGTCAAAAGGCATGGACATGTGGAAACCTTCGCTCAGAAGAACATGAAGTAGAATCACTTTGCCTTGAGGAAAGAAGAGACAACAACAATAAACATTTCTACTGGTAATGTACAGCATGTGTTAAAGCTTATAAACAATATCATGTAAAATATTAATCATAAAAAACTTGTAACACAGCAAATATAATAATTATGAAGGCTTCATGTAGATTGGGCAGATGAAACTGGCAGAAGTAATTTGCAGTTTGAGCCTCACGGATGCATTGAAATAAGTTTCCAAAAGTAATTATGCCATACAGCTGGAAAGCTAATAAGGTATTGTAGATTTATGCTTATGCCATAACACAAGGCTAATTAACAATCATACAGAGCTGTCGATGTTTTGCCTGGTCTGCTGCGTTCCACCAGCATTTTGTGTGTGTTGCTTGGAGGTTCAAATATTGTTTGATAAGTAGAATGAGGGATTGGATTAAACAGTATTACAATAAGTTAACAATCAAAGGCATTGAATGAGATAATTTTTAAAACATGTAGTCAGTTTTACTATAAAACCTTTTATGAGAAATTGTTCTTTCAGTGTACGAGAACAGTCTTACTTTGAAAAGAAAGCTCTACAGTTTGTTAGACTTTGCAATCAACAAAAATGATAAAAAGCTGATAAAATTTGAGATGAAATTGAGACTAAGTTAACTGGACACAAAACTTCTACAAAAAGGAAGTCAGTAGCAATGGAAATGTGGAGCAACATGCAATCTGCTGGAGGAATTCAATGGATGAAGTAGCATCTGTGAGTGGAAAGGAATTGTAGACTCAGGCTTCCATCCAGCATTAGCTTGTTGAGTTCCTCTAGCAGATCCAGCAGCTGCCCTCAATAAGGGTCTTGGACAGAAATGCTGAATATCTATTCCTTTCCACAGATGTTGCCTGACCTGTTGTGTTCCTTTTGTATTTTGTATGTGTTGCTCTGGATTTTCAGTATCTCAGTGGCTCAACTTAATATCATAGAATGTATACAACTTGAAATCCTTACTCTTCACAGACGTTCATGAAACAGGGAGAAAGAAACCCAAAAGAATGACTAACAGAAAATGTTAGAACTTCCTCTCCCCTCCCCCACTCGCTCCAGCAAAAGCAACAGCCCCTCCACCCACTTATAAGCAAAAGCAAAGCCCTCAAAGGCCACCATCGAAAGCTACTGTCCATCCCAAAGCCTTGACATCTCAAAAAAGCCCTCTGCCTCACTAGCAAGAGAGATATCACTCCTGCCATTGGGAGAGGGAGACAACAGCTCACTGTTTCAATGTTACAATCTGCAGCATCTCTTATTCAAGTTTCCCTGCTCCTGGAGATACTGAGATGCCAGGCCACCTGGTGAATTCTGAGAGCGTGAAGAACATAGTTTGAACACAGCTGTGGATCATGAACTCTGATAGGACACCAGCCACTTTGTAAAGGAAACAAGAGACACGAGAAGAGGAGATTCAAACTGTTTTGTGGACAGACTGGAAGAGATCGCCCAGGTCTGCAAAAACCTCTGGCACCATCCTTAGATTGTCCCATCTGCAGATTTACTTGTGTTTATGATCTGCACTCTCAAGGAAACATGGAGCCCTGAGTAGCAGAGGCAAAAAAGATTATTATGGGAAATAATGAGATGACTGAGATATTTAACAAAGGTTTTGTCATTGATTTTATAGCAGAGGATACAAAAAAGGAGACCATAAATTATGGAGAACCAAGGTCCAACTGAGAGTAAGGATCTCACTCTGAGTGGTGTGAAAAGTACTGGTGGAAATAAGGGATATGAATACCTACATTAGTATAAATCCTGTAGCCTACATCTGGGCTTCCATGGGAGAAAGGTAGAGATAATTGATGCCTTGATAATGTTGTACTAAAGTTACAAGATTCAGGAAATTACCAAATGAAATTAAAATGGTGGCAAAAATGTTACTAGTGGGCAATTAAGTGGGCCAACAATCCAGAGAAATGAGTTCAAATCTCATCATAGTAGCTGTGAAATTTTATTATAATTAATAATGTGGAATTCAAAAGAAGTTTGAGTAATGATATCTACAAAACTATTGGACTGTTACTTGATTCTGTATGACTCACACAGTTTGGATTTTATGTGATTCAAAACACATCACATGTGGTTTGAGTTTGAAACCAGCCAGTAACCTCTCAGCTGTCTCAGAGTTAGAGTGTTAAAAGAGAAAGATGGCCACCTATCACAAACCAGAACCCTGAACTCAGGCGCAGCAAAACTTGATACTAAAGGATAAGATTTAGGCACATTTGGAAGAGCATCACCTGCATAGCGACAGTCAGCGTGACTTTGTGCAGGGCAGGTCATACCTTACATCTTGATCGAGTTTTGTTATGAGGTGACAAAGTGACTTGATGAAGGTAAAGCTGTGGCTGTTATCTACTTGGGAAGTAGTAAGACATTTCATCAGATAGTAGGTTTACAGTAGGTTGATTCAGAAGATAAGCATGTATGAAATCCTGGGTGAATGCAAGTTTGGACTCAGAAATGAATTGCCCATAGAAGAAAGAGTTGGAAGGCTGTTATTCTGGCTGGAGATCTATACCAGTGGTGCCTGCAAATTTCAGTGCTGGGAGCTTTGATACCTTCTCATTTATACCAGTGAATTGGATGAAAATGTAAATGGTTGATTAGCAAAGTTGTGCATGACATCAAGATTGGTGGAGTTGTATACAGTATAAAGGACTATCAAAGAATAGAGTGGGATATAAATCAGTTTCTTCTGCTTCTGCTTAGTACTGTGCTAGCACTGCCAGATGGCTATAACAACGCACAGTCGGTGTGAATGGCATGAGAGTTAAATTGTAAAGTGAGCTTTTTCGACTACATCCCCTAAATTGATTTGATTGAGTCGATCTTTAAAAATATTCATGTCAAAAATACTGCACAGGTCTGGCGGCAGAAGATTCTACACTCATGTTGATCTTGGGTAGAGGGAGTACTGGCAGCAAATCTTGTTGAATGAAGGGGTTTCCAGTATGTAAGGTCCAGTTTGCTGTCAAGTTGAATGAATTTGTTGAATGCTGTGATGAATTTGGATGCTTGATGGAGTGATGTTGTGAACTTCTTTGAAAATGGAGATTAATCGTAGTTTAGTATGTTGGTTTTCAAATGGTTCCCACTGAAGGTTAGAGAGCATATTCGTGCCACTGGATTTCCTGCTGTAATTGTTTAGCACAAAGCGAGCAGCACAGCATTGGATTTTTTTGATGGACTTCTTATTGTGGATGTGGGCAGAGAAGTGGCAGATGGAGTTTAATTAGGGATAAATTTGTCCTGGTGAGGAAGATAAAGAATGGTAGGGTGAAGGAACCATGGGTGACAAGTGAGGTGGAGAATCTAGTCAGATGGAAGAAGGCAGCATACGTAAGGTTTAGGAAGCAAGGATCAGATGAGTTTTGAGGAATATAGGGTAGCAAGAAAGGAGAAGAAGGGGCTGAGGAGAGCAAGAAGGCCTTGGCGAGTAGGGTAAAGGAAAACCCTAAGGCATTCTTCAATTATGTGAAGAACTAAAGGTTGACAGGAGTGAAGATAGGACCGTTTAGAGATAAGGGTGGGAAGATGTGCCTGGAGGCTGTGGAAGTGAGCGAGGTCCTCAATGAATACTTCTCTTCGGTATTCACCAATGAGAGGGAACTTGATGACGGTGAGGATAATATGAGTTGAGGTTGATGTTCTGGAGCATGTTGATATTAAGGGAGAGGAGGTGTTGGAGTTGTTAAAATACATTAGGACGGATAAGACCCCGGGGCCAGGCGGAATATTCTGCAGGCGGCTCCATAAGACGAGGGAAGAGATTGCTGAGCCTCTGGCTAGGATCTTTATGTCCTCGTTGTCCACAGGAATGGAGGGAGGCGAATGTTGTCCCCTTGTTCAAAAAAGGTAGTAGGGATAGTCCGGGTAATTATAGACCAGTGAGCCTTACGTCTGTGGTGGGAAAACTGCTGAAAAAGATTCTTAGAGATAGAATCTATGGGCATTTAGAGAATCATGGTCTGATCAGCGACAGTCAGCATGGCTTTGTGAAGAGCAGATCATGTCTAACAAGCCTGCTAGAGTTTTTTGAGGAGGTGACCAAGCATATAGATGAGGGTAGTGCAGTGGATGTGATCTACATGGATTTTACTAAGGCATTTGACAAGGTACCATATGGTAGGCTTATTCAGAAAGTCAGAAGGCATAGGATCCAGGGAAGTTTGGCCAGGTGGATTCAGAATTGGCTTGCCTGCAGAAAGCAGAGAGTCGTGATGGAGGGAGTACATTCAGGTTGGAGGGTTGTGACTAGTGGTGTCCCACAAGGATCGGTTCTGGGACCTCTACTTTTCATGATTTTTATTAATGACTTCGATGTGGGGGTAGAAAGGTGAGTTGGCAAGTTTGCAGACAACACAAAGGTTGGTGGTGTTGTGGATTGTGTAGAGGATTGTCGAAGATTGCAGAGAGACATTGATAGGATGCAGAAGTGGGCTGAGAAGTGTCAGATGGAGTTCAACCCAGAGAACTGTGAGGTGGTACACTTTGGAAGGACAACCTCCAAGGCAGAGTACAAAGTAAATGGCAGGATACTTGGGAGTATGGAGGAGCAGAGGGAACTGGGGGTACATGTCCACAGATCCCTGAAAGTTGACTCACAGGTAGTTGAGAAAGCTTATGGAGTGTTAGCTTTCCCAAGTTGAGGGATAGTGTTTAAGAGTCACTGGGTAATGATGCAGCTCTATAAAACTCTGGTTAGGGCACACTTGGAGTACTGTGTCCAGATCTGGTCACCACATTATAGGAAGGATGTGGAAGCATTGGAAAGGGTACAAAGGAAATTTATCAGGATGCTGCCTGGTATTGAGAGTATGGATTATGATCAGAGATTAAGGGAGCTAGGGCCTTACTCTCTGGAGAGAAGGAAAGGAGGATGAGAGGAGACATGATAGAAGTATACAAGATATTAAGAGGAATAGATAGAGTGGACAGCCAGCACCACTTCCCCAGGGCACCACTGCTCAATACAAGAGGACATGGCTTTAAGGTAAGGTGAGGAAAGTTCAAGGGGGATATTAAAGGAAGGTTTTTTACTCAGAGAGTGGTTAGTGCGTGGAATGCACTGCCCGAGTCAGTGGTGGAGGCAGATACACTAGTGAAATTTAAGAGACTACGAGACAGGTATATGAATAATTTAAGGTGGAGGGTTATATGGGAGCCAGGGCTTAAGGGTCGGCACAACATTGTGGGCCGAGTGGCTTGTACTATGCTGTATTGTTCTTTGTTCTTAATCCAGAGGTGTTGTGTTTTGGGATGTAAGATGAAAGGATACAGAGGATAAGGTGGACTCCTTAATAACATTGATGTACTGAGAGAATATGTAGGGGGGAGGGAAGATGAAGGAAAATAAAAGAGGTTCCATGACGAGTTGAAGGCCAGAAGCATTAAAAGAGATGTTGAACTTCACTGATTATTTCCTGCTTTCCACCCTTAGTGTTCATGTTCTGCTAAATATTTCACATCTCTTTTGATTTTATTTCATATTTCCAGCATCTGCAGTATTTTATTTCCTTCCCCCAAAAATCAAATAAACATGGGGACAAAAACATAGAAACATAGAAAACCTACAGCACAACACAGGCCCATCAGCCCACAAAGCTATGGCAAACATGTCCTTACCTTGGAAATGGCCTGGAGTTACCCATAGCCCTCTATTTTTCTGAGCTCCATGTACCTATCCAGGAGTCTCTTAAAAGACCCTATCGTATCTGCTTCCACCACCATCGCCGGCAGCCCATTCCACATACTCATCACTCTCTGTGTAAAAAAACTGGCCCCTGACATCTCCTCTGTACCTACTTCCAAGCATCTTAAAACTGTGCCCTCTTGTGCTAGTCATTTCAGCCCTGGGAAAAAGCCTCTGACTATCCACATGATCAATGCCTCTCATCAACTTATACACCTCTAACAGGTCACCTCTCATCCTCCGTCACTCCAAGGAGAAAAGGTTGAGTTCACTCAACCTATTCTCAAAAGGCATGCTCTCCAATCCAGGCAATATCCTTGTAAATCTCCTCTGCACCCTTTCTATAGTTTCCACATCCTTCCTATAGTGAGGCAACCAGAACTGAGCACAGTACTCCAAGTGGGGTCTGACCAGGGTCCCATTTTGCTGCAACTTTATCTCTCGGCTCCTAAACTGAATCCCACAATTGATGAAGGTCAATGCACCATATGTCTTCTTAACTACAGAGTCAACCTGCTCAGCAGCTTTGAGTGTCCTATGGACTTGGATCCCAAGATTCCTCTGATCCTCCACACTGCCATGAGTCTTACTGTTAATACTATATTCTGCCTTCATTTTTGACCTACCAGAATGAACCACCTCACACTTATCTGGGTTGAACTTCATCTGACACTTCTCAGCCCAGTCTTGCATCCCATCAATGTCCCGTTGTAACCCCTGACATCCCTCCACACTATCCACAAGACCAACCTTTGTGTCATCAGCAAATTACTAACCCATCCCTCCACTTCTTCATCCAGGTCATTTATAAAAATCACCAAGAGTAAGGGTCCCAGAACAGATCCCTGAGGCATACCACTGGTCACCAACCTCCATACAGAATATGACCCGTCTACAACCACTCTTTGCCTCCTGTGGGCAAGCCAGTTCTGGATCCACAAAGCAATGCCCCTTGGATCCAATGCCTCCTTACTTTCTCAATAAGCCTTGCACGGAGTACCTTATCAAAAACCTTGCTGAAATCCATATACACTACATCTTGATAAAAAGAAACTGTAGCTGTAGGTAAGTAAAGATGTCTTCATCCTGGGTGTTGCCAATTATTACCTCCACAGGCTTGGTCAATAATAATATTCAAAGCTGAGCCTGATAAATCTTTGGACTTCAAAGGAATGAAAAGATGTGAGAATCAGGCAGGAAGATGAACTTGACATTGAGAATTAGCAATGACCTTATTGAAATGGGCTGCAGGGTCTATTCTCAGTCCTGATGCCGGGTTTCAGCCCAAAATGTCTGCCATTGCCTTCCTCCCACTGATGCTGATTATATGTTGCTCCAGGTTTCAGCATCGACAGTCTCTTGTGTTTGCTTGATTGACACATTCTCCTATATTTTATACTCTTGTTCTCACATGATACGTGGCAGTGAAATCTGGGCCTACTTTCCTGCATCCTTTGAGTCACTGAATCACACAGCATGGAAACAGGTCATTCAACTTGCATTGATTGTCAACCAGTGGTCACACTTTTCTGTTCATCCCATCTCCCAGAACTTGGACCATGGCCTTCTATGCTGAGGTGATTCAGGAGCTTGTCTAGACACCTCTTAAGTGCTGTCAGTGACTCTCCTTCCAGCTCATTAAAGTACCCATATTTGGTCTAAGCTGCCTCTTCTTAGAGGTCTTGCCAGCTTCACACAGGGTAAGCTGCTTACACAAATTACCAGCTTATCAAATACTACATACTTCGATTCAAACTTAAGGATGTTTGCTGATTATTCAGTTCTCTCCAGAATATAACCTAAGGCAAAATTACACATTAAAAAGTTTAAAACCAAAGATAATAAAACCATGCATTTAAGTTTAACCATTGGTTTCAGTTAAAAGCTGTTTTTTATGGCTGCAGGCTAGAACCGTACGTCAGACGTGATTCAAGTTAGAAAAAAGTGCACATTCCAAAGTGAATGATGTCAAAAGAAAAACCGAAAAATGCTGCCTACAACTGTATTTAATTTCTTTCACAAGAGGATCAGTGAGATGGATCATTTGCCATTCATTCTTGGTCAGCAGGTCAGAAGAACTCACCATATAGTGATTATGCCACCAGTGCCTCCAGCTAACATCACTTTCTTTTGGAATAGAGTCTTGTCGCTACAATAATTTTCTGAAAAAAATGGAATAGATTTCCTAAATGTATCCTCTGAGAAAAGCCAATGGACCACACAGTAGACAGTACCTCTAATGAGTTAATTGCTTTAAAAAGTGTCAGAAGTGTCTTTCACTGTGAAGCCGGCTGATGTTACTACAGAACACCACACCCTCAGTACTAATCAACAAGCTTCAAAACCTGGACCTCTGTACTTCTCTCTGCAACTGGATCCCTGACTTGCTCATCGGGAGACCACTGTTAATGCAGTTAGAAACAACATTTCTTCCTCGCTGACAATCAACACACCTCAAGAATGCATACCTAGCCTACTGCTCTACTCTCTCTACACCCATGACTGTGTCACCAGGCATAGCTCAAAAGTCATCTATAAGTTTCACGATGAAACAACTAATGTTGGCAGAATTTCAGATGATGATGAGGAGACATACAGGAGTGAGTTAGATCAGCTGGCTGAGTGGTGTCATAACAACAACCTTGCACTCAGCATCAATAAGACCAAGGAATTGATTGTGGTCTTCAGGAGGGGGAAGTTGAGGGATCAGCAGTGGAAAGTGTGAGCAGTTTCAAATTCCTGGGTGTCAGCATTTTTGAAGATCTATCCTTTGTAGCTGCATACTAATACAATTACAAAGAAGGTAAAACAGCAGCTAAATTTCATTAGGAGTTTGAGGAGACATGGTACATAACCACAGATTCACAAATTCCTTCAGATGTACTGTGGAGAACATTCCAACTGGTTGCATCACCATTTGCTACAGAGCAGCCGGTGCACAGGATTGGAAAAAGCCACAGGAAGTTACAAGTTCAGTCAGTTCTATCATGGGCACTCGCCTTTCCAGCATTGAGGATGTCTTCGAAAGGCAATGCTCAAAAAGGCAGCATCCATCATTAAGGACCCCATCACCCAGGACATGCCCTTTTCTCATTGCCACCATCAAGGAGAAGGTGCAGGAGCCCGAAGGCACGCATTCAATGTTTCAGTAACAGCTTCTTTCCCTCTGCCTACAGATTTCTGAAAGGAGAACGAACCCATGAACACCACTTCAAAATTTTTACTTTTTTTGCGTTACTAGTTTAATTAAAAATATTTCTTACTGTAATTTATCCATAGTTATGATTATGTGTTGCAATGTACCAGTGCCACAAGACAACAAATTTCACAACATATGCCGATGATATTAAAGTTGATTCTGAAAGAAGGATGTTGCTGCTCACTGAAGACAGGTAACTCTGTCAGCGCATGAAGGAGAATCTAACACAGTAATGAGACCTGTTTAACGGCTTGCCTCATAATGACTGCTTGCAAAGTCAGTGATTGCAAGTCACTGATACCTTAAGTAAGGGAGCCAGGAGGTGCTGCCTCTATCATCAAGCATCATCCCCCCCACCCTACTCAGGTCTCACCAACTTCTCGATACTACTGTCATGAGGTTTAGGAACAGCTAGATCTCTATAACCATCAGGTTCTTCCCTCAGGAGTGGGACACTATGGACCATCTCTGCTCTACCACGTACGCGTCTTTGATTGTGTCCTTTCTTCATTTTTGCACAAAGGTCTGAATTTTGCAATTTTTTTCACTGTATAATATTACTAATCATGGGGTCAAAGAGTCACAGTCATAAGCACCACAGCATAGAAACAGGCCCTTCAGCCCATCTAGTCCATGCCAAACTGATACTTTGTCTAGTCCCATTGGCTTGCGCCTGGACTACCTTTCAAACCCCTCCCATCAATGTACTTATCTACACTTCTCTTAAATGTTGCACTCAAACCCACATCCAGCACTTCCATTGGCACACTTTCCACACTTGCACCAGCCTCTGAGTGAAGAAGTTCCCCCTCGTGTTCCCCTTAAACTTTTCACCTTTAACCCTTAACCCATGACCTCTGGTTGTAGTCTCACCCATCCTCAGTGACACCCTACCTATAACCCTCATAATTTTGTGTACCTCCGTCAAATTTCCTATGCTCTGTTTAAAAAAGTGCTAACCTTTCCCCAAATCCCAGCAGCATCCTTGTAAATTTTTATTTTTATTGATATCTTTCCTGTGGGTGTGTGTATCTAGAACTGCACACAATACACCAAATTTGGCCTCACTAAAATCTTGTACAACTTCAACATAATTAAGTCTAATTTATGTGTAAATTTTCTATGATGTCCATATTGTGTTTTTGTCCATGTGTCCAAGAAGCATCCCTTGTGATGCTTCTGCAGGTAAGTTTTTCAGTATTCCTGTACCTCAACATACAGTACCTGTGTCTATGACAATGGGTGGACTTCATTTGAATTTGAGAACTCAGCATAAAAGTGGGTCAGTTCCCAAGTCTGCACAGCTCAAGGTGCTTTTTCTCTGCCTCACATGCCACACAGGTGGAATGTGCCTTCTTTGTTACTGAAAGGGTGCATGTAATGAAAGAACTTAAGGCATCCACCAAGATCATCCACTTACCCACCCATATCTGCTGAACATTACCACTCTTCCCACAATCACCTCCTTCTCAGTGCAATCCTTTTTTATCCCTTACCTCAACACTGTCTTCAGGGAGCTCTTTTGTCAGCACTATCCCTCCGATAAGCCTAAAGTATGAAGTTCTGCTTTACAGTGCCTTGGAGTTTCATGTTATATTTTGTACAGCTCTGTGTTGCCTTGTTATAGAAAAAGTGTTTAAATTGAACAAAACTGGGAGAAGATTTACCAAGATGGTACTATAACACAAGTGCCAGTCCAGGGTCTTTATTCCTCAGAATGTGGGAGAATGAGGGCATCTTAGAGAGTGTTTAAATTATGAGAGATTAAGAAAAGGTGAATGGTAGGGAAAAGAGAACTAAAATGAGAGGACATAGATTTCAGGTGAAAAGTGAGAATATAAAGGATATCTGAGGGGGAACCTTTTCATTCAGAGGGACATGAGTGTATGGAATGAGCTCCAGAGAAAGTGGTTGAGGCAGGTACAATAACAACATTTAACCATATAACAATTACAGCACAGAAACAGGCCACCTCGGCCCTTCTAGTCCGTGCCGATGCTTACACTCACCTAGTCCCACTGGCCTGCACTCAACCCATAATCCTCCATTCATTTCCTGTCCATATACCATTCCAATTTTACTTTAAATGACAACACCGAACCTGCCTCTACCACTTCTACTGCAAGCTCATTTGGATAAGAACACAGGAGTTTAGAGGGATATGGGACTAGATTGGTTAGCACTATGGTTGACATGGATGGCTTGAGCTGGGTTTTTTTTATCTCACTGTTTTAACTCCGTGGCTCTCTGGGTTTGGGGATCCTGTCCGGCTCCTAAAACATGGGACATACTTGTAGGTCTCCTTTTCATTGACCTTACAGCTGGGTGGTGTTATCTTTCATTTGATTAGCAGTGAGATGCTTACAATTATAAGCAATGGCTTGTAATTGTGATGAAAAGCAATGGCTGTCCTTGTTCAATAAGCTTTCTCTTGCTCTAGCCACTCTGTGAAATCCAGTCAGCTCATCAGCTGGAACAGCCACCCAGATGAGTGATTTTAATCCAATGTATCATCAGGACACTTTCTGAAACACATGGAACAGTGAAGCAAAAGATGTAGAATATAAAAGAAAAGAAAATAATTGCAGCTTACCACCGCCAGGCTATTTAATGATATTTAATGAATCCTACTATGTGCTTTCTTACACAAATCCAGAATATTGCCCCTTCAAATTGCTGAAGAGAATTTTTGAAAGCATGAAGTGGCACATCTTCATTTCTAATTACTTTACCAGCGTAGGCAGCACTGGATTTTCTTTCCTTATTTATTTATTGATGTACAACTTGACACAATGGGGACGTTTTGAATCCTAATAGGTCTGCAGTTTGCTGAAATAATGGGTTTGATGGTTTTAGTAGTTTAATTATTGGGCTGGACCTAAAGGTCAAAGTTTGTTATCAAAGAACGTATACTGTAGGCCACCATATACAACCCTAAGGTTAATTTCTTATGCGCATTCATAGTTTGTATAAAGAAACACAATAGGATCAATGAAAAACTACACACAGCAAAGCTGGACTAACAACCAAAAAATAACAAATAGTGCAAATACTAAAATGAAAAAAAATCAAAATAATAAAAGTATAAGTAAGTAATACATATTGAGAATGTTAGTAGTAAAGTCATTGAAACTGAATGTATAGATCACAGAAACAAATCCATATTGGGGTGATGGAAGTTGATCTATTGATCCAGAGACATCAGTTTGCATTTCTCCACAGCAGCCTGAGTTTAAATTCCTTGAAAGTGGCATCGTGGGTAGATAAGGTTATAAAGAGAGCTTTTGGCCCATTGGCCTTCATAAATTAAAGCACTGAGTACAGGATTTGGGATGTGATGTTAAAGATGTATGAGTCATAAATTGAAATTGTGAGGCCTAATTTGGAGTATTTGTGCGGTTGCGGTTACCTACCGACAGGAAAAATATCAATAAGACTGGAAGTGTGCAGACAAAACTTACAAGGATGTTGCCAGGACATGAGGAGTAGGTTAGAATCAGAGGAATCTCTCTCTGTCTTGCTATTTCTTGAGTCTGGGGAAGTTGAAGTAAGCAATGTTGACGACTGTAACATCAACACAGTGAGCTGTTGGCCTCCTCCCTCACCGTGGCAGGAGTAATGCCTCTCTCCCTCTTGTTAATGAGAGAGAGGGTCTGTTGAGATGCCAAAGTGTTGGGATGAACAGTAGATTTGATGGACTGTAGATCATGGTATTTTGGGGCCTGCATGATGGGTGGTGGGGGAAGCAGTTATGCTTATTGCTGGAACAAGTGGGGGGAGGGTCGATGCTTGTGCATGGGAGGGGATAGGGACTTTGGGGCTCTAATGTTTTATCATTCATTCTCTGTTTCATGGATGTCTGTGGAGCATAAGGATTTCAGGTTGCATACTGTATACTTTCTCTGACATTATATTGAACTATTGCACCATTGGGTTAAGGGTGAAAGGTGAAATGTTAAAGAGGAACATGAGGGGAAGTTCTTCACTCAGGAGGTGAGAGTGTGGAATGAGCTGTCAGTGGAAGTGGTGGATGTGGGTTCAATTTGAACATTTAACAGAAATTTGGATAAGTACATGGAACAGAAGGACATGGAAGGCTATGTTCTGGTGCAGGTCAATGGAATTGGGCAGATTAATAGTTCAGCATGGACTAGATGGGCTAAAGGGTCTGTTTCTGTGCCGTAATGATGATGACTAAATACAAGTAATCAAATAAGTTTACATAAAAAATGCTTAAGCAATAGCGTCTATCTCGTCTGAGGGAATCGAAGGATATGGAGTTGGTGTAGGAAAATAATGCTGAGACTATAGCCATGGTCTTATTAAATGGCACAAGGATGGTGAGTGGCCTTTTCAGCTTCCGTTTCTTATCATATTACTGAGAGGTTCAACCCACTTATCTGGTCAATGAATATACTGCAGAGAAGGAAACTCACTGTTCCAACCAGGTCAGCTCCATGCGGTTGTAGACATCACAGCAGCCATCTTCCTCATTTCATGAAAATACTGACATTCAGTGAATGAATATATTAAAGTAAATCCCAGATGTTCTAGCTAAGCTAAAGCAGACCCACCTTATTGCACTAATTCAATGAATACTTGCGGAATTTCTCCTTTACTTTTCTTGAGTTCGTTTTCCTGAGTACTTCTGGTCTGTAGCAGCCTGGGTGGGCCAACTCTTTGTGACTCTTCGGTTGTGTGGCTGTTCTGAGGATGCACTCCAAGTTGCCACAATAATGTTGGGCTAACTCACTGCCTCACTTCAACTGGCCTACTTGAAAGTAGGAGCACATGGTTCTCTGCAATTGTTTACTGTTATACTCTGCTCTACATAATTGATTCAAGTCTCACTGGAAATTATTAGCCTTCTGTCTCTTACAGCTCGGGCTGTTTACCAGTATCTTTTTTCATTTTAAATGAAAAAGCCAGTATCTACAGGCAGACCCAAATGACAACTGATCTGAAAATTATCTGATATCTTTAGCACATCTGTTTTTGGATCCTGCAGTGCAGATAGTTCTATCCTGTGAGCTTCAGCCTTGGCTCAATAGCAGCATTCATCCCTCTAAAACCTGTAGGTTCAATATCTACTCTGACATGTGAGTAAGCAGAGAAGTTGAAAGTAACTCACTGAACATGGAGCAAAGATTACCGACTATTTTGGTCCATTTTGGTTACCTGGAGAAATCGGCAGTAGCAGAACATTGCATTCACAATGCTTGTAGGTTGACTTAGACGGCACAAAACCACTCTGCCACACCAATTGCTTTTGGGACCACCTGGTGAAGGAAGACATTGAAATAAAACTAGAGAAAAAGAATTTTAACAAAGACGAAGGTCTCGCTCTTAGTAAGAACTGGAATTGAATTGTAAACAAGGAGGGAGAGTGGAAACCTGATTGGATAAGGACTAACCAATCAGGAGGGACAAATGACAGATGCATATATACCACCAGACTGGACGTGCTCAGGCATCATCCCTGATGAAGATGGCAGAGTTTGTCATCAAAGCATCGTTAAAATTGCTACCCATACCCAGCTGGATGCCCGAGAAGAGTGTATTCATCATATACACTGGGAAAGCACTAGATCCTTGTCCAGTGCAATAGAAAAGTAATAACAAAATTCAAACTAGCAACTCTGTGTTGACCATCAATCACTCATTCATACTAATTATATTCCATTATATTCTCCTGAACATCCCTCCTGCTCTTCAAACTAAGTGCAATTTACAGTGTCTAATTAACATGTCAACCCATAAATGTTTGGGATGTGGAGCAAACTACAGCACCCAGAGGAAACCTGTGTCATCTTCTGGAGAAAATGCAAACACCACACATACAGCACCCAAGGTAGGGATTAAACATGGGCTGCTGGACCCGTGAGGCAGTGTGACAACTGGATGTGCCTCTGTGCTGCTAATTATGTCTTGGGGTTTTGCACGATAGCAAAGTCTTACTCCATTACCACCAAGCTCCATATGAAAGTGTGCCCCCCTTTGCGGCTGCAAAAGCCCAATTAAAAGCGGCTAAATTGCAACCGCCTGAGAAACACAGAAGCAAGAAGTGAGTTTCGATGCTTCCTAGCTGAGAAACTAAGGGAGCTGGAACCTTGTCTGAGTTCAGAAAATACCATGGAACAACAGTGGACCTATATCAGCTCTGCGCTCTATGAGGCAGCAGCTCAATCCATCGGCCATAAGTGCAGAAACCACCAAGACTGGTTTGACGATAACTCAGATACCATCCACAACTTGCTTAAGGACATGCACAAAGCACACCGGGCAACTTTAGATAACCCTTCATCCATCAGCATCAGGCAGCATTGGCAGGCAGCTCAGAGGAAAGTGCAAAAGGCAATACGGGCCGTACAAAATGAGTGGTGGACTGAAAAGGAACATAAAATCCAGTCCTTTGCTGATAATAATGACATACATAATGTTTACAATGCTGTCAAAACCATCTACGGCCCAATAAATCGATGCATTACTCCCCTGAAAACAGCAGATGGTCTAACACTTATGAAGATTCAGAATACCATTCTGCTGAGGTGGGCCGAGCATTTTAACACCCTGCTTAATCAAGACTCTGACGCAGACCCCACCATCCTGGACGAACTGCCTGAACTTCCTCCTATCCACGACCTCAGTCTACCACCGACCTTCTAGGAGGTTCTATCAGCTGTCCATTCCCTTAAGAACAACAAGTCCCCTGGCACGGACAATATCCCTGCTGAGTTACTGAAGAACGGAGGGTACGTGTGTATGTGCTCCCCCTACCAGTACATCTCCAAGGCCTGGACTGATGAGAACATCCCACAGCAATGGAGAAATGCAAACATCATTGTAATTTATAAGAACAAGGGTGACAAGGCCACCTGTGGCAATAGTAGGGGCATATCACTCCTTTCTGTTGCTGGAGAGGTCCTGGCTAAGGTGATGCTTCAGAGGCTCATCAGCAACATCACCAAGTCAATGCTGCCTGAATCGCAGTGTGGATTTAGAAAGAACAGGAGCATGATCGACATGATCTTCACAGCCTGGCAGCTTCAGGAAAATTGCTGGGAGCAACAACATGGCCTTTGTCGACATCTCCAAAGCATTCGACACTGTGCAAAGAGAGCTCTTATGGGATGTCCTCCTCAGGTTTGGCTGTCTCAATAAATTTGTTAACAACCTCCACTAGTCCCATGATGGGATGACTGCTCAGGTGACCATAGGAGGACAAGAGTCCGAGCCCTTCCTTGTATGCACAGGGGTGAGGCAGGGGTGTGTGCTAGTGCCAGTGCTCTTTAACATCTTTCCCTTGTGTGTTATCAAGTTTCTCCACAATGAGATTGAGGATAGCAGCAGTGTGACAGTGGACGTCAGATTAGTGGCAACATCTTTGACATCAGGAGGCTCCACGCAACACCAAACTCCATACAGAGAGGGTCCTGGAGCTGCAGTATGAAGACGATTGTGCTCTTGTGGCCCATACTCCGAAGGATCTTCAGACTGTCTTTGCTGTGGTGGTGAGAGTGTACAGCAGGATGGGGCTGACTGTCAATACGACCAAAACAGAAGTGGTTTGCCAATGGAGTACCAGTGTCCCACCCACCGTACCTGCCTTCACTGTTGATGATGAAAAGCTGTCAGTAGTGCTATCTTTCAAATATCTGGGGAGCATTCTCTCTGAGGATATCACCATTGACAACGACATCCATTAAACAGGCATCAGCTGCCTTTGGGAGACTTCAGCGTAGAGTCTTTCAGAACAGGAGCCTTTGTCCCTTCACGAAGGTCGCCGTATACCAAGCGGTCTGTGTCACCACCCTCCTTTATGGCTGTGAAGCTTGGGTAACCTACAGCCGTTACACCGAGTCCTTGGAGCGCTTCCACATAAGCTGCCTTCAGCACATCCTGGGAATTACCTGGCGTGAGCAGACGCCTCACACTGAAATACTTGTAAAGACCAACTGCAGGAGTATTGAGGCCATGATCACCCAGCGTCAGCTGCAGCGGCTGGGGCACGTGATAAGGATGCCCCCATGTCGGCTACCCCGCAGAGTGTTATACGGCCTGACACATCATGGTTGACGCTCAGCTGGAGGGCTGAAGAAGCGCTGTAAGGATCAGATGAAGAATGCTTCAAGGAAGTACAAGATCAGACATGAGGACCTGGAGGTTGTTGCTGCTGACCGTAACACAAGGCGACAGTTGTGTAGGGATGGGGTTTGTATTCTGGAGATGGAAAGAACAATCAGAAGACAGCAGAAGAGAGCCAGGAGAAATGCAGCTATCACTACCACCACCACCACCACCATTACCACACATACATGCCCCACCTGCAATAGAACTTGTGGGTCCAGGATAGGACTGTATAGTCATCAAAGATCTCACCGTTAAAGGAGGGGACATCGTCATCGGATTCCGATGGACAACCGAAGAAGAAGAAGGGACTCCATGACCAAAGATGACAGCACAGAACAATCAGAAATGTCTAGTGTCTTAAGCCACTGTGTAACTCAGAAATTATTTGTATGGCAGTGTGAGCTCCTAAGGGGAGTTAGAATTGAAGCATCAGTCAGCGAGACTGTGCAGAATGAAGTCTTTCAATTCATCAGCGCTTGGATAGAGTTATCGGGCAGCATCCACTCCTTTGATTCTTTCCCAAAGCAATGCAGCCTCATCTCTTTGGGTGCTTATCTGTTTCTTTTCTCAACTACTTTCAAATCATGCATTCAAAGTGGGTAAAATTTGCTCTTTTTTCTGGTTTACTCTGGCTCCTTCTCCACTTTATTTTTAATTAGTAATCTTTTTTTAAAATCTGGAAGTAGTTTTTTCTTAGTTATTCCACAAAGATCACATATCAAATCTCACTTCTCTGCTTTTAGGATAACCCTCAGTCTCAGTCATGTGAAATACTCCATGGCTTGTAATTCCAATAATGTTCCTCTGCACCTTTGCTAAGGCTGATGTGATATCCAGGATAAAACATAAGGGTAGAGCTCAATGTTTATTGACCTTATTTTTTCAGTGCATGATTCATGCAGGAATAAAGCCAAGGATTCAATACTTTTTAAGAGCCTTCTCTGCTTGCCTTCATAGATTTATGTAGATAGAGTCCAAGGACTTTCTCTGAACCCTCTTAAAATTGTACCATCTAGTTGACACTTACTCTCTAGTATTTCTACTAAAATGTATAACTTTACATGTTTTAATTTTCATTGCTATGTGCAGTCTATTTCACTAGTCTATACACACACACACACACACACACACACACACACACACTCACACACACACACACACACACACACACACACACACACACACACACACACACACACACACACACACACATACACACACACACACACCACTCAGAGTCAGGCAGCAGCATCTATGGAAATGAATAAACAGGCCCAGACCTTCATCCCACAGACACACAGACACACACACATAAAAATGTACACACATACAGGTAAAACACATACAGACATGCCTGAAAGACAGCATGTACACATACAACACACACAAACACATACAAGTGCATAAATATATAAAAACAAACATACACTTGGTGGCCACTTTATCAGACTGTTCCTGTATCTTGATGTGTTGTACAGTTAGAGATGCTCTTCTGTTACAACATGTGATTATTTGAGTAGCCGTCACCTTCCTGTCAGCTTGAGCCAGTCTGGCCACTCTCCTCTGACCTCTCTCATTAACAGGGCATTTTCACCCACAGAACTGCCGCTCACTGGCATTTTTTTTGTTTTTGCACCACTCTCTGTAAACTCCCAGGAGATCTGCAGCTTCTGAGAAACTCAACCCAACCCATTTGGCACCGAAAATCACTCCACGGTCAAACTCACTTAGATCATATTACTTCTGTTTGGTCTGACCATGGTTTGATCCTCTTGACAATGTCTTCATGCTTTTATACATTGAATCATTTCTACATGATTGACCAATTGGATATTTGTATTAGTGAGTGAAACCCCTGGTTTCCTTGGCTCCGTATGTCTAGGGAAGACAACCTTTGGCCCCTCCAGATTTGTGAGGTTGAGGTGTTCTCCCACCCCAAACCCCAGTGTTGTGTGGATGCTGTGTTGTTTGCTACTCTGTTACAAATTAGTGCCATGAAATAATAGATAGTACACCACATATGATTAAAAGATTATATTTATGAATCTTAATTTGACTAAAGGATTAGTAAAGAAAAGAGAAGAAAAGGGCCCATTTTAATGAAACCATTGAATGTGAACAAATTACAGCTCAAAGTTTCTCCATAATCACCAAACTTCAATTGATCTCGTCCCTGACTTCGTCAATGCTAAATGAAATACAAACAGTATAACAGTAAAAATATGAACCAGAGCATGACACGAGGTCGAGAGGTGTACCTCATAAAGTGGCTACTGAATGTGTATGTACATGTGTAACAGAACCCAAATCATCTATCGGACATAGGATATTATAACCATATAAAACCATGTAACAATTGCAACACAGAAAAAGGCCGTCTCGACCCTTCTAGTCCGTGCTGAACATTTACTCTCACCTAGTCCCACTGACCTGCACTCAGCCCATAACCCTCCATTCCTTTCCTGTCCATATACCTATCCATTTTTTTTAAAATGACAATATCGAATCTGCCTCTACCACTTCTACTGGAAGCTCATTCCACACAGCTACCACTCTCTGAGTAAAGAAGTTCCCCCTCGTGTTACCCCTACACTTTTCCCCCATAACTCTCAACTCATGTCTCCCCTACTCTCAATGGAAAAAGCCTATCCACTTCAACTCTATATATCCCCCTTATAATTTAAAATACCTTTATTAAGTCCGTCCTCAACCTTCTACATTCCAAAGAATAAAGACCTAACTTGTTCAACCTTTCTTTGTAACTTAGGTGCTGAAACCCAGGTAACATTCTAGTAAATCTCCGTGGAGTAAAAAGGGTGAAGCATCAGAACTGAAATCATGACCGCCAACTGCGGACTGATTAAAATCAAAGATGCTCAACTAATTGAAAGAATACTGGTCTTCATGATGGTAGGGCTGGAGGAATCTTCAAAGCTTGGCAGGAGAAATCAAAAGGATTTGAAGAGGTTTCAAACCTGGATAAATTTAAAAGTTTCTAGAGTCACTGTAGTGAAGGGGTTCCCAGCCCTTTTTATGCCATGGGTCAAGGGGTCTATGTACCCTAGGTTGGGAACCCCTGCTGTAGCATGGGCCAACTACTACATACATCATCAGAATAATCCTCTACTCCCACTCTAATGATAGATTGCCATTAAAAGTGTCACTGATAATTGATCAGTTCCAATGTCTGTAGTACTGAACCAGCATCTCTGGGCACTGTTGTTTTAATGTCAAGACTTTGTTCAACTAGAAGGCTACAGTATATAAACCAATGACTTCAGGAATGGATGAACAGGCAGGAGTAGGTAGTGATATAGACAGAAAAGCTCTGAATGATGCAAACATGAGCTCTGAATGAGTTGAGATTGGAAGAGCTTAGGTGGGTCTGCTTTGAAATTGTCAAACAGCAAATTATACAGGTAACAAGGCTGCAGATGAGGGCAGCAGCAATGGTATTGAGAAAAGATGGAATAGATAAATATTACACTGGGTACTTATCTGTTTTATTTATGAAATGTCCAATGAGATGTGTTTTCAGCTGGCCAATGTTTATTGTCTATCTATATTTGTAGCTGTAAACTTCAGTTAGACAATAGACAATAGACAATAGAAGTAGACCATTCGGACCCTCGAGTCTGCACCGCCACCAATATTGTGAGCAGTTCTGGCCACCACATTACAGGAAGGGTAGTTTTGGAGAAGCTGCTTCAGGATGCTGCCTGGATTAGATGGCATTAGCTATATGGATTGTTTTTCCTGGAGCATTGGACACTGAGGGATAAACTAATAGAAATTTATAAAATGATGAGAGGCACTGATAAAGTAGATAGTCAAGGCCTTTTTTCTATGACAGAAATGTCAACTATTAGCGAACATGGGTTTAAAGTGAGAAAGAAGATTTAAATGGTATGTTTTTTTTACACAGTAGGTGGTTGGAATGTGCTGCCAGGGGAGGTGGTGAAAGTAGGTATGACAGTAGTGGCATTTAGATAGGTGCATGAATATGCAGGAAAATGGAGGGATATGGACCATGTGCTGGCAGATGGAATCAGCTTAATCTGTCAGGCAGCATTGATGGAAGGAATAAACAATCAATGTTTCAGGCTGAGACCATTCGTCAGGACTGGGCAGAAGCCATTTTAAGAATGTAGGGGTATGAGGAGGAATACAAGCTGGTAGGTGATAGGTGAGGTCAGTGAATGGTCCAGATACAACCTATTCTCTGACATCTTTCACAAACATACAGACACACAGTTATCTTCACTAGACCTTTTCCTACCCTGTCACTTGTAAAAGAGCTAGTCTCTTAATTCCTCTGACTCTGCTGCATCTGTTCTCAGGATGAGGATTTCCACTCTAGAACATCTGAGAACTCTTTTTTTCCCACAAGGAACAGGGTTTCCACAAAGGACAACGGCTACCTGCATCTCCTCCATTTCCCACACATTTGCTGTCATCCCATCCTCCCACCATCATAACATGGAATGGGCTCCTCTTGTCTTTGCCTACTACACCATAAACCTCTGTATCCAGCACATCATTCTCTGTAACTTCCACTATTCCCAATTGGATCCTACCACTAAGCCTATAATTCCCTCCTCCCACCTCTCTGCTTTCTGTAGGAATCACTTGTCTACTTGTCCTTACCAACGACCTTCCCTACAAGAGTGATTAGTGTTGCAGCTAAGTGCTCAGTGATAAGTCAAAGCTCCTAAGAAAATAAAGAATGCTGATACACTTTCTCTGTGACTGCATCCAGGACAGGTCATCTGATATGTTGGGATATTGTTGGGATAACGGAGACATGGCTGCAAGGGGATCAGGCCTGGGAATTGAGTGTACCAGGGTATACGTGCTATCGTAGAGACAGAAATATGGGAAGAGGGGGTGGGGTGGCCCTGTTGGTGAGGAATGAGATTCAGTCCTTAGCAAGAGGTGATTTGGGAACAGGGGAAGTAGAGTCTGTGTGGATTGAGCTGAGGAACAGTAAGGGTAAAAAGACCCTAATGGGTGTTGTGAACAGGCCCCCAAACAGTAGCGTGGATATTGGGTACAAGTTGATTAGGGAGTTAACATTGGCATGTGCTAAAGGTAATGCAGTCGTTATGGGAGATTTCAACATGCAGGTGAACTGGGAGAATCAGGTAGGTGCTGGACCCCAGGATAGGGAGTTTGTGGAGTGTCTAAGGGATGTAGTTTTGGAACAGCTTGTGCTTGAGCCAACCAGGAACGAGGCTATTTTGGACTTGGTGATGTGTAATGAACAGGAATTGATAAGTGATCTTGAAGTAAAGGAGCCATTAGGAAGTAGTGATCATAACATGATAAGTTTTTATCTACAATTTGAGAGGGATAAGGGCAGATCAGAGGTGTCAGTGTTGCAATTAAATAAAGGAGACTACAGAGCCATGAGGGAAGAGCTGGCCAAAGTTAAATGGGCAGATGCCCTGGCAGGAAAGACAGTGGATCAGCAGTGGCAGATATTCTTGGGCATAATACAAAAGATGCAAAAGCAGTTCATTCCAATGAGAAGGAAGGATTCAAAGAGGGGGAAGGGGCCACAGTGGTTGACAAAGGAAGTCAGAGATTGTATAGCATTAAAGAAAAAGAAGTATGACAGGGCTAAGATGAGTGGGAATACAGATGATTGGGAAAGTTTTAAGGAATAGCAGATCTTAACTAAAAAAGCAATACGGAGAGAAAAAAATCAGGTATGAGCTCAGTCTAGCCAGGAATATAAAAGGGAATAGCAAAAGCTTTTTTAGCTATGTGAAGAGAAAGAAGATAGTTAAGAACAATGTTGGCCCCTTGAAGAATGAATTGGGAGAAATTGTTATGGGAAACAGGGAAATGGCAACAGAATTTAATGAGTACTTTAGATCTGTCTTCACCAGGGAGGACACAAGCAATCTCCCAGATGTATGGATGGGCCAGGGTCATAAGATATCAGAGGAATTGAGACAGATTGACATTAGGAAAGAAACTGTGATGAGTAGACTGGTAGGACTGAAGGCTAATAAATCCCCGGGTCCAGATGGTCTGCATCCGAGGGTTCTAAAAGAGGTGGCTCAGGAAATTGCGGATACATTGGTAATCATTTTCCAATGTTCCTTAGATTCAGGATCAGTTCCTGAAGATTGGAGAGTGGCTAATGTTATCCCACTTTTCAAGAAGGGAGGGAAGGAGAAAACAGAGAACTATCGCCCTGTTAGCCTAACGTCAGTCGTGGGGAAGATGCTTGAGTCCATTATTAAGGACGAAATAGTGGCACATCTTGATGGCAGAAATAGGATTAGGCCGAGCCAGCATGGATTTACCAAGGGCAAATCATGCTTGACTAATCTGTTGGAGTTTTTTGAGGGTGTAACAAGGATGTTAGACGAGGGTAAGCCGGTGGATGTTGTGTACTTAGATTTTCAGAAGGCATTCGATAAGGTGCCACATAGGAGATTGGTGAGTAAAATCAGAGCTCATGGCATTGGGGGCAGGGTTTCAACATGGATAGAAAACCGGTTGGCAGATAGAAAGCAAAGGGTAGCAGTGAATGGGTGTTTCTCGGACTGGCTGGAGGTGACTAGTGGGGTACCACAGGGCTCTGTATTGGGACCACAGCTCTTTACGATTTATGTCAATGATTTAGATGAGGGCATTGAAAACTATATCAGCAAGTTTGCTGACGATACTAAACTGGGTGGCAGTGTGACATGTGAAGAGGACGTTAGGAGAATACAGGGAGACTTGGATAGGCTGGGTGAGTGGGCAGATACTTGGCAGATGTCATTCAATGTGAATAAATGTGAAGTTATCCACTTTGGAAGCAGGAACAAGAGGGCAGAGTATTGTCTGAACGGTGTAGAGTTAGGTAAGGGAGAAATGCAAAGAGACCTAGGAGTCCTAGTTCACCAGTCAATGAAGGTGAATGAGCAAGTGCAACAGGCAGTGAAGAGGGCAAATGGAATGTTGGCCTTTGTTACAAGGGGAATTGAGTACAAGAGCAAGGATGTCCTTTTGCATTTGTACAGGGCCCTGGTGAGACCACACCTGGAATATTGTGTACAGTTTTGGTCTCCAGGTTTAAGCAAGGACATTCTGGCAATTGAGGAAGTGCAGCGTAGATTCACTAGGTTGATTCCTGGGATGGCAGGGCTGTCTTACGCAGAGAGATTGGATAGATTGGGCTTGTACACGCTGGAATTGAGGAGATTGAGAGGGGATCTGATTGAAACGTTTAAGATAATTAAAGGATTTGATAGGATTGAGGCAGGAAATATGTTCCAGATGTTGGGAGAGTCCAGTACCAGAGGGCATGGATTGAGAATAAGAGGTCAGTTATTTAAAACAGAGTTAAGGAAGAGCTTCTTCTCCCAGAGAGTTGTGGAGGTGTGGAATGCACTGCCTTGGAAGACGGTGGAGGCCAATTCTCTGGATGCTTTCAAGAAGGAGCTAGATAGATATCTGATGGATAGGGGAATCGGGATATGGGGACAAGGCAGGGACTGGGTATTGATAGTGAATGATCAGCCATGATCTCAGAATGGCGGTGCAGACTCGAGGGGCCGAATGGTCTACTTCTGCACCTATTGTCTATTGTCTATTGTCTATTATCTATATGTTAATGGCTGGGAATTTAAAGTTCTTGCTCATTCACATAGCAAGCATAAATTTCCATGCATGTTCTCAAATACATGCCTATGCACACAAAGCCTTATGCAAGTATCACATGTATACATTCCTAAAGGCACAAATGTCTTTGCACTCCCATGTGATTTTTACATGCACAAATATGAAAGGATAAATGTATCTGACTCAAAAAATTTGCTCATGTCATGTTGAATTTGAAGGTGTTACCAATTTCTGCTTGCTCACTCTCATGACCAACAACTGTTTCAATTGCATTGCCAGACAACTCGCTGTTTACCAAACCAACATCTGCTGCACTGGCTCTTAACCAGAAAAGCCAATGAGTGTGTGGGCGATTCCAACGTAGTTTTATTCAGCTTGATGTGTTGCCAAATTTGAAATTTGTAGCTTTACTATTGGAACCTTGTGTTTAACAAAACCAAATGGCTACTGTCAGCTTTTATTTATTTTGTTTTTATCATACATTTTGTTGGAAAAAAAGATTTTCTCCATAACCAGGCCTTGTCCATCATCTATTTCAAGGCTCAACTGCAACATCTGATTTGTGCTCACTAACGTCCTTGCACACAGTTAGCTTTCACAGGGAGACAGAACTTTGGGGAGAGTATCACTATCAGTGCAGCATTCATGAGTTTTGCCATCAGCACTGCCTTCACCGAAAGGAGTCTCCTGAGAGATGGGAGGAGGGGATCTTTTGTTCCAAACAGATTGGAATGGATAGCGATTGCACTGCAACATATTAACTTACTTTTTACTTCATGAGGTTTAAGTAGAACTGGAATCCTTTTCAAAGTGGGAACGTCTGTGACACTGTCAACACTCTCACATCAGGCTTTAATCCATTTTCATTTGCTGAGTGAACAGTGGAAGACTATAAAACGGGGATGAAGTTACTCCCCTCATCCCCAATTTTAGAAAAAATATCTCATTCCTGTTAGTCACATTTTCCAACTTAACACACAAGTCTCCAAAGTCAGAGGCCATGAGATTAATCAACAATTTAAAACATCTTACTCTGTAAGAGCAAGAACTATACTTTTTAGAGAAGATCTAAGTTATGGATGACTTAATCATGGTGCATCTGATAATGTCGTTTGAATTTATTCCAGGCAAATAGAGCAAGGAGAAGCAACACAACTTGCATGAGGTCAGAATAAGAAACATAAAAACATAGAAAATCTACAGCACAATACAGGCCCTTCGGCCCACAAAGTTGTGCTGAACATGTCCCTACCCTAGAAATTATTAGGCTTACCTATAGCCCTCTATTTTTCTAAGCTCCATGTACCTATCCAAAAGTCTCTTAAAAGACCCTGTCATATCCGCTTCCACCACCTTTGCCGGCAGCCCATTCCATGCACTCACCACTCTCTGAGTAAAAAACTTACCCCTGTCATCTCCTCTTTACCTTCTCCCCAGCACCTTAAACCTGTCTCCTTTTGTGGCAACCATTTCAGCCCTGGGCAAAAGCCTCTGACTATCCACATGATCAACACCTCTGAACATCTTGCACACTTCGATCAGGCCACCCCCCATCCTCTGTTGCTCCAAGCAGAAAAGGCTGAGTTCACTCAACCTATTCTCATAAGGCATGCTCCCCAATCCAGACAACATCCTTGTAAATCTCCTCTGCACCCTTTCTGTGGCTTCCACATCCTTCCTGTAGTGAGGCAACCAGAATGGAGCACAGTACTCCAAGTGGGGTCTGACCAGGGTCCTATATAGCTGCAACATCACCTCTCGGCTCCTAAATTCAATTCCATGATTAATGAAGGCCAATACACCATATGCCTTCTTAACCACAGAGTCAACCTGCGCAGCTGCTTTGAGCATCCTATGGATCCCTAGATCCCCCTGATCCTCCACACTGCCAAGAGTCTTACCATTAATTCTATATTCTGCCATCATATTTGACCTACCAAAATGAACCACTTCACACTTATCTGCCACTTCTCAGCCCAGTTTTGCATCCTATCAATGTCCTGCTGTAACCTCTGATCTTCCCCCCGTTCTTCTTAAACTACAGTGAGAACAAGCCCAGAGCCATCAAACTTGCCACAAGCATTCACCCTTCAATTCCTGGAATCATTCTCGTGAACCTCCACAGGAACCTTTCCAATACTTCTTTCTTAGATAAGGGGCTCAAAACTGATCACAAAATCCAAGTACACTCTGACCAAAGCCTTATAAACCTTCAGCATCACATTCTTTCTTTCTTAAATTCTAATCTACTCAAAATAATGTTAATATTGCACTTGCCTTCGTTACCACTGACAAGTTAGATGTCAGCAAGTGAGGATGTTGGCTCATGCAATGAGCCTTGATTTCCATCAGCCAGGACTGTGACTATTTCTGTTTGGGCTATAACTTTTTGGTCCATGTGGGTCCTTGTCAAAAAGCTTTACTGAAATTCATGTCGAATATCAGCTTTTCACATACTCCTCCAGACAGAACGTATACCCCTACATCGCAGATATTTTCTGACATTCTCAGAGTTCCCATTTAACATGTTTAACCCCCTGGGTCGCCTCAGGCTCGCTCAGCTGGTTCTCGTCTAGGGGGACCAGCCTTCGGCCCCGCCAAACTGGGTATTCAGCTGGTGTGGGTGCTGTGTGATGTCCCCGCCTTGCCCAAAAACAGACTGTACACCATATGCGATTAAATGAGTACAATTTATAAAGGTTACTATAACTAAGTGATTAATAATGATACAGTATTAACCAAGCACATCTAGCTTTATCTCCTCTCTTCGGGGTACCTCCTGGACTTGAACCCCTGCTTGGGGTCCGTTCCTCACCCAGTTTACAGCATCGCGTCCTCTCTCTCTCAACCCCTCATGCCGATCTCCCCAAAAGCCCGCCAACAATAGCTCACAGACTGAGAAGAAAGAACAACATTAATCCCAATTGGTTTACAAAGGAATACAATTCTCGTTATCAGTAAGTTTTAACCCAAACAAGCTTCCAGCACTCTCTCACAACAAAGAAGCATTCCTGCTTTTAACAAAACAAAGAAGCCATTTTGATTACATACGCAGTAACAAAGAAAAAAGAAGAAACCCCCTTTACACTCTCCCCCCACCAAATAAAAGTCATGTCCTCATGACTATTAAATAACTCGCCACCTTTCCTGCCAACACACCCTAACCCAAGCACAAACAGTGACATCTCCTCCCCACACAGTAAACCTCACGCCCTGTTCCTCAGGTGCTACATAGGCCAACTATCTGGGAGTTCCCTAACCCTTCTGAGACCTCCATATCCCCTCACCTAAACCCTTCAGGCTCGGACACAACTGGGGATACCTCGGGCCCGCTACCAACTCTTCTCTCAACCTCTCACTCATGCCCCCCGCTGCACACAGCTAACCCTCCCCACTACACCTGACTCAGTGGGAGAAGGGCCAAAGGTCTCTTCCTCAATCGAGGGAAAGTCAGCAAAAGGCAGCGTGTACCACACATCCAGTACATCATCCATCGAATCTGTATTCTTCCTCATTTCTGCGATCGGTAGCTGCTGTTTGATCTTCTCCAAATGGAAACACATGGCCTGCACTGCTCCTGCAGTCTCTTCAGCCTCCTGCAATCAAGATATCAGCTTCTTCTCTGGCCCCTGCAACTCTCGCCACAGGCTCAGCAGTTCTGACACACGCGTCCCGGCCATCTCAATCTGGGACGCAGTTACTCCAACAGCTTCTTCCACCCTGACCTGAAAAGCAGCAGTTAAAGATTGGTCAGCCTCCAGTTCAGTATTCACTGCACTTATCTCCAGCTTTTTCTTCATCATGACTTCTTCCAGATCGACTTTCAGGCTTTGCACTTCATTTGAACTGTCGATGATCATCTTCAGGTTCCCTTCAAGCTTCCGCTTCCCTCTTCCGAGATTTGTCTGCAATTTCTTCACCTCCGCAAACTCCCCTCTCCAGGCTCTCAGTTTGCTGTTGCCCTCAGTCAGACAACTTTCTTCATTCTCTCCAACTTGTAAGTCTTCCAAATGGTTCCAGATCACTTTCTCCAGTCTCTCCGTCTTCATTTCAAACTTGATTCCATAGCGACAGTCACTCACAAGCTGCGACCTTCGCCAGTCCTGGCACGTGTCCAGAAAACACTTTAACTCTGTAGTTCTCAGCCGCTCCTGCAACTACCTCACTTCATATTCTCCTGAGGCAAATCCAAATACCAAGAGATCATCCACATACGCCAAAACTCCAAACACCTCCACATCCCCCATGGTCTTCCACATACCCCACGGGAAGGTTGCAAGGGCTCTGGATATGCCCTGTGGTATCTTTTCAGACCGGAAGACTCCTAGGGAACTTATAACGGCCGTCTTCTCCTTGTCAGCCTTACTCATCAGAATCTGGCAACATCCACTCCTCAGATCCAGCACCTTAAACCATTTCGCACCACTCAGACAGGCCATCGCCTCTTCGGCCCTCAGGGCTGAATTCTGGTCACTGAATTGCCTCTTCAGCGCAATATAATCCACACACACGCTGCCTACGTCTTCCACGACTTCAGGGGCCAGTCACCGCAACCTCTCTCTCTCCAAGGTGTCTTCAGCAGTCAACTCCCCTCCCTTGTGGTATTTCACAGCATCCACTAAGAGGGTCTCACCCTCAGATACTTCCCCCAGGCCGTACCACCACCGGCTCTTGTTTGAATTCGGTATCGGCCCAATGCTGCTACACATGTCCGCACAAGCAGCTCGAAACTCTGGGTGCATCGACAATGCCTCCAAACAGCTCTCATCCGCCTCCTCTGGGCAAGCCCCCAAGCGCACCAGCAGGATATTGGTTCTGTCCAGAACCGAAACACTGCCCATCTCAACAGTGTCCGGACCCATCAACATTAACGATTCACGAACCTCAGTCACCTCCACCTTTGCCTCTAAGAACTCCATTTTCACTGACCAACAACCGTCGTCTGGATAATCACTGGCACTGGTACCCCAAATCTCCAGTGCCCTCAATGTCGTCAAGGGTAAATGCTTCCAATAACGGTTATAAAACAAACTGTACAGCAACTTAACTGGCGTCCCGGTGCCGAGGATGGCTTTAACTTGACTTCCATCCATCCGTAACAACACCTGTGCGCTTGATCCCTCTAAGCCTTCGGGAATAGGGTCTGTTCCTTTCGGGAGTTCCTTGGTACATTGCTGGGAACGTGCTCCCCCAGAGACCTCAAGCCGTTCCCCCACTGGGCCTCCTCTGTTTCCCGACCCCTCTCGGATCAACGGAACAACTGATCCCCTTGACAGATCCCCTTGGCACCACAAGCAATTTATCTGCTCCCCTAGCCAAAAGGGATACCCTAAAAACTTTTCACCAATCTCCTGCCACAGATATGATAAGCCCCCCAGCTGCAGCATTTGACTTCCAGTTGAACCACACGCATTTTCCCACACTTTCACATAACTGACAGCTGTCACCCTGAGGTAATTGTACCCAACATTTCTAACAACGCCACCAGCCCGCCCACTCAAACTTTCAACGAATTCCTGTCGCTTTCCCTCAACCAAGCACTACCACTCACCTAACAACTGAGAGGTCCGCTCCACCCACACCTCTTGCCCTTTAGGGCTGGACATTATTCCAACAACCAGGCGGAGCCTACCACTGCTGAAACATCCCAACCTGTCGCTCCTCACTCTCCAAACAGTACAGACAACCCATGGTCCCATCAGCGCTAGCCTGAACTCGAACAATGACCTCCAGGCTACCAGCAGCAGCCACCCCACCCAACACACATGCAGTGATAACTAGCAATTGCACACCCACAAAGGCACACCAGCTCTTCGCTGCAGACATAATTTAAAGAGGGTGATCACACAGCTGCCACAGAAATCAATCCCGGATGAGCCCCCACAATGTAACCCCCCTGGGTCGCCTCAGGCTCGCTCAGCTCATTCTCGTCTAGGGGGAGCAGCCTCCTGCCCCGCCAAACTGGTAATCAGCTGGTGTGAATGCTGTGTGATGTCCCTGCCTCGCCCAAAAACAGACAGTACACCATATGTGATTAAATGAGTACAATTTATAAAAGTTACTATAACTAAGTGATTAATAATGATACAGTATATATGAAGAAAAAAATAAAGAAAAGCGCAAACTTATCAAAGTCCAAACCACTTTGTGCACAACCGTTGGAGCTCAATTACTGAAGTCTTCTGGCCACCATTCGATCCCCTCCGAACTCCTCAACTCGCAGCTTAGGACCATCTGAAATGGTCAACCAAGCTCATCTAGCTTTATCTCCTCTCCTCGGGGGTACCTCCTGGCCTTGGACCCCTGCTTGGGGTCCGTTCCTTTCCCAGTTTACAGTATCGCATCCTCTCTCTCTCAACCCCTTGCGCCGATCTCCCCAAAAGCCCGCCAACAATAGCTCAGACTCAGAAGAAAGAACAACGTTAATCCCAATTGGTTTACAAAGGAATACAATTCTCATTATCAGTAAATTTTAACCCAAACAAGCTTCCAGCACTCTCTCGCAACAAAGAAGCATTCCTGCTTTTAACAAAACAAAGAAGCCATTTTGATTAATATACACAGTAACAAAGAAAAAAGAAGAAACTCCCTTTACACTTGGGTCTCTCCTTTTGACCTCTACCACTAGAATCCTTATTGACTGTTATCCTGATTTTATTTCTCCTTATAGATGTTAATTGATTGTATTTTTTGTTTTTATTTCATGACACTATTAAGGATAGTCAATGTTGTTCTGCTGTTTAAGAAAGGCTCTAAGAATAAACCAGGAAATTATAGGCTGGTGAGTGGGAAAGTTATTGGAAGGCATACTAAGGGACCGGATATATGAGTATTTGGGTAGACAGGGAATGGTAGGTCATGTGTCACCAATTTTACATAGTTTTCGAGGAAGTTGCTAGGAAAATTGATGAGGACAAAGCAGTGGATGTTGTTTAAATGGACTCCAGCAAGGCTTTTGACAAGATCGTGCATGGGTCATGAAGGTTCAGTTGCTTGGCATTCAAGATGAGGAAGTAAATTGGATAAGACATTGACTTTGCATGAGAGGCCAGAGAACAGCAGTAGAAGGTTGCCTCCCTAACTGGAGTCCTGTGACTAGTGGTGTGCCACAGAGCTCGGTGCAGGGTCCATTGTTGTTTGTCATCTATATCAACAATCTGGATCAACAAATTTGAGGATTACACCAAGATTGGTGGTGTAGTAGACAGCAAAGAAGGCTATCAAAGTTTGCCATGGGATCTGGACCAGCTGGAAGAATGAGCTGAAAAAAGGCAGATGGAATTTAATGTAGACAAGTGTGAGGTGTTACACTTTGGGAGGAACAACCAGGGTAGGACTTACACAGTGAGGAGTGTGGTTGAATAAAGGGATCTGCAAATTAGGTCCAAAATTCATTGAATGTGATGTGACAGATAGATAAGGTCTTAAATAAAGCTTTTGGCACATTGGTCTTCATAGATCAAAGTACTGAGTACAGAAGTTGAGATGTTATGCTGAGGTTAAACAAAGCACTGGTGAGGCCGAATTTGGAGTACTGTCTGCAGTTTTGGTCACCTCTTTTCAGGAAAAATGTAAATAAGATAGAAAGAGTACAGAGAAAATTTAGATGGATGTTGCCAGGACTGGAGGACCCGGGTTACATATAAGTAAAGTTTGAATAAATTAGAACTTCATTCCCTAGAATGTAGAAGATTGAGGGGAGATTTGATAGAGGTATACAAAATTATGGGTGTATAGATAAGGTAAATGCAAGCAGGCTTTTTCCACTGAAGTTGGTTGAGACTACAACTAAAGCTCCTTAAATTAAGGGTGAAAGGCGGAATGTTTAAAGGGAACATGAGGGGAAACTCCTTCACTTAGAGGTGGTTAAAGTGTGGAATTACCTGCCACTGCAAGTGGTAGATGTGATTTCGATTTCAATGTTTAAGAGAAGTTTGGATAGGTATATGAATGGGAGGGGTATGGAGGGCTATGGTCTGGGACTTGGCTGTTTAAATCAGAATCAGAATCAGAATCAGGTTTACTATCACCAGCATGTGTTGTGAAATTTGTTAACAGCAGCAGATCAATGAGGTACATAATATAGAAGAAAAATAATAATAAGTAAGTAAATTACAGTATACATATATTGAATAGATTTAAAATTGTGCAAAATATATATATATTTAAAAATTGATGATTCAATGTCCATTTAGGAATCAGATAGTAGAGGGGAAGCAGCTGTTCCTGAATCGCTGAGTAAAGCTGTGCCTTCAGGCTTCTGTATCTCCTACCTGATGGTAACTGTGAGAAAAGGGCATGCCCTGGGTGCTGGAGGTCCTTAATAATGGATGCTGCCTTCCTCAGACACCACTCCTTGAAGAAGTCCTCGTACTTTGTAGGCTTGTACCTAAGATGGAGCTGACTAGATTTACAACATCTGCAGCTTTTTTCAGTCCTGTGCAGTAGCCCCTCCATACCAGACAGTGATGCAGCCTGTCAAAATGCTCACCTTGGTACATCTATAGAAGTTTTTGAGTGTATTTGTTGATATACCAAATCAATATACTCCTAATGAAGCAATGAAGTTGTCTTGCCTTCTTTATAACTACATCAATATGTTGGGACCAGGTTAGATCCTCAGAAATCTTGACACCCAGGAACTTGAAGCTGCTCACTCTCTCCACTTCTGATCCCTCTATGAGGATTGGTATGTGTTCCTTCGTCTTACCCTCCCTGAAGTCCACTATCAGCTTTTCAGTCTTACTGACGTTGAGTGCCAAGTTGTTGCTGCGACACCACTCTACTAGTAGGCATCTCTTGCCCCTGTATGCCCTCTCATCACCATCTGAGATTCTACCAACAACGGTTGTATCATCAGCAAATTTATAGATGGTATTTGAGCTATGCCTCGCCACACAATAATGAGTATAGAGAGAAATGGTTCAACATGGACTAGATGGGCTGAAGGGTTTATTTCTGTGCTGTAGTTTTCTATGACTAAGTATGATGGTTCAAAACTTCATTTCTGAAAATTTGCACCAAATTTAACTCCTCAAGCTACCTAAAGTAGTTGTTTGCCCAGGTCATTGGATACTAGACAACTGCTCAACAGTTCAAAAGCAGTAAATGAGATGTGTCTTGAAAAGCAGTGGAGAAAGAAGTTTTACCTGTAGCGGGTGACTGCAGTATGCGAGTACATTACCTGATTCTTCCATCTGTGTGTGCCACGGCATGTGAAGGGGAACATTTACTGAATAAAGCACCAAGAGGAGCAGAAATGGAATCACAGGAGCTCATCAATCTTCATTCACAATGACCCCATTCTTGAACTCCTACAATCTAGGCCTGAAGAATTGAACTTGCAGGTTGCCAGATCTGCAATAAAGATGAAATGTTTTTTGATGTCTTTGACATTCAGAAACAGTCAAAAACTATTAAAAATGAATTTAAGTTTAGAACAATTAAAACATAATTGGCTAAGCATGTGTAAATGATCAATAATATTAATTAACACACTAATAAAGGAAATAGAGAAATACCTTGCTTTGCTGAAAACCTCTAACTCACTGATTACTGGATCAGAGATCAGAGATCAGAGATCTGATTCATGGTGTAATTATTGGGGAATCTCATTGAGACAGGGTCCTCATGTTGAATGCAGGAAGCCCAAGGATCGATTGTACTAACACGTACATTGCCAAACTAAGGGAAGCATTTGACTGCACATGTAGGGAATGTATGGCAGCAGGTAGTGCAGCTGCCCCACAGCTCCAAAGACCAAGGCTCAATATTGCCCTTGGTGGTTGTTCATGTAAAGAGCATCCATTCTCTCCAGGAGTACTTTGGTTTAGTCCAGACGCTCTATTTCACTCCTTCAGATTAGCCGCTGTTTTGTCAACAGGCTTCTGTGAATAAATTTTCAACGATACTGATGGCCCACAGAATCAATTTGAGCAGGTTGCTGGGTACAAGGAAAGAAAAGGGCAAATGGATTTGGACTAATGGATTGTTCGACTGGGGGCTGAGAGGGACCCAATCGGCTGAATGGCCCTCGTGATGTTATAATTTGTATCAGGCAGGTAAATATTGCCAGTTTTGTACCGAGGGAAGCATTTATCAGCATGTCATAAAGGGCATTAACAACATTATGTTGTAGCATTTTGTTATGTTGAATTCATTGCGTGGCATTATATTGTCCACAAAAATGAAAATGTGACAAGTATGAATCCCTTCTCACATGGTAGTGCTGGCCATTGCTTCCTGTTTAATGGGTTATGGGTCCCACAGGTAAGGTACAGCAGCAATGCGGCTAAAGAGCAGAACATGGAGTGCGCTGAATAACATATTCCACTCACATTAATACATAAACCTCGGTAATGAAGCTAAATCATTACTGGGGTGACTTTGTGCTACATGTGGGAGAGGAGGTCCAGTATGTTTGCATCCTGATTGACTTCAACTCAAGTCGCAGCATCAAACTCTATCTTTGATCTTCACTGTCTTTACTCCATAAATTAGAAAGCAGACATACTGGATCACTGAGCAGACCCATATGAGCACTGCTTAGAACAAATCTTTACAGTGCTCTCTTTCCACTCCAGCAAGAGTCATTTGTCATCCAGACAAGAAACTGGGATAAATTTGAAGTGTCTGCACCACACAGCTAATGAGGTCAAACAAAGCCAACACTGCAAGCAAAAGGCGAACATCAGTATTGCACACAGTCTGCTCTCTTTAGAGTAGATTCCCCCATGGCTCTTGCTGATATTAGAAGGCTGCATTTCCATAAGAAAATTCCTGTCTATAGATACAAGCAGACAGTCCAGGCTGGTGCTGTAGGCAAAGCCAGGGGAATACTGCAGTGTTAGATCAAGGCCCTGTTTGTCTGTAGAGGTGTATACAGAAGGTCCCAGGTCAGGAGATAGAGAATTCTTGTGATGTACTGACCTAGATTAATTTTAAACATCAGATGAATAATACCCTGTTTGCAGTCTCTCTGCTGTTGCATTAGTTATGCTAGCCCAGTGTTCACATTTTAAAATCAATCCTTTGATGGTATAGCACCTTTGAGACAATTTCTAGTTCAATTCAGCCCTGCCTTCTGAAGACTGAAATTCCGCTCCATGCAAACCTGATTCTATTGGCAAGGTGGGAAACTATTTGTTATCTTTACTGATGTGTCAGCATCAAGTATCGGAGCACAGTCAAGTCAAATTTCTCCTGTAACTGCACAAGGTTATACATAACATCAAAGGGCACTCTGCTTCCAGACCCATTTTGGGAGCTTTCAGTACTTGCTTATGTTTGTGGTAACAAATTAAACAAGCCAATTTACTTAAACACTAAAAATGTGAGGAAGAATCCCTGAAGTAGTTTTCAGCTTTATGTTTGTGATAATAACAATGAGTATGTCCATAAGACAATAGGACCATAAGACAAAGAAGCAGATTGAAACCATTCAGCCCATAGAATCTGCTTTGTCATTCCATCAAGGCCTTTCAATTTTCAATAGGTTTTATAGAACATAGAACACAGAAAATCTACAGCACATTACAGGCCTTTCACCCCACAATGTCAGACAGCCCACCTTACAAAACTCATTTCAGGGAGGTAACACCCTCACCCCCCACAACCCCATATCATCAACAACACCGTCCCCTCCCCTGGTTGACCTCCAAGGGTGTATGTATACAGGACATTTGATTATGAAAGAACACAATTTATTCGATCACATATTGAAACTATTTACACACACACACACACACACACACACACACACACATAAATATATATAGTTATATGTTTTGTATATGTATTTTGTTGGCAGTGTCAATGCTAATAGCTAAATGCTAATGCAAATAGCTTTTCTATTTCTTTTGGAAACTTTCCTTGTACTGTGATGTGGCTTGCTTGGCAGATTTGAGCATTTTGCTGGAATTCTCAACCTCATAGCAGTCTGTGTCAATGAATTTGTTAATTTTGCAAGACATCAGAATCACAAGTGTTTTGTGAGACAGCTGACTTCTGTCTTCATGTGACGCACCATGCTGAATGCCCTTTCTACATCACAATTAGAATTTGGCAGCACCAAAAGCAGTTTCATCAATTGGCAGAGCTCTTTGAATCTCCTCTGCCCTGTGCTCACAAATTTTACTTTGGACAGCTTCCCCCAGAACTAATACAAGGAAATCCGCAGATGCTGGAAATTCAAGCAACACACACAAAATGCTGGTGGAACACAACAGGCCAGGCAGCATCTATAAGGAGAATCACTCCCTATAGATGCTGCCTGACCTGCTGTGTTCCACCACCATTTTGTGTGTGTTCCCCTAGAACTCATCAACTGGCAAACTTTTGTAGTTTGGCACCAGTCCTTTAAGGTTAGTTGAGACATAATCCAGGACTTCCAAGTGGAGCTGTTCTCTTGCATCTGCCTTGATCACATTTGGAAATCTCTCTGCCAAAGTCAAAACCTGGTCAGGATGCACCTCACCTTGGCTCTCTATATTGACCACTGACAGATTTTTCAAGATTTGCTCTCTCATTGGGAACTTTTCCAAGATATTTTGAAAGCACCTGACATAGAATGTTCTGGCATCTTTGAAGAACTGCTTTGTCTTGTAAGGGGGATCTCTTGTGCTTCCTCGCTCAGCAACTGCCTCCTCACCAGGTACCCAGTAAAAAGCTCTTCATCCGGGCGGTGAGTTTCAGGGTTGCTCACATCTATCTCCTGAACGTTCTCTCAATACCTTTGGCTCAATAAATCTGCTTGCTATGTCATGCAGGAGCTCTTCTACACTCTGATCTAAATTGAAGAGGATAGATGCCTTGATTTGAAAAATCGAACTGAATTTGTCAGAACACTGTACGACATTATGGAGAAAACGTGTATATTTTCATTTGGGGGTCTTTCAGAATCTTCTGAACATGAGGTAACTTCTGATTCTTATTCTTTGACTCAAAATATGAAATAAAAGCTGGCCATTGGTGGAGCAGATGATCCAAACCTTTTCCTAAAGAAAGCCAGCATGTAGGACAATGCTTTTGTACTCTCTGTTGAGCAACATTGCAGAACTCTTGAAACTGTTTTAGGTCCTCTCTTCATTTGGAATTTTTCTCAAAGTAGTAGTCGATGTCAACGAGCTTCAGGTGACATTGAGAGCTCCTTAGCAGCAGTTTTGGCACAAATGTTGACCAGGTGACTTGGACAGCCAACACTGTAAATATGAGGGGCCTGTGCTTCCACGCTTGATAAGACAAGACTTGTTTTTGCCAATCATCACATTGCAGTTGTCACTGCTAAATCCTACACAATTAGACCATTCAAGGTCTTTGTCATGCATGGATGATGCAATGCAGTTGAATATGTTTTCAGCTTTGGTATCATTGCACACTGGCATGTCTACAAATCCAACTGTTACATTGTCCTGCGATAAGTCCTGTGTTTCATTATAGTACCTGCTAAAATGGCACATTCCTTCTCACACATGATATCGTTGCAATCAAAATATTGCATGGCCTTTTTTCTGTCCGGATGACCTTGTACAGATCCTCTGAACATTCAGGTTCCAGTGCCATGTTCACAATAGCTGCTGTCTTGGTTGATGAACAGGCATAGTGTTTTGCTATTTCTGAACCAGGGAACATTTTCCTGAATAGCTTGCCTGTGCACTTACACACCTGGAACGACAGTTTGTGCTCAACGATGAAAGATGTACAGTACACCTCAGCTCTAGTGACCTTCTCTGTCAGACTTTGTTTTTCTGCTGAAAAGAACTGTGAAATACTACTAGGTTGGGGTCCCTAAAAGAAATAAAAGCATAAGGTGTATTCTTATTGTACTGTCTTATGTAATACTTTGCTTAGTGATTTTGCCTAATCTGTAAACCAAGTTGGGTATATGCAAAAAATGTGACATTATAATATGTACTTATATTATATTATATTATCATGGAGCCATTTTTTATTCTGTTACAACTTTAAGCAAGTCTACAGGCAGTTTGGCCTCATCATGTAGGACACCAATAGAGTAACTCCTTAGCAGCTAGCCAGCTAGTTTAAATAATACTATAATTAAACCATAATAATTAAACCATAGAACATTACAGCAGAGAAACAGGCCTTTTGGCCCTTCCTGGCTGTGCCAAATCATTTTTCTGCCTAGTCCCACTGACCTGCACCTAGACCATATCCCTCCACACACCTCTCATCCATGTACCTGTCCAAGTTTTGCTTAAATGTTAAAAGTGAGCCCACATTTAACACTTCATCTGGCAGCTCATTCCACACTCCCACTACTCTCTGTGTGAAGAAGCCCCCCCAATGTTCCCTTTGAACTTTTCACCCTTCACCCTTAACCCATGTCCTCTGGGTTTTTTTTCTCCCCTAGCCTCAGTGGAAAAAGCCTGCTTGCATTCACTCTATCTATACCCATCATAATTTTATATACCTCTATTAAATCTCCCCTCATTCTCCTACGGTCCAGGGAATAAAGTCCTAACTTATTCAACCTTTCTCTGTAACTCAGTTTCTCAAGTCCTGGCAACATCCTTGTAAACCTTCTCTGCACTCTTTCAACCTTATTAATATCTTTCCTGTAATTCGGTGACCAAAACTGCACATAATACTCCAAATTCAGCCTTACCAATGCCTTATACAACCTCACCATAACATTCCAACTCTTATACTCAATACTTTGATTTATAAAGGCCAACGTACCAAAAGCTCTCTTTACTACCCTATCTACCTGTGACACCACTTATAGGGAATTTTGTATCTGTATTCCCAGATCCTTCTGTTCTACTGCACTCCTCAGGGCCCTACCATTTACTTTGTATGTTCTACCTTGGTTTTTCCTTCCAAAGTGCAATACCTCACACTTGTCTGTATTAAGCTCCATCTGCCATTTTTCAACCCATTTTCCCAGCTGATCCAAATCCCTCTGCAAGCTTTGAAAACCTTCCTCACTGTCCACTACACCTCCAATCGTTGTATCATCAGCAAATTAGCTGATCCAATTTACCACATTATCATCCAGATCATTGATGTAGATGGCAATTAACAATGGACCCAGCACTGATCCCTGTGGCACACCTCTAGTCACAGTCCTCCACTCAGAGAAGCAATCCTCCACTATCCACTCTCTGACTTCTCCCATTGAGCTAATGTCTAATCCAATTTACTACCTCACCATGTATACCTAGCAACTGAAACCTCCTAACTAACCTCCCAAGTGGGACCTTGTCAAAGGCCTTATTGAAGTCCATGTAGACAACATCCACTGCCTTCCCTTCATCCACTTCCCTAGTAACCTCCTTGGAAAACTCTAATAGATTTGTTAAACATAACCTACCACGCACAAAGCCATGTTGACTCTCCCTAATAAGTCCCTGTCCATCCAAGTACTTGTAGATCCTATCTCTTAGTACTCCTTACAATAATTTACCTACTACCAACATCAAACTTACCAGCCTATAATTTCCCGGATTACTTCTTGAGCCTTTTTTAAACAGCAGAACAACATGAGCCAATCCTCCGGCACCTCACCTGTAGATACCAACATTTTAAATATATCTGCCAGGGCCCCTGCAATTTCAATACTAGTCTCCTTCAAGGTCCGAGGGAATACCCTGTCAGGTCCTGGGGATTCATCTACTCTGATTTGCCTCAAGATAGCAAGCACCTCCTCCTCTTCAATCTGTATAGGTTCCATGACCTCACTACTTGTTTGCCTTATTTTCAAGCCAGTTTCCTTAGTAAATACAGATACAAAAAACCCATTTAAGATTTCCCCGCATTTCTTTTAGTTCCATACATAGCTGACCACTCTGATCTTCAAGAGGACCAATTTTATCCCTCACTATCCTTTTGCTCTTAATATAACTGTAGAAGTTCTTTGGATTATCTTTGATAATTATTTTTGGATTATCAAGGATTACCTTGACTGCCAAAGCTACCTCATGTCTTCTTTTAGCCCTCCTGATTTCTTTCTTAAGTATTTTTTTGCACTTTTTATAGTCCTCATTTGCTCCCTGTTTCCTATACATGTCATACATCTCTCTCTTCTTCTTTATCAGAGTTCCAATATCCCTCGAGAACCAAGGTTCCTTATTCTTATTCACTTTGCCTTTAATCCTGACAGGAACATACAAACTCTGCACTCTCAAAATTTCTCCTTTGAAGGCCTCCCCACTTAACAATGACATCCTTGCCAGAGAACAACCTGTCCCAATTCACACTTTTTAGATCCTATCTCATTTCTTCAAATTTGGCCTTTTTCCAGTTTAGAACCTCAATCCAAGGACCAGATCTATCTTTATCCATGATCAAGTTGAAACTAATGACGTTATGATCTCTGGAACCAAAGTGTTCCCCTACACACACTTTCGTCACCTGCCCTAACTCATTTCCTAATAGGAGATCTAATATTGCATCTTCTCTAGTCGGTACCTCTCTATATTGATTTAGAAAAATTTCATGAATATATTTTACAAACTCTAACCCATACAGACCTTTAACAGTATGGGAGTCCCAATCAATACGTGGAAAATTAAAATCCCCTACTATCACAATTTTATGTTTCCTGAAGTTGTCTGCTATCTCTCTGCAGATTTGCTCCTCCAATTCTCACTGACTATTGGGTGGTCTATAATACAACCCCATTAATGTGGTCATACCTTTCCTGTTTCTCAGCTCCACTCAATGGCCTTGGAAGACAAGCCCTCTAATCTGTCATGCCTGAGCACTGCTGGAACATATTCTCTGACTAGCAATGCCACCCCCTCATCCTTCATCCCTCTGCCTCTATCACATCTGAAACATCAGAACCCTGGAACATTAAGCTGCCAGTCCTGCCCCTCCTGTAGCCAAGTTTCACTAATGGCTACAATGTCATAATTCCACGTGTCAATCCACGCCCTCAGCTCATCAGCCTTCCCCACAATACTCCTCGCATTGAAAGAGACACACCTCAGAAGATTATTACCACCACACACAACCCTTCTATTTGTGACTTTGCATGGATCTTTAACATCATTTATTTTCACCCCCACTCCACTATCCACTCTGGCACTCTGGTTCCCATCCCCCTACAAATCTAGTTTACCCCCCCCCACCCCCACCAATAGCACTAACAAACCTCCCTGCAAGTATATTGGTCCCCTTGTAGTTCAGGTGTAACCCGCCTCTCTTGTACAGGTCCCCCTTGCCCCAGAAGAGGTCCCAATGATCCTGAAATCTGAAACCCTGCCCCCTACACCAGTTCCTCAGCCACGTGTTCATCCTCCAGAGCATCCTATTGTTACCCTCACTGGCACATGGCACAGGTAGCAATCCTGAAATTACCACACTCAAGGTCCTGCTTGTTAACTTCCTACCAAACTCTCTGTACTCACTCTTCAAGACCTCCTCACTCTTTCTTCCTACATCATTGGTACTGATGTGTATCATGACATCTGGCTGCTCACTTTCCCATTTCAGAATGCTGTGCACGTGATCAGAGACATCCCTGACCCTGGCCCCTGGGTGGCAACAAACCATCCGGGAGTCTCTGTCATGACCACAGATCCTCCTGTCCATACCTCTAACTATAGAGTCCCCTATCACTACCGCTCTCCTCTTCTTCCCCCCTCCCTTCTGCACTGCAGAACCAGACTCAGTGCCAGAGATCCGGCTGCCACAACTTGTCCCAGGTAAGTCATCCCCCCCCAACAGTATCCAAATCGGTATACTTGTTGTTGAGTGGAATGGTCACAGGGGAACCCTGCTCTGCCTGCCCTTTCCCCTTCCCTCACCTGATGGTAACCCAATTACCTGTGCGCTGCTCCTTTGGCGTAACTGCCTCCCTGAAACTACTATCTTTAAACTTCTCATTCTCCCAAATGATCCAGAGGTCATCCAGCTCCTCCTCCAGTTCCCTAACGCGGTTTGTTAGGAGCTGCAGCTGGATGCATTTCCTGCAGGTATCGCTCCCTGACTTCCCACATCCTGCAAGAGGAGCATTCCAATATCCTGCCTGGCATTCTCTCTATTCTAAACAAACAAAACAAAACTTTCCGGAACCCACCCTCGCCTTTGCCTGTTCACAGCGAAGCCTGTTGAGCCAAAGCTGGCCCACTTTGACTCAGTCCACTCCGACAATGACCACTGTATATGGCAGTCTTTTTTTAAACCTTTGGTGCGCTACGTCACGCACCTGCGCAGTCTAGCCTCTTTTCCCCGATCAGTAAAAAAAATGGCTTCTCTCTGAGATGTCTTTAGTCCTTCAATCTCAGCCTCTTGCTTCGATTTGCTATGCTAATGACTGAATGACACATGTTGAATTCACCTCAACATGCCTTTTACAGTCTTTTAACCCACCATGGGCAATAAAAAGGTCACTGTTGCAAACAGTGCAACGAGTAACACTGTCATTATTTTTGACCCCTATTAGGGTACACTTTAGTGTAGTTTGGGGTGAAGTACGTTTTATATTTTCTTTTTCTGGAATGCTCTGCCATGGTGCTGCAGCAAGCTAAACTGAACTGATGGACAATGAAAGAGAGACCGAAGTTGACTGTAGGCTTTAGAGAAAACTGATAGGTCTACTTAGCACAAAGAGAGACCAATGAGGATACTTCCTCTTGCTCTCGTTCTCCCTCTCAAAAAAATCGATTTACGGGATATTGTATATAATTTGCGGGTATCAGAGCCACTATCAATATGCGGGAGACTCCCAGAACTTCCGGGAGAGGTGGGATGTCTGCAATGTTGCTCTGACCACGTAACCTAATCTAGAAACTGCCTAGAAGCGCATGGATTTCAATTTTTCTAAGATCCATATACCTACTTTAAAAAAAAAAAGTCTCTTAAAAGACACTATTGTGTCCGTGTCCACCATTGTTGCCGGAAGTGCATTCTATGCACTCACCACTCTCTGTGTGAAAAACTTACCCCTGACATCCCCTCTGTACCTACTTCCAAGCACCTTAAAACCCCTCTCTTTCTTCAAAATTCCAGCAAGTACAGGCACAGAGCCATCAAACACTCCTCATATAGAAATATAGAAAACCTCCAGCACAATACAGGCCCTTTGGCCCACAATAGCCCTCTATTTTTCTATGCTCCATATACCTATCCAGGAGTCTCTTAAAAGACCCAATTGTATCCTCCTCCACCAGGGTTGCTGGCAGCTCATTCCACGCACTCACCACTCTCTGAGTAAAAAACTCACCCCTGACATCTCCTCTGTACCTACTTCCAGGCACCTTAAAACTGTGCCCTCTCATGCTAACCATTTCAGCCCTGGGAAAAAGCCTCTAACTATCCACATGATCAATGCCTCTCATCATCTTATGCACCTTTGGCAGGTCACCTCTCATCCTCCGTTGCTCCAAGGAGAAAAGGCTGAGTTCACTCAACCTATTCCCATAAGGCATGCTCGCCAATCCAGACAACATCCTTGTAAATCTCCTCTGCACTCATTCTAAAGTTTCCACATCCTTCCTGTAGTGAGGTTACCAGAACTAAGCACAGTACTCCAAGTGGTGTCTGAATGGGAGAATGGGCAAAGAAGTGGAAGATGGAACATAGTGTAGGGAAGTGCATGGTCATGCACTTTGACTGAAGAAATAAAGGCATCGACTATTTTGTAAATGGGGAGAAAATTTAAAAATCTGAGGTGTAAAGAGACTTGGGAGTACTCTCTCTCTCTCTCTCTCTCTCTATATATATATATATATATATATATATATATAAGGTCCTATATATCTATAAGATTACCTCTCGGCTCTTGAACTCAGTCCCATGGTTGATGAAGGTCAATGCACTGTATGCCTTCTTAACCACACAGTCAACCTGTGTAGCAGCTTTGAGTGTCCTATGGATTCAGATCCCAAGATCCCCCTGATTTTCCACACTGCCAAGAGTCTTACCATTAATACAATATTCTGCCATCATAGTTGACCTACCAAAATGAACCACCTCACAATTATCTGGGTTGAACTCCATCTGCCACTTCTCAGCCCAGTTTTATATCCTATCGATGCCCTGCTGTAACCTCTGACAGCCCTCCACGCTATCCACAACACACCCAACCTTTGTGTCATCAGCAAATTTACTAACCCATCTCTCCACTTCCTCATCCAGGTCATTTATAAAAATCACGAAGAGTAGGGGTCCCAGAACAGATCCCTGAGGCAGACCACTGGTCAGCGACCTCCGTGACCCATCTACAACCACACTTTGCCTTCTGTGTGCAAGCCAGTTCTGGATCCACAATGTTAATCCTTTCATCCTAGGAATATAATTGTGAACCTTCTCTGGACCCTCTCCATTGCCAGCACATCTTTCCTTAGTTAACGGGCCCGAAACTGCTTACAATATTCCAAGTGCTGTCAGAGCAATGCCTTATAAAGTTTCAGAATTACATCCTTGCCCTCTCAAAATGAAACCTAAAATTACATTTGCCTTCCCTACCACCGATTCAACCTGCAATTATCCCTTAGGGAATTCTGCAGGAGTACTCCCAAGTCTCTTTACACCTCAGATTTTTAAATTTTCTCCCCATTTACAAAATAGTCGATGCCTTTATTTCTTCAGTCAAAGTGCATGACCATGCACTTCCCTACACTATGTTCCATCTTCCACTTCTTTGCCATTTCTCCCAATATGTGCAAGTCCTCCTGCAGACACCCAGCTTCCTCAGGACTACCTGTCCCCTCCATCTATCTTTGTGTTATCCACAAAACTGGCCAAAAATCCATCAATTCTTTCACCCAAATAATCAACATATAATGCAAAAAGAAGTGGTCCCAACACAAACCCCTGTGCCAGACTACTGGACACTGGCAGCCAACTAGAAAAGGCCACCTTTATTCCTACGTTTTGTTTCCTTCCAGTCAGCCAATCTTCTACCTATATTTCTCCTGTAATATCATGGGCTCTTACTTCTTTAAGCAGACTCATGTATAGCACCTTCTCACATGCCTTCTAAAGATCAAAATAAACAGCATCCACTAACTCCTGCCAATTATTTCTTCAAAGCATTCTGAAAGATTTGTCAGACAAGATTTTCCCTTAAGGAAACCATGCTGATTTTTGGCCTACTTAATCATATGCCTCTAAGTATCCTGAAATCTCATCCTTAATAATAGATTTATCATCTTTCTAACCACTCAGGTCAGGCTAACTGGCCTATCGTTTCCTTTTGTCTGTCTCAACAAGAGCAAACACAAAAAAAAAAATCCTGGAGGAATTCAGAGGACAGGCAGCATAGATGAAACTGAATAACAGAGAAGGAAAGGGAAGTCTGAGAATCAGAACGGGAGTGCTGCCAGCCATTTTGATTTTTTCTTCTCACTGGGGTTAAGAGAGGCGGGACTGCACAGGTGTATGACATCGGGCAGTGAAGCGCGGAAGATTTAAAAGGAACACAGCCTTATACAGCGGGCAGCGGAGTCAGCCGGGAGCAAAGTGAAGGCTTAAGGGCTTTGACTCAATGGGCTTAGGCAGAAATGGGCAAGCCAAGGTTGGTTTTGTTTTTGATTTTTCCTGTTATTTGAGAAGATGGGAAAATATGAGTGTGAGTGCAGCTTGTCGTTCTCGGTGTCGGATGTGGGAGGTCCTGGAGTCCCCTAGCCTCCCGGACGTCCATATGTGCGCCAGGTGCACCAATCTGTGGCTCCTAAGGGACCGTGTTAGAGAACTAGAGCTGCAGCTTGATAACCTTTGTCTGGTCAGGGAGAGTGAGGAGTTGATAGAGAGGAGTTATAGGCAGGTGGTCACACCAGGGCCAAGGGAGGAAGACAAGTGGGTCACGGTTAGGAGAGGGAAGGGGAAGAATCAGGTACTAGAGAGTGGCTGTACCCCTTGACAATAAATACTCTTGTTTGAGTACTGCTGGGGGGACAGCCTACCTGGGGGAAGCAACAGTGGCCGTGCCTCCAACACAGAGTCCGGCCCTGTAGCTCAGAAGGGTAGGGAAAGGAAAAGGAAGGCAGTAGTAATAGGGGACTCGATAGTTAGGGATCAGATAGGTGATTCTGTGGATGAAGTCAGGAGACCCAGATGGTAGTTTGCCTCCCTGGTGTCAGGGTCCGGGATGTTTCGGATCGCGTCCAAGATACCCTGAAGTGGGAGGGTGAGGACCAGAGATCGTGGTACATATAGGTACCAATGGCATAGGTAGGAAAAGGGAAGAGGTCTTGAAAGGAGAATATAGGGAGTTAAAAAGGCAGTTGAGAAGAAGGACCGCAAAGGTAGTAATCTCAGGATTACTGCCTGTGACACGTGACAGTGAGAGTAGGAATGGAATGAGGTGGAGGATAAATGCGTGGCTGAGGGATTGGAGCAGGGGGCAGGCATTCAAGTTTCTGGATCATTGGGACCTCTTTGGGGCAGGTGTGACCTGTACAAAAAGGACGGGTTGCACTTGAATCCTAGAAGGACCAATATCCTGGTGGGGTGATTTGCTAAGGTTACTGGGGAGACCTTAAACTAGAATGGTTGGGGGGGTGGGAATCAAAATGAAGAGACTGGGAGAGAGGAGGTTAGTTCACAAATAGAGAAAGCTTTACATCAGACCAAAGATGTAGGGGAGAAGGAAGAAAAAGAAGATAGTAAAGTTGTTTGCACCGTTATGGATAAACAGAGAGTAAGAGGTGGAGAATTTCTTAAATGCATTTATTTTAATGCTAGGAGCATTGTAAAAAAAGGTGGAGGAGCTTAGAGCATGGATTGATACCTAGAAATATGATGTTGTAGCTATTAGTGAAACATGGTTGCAGGAGGGGTATGATTGGCAACTAATTATTCCGTGATTTTGTTGCTTCAGGTGTGATAGAATCAGAGGGACAAGAAGGGGAGGTGTTGCATTGCTTGTCAGAGAAAAGATTATGGCGGTGCTTTGGCAGGGTAGATTAGAGGGCTCATCTAGGGAGCCTAATTGGGTGGAATTGAGGAATGGGAAAGGTGTAGTAATACTTATAGGGGTGTAATATAGACCACCTAATGGGCAGCAAGAATTGGAGGAGCAGATTTGTAAGGAGATAGCAGATATTTGTACTAAGCACAAGGTTGTGATTGTGGGAGATTTGAATTTTCCACACATACACACAGAAACCCATTCTGTAAAAGGACTGGATGGTTTGGAGTTTGTAAAATGTATGTAGGATAGTTTTTTGCAGCAATACATAGAGGTACCAACTAGAGAAGAGGCATTGTTGGATCTCCTATTAGGGAATAAGATAGGTCAGGTGACAGAGGTATGTGTTGGGGAGCACTTCAGGTCCAGTGATCACAATGCCATCAGTTTCAATATAATTATGTAGAAGGATAGGACTGGACCCAGGGTTGAGATTTTTGATTGGAGAAAGGCTAACTTTGAGGAGATGTGAAAGGATTTAGGAGGAGGGGATTGGGACAATTTGTTTTATAGGAAGGATGTAATAGAGAAATGGAGGTAATTTAAAGGTGAAATTTTGAGGGTACAGAATCTTTATGTTCCTGTTAGGTTGAAAGGAAAGGTTAAAAGTTTGAGAGAGCCATGGTTTTCAAGGGATATTGGAAAAGTCGATTGGAAAAAGAGAGAGATATACAATAAACATAGGCAGCATGGAGTAAATGAGGTGCTCAAGGAATATAAAGAATGTAAAAAGAATTTTAAGAAAGAAATTAATAAAGCTAAAAGAAGATATGAGGTTGCTTTGGAAGTAAGGTAAAAATAAATCCAGAGGGTGTCCACAGTTACATTAACAGTGAAAGCATAGTGAGGTATATAATTGATCTCTTAGTGAATCAGAGTGGTCAGCAATGTTTGGAGCCAAATGAGATGGGGGAGATTTTGAACAATTTATTGAATTGTGTAAGGTAAGGGATACAAGTAGGGTAGCTAGGGAAACTACGATGATTAAAGAAGTGGAAGTACTGGTGCTTTTAAAGAATATATAAGTGGATAAGTCTCTGGATCCTGACAGGATATTCCCTAGGACCTTGATGGAAGTTAGTCTAGAAATAGTAGGGGCTCTGACAGAAATATTTCAAATTTCATTAGAGACGGGGATGGTGCCGGAGGATTGGCACATTGCTCATGTGGTTCCATTGTTTAAAAAGGGTTCTAAGAGTAAACCTAGCAATTATCGGCCTGTGAGTTTGACGTCAGTGGTGGGTAAGTTAATGGAAAGTATTCTTAGAGATGGTATATATAATTATCTGGATAGACAGGGTCTGATTAGGAACAGTCAACATGGATTTGTGCGTGGAAGGTCACGTTTGACAAATCTTATTGAATTTTTTGAGGAGGTTATGTGGAAAGTTGACTAGGGTAAAGCAGTGGATGTTGTCTATATGGAGTTCAGTAAGGCCTTTGACAAGGTTCCACATGGAAGGTTAGTTAGGAAGGTTCAATTGTTAGGTATTAATATTGAAGCAGGAAAATGGATTCAACAGTGGTTGGATGGGAGATGCCAGAGAGTAGTGGTGGATAACTGTTTGTCAGGTGACTAGTGGTATGCCTCAGGGATCTGTACTGTGTCCAATGTTGTTTGTCATATACAATAATGATCTGGATGATGGGGTGGTAAATTGGATTAGTAAGCATGCAGATGATACTAAGGTAGGTGGCATTGTGGATAATGAAGGAGGTTTTCAAAGCTTGCAGAGAGTTTTAGGCCAGTTAGAAGAGTGGGCTGAAAGATGGCAGATAGAGTTTAAGGCTGGTAAGTGTGAGGTGCTACATTTTGGTAGGATTAATCAAAGTAGGACATACATGGTAAATGGTAGGACATTGAGGAATGCAGTAGAACAGAGTGATCTAGGAATAATGGTGCATAGTTCCCTGAAGGTGGAATCTCATGTGGATAGCGTGGTGAAGAAACCTTTTGGTATGCAGGCCTTTATAAATCAGAGCATTGAGTATAGGAGTTGGGATATAATGTTAAAATTGTACAAGGCATTGGTGAGGCCAAATTTGGAGTATTGTGTACAGTTCTGGTCACTGAATTATAGGAAAGATGTCAACAAAATAAGGAGAGTACAGAGGAGATTTACTAGAATGTTACCTGGGTTTCAGCACCTAAGTTACAGAGAAAGGTTGAACAAGTTAGGTCTTTATTCTTTGGGGCATAGAAGGTTGAGGGGGGCTTGATAGAGGTATTTAAAATTATGAGGTGGATAGATAGAGTTGATGTGGATAGACTTTTTCCATTGAGAGTAGGGTAGATTCAAACAGGAGGACATGAGTTGAGAGTTAGGAGGCAAAAGTTTAGGGATAACACTAGGGGGAACTTCTTTACTCAGAGAGTGGTAGCTGAGTGGAACAAGGTTCCAATAGAAGTGGTAGAGGCAGGTTCGGTATTGTCATTTAAAGTAAAATTGGATAGGTATATGGACAGGAAAGGAAATGGAGGATTATGGGCTGAGTGCGGGTCAGTGGGACTCGGTGTTCGGCATGGACTAGAAGGGCCAAGATGGCCTGTTTCTGTGCTGTAATTGGTTTTATATAGTTATATGGTTAGAGTTTTGGGCCAAAACCCTTGATCAGGATTGGAAAAAATGAGAAGTCTGAGCAAAAAGGTGGGGGGGGGGAGTGTTTCAGAATTCTGGGGTGTAGTTCACCTGGTCCAGGTGACTTATTTGCCTTCGGACTTCAGATTCCCAAACACTTTCTCCTTAATAATAACAATGACACTCACTTCCTCCCCCTGATGCTTTCCTATTTGTGGCATACTGCTGGTGTCTTCCACAGTGGAAATCGATGCAAAATACTTATTTTATTAAGTTCTTCTACCATTTCTTTGCCCCCATTACTACCTTCCCAGCATAATTTTCCAGTGGTCCACTCTTGTCTTTCTTCTACTCTTTATGTCTCTGAAGGAACATTTTGTATTGTGTCCTCTTTTGTATTATTGGCTAGCTTACCTTCACATTTAATCTTTTCTCTCTTTATGGGTTTTTGGTTGTCTTCTGTTGGCTTTTAAAAGCTTCCCATTCCTCCACCTTCTCACTAATTTTTGTAATTTTTAATGCCCTCTCTTTTACTTTTATTCTGTCTTTGACTTTCCTTGTCAATAACTGTTGCCTCATCCTTAAGAATACTTCTTCAACTTTGGGATGTATTTTTCCTGTGCTTGAATTTTCCCAGAAGCAACAGCCATTGCAGTTCTGCTGTCATCCCCGTTAGACCCCCTTTCCAATTAACTTTGGCCAGCCCCTTTCTCATGCTTCTGTAATTCCCTTTACTCCACTGTAATACTAAAAGAGTACATCTGATTTTGGCTTCTCCTTATCAAACTTCAGCGTGAACTGTTTCCTAAGGGTTCCTTTACCTTAACCTCCCTTATCAAATCTGTGTCATTTCACAATGCCCAATCCGGAATTGCCATTTCCCTAATGGGCTCAACCCTAAGCTGCTCAAGAAACCATCTCATTGGCATTCTATAAATTTCCTCTCTTGAGGTCCAGCACCAATCTGATCTTCCCATTCTATCGGCATATTGAAATCCTCCATGACTGTCACAACATTGCCCTTTTTGCATACCTTTTCTACTTCCCGTTGTAATTTGTAGCCCAATCATGTCTACTGTTATGATGTCTGGATATAACTTCCACCGGGTTCTTTATATCCTTGCAGTTTCTTAACTCTAACCCAAGGATTCTTCACCTTCTGATTCTATGCCACTTCTTTTGAAGCATTTGATTTCATTTTTTAGTAACAGAGCCACCTCAACCATTCTGCCTACCTGCCTGATCTTTTGATGAACTATAAAGAAGGCATGACACTGCCTATATTTCATTTGGAGTTTGAGGAGATTTGGTTTGTCAACAAAAACACTTGAAAACTTCTACAAATCTACTGTGGAGAGTATTCTAATTGGCTGCTTCACCATCTGGTATGGGAGGCCTACTGTAGAAGACTGAGGTAAGTTGCAGAAACTTGTAAGATTAGTCAGCTCCATCATGGGTACCAGCCTCCATAGTATCCAAGACATCTTCAAGGAGCGGTACCTCAGAAAGGCGATGTCCATCATTAAGGACCCCACCACCCAGGGCATGGCCTCTTCTCAATGTTACCATCAGGAAGGAGGTACAGAAGCTGAAGGCACATACTCAGTGATTCAGGAACAACCTTCCCCTCTGCTATCCGATTTCTAAATGAATGTTAAACACATAAACTTGTTTTTAGAATTTGTTGGTGTAAAAACTTGTTGTAAAAATACAAGTAGTTGTTTGTTTTGCACTACTAATTTTAACTTAATTATCTAATAGGTGGTACTGTAGGGAGCTCTGGATAGAGGTAGTACCTTTGATATCTGGTGTCCTCGTAGGGTGGATAGGCCTCACTGTTCCTCATCTATCTCCTAAATCTCTCCAAGTGTCATACCCCAGTACATCACTTCAGCTGAATGACGTGAGGGGGTGGTGCTAATATGGTGAAGCATCTCGTTGATGAAGTCACCGGCCAGGGTGGATGAGTTCCCCAAAGAACTGCAGCAGCAGCATGTTCAAGAGCAGGGCATGTCACTAAGCTGGTGGACATTGGCTGTGGCCCTTACCAGTCCCAACTCACGGATTGCGGGATCTGAGCCGAACTGATCTAATAAACATATATACTTACGTACTACTATTCAGTATTTTTCTCTATATTAATCGTGTATTTTATTGCACTGTTGGTGTAGTGTTAAAAAATTTCATGACATATGCCAATAATATTAAACCTGTGTGATTCCTTGGATGTCAAGCTCCCAACTATGATCTTTCAACCACGACTCAGTGTTGCACAGAAAATCATACCTGGCAATCTCTAATTGAATTACAAAATCATCAACCTTATTCCGTGTGCTGTGCACATTCAAATATAATTCCCTCAGTCTTGTATTCATCATCTGTTTGATTTTGGACCCCTGTCACACTGAACCTGCTGACTGCTATTCTGCCCTATCATCTACCTGTCCTTCCTGATAGCCTCACTGCACACTGCCTCGACTTGTATACCAACTGCCCCATCCTCAGCCCTATCAGTCCAATTTCCATTCCTCTGCCAAATTAGTACAAACTCACCCCTACAGCTTGAGCAAGGACATTGGTACCCCTCAGGTTCAGGTGTAACTTGTCCTTTTTTGTGCAGCCTACACCTTTCCCAGAAATTATCCTCATGATCCAGAAATTTAAAACCCTGCCCATGCTCCAGTTCTTCAGTCACACATTCATCTGCCAAATCATCCTACTCTCACACTCACTGGTGTGTAGTACAGGCAGCAATCCAGAGGTTACTACTCTGGAGGATGCAGTTTTCTGCTTTCTGCCTATTTCCCTATATATATGCATCAGGACCTCTTCCTTTTTCCTACCTACCGCATATCACTGGTACTTGTAATGTACCATGAGTTCCGATTTTTCATCCTCTCCCTTTCGAATGTCGTGGACCCAATCAGAGACATCCCTGACCCTACCACCTCGGTGTCAACATACCATCCAGGTGTCTCTTCCACAAACCCAGAATCTGCTTTCTTTTCCTCTAATTATGGAATACCCTCTCACTACTCACTCTTCTTCTCCCCCCTTCCCTTCTGAACCACAGAGCCAGACTCGGTGTTAGAGACCCAGCCGCTGCAGCCTCAACAGTATCCAAAGTTGTATGCTTGTTATTAAAGGGAACTATCGCAGAGGTACTCTACACTGCCTATTCCATTTCCCTCTCCTGACAGTCATCCAGGTACCTGCTTTCTGCAATGGCTGGCTACCTCCCTGCAGATCGTATCTATCACCTCCTCATTCTCTCAAAAGAGCTAAAGGTCATCCAGCTGCAGCTCTTGTTCCTTAACGCAGTCTCTAAGGAGCTGCAGCTTGGTGCACTTCATGCAAATGTAGTTATCGGGGAGACTGAAGATCTCCCAGAGTTCTCACACCTCACACAAAGAACATACCTCCGAACCCATTCTCATTTAATACACAGTGCACTATGTATTAACAGAAAATAAAACTTAGTAGAAACTCCTCCGTACTTGCCCAAGCCTGTTCTTGCCTAAGCCTGTTGAGCCAACACCTGACCACTCTAGCAATGGCCCACACACGCAATGGCTGCTCTGCTTACACCTCCCTTCTTTTTCTTGGCTCCGTGCTGGTTGTATCCTGCTGAAAAGAGCCGAAAACACCTGAACTGTTTTTAATCATCATGCTGGGTCACCAACAAACAAAGTCATGTGCATATTTAGGCCCAGTCTAATACAGTATATGTGTTTAATAGAGCTCAGGGACATCTTCCATGTCCTGTTGCAACAAGCCCCAATAAAGTATACCTACTAGGGTGAATGAAACAGTCTCTTAGTGTCTACAGGTCTGCAGAGATGCCCAAAATGAACTGAACCGCTTTGTTAGCCTGTCATATACCCAAGTTACTACTCAGGTCAAGAAAAATTGTATTCCATATATGGCATTGATATCATCTTTGTGTAAAGAGGTAATGGCCAAGGGCATCGGGGTCAATTACTATTAATCATTTGGGAACTGTAGGAGTTGATACTTACACTGAAAGTGAATCTGTGCTTGCACATGTGTAGCTCAGCACCAGCCTTTTGTAGCTGAGACCATCCAGAGGAACCTCTCACCAAAGCAGTGGTCACACAGTTATAGAGAGAGAGAGAGAGACAGTACGGAAACAGGACCCTCAATCCATTGAGACCGTATCAAATATCAGCCACCCATTTACACCAACCCCACACTAATCTCATTTTAAATCCCTCACATTCATATCAGCGCTGCCAAATTCTAGCACTTACAGTACTTTCACAACTGAGGCAATTTATAGCAGCCTACCAACCCATGTCTATGTACATAACAACCTAGTAACTTTCACGTCTTTGGGATGTAGCAGGAAACCATACCATCCTCAGGATATTGAGATAATCTCAGGCAGAGCATGCAAATGTATTGTAGACAACACCCAAGCTGTTTCTCAGGTACAAACCGAATCACAACAGTTAATGAACACTGACCGCTTTCAACACTTGGCACTAAAATGGACCTTTTTTTTGTTCTAACCATGAGTTCAATACTGACCTTGGGGTCTGTCTGTCCTAAATTCAAATTTCTCCCTCTGACTGCATGGGTTTTCACTGGGTACTCTCAATTTATCCCATATCCCAAAGATGTGTGGGCAGGTAGGTTAATTGAGTGCAGTAAATTGTTGCTAGTATGTTGGTTGGTGGTAGAACAGAGGGGTAGCTAATGGAAATGTAGGAGACTTTAGTTGGAAACAACTCAATGGGTGAATTGGCCTTCTCTGTGTTGTGAAAAAAATAGAACATGTGGATTGCAATTATAGTATTAAATATTGCACTGGAGAGTGGGCCTGGTTTTTATTGGTACTAGTTCTAGTTTATTATTGTCAGAGAGAAAATCTTTGTAAGCCATCCAGACACATCATACCAAACATAATTATATTGAAGCAGTGAAAACAAGAACAGAATGCAGAATATGATGTTATAGTTACAGAGAAAGTGCAAGTCAGATAGACGAATAAAACACAGGGGCTAAGATGAAGTAGACTTGTGCCTGAGGTACTGGACCCTGTGAAATCATCTCTCAAACTCAGAACAGACACAGCTGATGGGTTTTAGGAATGGAAAATTAATGACAAGTTTACATAATGCTGTGTTTGGTATAGTAGATAAAGACTTATTGTATAATGGCATATTTTGTGCATCAAGTACTGAATATTTTTGAAGACTAAAAAGCCATGTTTCTGAGCAGTCTGTGAGTTAGTAAGAAGTTTAATGACTAGTGGTGTTCTGCAGCAGTTGGCATTGGGCCTGTCAGTTTTCACATTAGACGTTAATGACCTGGATGGTGGGATTATTGACTTTGTGGCCAAATTTGTACATGATATTCAGTGTAGGGAAATGGACAGTCACACAATTCTGATGGCTCTGGGCCTGCACTCACTGAAGTTTGGAAGAATGAGGGTGTACTGGTTGACCTTCTATAATCCAGCACCATTGAGACCTGAGGAGTGCCGGATTAGTGAAAATGCCGAATTACAGAAGGATTGCATTAAGTAATAGCTAACCGCCTCATCATACCTTTAAAATATCATGCAAGTCAGTACAAATTAGATAATAATGAAAAAAATATTAAATGAGTAGCAAGTGAAATTTTAATAAGGTAAATTTAAAATTCTAAAGTAAATTTTAATAAAGTTTGGGTGGAAGTCAGAAATAGTAAGGGATCAGTCACTGTGCTGGGAGTAGTCTAAAGGCCCCCAAATAGCCCTCGGGACACCGAGGAGCAGATAAGCAGGCAGATTTTAGAATGGAGCAGGAAATACAGGGTAGTAGTTATGGGTGATTTCAACTTCCCTCCTATTGACTGGCACCTCCTGAGTGCAAGGGTGATAGATGGGGCTGAATTTGTCAGGTGCGTTCAAGAGGGATTCCTGACACAGTATGTGGACCGGCCGACGAGAGGAGAGGCTATACTGGATCTAGTTCTGGGTGATGAACCTGGCCAGGTGACAGACCTCTTGGTGGGGGAGCATTTTGGTGAGAGTGACCACAACTCCCTTAGCTTCAGCATAACTATGGAAAGGGATAAAAACAGACAAAATGGTAAAGTGCTTAACTGGGGAAGGACTAACTTTGAAGGGATGAGGCAGTAACTAGTGAGAGTAAATTGGAAACAGATGTTCAAAGGGGAAAGCACAGAAGTAATGTAGGAGACGTTTAGGGACCACTTGAGCTGGGTTCAGGATAGGTTTGTCCCACTGAGGCAAGGAAAAAATGGTAGAAAAGGGAACTGTGGCTGACGAAACATGTGAGGCAACTCATCAAGAAGAAAAAGGAAGCATATGTTAAATATAAGAAGCAGGAAGTAGGAGGGGCTTATGAGAAATATAGGGTAGCCAGGAAAGAAAGGACATAAGAGGCAAGGGGCATGAGAAGGCCTTGGCATGTAGGATTAAGGAGAACCCCAAGGCATTCAATATGTATGTGAAGAATAGGAGGATGATGAGAATGAAGGTGGGACCACTAAAGGATAAAGAGGGCAACATGTACCTGGAGGCAGAGGAGATTGGGGAGGTCCAAAATGAATACTTTGCTTCAGTATTCACAAGTGAAAAGGATCTTGATCAGGATGAGGTTGAAGTAGAGCAGCCTATGTGCTGGACAATGTGGAGATTAGGGAAGAATAAGTGCTGGATCTTCTTAAAAACATTAAGATTGATAAATCCCCCAGGGCCGGATATGATACACCACAGGTTGTGTGGGAATTGAGAGAAGAGATCGCAGGAGCATTAGCCATGATTTTTGAATCCTCTTTGGCTGCAGGGGAAGTGCCGGAGGACTGGAGATTGGTAAATGTAGTTCCCTTGTTTATAAAAGGTAATAGGGAGAAACCTTGGAATGATAGACCGGCGAGTCTTACATCAGTGGTATGCAAACTACTGGAAAAGATCCTTAAGGATAGTATCTATGAGCATTCGGAGAAGTACAGTCTACTCATGAATAGTCAACATGGCTTTGTGAAGGGAACGTCATGCCTCACGAGCCTGATTGAGTTTTTTGAAGAGATAACAAAAGAAATAGACAATAGACAATAGACAATAGGTGCAGAAGTAGACCATTCGGCCCCTCGAGTCTGCACCACCATTCTGAGATCATGGCTGATCATTCACTATCAATACCCAGTCCCTGCCTTGTCCCCATATCCCTTGATTCCCCTATCCATCAGATATCTATCTAGCTCCTTCTTGAAAGCATCCAGAGAATTGACCTCCACCGTCTTCCGAGGCAGTGCAATGCACACCTCCACAATTCTCTGGGAGAAGAAGCTCTTCCTCAACTCTGTTTTAAATAACTGACCTCTTATTCTCAATCCATGCCCTCTGGTACTGGACTCTCCCAACATCTGGAACATATTTCCTGCCTCAATCCTATCAAATCCTTTAAGTATCTTAAACGTTTCAATCAGATCCACTCTCAATCTCCTCAATTCCAGCGTGTACAAGCCCAATCTCTCCAATCTCTCTGCGTAAGACAGCCCTGCCATCCCAGGAATCAACCTAGTGAATCTACGCTGCACTTCCTCAATTGCCAGAATGTCCTTCCTTAAACCTGGAGACCAAAACTGTACACAATATTCCAGGTGTGGTCTCACCAGGGCCCTGTAGAAATGCAAAAGGACATCCTTGCTCTTGTACTCAATTCCCCTTGTAACAAAGGTCAACATTCCATTTGCCCTCTTCACTGCCTGTTGCACTTGCTCATTCACCTTCATTGACTGGTGAACTAGGACTCCTAGGTCTCTTTGCATTTCTCCCTTACCTAACTCTACACCGTTCAGACAATACTCTGCCCTCTTGTTCCTGCTTCCAAAGTGGATAACTTCACATTTATTCACATTGAATGACATCTGCCAAGTATCTGCCCACTCACCCAGCCTATCCAAGTCTCCCTGTATTCTCCTAACGTCCTCTTCGCATGTCACACTGCCACCCAGTTTAGTATCGTCAGCAAACTTGCTGATATAGTTTTCAATGCCCTCATCTAAATCGTTGACATAAATCGTAAAGAGCTGTGGTCCCAATACAGAGCCTTGTGGTACCCCACTAGTCACCTCCAGCCAGTCCGAGAAACACCCATTCACTGCTACCCTTTGTTTTCTATCTGCCAATTGGTTTTCTATCCATGTTGAAACCCTGCCCCCAATGCCATGAGCTCTGATTTTACTCACCAATCTCCTATGTGGCACCTTATCGAATGCCTTCTGAAAATCTAGGTACACAACATCCACTGGCTTCCCCTCGTCTAACATCCTTGTTACACCCTCAAAAAACTCTAACAGATTAGTCAAGCATGATTTGCCCTTGGTAAATCCATGCTGGCTCGGCCTAATCCTATTTCTGCCATCAAGATGTGCCACTATTAAGTCCTTAATAATGGACTCAAGCATCTTCCCCACGACTGCCGTTAGGCTAACAGGGCGATAGTTCTCCGTTTTCTCCTTCCCTCCCTTCTTGAAAAGTGGGATAACATTAGCCACTCTCCAATCTTCAGGAACTGATCCTGAATCTAAGGAACATTGGAAAATGATTACCAATGCATCCGCAATTTCCTGAGCCACCTCTTTTAGAACCCTCGGAGGCAGTGGATGCGGTCTACATGGACTTTAGCAAAGCATTTGACAAGGCCCCTCATGACAGACTCATCCAGAAAGTCATGAGGCATGGGATAAGTGGAACCTTGACTGTTTGGATAAAAAATTGGCTTAAAGGAAAAAAGCAGAGGGTAGTTGTGGAAGGAAAGTATTCTGCCTGGAGGTCAGTGACTAGTGGAGTGCCACAGGAATTTGTCCTGGGACCCCTGCTATTTGTGATGTTTATAAATGACCTGGATGTAGAGGTGGAAGGATGGGTGAGTAAGTTTGCGGATGACATGAAGATTGGAGGAGCTGTGGATTGAGCTATAGGTGGTCGAAGGTTACAAGAGGATATAGACAGGCTGCAGAGTTGGGCAGAGAAATGGCAGATGGAGTTCAATCTGGACAAGTGTGAGGTGGTGCACTTTGGAAGGACATACCAGAAGACTGACAACAGGATTAATGGTCGGTTACTTCAGAGTGTGGATGAACAAAGGGACCTTGGGGGTTCAAATCCATACAGCCCTCAAGGTCGCTGCATAGCTTGATAGGGTAGTTAAGAAGGCCTATGGGATGCCAGGCTTCATTAACAGGGGGATTGAGTTCAAGAGTAGAGAGGTCATATTGCAACTCTACAAATCTCTGGTGAAACCGCACTTAGAGTATTGTGTTCAGTTCTGGTCGCCTCATTATAGGAAGGATGTGGAAGGTATGGAGAGGGTGCAGAGGAGATTTACCAGGATGTTGCCTGGATTGGAGAACAAGTCATATGAAGCAAGGTTAGCAGAGCTGGGACTTTTCTCTTTGGAGTGTAGAAGAATGAGAGGGGACTTGATAGAGGTCTACAAGATTATGAGAGGCATAGATGGGGTGGATGGGGTGCCTGTTTCCCAGGGCACCCATAGCAAACACCAGAGGGCATATGTACAAAATTAAGGGAGGGAAGTTTACAGGAGACATCAGGGGTAAGTTTTTTTACACAGAGTGTTATGAGTGCCTGGAATGACTTGCCAGGGATGATGGTAGAGGCTAAAACATTAGGGGTATTTAAGACAACACACAGGTGGAACACTAGTGGAACACAGCAGGCCAGGCAGCATCTATAAGGAGAAGAACTGTTGACGTTTCGGGCCAAGATCCTTTGTCAGGACTTCTCCTTATAGTGCTTCTCCCTATAGATGCTGTCTGGCCTGCTGTGTTCCACCAGCATTTTGTGTGTGTTGTTTGAGTTTCCAGCATCTGCAGATTTCCTAGGGGTATTTAAGAGCCTCTTGGACAGGCACACGGATGAAAGAAAAATGGAGGGTTATGGGGTAGTGTGGGTTTAGTACTTTTTTAAGGATTATATGGGTCAGCACAATATGGAAACTGAAGGGCCTGTACTGTGCTGTAGTGTTCTATGGTAATATACTGTACAGGGTCAGATAAAATAAAGAGTACAGGTAAGTGTACAGGAATTAACATACAGAACAGTTGAGCACTTCCGCTTCTAAAGTGAGACGTTTAATATACCTTCAGGCAAAGTTACATGTTTGCGAGTGTGGGGTTGTCAGGATCATCAACATCTTCATCTTGAAAAATGAGTGAAGCATCAGGAACTGGTGCTGAAAACTGTTGATGTTGGTGGCAGCACATCTGGGTGAGCAGAAGTGAAAGTCGGAGAAAGGAGATCTTCTATACGCCACATTTCACGCGGCTGCCAGGTGGCTGGGGATTTGGCACTGGGCTCTTCCCTCTTCACTGTCAGTTACAGAGGGAATCCTCGTTAGTTTCTTTTCCGCTACTTAGTAACATGCTTAAATTCAGCGGGTCACAACGTCTGATCTGAGGTCATAGGCAGAAGAGAATGGAGCGCTGGCCGGGCGATGCCGGAGGGCAGTGCGCGACTGCCGGCAGGCGGGTGAGAAGACAAACTGACCCAGTATGTGCCAGCTTCCCGACTGCTGGCGGGTGAGATGGGCTGGTACCGGGAGGCCACATCTCATGCAAATGATATTAATAAATAGAGGAAAACAAACAGGAATTGCCTGTCTGTGCTTAGTGAGCGTGCCAACACGTGAACAGATCTAACACAACCAAAATAATGCACAGCAGATTGGTACGGTGGCCCGGGAAATTTGAAATTACAGTTGCATGGAAAATTTGAAATCAGTGCCAGATTATCGAAGGAACCGGATTACAGGTAGTCAGATTAGTGAAGGTCGACCTGTATTGAAAGGCCTAGATACAGTGGACAAAGAAAGGATGTTTCAAATAGTAGGAAAGTCTAGGACCAGAGGTCACAACCTCGGAATAGAAGGATGTCCCCTCAGAACAGAGATAAAGAGAAATTTCTTTAGCCAGGCTGTGGTGAATCTTTGGAATTCAATTCATTAGACTGCAGTGCCGGCCAAATCATTTGGTATATTTAAAGTGGAGGTGTTATGATCTTGTCACAAACAAGAGAAAATCTACAGATGCTGGAAATCCAGGTAACACACACAAAATACTAGAGGAACTCAGCAGGCCAGGTAGCATCTGTGAAAATGAGTACAGTTGACATTTTGGGCAGAGTCCCTTCAGCAAGACTGGAGAGAGAAAAATGAGTTATCAAGAGTTAGTGGGTGGGGGCGGGGGAGAAACACTAGGTGACAGGTTAAATGGGGAGGGTGAAGTGAAGAACTGGGAAGTTGACTGGTGAAAGAGATATAGGGCTAGAGGAGGGGAGAATCTAATAACAAAGGACAGAAGACCATTGAAGAAAGATAAAGGGGGAGGAGCACCAGAGGGAGGCAATGGGCAGGACAGGAGATAAAGGTAAATGAGAGAAAAGAGGATGGAAAATAGAGAAGGGGGGCGGTCATTACCAAAAGTTTAAGAAATGTTGTACTAATGGAAAAGAAGTACTTCAAAGCATAAGAAGAGAATGTAGAAGAGAAAGGGATAAAATGCTGAGTAGAGAGGTCATGTTGTGGAGAGAGCAAGTGCAGAAGAAATAGTGGAATGTGGCAATGACTCGAGATTGCAGAGAGGGGGTCAGATAATTGGGAGAGAGCATGCAGATATAATTGGGATACTGCCTGGATTTGAGAACATGTCTTATGAGAATAGGTTGAGTGAACTCGGCCTTTTCTCCTTGGAGCAACAGAGGATGAGTAGTGACCTGATAGAGGTGTATATGATGATGAGAGGAATTGATCGTGTGGATAGCCAGAGACTTTTTCCCAGGGCTGAAGTGGCTAACACGAGAGGGCACCGTATTAAGGTGCTTTGGAAGTAGATACAGAGAAGATATCAGGGGTAAATTTTTTTAACTTACGGGGTAAATGGTGAGTGCGTGGAATGGATGGTGAAGGTGGATATGATAGGGTCTTTTAAGAGACTCCTAGATAGGTACATGGAGCTTAGAAAAATAGAAGACTATGCGGTCGGGAAATTCTAGTCCATACCTAGAGGAGGTTAGGTAGAGTAGTAGGTTAGAGTAGGTTGTAGTTCCACTTAACCTCAGTGGAAAAAGACTGCTTACATTTACCTCAGCCATACCCATCATAATTTTGTATATTTCTATTAAATCTTCCTTCAATCTCCTATATTCCAAGGAATAAATTCCTAACCTATTCAATCTTCACTTATATCTCAGGTCCTCCAATCCCAGCAACATCCTTGTATATTTTGCCTGTACTCTTTCAAGCTTATTTACATCTTTCTTATAGGTAGTCTGTCAAAACTGCACACAATACACCAAATTAACCATCACCAATGATTTATACAACTTCAACATAATATCCCATCTCCTGTATTCGATACTTTGATTTAAGAAGACCAACGTGCCAAAAGCTTTCTTTACAACCCCATCTACATGTGACACCACTTTCAATGAATTATAGACTTGTATTTCCAGATCCCTTTGTTCTACCACACTCCTCAGAGCCCTACCGTTCACTATGTAAGACCTACCCTGGCTCGTCCTACTGTTATGATATGGCAACAATGAATAAAGAACTGAGACAGGTTTCTTTATAAACAAATAAACATTTATTTAAGTTCTGCTCAATAAAAATGAAAAGTAAACAAACGACTAACTTAACCGGAAGTTCACTGCTATATGGCAACTCCAACAGTTCTTAAAGCGATAAATGCGAACACATTAAAGTGATAATCACTAACACTGAGCCTTCAGATCTCCAGTTCCCTCAATGGGGTCAATGGTAAACGCTTCAGATACTGGTTGTAAAACCAACGGTACAACAATGTGACCTGCAACCCAGTGTTGAGTATGACTTTAGCATAAATATCCTCTATCCGTAGCAACACACTGGAGCATGGCCCCCTTAAGCCTTCAGGAACAGGGCCTTTTGCTTTCTGGGGTTCCTTGGTACATTGCTGGGAACGTGTTCCTCCATAGACACCAGGCCATTCCCTCACTGGATCTCCTCTAAGTTTTCCCAACAACTCTCCCTGCTGAGGTACCTGGGGGCTCACTCTCCTTCTGCTGCCAGCAGCCCCTGCATTGTTCGTCCCCTTGGTGAATCTGCCCCGCTGGTAACAGATGATATACCTCTGTTCTCAACTCTGCCACAATCTCCTCTACCGCTCCCCGGTGTAGGCTATCTGTGGTCATTTCACCACAGGGGACTACTACCAAGGACTGTACCCTGCTGACTGAGTCCTCCCGCACCTCCACCACGTTCTCTTCCCGTACCTCTCTGATCAGCTCAACAAAAAATGAAGGGGGGCGCGTCTTACGAGACTGTTGGAGACCCCACGCAATCAGGTCATGTTACTGGGTGTCCCTGGCTATCTGGTCCATTCTTAACTGATCCAACTCAGCTGCCTGAATGACCCCTCTGGGCTGGAAGCAATTTAGCTGCCTCTCTAGCTGAAAAATACAATCAGAAAGCTTCGCCTCCTTCTGCTGACTCATGTTCTGAAACCCCACCATGAGCTCCACTGGGCTTCCAGTCGGACCAAAAGCAATGCCCAGTGCTTGCAGATAATTGACAGCTGTCGCTATGGGACACTTTAACCTGATGGCTCTCAGAACATCAGCGGCCCTCCATTGAAACTTTCAGGCAACCTCTGTCGCTTTTCATCATCAGAGCATTGCCACTGATCTAACAACTGAGAGGTCCACTCCGCCCAAGCCTCATACTCCTCCTCCCTTTTTGGGGTGGGCATTACTCCAGAGAACAGGTGGAGCCAGCCATAGTTGGGAGTTTGAATCTGATTTTTACATTCATTTGCCAGAGAAGTAAGGGCAGATACTAACTCAGAATTCTCACTCTTCACCGGTGGACATGGACTAATTAGACATTCCAAAACCTCCACTTACCATCACAACTTCAACAATGGAATTAATAATTCATCTGGAGTACAAATAACTGTCCCACTGGTTCATTGCTCAGGGTAATCAACTGAATCAATCCCAGATGAGCCCCCACAATTGTAACTCTTTCTTTGACTTAATATAGGGGATAAGCCCCAGCCCGGCCAAACTTAAGAAATCTCATTTGGGTGGATGCTGCGAGATATTTCCCATGTTACAAATCAGTACCCCAAAATAACAAACAGTACACAATATGTGATTAAACGATTAAGTTTTATAATTTTGACTATATGGTTAGTAAAGAAATTTTAAAAAAGAAAAAAAGGGCCCAATCTTATTAAACAGTTTGTTGCACAAAGTTGGAGCTCACAGATAAGCTGATCGTTCACCATCAACCTCCTCCGATCGTCGCTGCCCTTTGGACCCTTGATCTGAGTCCATCCAGTCTGGCGGTCTACCAAATCTCTCCATTTGCATCTTCTTTCCTCATCGCTCCCTGGCAAAAGTCCATGAAAAATCTCTTTCTAGATTCCCAAGACAGAGCAACAAAATCTTGATTGGCTAACACACATACCACAGTCCCGATATCTCCAGCCATAACCCAAACATTGCTGCTACACAGAAACCATTACCTCAGCAGTGAACATTCCAGAGAAGCCATTAGAGCGCGTGACATAAGCAACTGCCCCAATTTGCTGAAGCTTCATGGAAATAGTTAAAAGGTACAAAAATGGCAAGTTACCATTTAACTCAGTACCAATTTATGTATTTGCAGTATATGAAATACAGAAAAAAATAGAAAATTACAGTACTATAGAACTATGTATTAGTTCCTAATAGATAATTATCAAAGGAGGAATTAATCTGCCCTATTCTTCTAATTGACTGTAAAGAATCAAAATCAGTGCAGACACCTTGTGCAGATAATGGACTGCATTCATGCAATACTTTAGATGATTGCATCCTCTAAATCTTCATTTTCATTGTAACAATCAAGATGATTGTGAATAACCTCCAAGTTCTTCATATTTCCTAATGAAATTATTTAATTTTCGCTGCCAGCTGATTCTGGCATCTCCAGGCCTGAATGTTTGAAACCATAGTGGGCAAAACAGTTACATGTTGAATACAAACACATGCAACTGTTTTAAAAATGATCACTCTAAGCATGATGTAGTAGCTAATGACGACCCAAGTGCATGTGGCTGATGCTATTAGAAACTGTTCAGCAGCAGCCTCCTGTCCCAGTTAAGAGGCATACTGTCCCAAATAAATGAAGGAATCCTGGCTATTTTACCGATTTAGCTTTTGTTCCTTAAGAGTTGTCCCAAATAACTGGTTGCCCTGATTAATCAATGGCACAGATGACCAGAATCCACTGCACTTTTAATTAGCTTTGAAAAGATGATAAAACTTTATGGGATTTGGGATTGATTAGGTAGCTGTCCAGGGATGTCTCCATTGATAGTGCTATAAAGATGAATGTTTCTAATACAAATAGAAGTTCAAAGATATGTTCATGTTCCGCATAGCACTGTGGGCCAAAGGACCTGTATTGTGCTGTAGGTTTTCTGTGTTTCTATATATTGCAGTATTTAGCTACAACACATATGCCAGATAGGAGTGTTACATCCAAAACACAATAACAGCTCCATACTTGTGTAAATTACTGGCAGCCCAACCTCTGGAAGCTCAGATAATGTTATTGCTGTCCACTACACTCCCAATCTTGGTGTCATCCACAAATTTGCTGACTCAGTCAGTTAACCTCAATATCATCCAGATATAAAATGCATGTACTTGAGTGGTCATTTTGAGAGCTATTGTTTGAATTGGAAGTGTGGTGTTTGATGTCAGAGTGCTGAGGCTTTGGCTGTGGGGCTACGTGAAGAGGCAGAGCAGAAGGAAGAGTCAGGGTAAACTCACGGTAGGTTTCTTCATAACTGGCGCATCAGGATGGCAGTTAGGGCAGTGGTATGCTCGTCCCACAGGATGTAGAAGAACAGGGAAACTTCCGGTGACCTCAGAGACTGCACCTGTAGAAAGCACATCCAGCTGCAGCCCTGAGCTTTCCAGCAATAAGGAGCTGGAAGTGGAGATGGGTGCATTTGAGATAATCCAGGATGTCATGATGGGTGAGAGTCTTAGTGAGGTGATCACACCCAAGGTGTAGCCTGAGTGACCACCAGGACAGGTAGCCAAGGAAGGCAGATTGTGCAGGATTTCTCTGTGGTCATCTCTGTTGAAAATATGCTGTGTGCATTGGTGTTCAAGAAAAAGCAACAGGAGCAGTCATGAACGTAGCACTTGGGCTGGATCTGAGACTCAGCAGGGAAGGATGAAGGCAGTTAGGATCCTAGTGATATTGCATTTGTCCATTAGTGGTACAAAGAAGAGATTCTGTAGCCGCAAAAATGATCTCCAAGATAGTACTTTGTCTTCTCACTGCCAGAGATGTCTCTGAATAGTTGTAGGTCATTCTCAGGAGGGTGGGTGAGCAACCAGAAGTCATTATGTAAATTGGCATAAATCTCAAGGGTAGAAAAAGGATGGTGCCATGCAGAGTGAATATAGACAGTTAGGAAAGAGGTTAAAAAGCAGGTACTCCAGGTAATAATCTCAGGATTATTCCATATGCCACATGCCAGTGAGGGTAAGAATAGGAGGATATGTTAGAAGAACGTGTTATTGAAGAGCTGGTGTCAGTAGTTGGATTCTTTTGCGTCCATGGGATCTTTTGGGACAGAGGTGTCCTGTCCCAAAAGAGAGATGGGTTGTGTCTGAACTAGATGGGATCAATATGGTGGGTACCACACAGTAGGCTTATTCAGAAAGTCAGAAGGCATGGGATCCAGGGAAGATTGGCCAGGTGGATTCAGAACTGGCTTGCCTGCAGAAAGCAAAGGGTTGTGGTGGAGAGAGAACATTCGGATTGGAGGGTTGTGACTAGTGGTGTCCCACAAGAATTGGTTCTAGAACTTCTACTTTTCGTGATTTTTATTAACGACCTGGATGTGGGGGTAGAAGGGTGGATTGGCAAGTTTGCAGATGACACAAAGGTTGGTTGTGTTGTGGATAGTGTTGAGGATTGTTGAAGATTGCAGAGAGACAGTGATAGGATGCAGAAGTGGGCTGAGAAGTGGAAGATGTTCAACCTGGAGAAGTGTGAGGTGGTACACTTTGGAAGGACAAACTCCAAGGCAGAGTACAAAGTAAATGGCAGGATACTTGGAAGTGTGGAGAAGCAGAGGGATCTGGGGGTACATGTCCACAGATCCCTGAAAGTTGCCTCACAGGTAGATAGGGTAGTTAAGAAAGCTTACGGAGTGTTAGCTTTCATAAGTCAAGGGATAGAGTTTAAGAGTCGTGGGGTAATGATGTGGAAGCATTGGAAAAGCTACAGAGGAAATTTACCAGAATGCTGTCTGGTTTAGAGAGTCTGCATTATGATCAGAGATTAAGGGAGCTAGGGCTTTACTCTCTGGAGAGAAAGAGGGTGAGAGGAGACATGATAGAGGTATACAAGATATTAAGAGGAATAGATAGAGTGGACAGCCAGCACCCCTTCCCCAGGGCACCACTGCTCAATACAAGAGGACATGGCTTTAAGGTAAGGGGAGGGAAGTTCAAGGGAGGTATTAGAGGAAGGTTTTTCACTCAGAGAGTGGTTGGTGCATGGAATGCACTGCCTGAGTCAGTGGTGGAGGCAGATACACCAGTGAAATTTAAGAGACTACTAGACAGGTTTATGGAGGAATTTAAGGTGGAGGGTTATATGGGAGGCAAGGTTTAACATTGTGGGCCGAAGAGCCTCTACTGTGCTGTATTGTTCTATGTTCTATGTTCTAATATATTGGTGGGCAGATTCTCTCGTGTTATCAGGGAGGATTTAAACTAGATTATGTGTGGTGGTGGGGAGGGGGGTTTGGTATCCAGAACAGAGTGAGACAGATGGGAGACTGGAAGCTAAGAGAGAATTCAATGACACTAAATTCATTAAACAAGACAGACAGTAGCATGACAAGGATTGAGGAAAGAACGTTGGATTAAACTGCATTTATTTCAGTGTATGTGAAACGGATGAATTCAGGGCATGGATAGATACACGAACCTGGCAAACTCAGGAAACCCACACAGTTACAGGGAGAAAATGCAAACTTTTATGTAAAAGTCAGACATTGAGAGTTCAACATCTGCATGTTTCTGTCAGAGTGAAGGGCAAGGTTGGAACTTGTAAGGAAATATGGGCAGGTCAGGAATAATAAGAAGGTAGTACAGGCAGCTTGAATCAAGTAAATCCTTGCAGGTGTCGAGGGGATGCAGGAATATTGTATATTCACCAGGAAATCAGAAAGTTTAAAAGGGAATATGAAATAGCTTTGGCAGAGAAGACTAGTATAATCGAAAGAGATAAAAAGAATAGCTAAGAAGAGAATAAAGATCCTTAAATTCAAAAGAGGACTCCTTTTTGTGGAGTCGCGGGAAATGGGCAAGGTCTACAATAAGTACTTCTTACTGTTTTTACTGTAGCGAGGAATACACGCTAGTTAATGGGGAAGTCTTAGGGATGGCCCTCATTACAGCACAGGAGATAAGGGTTCTCTTAAAATGAATGCAGATAGATACATTTCCAGGGCTTGCTCAGTCATCTTCAAGAAGCCAAAGAGGAGCCCTGGCATCATTGTTAGTGAATACTGAAGGGCAGGAAACAGGAGGGTGGCTGTTATTATGCCTTTATTTGAGAAGGGCTTCAAAGAAAAACCTGTGAACTAAAGACCAGCAAGGCTGACATCTGTCACAGGTATGTTTCCAGAGAGAGTACTGAGGGATAAAATATACACCTATTTGGATTAAGACTGTGTGTAGGAGATCATATCTTACAAATTTGACTGAGATTTTGAAGCAATAGCCAAGAAGGCTAATGAGGAAAGAGCAGTGATCTCTACGGACTCTACTAAGGCTTTTAATAAGATTCTGCATGGTAGTTTGCTATTCAAAGTTAGATTGTGCAGGATTCAAGGAGAGCTAGCTAATTGGAGACAGAACTGATATGATGGTAGGAAGCAGAAGGTGATGGTAGAATATTGTTTTTCAGACTGGAGGTCAATGACTCCAGTTATTGATGGTATTTCCTAGTTATCAGTGCTAGGCCAACTGCTAGTTGTCATCTGTATCAATTACTTAGATGAGAACGTACAAGGCATGGACAGTAAGTTTGCAGGTGACACCAAAATAGGTGGTGCTATAGACAGTGAAGATGGTTATCAGAATTTACAGAGTGATCTTTATCAGCTGGGTTAGTAGGCAGAGGAATGGTGAATGGAGTTTAATTCAGATAAGTGTGAGAAACATTTTTGGAAGACAAGTAAGCGTATGATGTTCACAGTAAACGTTAGAGCCTGGGGAATGTTGTAGGACAAAGGGACCTTGAATTTTAAGTAGATGGTTCCCTGAAAGTCGTATCACAGGTGCACAGGATAATGAAGAATATTTCTGGAGTGCTGTCCTTCATCAGTCAGCACAATAAAGATAGAAGTTGGGATGTTATGTTGTAGCTGTACAAGGCATTGGTGAGACCTCATTTAGAACACACTATTCATTTTTGGTCATTCTGCAAAAAGAAAGATGGCATTGAGCTAGAGAGAGTGTAGAGGAGATACATAAGGATGTTGCTGGACTTGAGGAACAAAGTTATGGAGAGAGTCAGTGTAGGTTAGGACTTTTTGCTTTGGAGCACAGGTGAATAAGGGGTGATCTTGCAGAGATGCATGAAGTTCTGTGAGGCATAGATAAGTTCACTGCACACCATCTTTTCTCATGCTCAGAAAGATGAGAACAGAGAGATTTTATAGGAAACTGAGGGGCAACATGTTGACCATAAGAACATAAGACAATAAGACATAGGAGATATAGGCCATTCAGCCCATCGTTTCTTCTGCCATTCCATCATGAATGATTTATTATCCCCATTCTCCTGCCTTCTCCCTGTAACCTTTGACATGATTACTAATCAAGAACCTTTCGCTTTAAATATACCCAATAACTTGGTCTCCTCAGCCATCTGTGGCAATGAATTCCATGAATTCAGCATGCTCTGCCAAAAGAAATTCCTCAAGATCACTGTTCTAAAAGGACGTAATTGCAGTCTAATACTGTGCCCTCTGGTCTTCGACTCCCCTACTCCAAATGTCCTTTCAGTATTTGAAAGGGTTCAAAGAGATCCTCCCTCATTCTTCTAAACTCCAACAAGCACAGACCCAAAGCCATCAAAAACTTGTCATACATTAACCCTTTCATTCTGGGGATCATTCTTGTGAAACTCTCTGGACTCTCTCTCCAATGCAATCACATCCTTTCTTAAATAAGGGGCTCAAAACTGCTCACAATACTCCAAGTGCAGACTAACTAATGCCTGACAAAGCCTCAACATTACATTTTTGTTTTTATACTCTAGTTCTGTGAAATGAAGGCTAACATAGCATACATCTTCCTTACCACCAACTTAACCTGCAAGCTAACTGCACAAGGACTCTCAAGTCCTTTTGCAACTCTGATTTATGATTACTGTATTTCCCTAGCTGAAAAAATCTGGGACATTTTTCCTTCTACAAAAGTGTATGACTATACTTTTCCTTACACTGTATTCCATCTGCCACTTCTTTGTCAGCTCTCCTAAAGTGTCTAAGTCTTTCGTAGACTCCCTGCCACCTCAATACCTGCTCCCACCTATTATTGTATTGTCTGAAAACTTGATTACAACTATCAATTCTGCCATTCAAATTATCGATACATAACATGAAAAGAAGCAGTCACAGCACAGACCATATATATAACCATATAACAATTACAGCACAGAAACAGGCCATCTCGGCCCTTCTGGTCCATGCCGAACGCTTACTCTCACCTAGTCCCTCTGACCCGCACTCAACCCATAACCCTCCATTCCTTTCCTGTCCATATACCTATCCAATTTTACTTTAAATGACAATACTGAACCTGCCTCTACCACTTCTACTGGAAGCTCGTTTCACACAGCTACCACTCTCTGAGTAAAGAAATTCCCCCTCGTGTTACCCTTAAACTTTTGCCCCCAACTCTCAACTCATGTCCTCTTGTTTGAATCTTCCCTACTCTCAATGGAAAAAGCCTATCCATGTCAACTCTATCTATCCCCCTCATTATTTTAAATACCTCTATCAAGTCCCCCCCTCAACCTTCTATGCTCCAAAGAATAAAGACCTAACTTGTTCAACCTTTCTCTGTAACTTAGGTGCTGAAACCCAGGTAACATTCTAGTAAATCTTCTCTGTACTCTTTCTATTTTGTTGATATCTTTCCTATAATTTGGTGACCAGAACTGTACACAATACTCCAAATTCGGCCTTACCAATACCTTGTACAATTTTAACATTACATCCCAACTCCTATACTTAATGCTCTGATTTATAAAGGCCAACATACCAAAGGTTTTCTTCACCACCCTATCCACCTTCAGGGAACTATGCACCATTATTCCTAGATCACTCTGCTCTACTGCATTCTTCAATGCCCTACCATTTACCATGTATGTCCTATTTGGATTATTCCTATCAAAATGTAGCACCTCACACTAATCAGCATTAAACTCCATCTGCCATCATTCAGCCCACTCTTCTAACTGGCCTAAATCTCTCTGCAAGCTTTGAAAACCTACTTCATTATCCACAACGCCTCTTACCTTAGTATCATCTGCATACTTACTAATCCAATTTACCACCCAATCATCCAGATCATTAATGTATATGACAAACAACATTGGACCCAGTACAGATCCCTGAGGCACGCCACTAGTCACAGGCCTCCAACCTGACAAACAGTTATCCACCACTACTCTTTGGCATCTCCCATCCAGCCACTGTTGAATCCATTTTACTGCTTCAATATTAATACCTAACGATTGAACCTTCCTAACTAACCTTCCGTGTGGAACCTTGTCAAAGGCCTTACTGAAGTCCATATAGACAACATCCACTGCTTTACCCTCGTCAACTTTCCTCGTAACCGCTTTAAAAAATTCAATAAAATTTGTCAAACGTGACCTTCCACGCACAAATCCATGTTGACTGTTCCTAATCAGACCCTGTCTATCCAGATAATTATATATACCATCTCTAAGAATACTTTCCATTAATTTACCCACCACTGATGTCAAACTGACAGGCCTATAATTGCTAGGTTTACTCTTAGAACCTTTTTTAAACAATGGAACCACATGAGCAATATGCCAATCCTCCAGCACCATCACCGTTTCTAATGACATTTGAAATATTTCTGTCAGAGCCCCTGCTATTTCTACACTAACCTCCCTCAAGGTCCTAGGGAATATCCTATCAGGATCTGGAGATTTATCCACTTTTATATTCCTTAAAAGTGCCAATACTTCCTCCTCTTTAATCATCATAGTTTCCATAACTTCCCTGCTTATTTCCCTTACCTTACACAATTCAATATCTTTCTCCTTAGTGAATACCGAAGAAAATAAATTGTTCAAAATCTCCCCCATCTCTTTCGGCTCCGCACATAGCTGTCCACTCTGATTCTCTAAGGGGCCAATTTTACCTCTCACTATCCTTTTGCTATTAATATAACTGTAGAAACCCTTTGGATTTATTTTCACCTTACTTGCCAAAGCAACCTCGTATCTTCTTTTAGCTTTTCTAATTTCTTTCTTAAGATTCTTCTTACATTCTTTATATTCCTCAAGCACCTCATTTACTCCATGCTGCCTATATTTATTGTAGATATCTCTCTTTTTCCTAACCAAGTTTCCAATATCCCATGAAAACCATGGCTCTCTCAAACTTTTAACCTTTCCTTTCAACCTAACAGGAACATAAAGATTCTGTACCCTCAAAATTTCACCTTTAAATGACCTCCATTTCTTTATTACATCCTTCCCATAAAACAAATTTTCCCAATTCACTCCTTCTAAATCTTTTTGCATCTCCTCAAAGTTAGCCTTTCTCCAATCAAAAATCTCAACCCTGGGTCCAGTCCTATCCTTCTACATAATTATACTGAAACTAATGGCATTGTGATCACTGGACCCGAAGTCCTCCCCAACACATACTTCCGTCACCTGACCTATTTAATTCCCTAACAGGAGATCCAACACTGCCCCTTCTCTAGTTGGTCCGTCTATGTATTGCTGCAAAAAACTATCCTGCATACATTTTACAAACTCCAAACCATCCACCCCTTTTACAGTATGGGCTTCCCAGTCTATGTGTGGAAAATTAAACTCTCCCACAATCACAACCCTGTGCTTACTACAAATATCTGCTATCTCCTTGCAAATTTGCTCCTCTGATTGTTGCTCCCCATTAGGTGGTCTATAATACACCCCTATAAGTGTTACTACACCTTTCCCATTCCTCAATTACACCCAAATAGCCTCCCTAGATGAGACGTCTAAACTCTCTTGCCAGAGCACCGCTATCTATCCTGCCAGAGCACCGCTTGCGGAATACAACTGGTCACTGGCAGCCAATCAGAAAAGGCACCCTTAATTCCTACTCTTTGCCTGCTTCTGGTCAGCCAATCTTCTATCCATTCTAGGATCTTTACTGTAATACCATGGGCTGTTGTCTTGTTAAGCAGCCTCAGGTGTTGCAGCTTGTCAAAGGCCTTCTGAAAATCCAAGTAGACAACATTCACTGACTCTACTTTCTCTACCATGCATGTTATTTCCTCATAGAATCCAAACAGATTTTTCAGTCAAAATTTCCATGAAGGAATCCATGCTATCATTGGCCTACTTTAAAATGTGCCTCCAAGTACCCTGAAGCATCATCCTTAAGAATCAATTCCAACATCTTCCCAATAAGTGATGGTAACTGGTCTATAATTTCTTGTTTTTTGCCTCCCTCCTTCTTTAAAGGATGAAGTGACATTTGCAATATTCCAGTCCTCCAAAACCACTCCAGAATCTAGTGATTCTTGAAAGATCACTACTAATGTCTCTTCAATGTCTTCAGCCACCTCTTTCAGACAGTCAGTCAGTCAGTCTGGTCCAGGTGACTTATCTGTCTTCACATCTTACACACCTCAAACACCTTCTGCTTATTCATAGCAACTACACTTACTTCTCCCCCTGACACTCTCAAATTTCTGACATACTGTTGGTGTCTTCTACAGTGAAGGGTGACACAAAACAATTATTGTTCGTCTGCCATTTCTTTGACCCCATTACTACCTGTCAAATTTCGCTTTTCAGTGATCAGATATCCATTCTCACTTTTCTTTTAATCTTTATATATCTGAAAGACTTTTGGCATTCTCTCTTTTTTTATAATTTTAGCTAGCTTAACTTTACATTTCATCTTTTCTTTCTTTATTGTGTTTATGTTGTCTTCTGTTGGTTTTTAGAAGTTTCTCAATCTAACTTTCCATTAATTTTTGCTATATTACATGCCCTCTCTTTTGCTTTGACTTCCCTTGCCAGTCATGCTTGCCTTATGTCCCTCAGAATATTTCTCCTTCTTTGGAATGCATCTATTCTGCACCTTCTGAATTGCTGCAGAAATTCCAGCCATTTTTGTTCTGCCATCATCCTTGCTATTGTCCGCTTCCAATTAACTTTGTCCAGCTCTTCTCTCAGGCCTCTGTAGTTCAATTTACTGCACTGTAATTCTGATCCACCTGACTTTAGCTTCTCCCTCTCAGACTTCAGGGTAAATATTATGATCACTCTGTTCTAAGGGTTCCCTAATCAAAGCTGGACCCAGAGTGGTCGGCTGCTTGAGGAAGTGGTTGAAGCAGGTACAGTATGTTAGTAACATTTAGAGTGTATGCGATACTTGATCTCATAGAAATATAGAAAATAGGTGCAGGAGTAGGCCATTCGGCCCTTCGAGCCTGTGCCGCCATTCAGTATGATCATGGCTGATCATCCAACTCAGAACCCTGTATCTGCTTTCTCTCCATACCCCCTGATCCCTTTAGCCACAAGGGCCATATCTAACTCCCTCTTAAATATAGCCAATGAACTGGCCTCAACTGTTTCCTGTGACAGAGAATTCCACACATTCACCACTCTCTGTGTGAAGAAGTTTTTCCTCATCTCAGTCCTAAAAGGCTTCCCCTTTATCCTTAAACTGTGACCCCTCATTCTGGACTTCCCCAACATCAGAAACAATCTTCCTGCATCTAGCTTGTCCAATCCCTTTAGAATTTTATACGTTTCAATAAGATCCCCTCTCAATCTTCTAAATTCCAGCGAGTATAAGCCTAGTCGATCCAGTCTTTCTTCATATGAAAGTCCTGCCATCCCAGGAATCAATCTGGTGAACCTTCTGTGTACTCCCTCTATGGCAAGAATGTCTTTCCTCAGATTAGGGGACCAAAACTGCACACAGTATTCTAGGTGTGGTCTCACCAAGGCTTTGTACAACTGCAGTAGAACCTCCCTGCTCCTGTACTCAAATCCTTTTGCTATGAATGCCAACATACCATTCGCCTTTTTCACCACCTGCTGCACCTGCATGCCCACCTTCAATGACTGGTGTACAATGACACCCAGGTCTCGTTGCACCTCCCCTTTTCCTAATCAGCCACCATTCAGATAATAAGCTGTTTTCCTGTTCTTGCAACCAAAGTGGATAACCTCACATTTATCCACATTAAATTGCATCTGCCATAAATTTGCCCACTCACCTAACCTATCCAAGTCACCTTGCATCCTCTTAGCATCCTCCTCACAGCAAACACCGCCGCCCAGCTTCGTGTCATCCGCAATCTTGGAGATGCTGCATTTAATTCCCTCGTCTAAATCATTAATATATATTGTAAACAACTGGGGTCCCAGCACTGAGCCTTGCGGTACCCCACTAGTCACTGCCTGCCATTCTGAAAAGGTCCTGTTTACTCCCACTCTTTGCTTCCTATCTGCCAACCAATTCTCTATCCACATCAATACCATACCCCCAATATCGTGTGCTTTAAGTTTGCACACTAATCTCCTGTGTGGGACCTTGTCAAAGGCCTTTTGAAAATCTAAATATACCACATCCACTGGCTCTCCCCTATCCACTCTACTAGTTATATCTTCAAATAATTCTATAAGATTTGTCAGACATGATTTTCCTTTCACAAATCCATGCTGACGTTGTCCGATGATTTCACCTCTTTCCAAATGTGCTATTATCACATCTTTGATAACTGACTCTTGCATTTTCCCCACCACCGATGTCAGCCTAATTGGTCTATAATTCCCCGGTTTCTCTCTCCCTACTTTTTTAAAAAGTGGGGTTACATTAGCCACCCTCCAATCCTCAGGAACTAATCCAGAATCTAAGGAGTTTTGAAAAATTATCACTAATGCATCCACTATTTCTTGGGCTACTTCCTTAAGCACTCTGGGATGCAGACCATCTGGCCCTGGGGATTTATCTGCCTTTAATCCCTTCAATTTACCTAACACCACTTCCCTACTAACATGTATTTCCCTCAATTCCTACATCTCACTAGACCCTCAGTCCCCTACTATTTCCGGAAGATTATTTATGTCCTCCTCAGAACCAAAGTAGTTATTCAATTGGTCTGCCATGTCTTTGTTCCCTATTATCAATTCACCTGTTTCTGACTGTAAAGGACCTACATTTGTCTTGACCAATCTTTGTCTTTACACGTATCGATAAAAGCTTTTACAGTCAGTTTTTATGTTCCCTGCCAGCTTTCTCTCATAATCTTTTTTCTCTTTCCTAATTAAGCCCTTTGTCTTCCTCTGCTGGTCTCTGAATTTTTCCCAGTCCTCAGGTGTGCTGCTTTTTTTTGCTAATTTATATGTTTCTTCTTTGGACTTGATACTATCCCTAATTTCCCTTGTCAGCCACGGGTGCACTACCTTCCCTGGTTTATTCTTTTGTCAAACTGGGATGAACAATTGTTGTAGTTCATCCATGCGATCTTTAAATGCTTGCCATTGCATATCCACCGTCAACCCTTTAAGTATCATTTGCCAGTCTATCTTAGCTAATTCACGTCTCATACCTTCAAAGTTACCCTTCTTTAAGTTCAGAACCTTTGTTTCTGAATTAACTGTGTCACTCTCCATCTTAGTGAAGAATTCCACTCTTACCCAAGGGGCCTCACACGACAAGATTGCTAACTAACCCTTCCTCATTGCTCAATACCCAATCTAGAATGGCCTGCTCTCTAGTTGGTTCCTCAACATGTTGGTTCAGAAAACCATACCACATACATTCCAAGAAATCCTCTTGCTCAGCACCCTTACCAATTTGGTTCACTCAATCTAAATGTAGATTGAAGTCACCCATTATAACTACTGTTCCTTTATTGCACACATTTCTAATTTCCTGTTTAATGCCATCCCCAACTTCACTACTACTGTTAGGTGGCCTGTACACAACTCCCACCAGCGTTTTCTGCCCCTTAGTGTTATGCAGCTCTACCCATATCAATTCCACATCCTCCAGGCTAACGTCCTTCCTTTCTATTGCGTTAATCTCCTCTCTAACCAGCAATGCTACCCCACTACCTTTTCTTTCCTGTCTATCCCTCCTGAATATTGAATGTCCCTGGATGTTGAGCTCCCATCCTTGGTCACCCTGGAGCCATGTCTCTGTGATCCCAACTATATCATATTCATTAATAACTATCTGCACATTAATTCATCCACCTTGTTACGAATTTTGAGGGTGTAACAAGGATGTTAGACGAGGGGAAGCCAGTGGATGTTGTGTACCTAGATTTTCAGAAGGCATTCGATAAGGTGCCACATAGGAGATTGGTGAGTAAAATCAGAGCTCATGGCATTGGGGGCAGGGTTTCAACATGGATAGAAAACCAATTGGCAGATAGAAAACAAAGGGTAGCAGTGAATGGGTGTTTCTCGGACTGGCTGGAGGTGACTAGTGGGGTACCACAAGGCTCTGTATTGGGACCACAGCTCTTTACGATTTATGTCAACGATTTAGATGAGGGCATTGAAAACTATATCAGCAAGTTTGCTGACGATACTAAACTGGGTGGCAGTGTGACATGCGAAGAGGACGTTAGGAGAATACAGGGAGACTTGGATAGGCTGGGTGAGTGGGCAGATACTTGGCAGATGTCATTCAATGTGAATAAATGTGAAGTTATCCACTTTGGAAGCAGGAACAAGAGGGCAGAGTATTGTCTGAACGGTGTAGAGTTAGGTAAGGGAGAAATGCAAAGAGACCTAGGAGTCCTAGTTCACCAGTCAATGAAGGTGAATGAGCAAGTGCAACAGGCAGTGAAGAGGGCAAATGGAATGTTGACCTTTGTTACAAGGGGAATTGAGTACAAGAGCAAGGATGTCCTTTTGCATTTCTACAGGGCCCTGGTGAGACCACACCTGGAATATTGTGTACAGTTTTGGTCTCCAGGTTTAAGGAAGGACATTCTGGCAATTGAGGAAGTGCAGCGTAGATTCACTAGGTTGATTCCTGGGATGGCAGGGCTGTCTTACGCAGAGAGATTGGAGAGATTGGGCTTGTACACGCTGGAATTGAGGAGATTGAGAGTGGATCTGATTGAAACGTTTAAGATACTTAAAGGATTTGATAGGATTGAGGCAGGAAATATGTTCCAGATGTTGGGAGAGTCCAGTACCAGAGGGCATGGATTGAGAATAAGATGTCAGTTATTTAAAACAGAGTTGAGGAAGAGCTTCTTCTCCCAGAGAGTTGTGGAGGTGTGGAATGCACTGCCTTGGAAGATGGTGGAGGCCAATTCTCTGGATGCTTTCAAGAAGGAGCTAGATAGATATCTGATGGATAGGGGAATCAAGGGATATGGGGACAAGGCAGGGACTGGTTATTGATAGTGAATGATCAGCCATGATCTCAGAATGGCAGTGCAGACTCGAGGGGCCGAATGGTCTACTTCTGCACCTATTGTCTATTGTCTGTTGTAAGTAGGAGGCCTTCAAAAGTGAAATTTTGGGGGTACTAAGTTTATATGTGCCTGTCAGAATAAAAGGTAAAGATAACAAGTGTAGGAAATGTTGGTCTTCAAGAGATATTCAGACTCCAGTTAAGAAAAAGACAAGGTGCATAGCAGGTAGCGGCAGGTAGGAACAAATGAGGTGCTTATGGAGTATAAGAAATGCAAGAAAACATTTAAGAAAGAAGCAGAAGAGCTAAAAGAAGGCATGAAGTTGCCCCAGCAAGCAAAGTGAAGGAGAATCCCAAGGGATTTTACAGATATGTTAAGAGCAATGGACAAATTTGGTCCTCTGGAAGATCAGAATGTTAATCCATGTGAAGAGCCAAAAGAGATGGGGGATACAATATATTATTGTATCTACATTTACTCAGGAGACAGACACAGAGTCTACAGAAGTAAGGCAAAGTGACATCAGCTTAATGGACTCTATACAGATTACAGAGGAAGAGGTGCTTACTGTCCCGAGGCAAATTAGGGTGTATTCTCTCAGATCTTGTAGGAGGCAAGTGCTGAAATTACCAGGCCTCTAGCAGAGATATCTAAATCACCTTTAATGACAGGCGAGGTACAGAGAATTAGAGGATAGCTAATGTTCTGCTTGGGAGGTTGGTCAAGAAGGTTCAGTTGCTTGGCATTCAAAATGAGGTAGCAAGTTGGATTAGACATTGGCTTTGCAGAGGAAGCCAGAAAGAGGTAGTAGATGGTTGTCTCTCCGACTGGAGGCCTGTCACTAATAGAGTGCCCCTGGGATTGGTGCTATATCCCTTTTTGTTTGTCATCTGTATTAATGATCTAGATGATAATGTGGTTAACAGAATCAGAAAGTTTGCAGATGACACCAAGTTTGGAGCTTTAGTAGACAGTGAGGAAGGCTATCACGGCTTGCAGTGGGATCTGGACCAGCTGGAAAAATGGGCTGAGAAATGACAGATGGAATTTAATGCAGTAAAGTGTGAGGTGTTGACCTCGGTAGGAGCAACCAGGGTAGGCAGAGCACTGAAGAGTGTGATGGAACAAAGCGGTCTTGGAATACAGGTCCATAATTCAGTGAAATAGGCATCACAGGTAGATAGGGTTCTAAAGAAATCTTTTGGCACATTGACCTTCATAAATCAAAGTTACTGAATTTTGCAGATGTTATGTTGAAGTTGTACAAGACATTGGTGATGCTTAATTTGAAGTGTAGTTTTGGTCATCTACCTACAGGAAGGTTTAAACAGTTCAGAGAAAATTTACCAGGATGCTGCCAGGTCCTGAGGACCTGAGTTAAAATGAAAGATTGAATAGGTTAGGATTTCATTCCTTGGAATGCAGAAGATTGATAGGAGACTTGATAGAGGTATACAAAATTATGAGGGGTATAAGTAGGGTAAATGCAAGTAGGCATTTACCACTGAGGTTGGCTGAGACTACAGCTGGAGGTCATGTAGTTTACAGCACTGGGATTTAAGACAGCAGAGGTCATGGATTAAATTAAATAAGTTAGAAAGTTTAAGGGAAACATGAGGGGAAGCTTCTTTATTCAGAGGGTTGTGAGATTGTGGTGCATGCAAGCTCCGTTTCAATGTTTAAGAGAAGTTTGGATAGGTACATGGATGATATGGAGGGATATGATTCTGGAGCAGGTCAATGGGAGTAGGCAATGTAAATGGTTTGGTGCAGACTAGATGGGCCAAAGGGCCTGTTTCTGTGCTGTACTTTTCTATGCCTCTATGATTCTAAGCAACTTAGACATGTACAGCACATGGATAGGAATGGTTTAGGGGGATATGAACCAAGCATAGACAAATTTGAGTACATTTGTTAAGATTCTCAGTTGGCAAAGACTAGCTGGGCTAATGAATGGTCTGTCTGTGCTGCCCTTACATAGATTCTGTTACTCTTTAAGAAGATCACTTTAGCAGAGTCTCAAGGAGAGGAAATGTAGGCATAAACATAATCTCAAACTGCAAGAACAGAAAAGAACATCAGGAAAAAAGCTTGAAGACCCATTGGGTCTCACTTAAGTGTTACGTTTAAACTCCTGCCTGAGTTCAGGTGCTTCACAAAGTGATCACCCAAATCTGTGTTTTGTTTCTCTACAGCAGAGGGGTCACATAGTAAACACCAAATGCACGACAGTAGTTTGGAAGAGAGCAGGTGAATCATTGCCTCATCTGGAAAGACCTTTTTTTCCCATACAAAATATCTTTATTACAAATTTAGTGTTACATATACAGAACAGTGACTCACTACAAATAGACAATACACATTAAACCAAAATGTTTCCATCTCTAACAATTCTGGCAATTAACCCCAGTGGAGCCCACTGGTCCTGGAACATCTCTAAGATCGCTGTGGACTGTGCATGTTCCTTCTCAATATTTACCCAGGCACAAACATACTCCTAAACATTGCCAGGCAGTCTGCCCAGGCAGATCCTCCCGCCGCTCGTTTCCAGGATGCACGGATGGCTGTTTCTGGAAAGATCTTTGTCCCTTCGTGGCTGATGTGAAGGGAGGAAGGGAACAGACAAGTGTTGCATCTCCTATGGTTACAAGGGAAACTGTCACATGACAGGAACTGGTAGGAAGGGGCACAAGGGGAATTAGTCCTTCAAAATTCTGAATGGGGAGGGGGAGTGAAATGTGTCTGTTGGTGGAATTTTTTTGGAACTGGGGGAAAAGGTAAAGCATAAATGAGGCATTTATGGCTATCATCAGTTTATGTCATGTTTCCCTGTACCGCAGGGCATGTCCCATAATCTTACTGTTGGAACACATTGCACTGACAAAGAAACTAATTTGACCTTTACTGCTACAGGAAGTCCCCAGGTCATGTCAAGCTCCTGTTTCTGAGAACTGTTCCCAATTCAAACTGTTGATAAGTTAGAAATAAACATAGTATGTGGGACAAGATTACAGAAATGGTAGAGTGAGCCAGTGCAGGAAGAGTGGCTGACTCACGGAATGAGTGAGTGAGTGAATCCACTCAGCACTGCCAGTTCGACCCTTTCACTAACTGCTGCAGCTTGAAGTGGTGGGGCGAGAATTCACAAATAATTGTCCTGTTCTGCCAGGCAGAAGGTGCCTGCAGCCCCACAGCAGCAGGGAAATCTATCCCCATCCAGTCCACAGTCTCTGGAAGACTTGTTCATGCGTACAGACGTCAGGCATGTGTAACTTGTACTTAATTACACATTAAGCCATCTAGTCTTACCCTATCAGAGATGTTCCCTTTGCTCTACCTATTCCTCCTCTTCTTTATTGGCTACTGAAAACCTGGTATTTCTCTTTCCTGGTCCTGTTGAATTAAAACAAGAATAAAATTGGCTTAAAATAGGTTGAGTGTGAATGTGTGCTTCAATGGCCTGCATAATCTCAATGGGATGAGGAGACAATTTCCCTGTTCTATGACTCTATGCCTCTCGAAGTGACACTGCACATTGGGATCAAGGCTAGATTCTGAAGTTGAGAAGTAGCTGGAATTATTGCAGGGCATTTGGGAGACGTGGAATTTCAGGAGCACACAGGTGAGAGAAGGACTGCCTAAGAAAAGACAGGCAGTGGAGGACAAGTCCTCCTGGAAACTCTCTGCTTCCTCAGCATCACCTGCCCTTCCACCTTTCTTTGTATCATCAACAACTTTGGCTACAAAGCCATCAATTCTGTCATCTGGATCATTAGTGTATAATGTGAAAAACAACAGCCCTGTTGAGATGTCGTTTCTTAACATTATTGGGCTGTCTTGGAACAATTCAAAAGAGCAAAGACAAAGCAACAAGAAACTACAAATTCAGAGTCACCTTGGGGATTGATCTGAGTTGTTCTACAACATGGGAGCCTTACCTGCATTTGGTTCCTCATTGTGGGGAGACCACATTTCAAACACTGAATACATCTCATTAAATTGGAAAAAGTGCAAATTATTTGCTGCCTCAGTGTGAAGGAATGTTTGTGCTCCTTCAGGGTGTGAAAATAATACAGTTAACTTCCAAAGGATATTGGAGATTATGTTTACCTGTTCCAGGTGTAAAGGAAGTTCTCTTCAATTCTTCCTCTTCACTCACAGTAAAACTTCCACATCAATGCCTGAACACTGATTCCTTAGAGAGATGAAAAAGTATTTCTCTGTCCAATTCAAGGAGAAGGTTACAATCAGTAGCTTATGAAATTGTTCCAGTGTCATTGTATGTCTCAAACTGATACTTAATTTTTAGCACTCTCACTTTACTCAGTAACACTCTCGAATTATACACAGGGATAAAACATAATGAAGAGCAATCTAACTCTGCTGAGTTAAGGACCTGAGAGCATAGCCGCAGTACAAGATTAATACGAGGAATTTTTTTCTCTTAAAAGGATATCAATCTTTGAAATTCCTTACCTCAGAAAGCTATGGACATAGAAACCTTGATTACGATCAAAACTGAGGTAGATCAATTTTAGATCAATAAGGGAGTCAAGGGTTACATGGAAAAGGAAATTGGACGAAGTAATATGGATCAGGAATGATCTTGTTGAATGGCAGAAAAGTCACAAGGAGCTGAAGCCTCTGCTTTTAGGTCTTATTCCATTTGTTCAACATAAAATGGTGGACTGACATTGTAACATTAACATGGTTAGCATATACAGAGGGACTTGACAGGATTGGCATCAAGCTAAAGGTGACACTTATGGTACTCACCTAAAGATATGTGAGAACTGAGGTATATTTGAATGAGCATTTCAAAGGAACTGAGAGAGCAGTAGAGACTTCAGGAGAGGAGATCTGGAGTTTGTCAGCTGAAAGTAAGATCATAGGTGGGGGGAGGGGTGCCAATAAATATTGCAGATACACAAAGGGCCTCTTGACATGCACTCAGGGACAGAGCAGTGACCTGGGATAGAGCTGGACTGGAAGCCCATTGAATTGAATTGACTTTATTTCTTATACCCTTCACATACATGAGGAGTAAAAATCTTTACATTACATCTCTGTCTAAACGTGCCATGTACAGCCATAGTAATTTATAACAAATAGAACAGTCAATGTAACATAGAGTACACTCAATTCAGCATGAATTCATCAGACTGATGGCCTGGTGGAAGAAGTTGTCCTAGTGCCTGTAGGTCCTGGCTTTTAAGCTGTGGTACTGCTTCCCGGATGGTAGCAGCTGGAATAGATTGTGGTTAGGGTGACTCAGGGTCTCCAATGATCCTTCAGGCCCTTTTTGCACACCTGTCCTTGTAAATGTCCTGGATTATAGGAAGTTAAGAACTACAGATGCACTGGGCTGTTCACACCACTCTCTGCAGAGTCCTGCAATTAAGGGAGGTACAGTTCCCATACCAGACAGTGATGCAGCCAGTCAGGATGCTCTCAATTGTGCTCCTGTAGAAAGTTCTTAGGATTTTGGGGCCCTTACCAAACTTCCTCAACCGTCTGAGGTGAAGGAGGTGCTGTTGTGCTTTTTCACCACACAGCTGGTGTGTACAGAGCACGAGAGATCCTCGGTGATGTTCATGCCGAGGAACTTAAAGCTGTTCACCCTCTCAACCCCAGATTGATTGATATCAATAGGGGTTAGCCCATCTCCATTCCTCCTGTAGTTCACAACCAGCTCCTTTGTTTTCGTGACATTAAGGGAGGGGTTGTTTCTTGACACCATTGTGTCAGAGAGATGACTTCTTCCCTGTAGGCTACCACATTATTATTTGAGATTAGGCCAACCAATGTAATGTTGTTGGCAAATTTAATTAGTAGATTAGAGCCGTGGATGGCAATACAGTCATGGGTATACAGGGAGTAAAGACGAGGGCTTAGTACACAGCACTGAGGGGCTCCTATGTTGAGAGTCAGAGGAATGGAGGTGAGGGAGTCCACTCTTACCACCTGCTGGCAAAATGACAGGAAGTCCAGGATCCAGCTGCATAAGGCAGGGTCAAGACTGAGGTGTCTGAGCTTCTTGTTGAGCCTGGATGGAATTATGGTGTTGAATGCTGAACTGTAGCCCAAGAACAGCATTCTCACATGAGCATTCTTTTCTTCCAGATGTGTAAGGACAGCGTGTAGAGGAGTGGCTATCGATCTGTTGTGTTGGTAGGCAAATTGTAAGGGGTCCAGTTTAGTAAGTTTCAGATGTATCCTTGACCAGCCCCTCAAAACACTTGCTTATTATTGAGGTGAGTGTGACAGGATGCCAGTTGTTCAGACATGTTGTCTTGGTTTTTTTTCTGGTACAGTGACAATGGTGAATAATTTGAAGCATGAGGGCACTCTGCACTGTGAGAGGAAGAGATTAAAAATGTCAGCAATCACATCTGCCAGTTGTGCTGTGCACATCCTGTGTACTTACCCTGGGATGCCGTCCACTCTTTGGAAACATCCATGAACCTGAACCTCATAAATGACCGGGTTGTAGCAGTGTCTTTCCTCGGAGGCTCAGAGTTAGTGCCATTGAACCGAGCATAAAAGTGATTGAGCTTGTCTGGGAGAGAGGCCACAATGTTGGCAGCACCACAATGTTTGGCTTTGAAGTCTGTGATGCTATGCAGCCCTCGCCACAAGTCACATGCGGTATTCATTGTGAATCTTGACTCAATCTTGACCCTGTATTGTTGTGTCATAGCCTTTATAGCGTTGTGCAGATCGTAGCTGCTTTTCTTCAGCTCTCGCTGATTGCCGGCGATGTAAGCTCTATGTCGCACAGTAAGTGCTGCTCGCACGGAACTTGATTCAGGCTTTCTGGTTCGGGAAGACCCTGACCGACTTCTGGGGGACTACATCGTCGATGCACTTCCGGATGAAGCATGTGACTCCATCAGTGAACTCGAAGACATCTTCATCAAGGAAGACCTTCCAGTCAACGTCATCAAAGCAGTCCTACAGCATGGAGGCTGATTGGTCGGATTGGCCGATGTATGATGAGGAATTGGGGATAAATGCAAGTTTTGGATGAGCTGCAGGTTAGAGGAGACCTTTGGAACAGTCATGTCTGACACTAGGAAAATCAAAGTAGGGCTAACACTGCAAAACCTCTTGAAATTCAACTCCATTATGCTTGATAAATGTTGATCAGATTTGTCTTCCCCCATGTGCTCAGGAAGAGGAGATTATCAAAATATTTTTAGCAACTTCTAATCACTACATTGGAGAGTTAAACTTTTACTTATATGAAAGGAAGACTCCAGATAAACTCCTGATAAGCAAATTGAAATCTGATCCAATCTGCAGAGACTGAAAATATATTGTGAGAGTTGAGGATAACATACTTAGCAAAGTTAATCCTTTCCAAATATTGAGTTTCCCATCCATTCAGTTAATTGTATTTTGAATAACAACTGTACTTTCTCTTTTAAATTATATTAATTCACTTGGTGAATTATTCCAAGCAATTATCACTTTACAACAAATTGGCTTTTCCTGATTGCTTCCTCCTGCCTGTGCTGGCTGCTTTGGGGCCTGCAGGCCTTATAACATTTCAATAAGCTGCAACACTTCAGCTGATCTGGGAGTGCTTTCTGTTGACAAATAGAGGTAAAATTAGAGAGTACATTCCATCCCTCATCACAGACAAGTTCATCAACTACAATAAAAATGAGACATTGCCAAGGTCTCAGCTTTCTACTGCTTCACTTCAAAAAGGACTCAACTGATTGCCACCTCATCTCTGAATGCTGAAGGGCACGGTTTCATGCCTCATTCTTCAGTGAATGTTTAAACACATTTTTTTTACTCTAGGATTGAGGGAGCACTGCAGCCAGCAGTGCTGCTTCCAACTGAGAAATTAAACCAAGATCAGCCCCCAGAAATTCATCTGCCCTGTTTTTGCTCCCATTTGCACCACTGCTTCAGAAAGTGTGAATGTTATCAAGTTAAATCATTAGTGCCACTTGATCCCATAGCCATGACCTCACCACCCACTTCTTCTCATCCACACCCACCACCAGCACTCTCCCAGCTGCTGGAGACTGCTGGCCACTTCACCACAGATGCACCTGTGATTCCTGAATGCAGCAAGTGTGCTTCCTGGTTACAGATGGAATGTCAGGGGGCTGTTGGTTCACATCAGCTACAGGAGGGACTTTTGTTAGCAGTGGGGAGGGAGGCCAGGTGATTAAGGGGTACAGAGACCACTTGCTAGCTGCAGGTGACACTGGCAGAAAATAACAGCGAGGTGCCTGTCAGGAGGAACAGTGGTACACAAAATGTCAGCAATTCACAAGTTCAGCAAGTGGAGATGTCACTATTACTCTAACTGTCCTTTTGCCACCACTGTTCGCTGCTTCTCTATGTGCCTCTCTCAGTTCTGATGCAGGGTTTCAACCAGAAACGTTCACAATTCCTTTCCAAGCCAGATGCTACTTGATTGGCTGAGTTTCCTCAGCAGATAGTGTGTTGCTCCAAATTTCAGTTTCTGCAGGCTCTTGGGTCTCCATTCACAAACTCACATTAAATTCCATTTGCCACTCATCGTAGTGTCTATACCCTGCTAATGGGTCCAAGTATCCTCATCACAACATGCCCTCCCATCTATTTTCATGACATCAGTACACTTGGATACTTCACATTCTTCAGGTCATTAATATAAATCATAGTTAATTAAAGGCCAAAACTAATTACATCTTACTTATCTGAAAGGATTCTTTTAGTGCAGCTCCATATAATTACTGATCTTCATGCTATATGAACATACATTCTGCAACATGAGTTCTTGTGCACCAGCCTCTTATGTACGACTTTGTCTCGTGTCTTCTGGGACTCCAAATACACTACATCTACAGGTTCTCCTTGATCAAATTTACATGTCACATCCTTGAAGGAATCCAGAAAAATCCATCTTTCATAAAATCACATTGACTTAACTGGACTACATTAAGCTTCTCAATGACCAGCTATTTCTTCCTTGATTATAGACCAGTACCTTATGTTCAACCAAGAGGCCTAGTGACTAATGCTTTAACGTCCTCTCTTCTTGAAAATTTTTTGGTTTTCAAGTCAATTTTCTTCCTCTTTATGAACTTTTAAATTTTTCATTGCGAATTCTGATAAAATTCCCAGTCATCTGGTCTAAGTCATTAACACTTTGTATGCTTTAATTTTTCATATAATATTTTCCTTTACCCCCTTTGTTAACACCTTTCCCCAGTATATGGGCACTCTTGAAATCCTCCTTACAAATTGGAATACATTTCTACTGTGTGCTTGAGCTAGCTGTTTAAATTATCTGGCACAACACAATCACTGATCTAACCCTAAGACTACTTACCCCATCTACCCCAGACAACTTTAATTTTGTGCCTTTATAACATGCACAAAATGCTGGAGAAACTCAGCAGTCCAGGGAAATTCTACAGAAAAATGTACAGTCAATGTTTTGGACCAAAACTTCGGCAGGATTGGAGAAGAAAAAACTAAGGAGTAGATTTAAAAGGTGGAGGGGAGGGGAGGGGAGAAAAACACCAGGCGATAGGTGAAACTTGGAGGGAGAGGGATGAAGCAAAGAGCTGGGAAGTTGATTGGTGAGAGACAGAAAGCCATGGAAGAAATAAAAAGAGGGGAGAAGAACTAGAGGAATCGATAGGCGGGCATGGAGATAAGGTGAGAGAGGGAGAAGGGTATGGGAAATGGTGAAGGTGGGTGGGGGGGGGGCATTACCAGAAGTTTGAGAAATCGATGATCATGCCATCTGGTTGGAGGCTCCCAAATGGAAAATAAGGTGTTGTTCCTCCAACCTCATCACGACAGTGGAGGAGGCCATGGATGGACATATCAGAATGGGAATGGGAATGGAATTAAAATGGGTGGCCACTGGGAGACCCCACTTGTTCTAGTGGATGGAGTGTTGGTGCTTGGTGAAGCGGTCTCCCAATTTACATTGGGTCTCACTGATGTACAGGAGGCCACACCGGGAGCACTGAACACAGTAAATAACCACAACAGACTCACAGGTGAAGTGCCGCCTCACCTGAAAGGATTTTTTAGGGCCCTGGATGGTAGCGAGGGTGAGTGTAGGGCAGGTGTAGCACTTGTTCTGCTTGCAAGGATAAACACCAGGATGGAGATCAGTGCAGAGGGATGAATGGACAAGGGAATTGCATAGGGAGCAATCTTTGGGGGAGGTAGAAAGTGGGCGGGGGGAAGGAAAAGATGGGTTTGGTGGCGGGATCTAGTTGGAGGTGGCGGAAGTTCTGGAGAATTATGTGCTGGATGCGGAAGCTGGTGGGGTGGTTTGTTGATAGGAACCCTATCCCTGGTACGGTGGCAAGAGGATGGGGTAAGAGCAGACGTGTGTGAAATGGAAGAGATGCAGTTAAGAGCAGCAAAGGTGGTGGAGGAAGGGAAGCCCCTTTGTTTGAAAAAGGAGGACATCTCCTTCATTCTAGAAGGAAAAGCCTCACATGAGAACAGATGCAGCAGAGACGGAAGAATTGAGAAAACAGGATAGCATTTTTATATGTAGCAGGGTGGGACGAAATATAGTCCAGGTAGCTGTGAGAGTCCATGGGTTTGTAACAGACATCAGTAGATAAGCTGTCTCTGGAGATAGAGACAGTGAGATCGAGAAAAAGGAGGGAGGTATCAGAAATAAACGGGTGAATTTGATGGAAAGTTGGAGGCAAAGTGGATGAAGTCGATGAGTTTGGCATGGTTGCAGGAAGCAGCACCAATGCAATCTTTGATGTAGCATAAGTAAAGTTGGAGAGAGATACTGGAGAAGGCTTGGAACATAAGAAGATAAGAAATAGGAGCAGAAGCAGTCCATCTGGCCAATCGAGCCTGCCCCACCATTCAATAAGATCATGGCTTATCTGTCTGTAAACTCAGCTCCATCTGCCTGACCTGACTTTTCCCCATTACCCTTAATCCCCCTACTATGTAAAAACCTATCTAACTGTATCTTAAATATATTTAGTGAAGAAACCTCAACTGCTTCCCTGGGCAGAGAATTCCACAGATTCACCACTCTCTGGGAAGAACAGTTTCTCCTCATCTCCATCCTAAATCTTCTCCCCTGAATACTGAGGCAATGTCTCCTAGTTCTAGTCTCACCTACCAATGGAAACAACTTTCCTAATTTTATCCTATCTATCCCTTTCAGAATGTTGTATGTTTCTATAAGATCCCCTCTCATTCTTCTGAATTCCGAAGAGTATAGTCCCAGGTGACTCAATCTCTCCTCATAGGCTAAACCTTTCATCTCTGGAATCAACCTGGTGAACCTCCTCTGCACTGCCTCCAAAGACAGTATATCCTTCCTGAAGTATGGAGACCAGAACTGCACACAGTACTCCAGGTGTGGCCTCACCAGTACCCTGTATAGTTGCAGCATGACCTCCCTGCTCTTGAATTCAATCCCTCTAGCAATGAAGGCCAACATTCCGTTTGCCTTCTTAATAACCTGTTGCACCTGCAAGCCAACTTTTTGTGGATTCATGCACAAGTACTCCCAAGTCCCTCTGCACAACAGCATGCTGCAAACTTTCACTATTTAAATAATAATCTGCTCTTCTATTATTCCTTCCAATGTGGATGATCTCTCATTTACCAATGTTGTATTCCATCTGCCAGACCTTGGTCCACTCACTTTACCTTTCTATATCTCTCTGCCGACTCTCCACATCGAGTCAAGTCAAGTCACTTTTATAGTCACTTCAACCATAACTGTATAGTACATAATAAAAATGAGACAACTTTTTTTCAGGACCATGGTGTTACATGACACAGTACAAAAACTAGACTGAACTACGTGAAAAAAAAAACACAGAATAAAAACTACACTAGACTACAGACCTACCCAGGACTGCATAAAGTACACAAAACAGTGCAGGCATTACAATAAATAATAAACAAGACAATAGGGCAGCAAGGTGTCAGTCCAGGCTCTGGGTATTGAGGAGTCTGATAGCTTGGGGGAAGAAACTGTACAAATTGCTTTTCCACTCAATTTAGTGTCATCAGCAAATTTTGCTATGTTACATTCAGTTCCCTCTTCCAAATCATCAATGTAAATGGTAAACAGCTGCAGACCCAGTACCAACCCCTGTGGCACCCCACTCACTGCCAACCAGAGAAACACTTATTTATACCAACTCTCTGCCTTCTATTGATTAACTAATCCACTATCCATGCCAATACACTTCCCTTGACTCCATGCATCCATATCTTATTTATAAGTCTCTTGTGCAGCACCTTATTGAATGCCTTCTGGAAATCCAAGTATACGACATCCATCTGTTCCCTTCCATCCATTGCACTCATTATGTCCTCAAAGAACTCCAGTAAGTTTGTCAAACAGGACCTGCCCTTTCTGAATCCATGTTGCGCCTGTTTAATGGAACTACTCCTTTCTAAATGTTCCGCTATTTCTTCCTTAATGACAGCTTCAAGCATTTTCTTGACTACAGATGTTAAGCTAACTGGCCTATAGTTGCCTGTCTTTTGCCTACATTCTTTTTAAAAAAATGGCGTGACAACTGCTGTCTTCCAATCCGCTGGGACCTGCCCAGAATCTAAAGAATTTTGGTAAATGATTACCAATGCGTCTACTATAACCTCCGCCAATTCCCTCAGCACCCTGGGATGCATCCCATCAGAACCAGGGGACTTGTCTACCTTCAGGCCCTCTAGTTTGCTCATCACTGTCTCTTTAGTGACAGTGATTTTATCGAGGTCTTCACCTCCTATTTCGCCCATAACATCATTCCTTGGCATATTAGACATGTCCTCCACCATGAAGACTGACACAAATTAGTCGTTCAATACCTCAGCATTTCCTTATCAACCAATATAAATTTCCCCTTCTCATCTTCCAAGGGACCTACGTTGACTTTAGCCACCCTCTTCCGCTTTATATATTTATAAAAACTTTTCCTACCTGTTTTTATATTTTGTGCTAACTTACTTTCATACTCTATCTTCTCTTTCCTTATTTCTTGTTTAGTTGTTCTTTTTGTTGCTTTTTAAAGATTTCCTAATCCTCCAGTCTCCCACTACTACAACCACTACTACTAGAAATCCTGCACACGCTCAGTGCTCTGCCCAATCACATACTGGCACATTATTGCACGTGATATCACATCTTCCTTTCCTTAAAAGAAAAACAATTAACAACATTAATCAAACCCAATACATAATTCAAGACGTCTCTATCAGTCTCTCTGTGAGCTTACGAACATGAGTCGACCTTCTAAGTGGTATACACAGCTCTTGTGTTTCCTTGTTATTAGTTACATGTTTTGTCTTGTCTTCATCCATTAACTGAATCTCTGAAGTATGCTCTTTCTTGAGGTCTTTGCAATTTCTTCTTACCACTGCTCCATTCTCTATTTGGACCATGTATGATCTAGGTTGTACTTAACATAGAAACATAGAAAACTTACAGCACAATAGAAGGCAGAGAGTTGGTATAAATAGGTGTTTCTCTGGTTGGCAGTGAGTGGGGTGCCACAGGGGTTGGTACTGGGTCTGCAGCTGTTTACCATTTACATTGATGATTTGGAAGAGGGAACTGAATGTAACATAGCAAAATTTGCTGATGACACTAAATTGAGTGGAAAACATGTGCCGAACATGTCCCTACCTTAGAAATTACTGGTCTAACCAATAGCCCTCTATTTTACTAAGCTCCGTGTACCTATCTAAAAGTCTTTTAAAAGACCCAATCATATCCACCTCCACCACCGTTGCCGGCAGCCCATTCCATGCACTCACCACTCTCTGAGTAAAAAAAACTTACCCCTGACGTCTCCTCTGTACCTACTCCCCAGCACCTTACACCTGTGTCCTCTTATAGTAACAATTTCAGCCCTGGGAGAAAGCCTCTGGCTATCCACACGATCAATGCCTCTCATCATCTTGTCCACCTCTATCAGGTCACCTCTCATCCTCCTTTGCTCCAAGGAAAAAGGACCAAGTTCACTCAACCTATTCTCATAAGGCATGCTCCCCAATCCAGGCAACATCCTTCTAAATCTCCTCTGCACCCTTTCTATGGTTTCAACATCCTTCCTGTAGTGAGGTGACCAGAACTGAGCACAGTACTCCAAGTGGGGTCTGACCAGGGTCCTATATAGCTGCAACATTACTTCTCGGCTCCAAAGTTCAATCCCACGATTGATGAAGGCCAATACACCGTATGCCTTCTTAACCACAGAGTTAACCTGCGCAGCTGCTTTGAGCGTCCTATGGACCCGGACCCCAAGATCCCTCTGATCCTCCACACTGCCAACAGCCTTACCATTAATACTATATTCTGCCATCATATTTTAAATACTTTATTTACAATTTTCAGTTTTGCAAAGACAAAACATAATGAAGACATACAAAACAATACAGCTCCAGGTGGAGCACAGACAAAACAAATCAAAAACAAAAAGGCTGCCAGACAGTTTACAAGATTACATAAATAGACTTCCTAAAAAAGAGTTGACACACGGAAACAATGTAAAATAAAATGAATAAAGGTATCCGATTAGGCACCACGCCCACTCATGCGGCTAGACAGGTCAAGATCACTATGTATGTGTGGTAATATGACACTGAGCCAAGAAAGATCTCCATATTCTCTCAAATATATTCTGTGTATTGCGTTTGTGCAGAAGGCTTTTCTTCGGTCTCAGCACCTCCACATTTCCAGTGTGTAAGAGCCCTGGAGTTAGCTGCCCAATAATCATGTTTGAAAATTGGCAAACCAAGACCGCCCTTCTTAAGAAGTTTGTGAAGGTGAACCTTAGATATCCTGTGTGATTTATAGCCCCACACAAAGGGCAATATGATAGAGTCAAGTTTCTTAAAAAAGGATGCATTTAAGTATATAGGCAGGTTTTGAAAAAGATATAGAACCTGGGTAGGGTCACCATTTTGATCGCATTTACCCATCCAATCATGGATAAGGACAGTATCCTCCAGGACTCGATAGAATCTAAGGATTCTGTAAAGTTAAATTTGAAAAGATGTTTTGGGTTCTTAGTTTAATCCCCAAGTAGGTGAAACAGTCCTTCTCTACTCTAAAAGGCAACTTTTTCAGGAAGTCTTCAGGAAACTGATCGACTAAGGGCATGAATTTGCTCTTTCCCCAATTTATGGTATAACCAGAAATACTCCTGAAGGAATTTATATATTCTAGTAGGATGGGAATACAGACCGCTGTGTTGGCTAGACATACAAGGAGGTCGTCCATGTACAGGGTCACACGGGTCTCAATATTGCCCAACTTAATACCTTTAATGTGTGAGTGGCCCCTAATGCCAATTGCCAGGGGCTCCAGCACTATATCGAACAGCAGGGGGGACAATGGGTCGCCTTGGCGAACACCACATTGCAGAGAGATTGGATTGGATTTATCCCCATTTGTGAAAATGAAGGATTTTGGATTAGTATATAATATTATAACCCATTCTATAATCATCCAAGATTGCGGCATGACGCAGCTTGCAGCGGCCACTCCAGAGCTGATTATCTGTTATTTGTGAAGTGGGGTGCCGTGCGCAATCATAATCGGATGAAAAATGGACGTGGGAGCACGGAGGAACATCTGGACATCTCCAGGAAGACCTTCTTCGTTGCTGCTGCTGCTGCGAGGTCCTGGTCTCTGGTGGGAAGAACAGGACCCGGTCCTCGGGGTCGCATTGCCGGTGGCCGTCTTAATACACTCGGCAGAGGATGGTGCTCGGAGAAGCTGTGCCAGAGGGGATGGTCGGAGACTCGACGGACTCAGAGTCCGCTGCGGTCGGAGCACTTTCATTGTGTGCTGTGTCTGCAAGGCTGGGTTCGATGGAACTTTCATTGTTTGCTGCGTCTGCGAGGCTGAGTCCAGCAGCGCCACGGAAGTTCATAGTGGAGGTATTCCCTTCTGCTGTCTGCATGGGATAACGAGTCTATCAGGACCCTGGGGACTTGTGGAAATTGTGTGGTGGTTTCTTTTGAACTTATAGTCTTTTAACATCTTTGGACTATTTTCACTGTGCCCATGGTCTGGTTTTTTTTTACCAATTATGCTATTGTTTGCACTGTTGTAACCATATGTTGTATCTATGTGGTTTTGTGCAGGTCTTGTAGCTTTAGTTTTTGGTCTTGTTTTGTCTGGTGGGAGCTCCTTTCCGGGGAACGTGCTAAGTTGGTAGTGTGATATTACTACGCAGCAGCATCTCCGGACTCTGGACTGGGGATTGCCAAACGTTATGTGGATTTTCTGGTGTAATCTGTTTTGTCATGTGCTTTTGTGATATCATTCTGGAGGAATGTTGTCTCATTTTTTAACTGCATTGCATTAGTGGTTTCTAAATGACAATAAACTGAATCTGAATCTGTGTCACCGAATGCAAACTTTTTGAGCATTGCAATTAGATAGGGCCACTCTATCATATTGAATGCCTTGTGGGCATCTAGAGACAGTATAGTAGCTCCATCATCTTTCCCATAATCGGCATACAAAATATTGAGAATTTTATGGACATTACAAAAGGAATACCTGCCTGGGATAAATCCTGTTTGGTCCGGGTGAATGATATTTGCTATATGTTTACTGAGCCGATTTGCTAACACTTTTGTAATTATTTTCAGATCATAATTTAGTAGTGCAATGGGTCTATAGCTTCCAGGGTCCATTTCGTCTTTATCTTTTTTTTAATAAAACACGGATATTTGTTTCACTGAGAGTGGGTGGGAGTCTCTTGTTTTAAAGGTTTCCTGAACCATTCTCAGCAAAGTTGGTGTAAGGACATCTTGGAAGGCTTTGTAGAACTCTGGCCTGAACCCATCCGGTCCAGTTGCCTTACTGGTGGGAAATGCTTTGATGGCATCCTGTAACTCAGATAACAAAAAGTCCATATCCAAATTCTCCCTGAAAGCTGCATCTAATTGTGGGAAGTAAAGCAGATCAAAAAACTTATCAAAATCTTCCTGTGTAGCTGTTGATTTGGAGGTGTAAATTTCTGAATAGAACTCATTAAATCATTTTAGTCCGTAAGCATCAGGCCAGATTTGGATTTTATTTTGTAATTGGCTTGTTTTGCTTGTTCTCCTTTTAACTGCCTTGCCAATAACTTCTGTGGTTTGTCACCAAACTCAAAATGTCACTGTTTAAGCTTAAGTAGTATGTTGTTAACTTGTTCCCCTAGAATGGAGTTGTATTCATATTTTAATTTGAGAATGCTATTATAATCTGATTGGAGCAAAGAGTTTTTGTAAGCCTGTTCAGCTGCTAGTAATTCTTTCTCAATCATTTCCAATCTACCTTGCTTAGCCCTTTTCAGTGTTGCTTCATAAGAAATAATTTGTCCTCTGATATACACTTTGTGTTCCCCAGAGTGTTGAATCATTCACCTCGCCATTGTCGTTGGTCTCAAGGAACTGCAAGATGTGCATTGTAATATATTCTTTAAATGCCTGATCCTTGAGCAAAAAGGGATTAAAGCGCCATTTAAAGGCTTGCTTAAGGAGGGACAATTGAAGATTGAGATTGACAGGACTATGGTCAGATATTATTATGCTGTGATCAATATTACAGATTAATCTAGAGTCAACTAAAAATAATTGATCCATGTATATGATCTGTGTACATGAGAATAAAAAGAATCATGGTCAGGTGGGTGTTGTAGCCTCCAAATATCCACCACCTTCTTGGACTTCGTCAAATTAAGAGTTCGCACAGCAAGAATATTGGGTGGGGGGGGGCAGAGGAGAACCTATCTAAATACAGGTCCAGGTAGCAATTAAAGTCACCCCCAATCAATATGTGGCTTGAATTGTTATCTGGGATCAAGTCAAACACCTTACGGAAAAAGCCTGGATCATCTGAGTTCGACCCATAAAAGTTTACCAGTGTAATGGGAAGTGAATTGATATGCCCAGTTAAAATTATAAACCTGCCATTTGGATGAATTGTGGATGAGTGAAAACGAAAAGGCACAGTCTTATGGAAGAGAATGGCAACGCCTCTGGCTTTGGAAGTGAAAGGTGCCCGATAGACCTGTGAAATCCAATTAGCCCTGAGTTTCCTATGCTGAGTGGCTTTAACGTGAGTTTCTTGTAAGAATATTATATCAGATTTCAGTGACTTCAAATGTGCGAAAACTTTACCTCGCTTTATTGGGTGACCTAAACCGCACACATTCCAAGAGACCAAGGATATGGAGTCAAGAGTATTATTCGTTTGTGGTACCTTTTGCATTATAATGAAACACAAACTTAACATTCAGTCTGGCAGCCAGCAAAAACCAACAAAAAATAACGTGGACAGTTATCAAATATATGAACAAAACTTCCACCCATTGCTTCCCTAAATGAAGCAGAGTTGTCCTCATCCTAATCTAGGACCACTGGACAAAAGCAGAGAAAAACGCCTCCAACTAACAGCCCCTCATTAGCACACATAGTAAAGAACAAATTGAGGAAAGAAAAAAGAACTGCCATAATTAAAGTCTGCTCAGAGCACGTTTAGACTCTCTTCATTTATGTTGTGAAAAATAGCCTTTCAAAGTTTTTGGTCTGCAAAAGTCTTGGCTTCAACCAGGTTGCTGAATACTTTTACTTGCCTTCAGCGATGAACATGGAGGCTGGCCGGGAAACATACTAAATGCTGGACCTCCTTCTCTCTCAGCAGAAACTCTGCCGTTGCTCCATAACCTCCGCGGTGTAGTAGGGGTAGATTAAGATTCGATGACCTCCTTAATCCATCGAGTGTTGCCTCCCGAGTCGCAGAATCTTTTCTTTCTCCTGTGCGAAATGCACCCGTGCAATTATCATACGGGCCCTTGAGCCTTCCGGTGGTTTGGGCTGTTGTGTGTGGTGTGCTCTATCGGTAACGACTGGCTTAGTGAAGTTATCATCCCCCAGCAGCTTGGGGATCAGGTTAGCGACAAATTCAGTCGGCCTCCCTTTTTCCTCACCTTCTGGGACGCCAACAATCTTTATGTAATTGTATTTGGATTTCCCTTCCAGGTCTGAAAGCTTGGCCCACAGCCTTTTATTTTCTTGCTGTAGCTCGGCGGCTGAAGTTTCCACGAGGTGGATTCACTGCTCGTGGTCGGCGGTCTGATTTTCGGTGTTCAACACTCTCTCAGTGAGCACTTGCTGGGCGGACAACAGACTCTGGAAACTGTGCTCAAACTTCTCGAACCGCTCATTGAAGGACTGCAAGAGCTTGTTTAACATTTTCTGCCAAATAAGAGGAAGCCCATCTTCCTCTTCAGCTGACAACATTTCTGGAGTGTTTTTGTTAGCTTGGTCCTGGCTAACATCAGCTGCAGCATTGGCTCGCAGGCGAGTGGCTCCCTTCCCGCCTCGTGCCGTTTTACTGGACATGTTCATGATACACTTCTTGGTGGCATAAAAGAGAAACAAACGACAGAGATCTTGCAACAAAAACTGAGAGTCAAGCGTTCAAAAAAGCAGTTTTAACTCGTAAAGTTTGGTGTGCCATGAGGAGCTGGAAAAACCACGTCTATACTGCACTCATCTCACTAGCATCCCTTCTGCCATCATATTTGACCTACCAAAATGAACCACTTCACACTTATCTGGGTTGAACTCCATCTGCCACTTCTCAGCCCAGTTTTGCATCCTATCAGAGTCCTGCTGTAACCTCTGATAGCCCTCCACACTATCCAGAACACCTCCAACCTTTGTATCATTAACAAGTACTGTAGCTTTCTGTGTCCATGTGTTCATTTTGTCTTGTATTCTTACTTCGTCTCCCTGATGCAGTTCAGGTAACGTTCAACAATGTCTATCAAAATATATTTTCTGCTTTGTTCATCTTTCCATCTTTTCACTTGTTCACCTTCTTCTATTCTCAGAAGGCTCTCATTTCATTGGCAGATTAGATCTCAAACGTTGTCCCATCAAGAGCTGAGCAGGCGAAAATCCACATTCAAGTGGAGTACTATGTTCCCACACATCCCGAACCCCGGTTCCCAAACATACAGATAGAATAACAAGACTTCCTTTGGTTAGTCCCCATGTTATCAGTAGTTATAACCAAAACATTTCAGCTACAGAGAACATTACCTTATAGTTAACAATACAGAGAAGCCATTTTATAATTGAATGGACTAGATAGCATGGATGTGAAGAGGATATTTCTGTGGTGGGGGTATCCAGAACTAGAGAGCACAGCCTCAAAATTAAGGGTCGAGCTTTTGGAACAGAGGTAAGGAGGAATTTTTTTAGCCACAGAAAACTGCCACAGATTGTGGTGGAGGCCAAGTCCATGGGTATATTTAAGGCAGAAGTTGATAGTTTCCTGATTGGTCAAGGCATCAAAGGATATGGCGAGGAAGCAGGTGTGTGGGGTTGAGTGGGATCTGGGATCAGCGATGATGGAATGTCATATCAGACTTGATGGGCTGAATGGTCTAATTCTGCTCCTATGTCTTATGTTAAGTCTCAGGGCTGTATGGGATATACCCCAGATTACTATGAGAAGGAATGGATGAGATTGTTATGCCTTTGGCGATGATTTTTGCATCACTGGTACCAGATGACTGGAGTGTGGCTAATGCTATTCCTTTGTTCAGAAAAGGAGCAGGGATAACCCTGGGAACTATAGAGCAGTGAGTGTTCAGTGGTGGGCAAATTATTGGAGAAGATTCTTAAGTTAGGATTTCAGGTTCAAAGTATATTCTTTTTAATCAATGTCTACAGTATGCAGACTTGAGATTGGTCTTCTTGCTGGCAGTCACAAAACAAAGAAACACCATAGAACTGGTTTAAAGAAACAACCCTCCCAACACAACAAGACCATCAAATATGTGAAAGGACAAATCATGCAAAAATAAAAAAGTAAACAAATAACACACAGATATTAAACATCAAACTACAGCCAAAAGTGAGCCCGCTGCCATGAGCTGCCGAGGTGATCAAACATGGAAGCCAGCAAGGGACTGAAAACTCCTGCACCTTCACTGGAAGCGAGTGGAAGACTGTCAAACAGGACGAGACAGACCTGAACACTTGTTCGTTTTCTGCTCTCATCCTTATCAATTTTAACCTTGCTTCACATTTCAATTGATGCTGAATAATGGAGCCAGCCACGAGTTTGTGTTTCACCATTAGGAAAAAATGCAGCCACCCTCAGGGACAATCACAGTTGCACACCTTGCTGAACTCCCTAGATCACTCACCTGGTTACAAAATACATTCTTATAGGCTTCAATCAATCACAGCTCAGAAGAAGCATATGTAGAGGACAGATAACAAACACAGGGTACACTGCAGATCTTGTGGTCAAATCAAGATGTACAAAAAAGCTGGATGAACTCAGCAGGTCGGGCAGCATCCGTTGAAAGAAGCAGTCAACGTTTCGGGTCGAGACCCTTCATCAGGACTAAAGAAGGTGGGGGGAGGGTGGAAAACCAGTCAAAGGAAACAACACTCCTCAGGGTGGCGGAACTGGTACTCCCACTTAATAACTTCTCTTTCGGCTCTTCCCTCTTTCTTCAGACCAAGGGTGTAGCTATGGGCACTCGCATGGGCCCTAGCTATGCCTGCCTCTTCGTGGGTTATGTGGAACAGTCTATGCTCCAAATCCATATTGGTACTGCTCTCCAATTTTTCCTTCGATACATTGATGACTACATTGGTGCTGCTTCCTGCACCCATGCTGAGCTCGTCAATTTCATCGACTTTGCCTCTAACTTTCACCCAGCCCTCAAATTCACTTGGTCCATCTTGGACACTTCTCTCTCCTTTCTCGATCTCTCAGTCTCCATCTCTGGAGATGGACTGTCCACTGACATCTTCTTTAAACCCACTGACCCCCATAACTACCTTGATTATACCTCTTCCCACCCTGCCAAATGCAAAAATTCTATTCCCTATTCCCAGTTCCTCCGTCTCCGCCGCATCTGCTCCAAGGATGAGACTTTCTATTCCAGGACATCCCAAGTGTCCTCTTTCTTTAAGAGTTGTGGTTTCCCTTCTGCCATCATCAATGATGCCCTCACCCGCATCTCCTCCACTTCCTGCACTTCAGCCCTCACCCCATCCTCCCGTCACCACAACAGGGACCGCGTCTCCCTTGTCCTCACCTATCAACCCACCAGTCTCCGGATCCAGCATATTATCCTCCACAACTTCCGCCACCTTCAACAGGTCCCCACCACTAAGCACATCTTTCCCTCTCTACCCCTCCCTGCTTTTCGCAGGGATCAGTCCCTCCACGACTGCCTCCCCACAGATCTCCCACCTGGTACTTATCCCTGCAGGCGTAAGTGCTACACCTGTCCCTACACCTCCTCTCTTACCACCATTCAGGGCCCCAACAGTCTTGTGGCAACAAACATTGATTTTTATGAGCATTTGGAGAAGCATAGTCTAATTAGAGATAGTTAGTCTGGCTTTGTGAGGGGTAGGTCATGCCTCATTAAGCTGATCAAATTCTTTGCAGATGTGACAAAGCGCATTGATGAAAGTAGAGCAGTGGATGTGGTGTTTATAGATTTTAATAAGGTGTTTGATAAGGTTCCCCATGGATCTGGGAGTACAGATACAAAATTCCTTAAAAGTGGTGTCACAAGTAGATAGGGTTGTAAAGAGAGCTTTTGGTACATTAGCTGTAGTGTTCTCATTCAGATGTAAGAACTCTGAACTAAACACCGGGGTAAACCGTAGTCAATGAGGCACAAACCCAGTAAGATTAACGGTTTATTGTTCACTCTTCCACATTAATGTATGGCGAAAACTGTTGATAAAACATTACAAAATATATACTATTTGTTTCCTTCTTGGCATCACATTTACATCAAAAATACTTGTAAAAGTAAAACTACAACAAACTATATTACATTAAAGTACAACACACAGTCAGAATCTACCTACCCTATCAACTGCTTTAAATACACTTCAACACAAACTATCCACAACTCTTTAAATAACACAAGAAAATAAACTTTATCAACCGTCATTACTTCTAATGGAATCAGCGTTAATATTTTTATTTCAACATATTGATTATCTTATGAACTTACAGCGTTGCTTCTATAATGTTTCTTAGTGTGTAGAATGAAAACTTCTCTCGTGCTGATCCTGCACACACAAGCCCCCTCCTTCCTGTTTTGTCTAAATCGGTATTTTCCCACAAGACGCGGCAAAACTGGGTGTGACGTCATCGCATGCCATGATACATCACAGACAACGAATTTACTTTCAACAACCTTAACTTTAACTAGAAAATAATTACAAACGAATTACTGAAGTGAAAATATAATAAAGCTAAACAAATGCCTTAATGGCAACACACTCCCTGCCTGGCCTTTGTAAGGTCACTATGAACACAATATAAAACTTTAGTCTCTAGATCAGTCTTTAGGAAGAAGTAGAATGACTTCTGCAGCTGGCCTTTGGTAAGTTTTCACAGCACCTTGGTCAGAAGTTTTCAACTCAACCTTCCTGACATGTCCATCCCTACCAGGGAATCTGGCCATTGGCCAACTGTTGCGGGCAATCTGCTTGTCCCTGAGCAGGACTAAATCTTTAACTTGAAGATTCCTGCGAGGTCCTGTCCACTTTTGTCTGTGTTGCAACAAAGGTAGATATTCCATGATTCTTTCCCCAGCCATTTTGTCATAAGATCCAACTCTTGGGTTGCTCCGAGCTGGACTCTGCCGGTAGCATTGGCGAATGAGGAGTACCATGCACGGTAATTTTCAGGCTTATCGTCAAACTGGTATAGTCCTGAAGTGATGAGATCTCCTCGTGCTAAATACTGTAACATGGGTTCCACTGCATGTGGCACCCTGGCTGGGGGAATATGTCGGTGGGCATGTGACTGAAGGTGTATGTTCGTTATGGGATTTGCTGATCTGAATTCAGCCTTTGCCTTTTCTCTTGCCAAATCTGATAAGTTCGGTGTTGAGAAGTATTTGTCGTCAGCTCTTTCGTTCTGGATTTCATCCCAAAGTTGCAAGCGTGAATTGTCTTCCTCAGATGGATGCGATGCAATTGGGCCTCTCTTTGACTCCTCATGAAATGGGACGTTAGCATATAAGTATGGAGAGGAAGAATGAATCTTCAGGTTCACTTGAGATCGGATGTAGTCGCTAGTGCGTTCTAATCTGGTCCTTTCTGAAGTAGATTTTACTTAATCTAGAACATGCATTTCTTGAGCGCTTTCTAATATTTCTGCTTCCACCCTGGTAGCCTCGGCTTCTCGGCGTAGCGTCAGCACTTCTAACTCTGCTTCTATCCTTACCCTTTCCAACTGGTTTTCAGCCTCTCTGGCAGCCTCTTCCATTTTCAGTTTTGCTTCCTGTTCAGCGTATGACGCTCACACCTTGGCGGTTTCTGCTTTTAGCTCTTTTGTGGGCAGCCTTATTTGTTGATGCCCTACTGCTCCTGGTGCTGGATGGCTACGACTTGATGCTGGATCGCGATGCCATCGTACCACTTGTTGGAACACCTGGTAATGCCGCCTTTGCACTGAAGTGTTCTCATTCAGATGTAAGAACTCTGATGAAACCCTCCTGATGAGGTGCTTCGGCCCGAAACATCGTTATTACCTCCTCCCATAGATGCTGTCTGGCCTGCTGAGTTCTGCCAGCATTTCGTGTTTTTTATTTATTTCCAGCATCTGCAGCTTCACTCGTGTTGCCTCAAAATATATACAGTATTTGTTTCCTTCTTGGCATCACATTTACATCATAAATACTTGTAAAAGTAAAACTACAACAAGCTATATTACATTAAAGTACAACATACAGTCAGAATTTACCTACGCCATCAACTGCTTTAAATACACTTCAACACAAACTATCCGCAACTCTTTCAATAGCACAAGAAAATAAACTTTATCAACCATCATTACTTTTAACAAAATCAGTGTTAACGTTTTTACTTCAATATATCGATTATCTTATGAACTTACAGCGTTGTTTCTATGATGTTTCTTTGTGCGTAGAATGAAAACTTTTCTTGCGCTGATCCTGCACACATAAGCCCCCTCCTTCCCGTTTCTCCAAACCGGTATTTTCCCACAAGACGCGGCGAAACTGGGTGTGACGTCATTGCATGCCGCGATACATCATAGACAATGAATTTACTTTAAACAATCTTAACTTTAACTAGAAAATAATTACAAACAGATTACTAAAGCGAAAATATAATAAAGCTAAACAAATGCCTTAAGGGCAACACATTGGCCTTTATAAATCAAGGTATTGAGTACAAGAGTTGGAATGTAATGGGTGAGGCTGTATAAGACATTGGTGAGACCGAATTTGGAGTATTGTGTGCAGTTTTGGTCACCTAATTATAGGAAGGATACTACTAAGGTTGAAAGAGCACAGAGAAGGTTTACAAGGATGTTGCCGGGACTTGAGAAACTGAGTTACAGAGAAAGGTTGAATAGGTTAGGACTTTATTCCCTGGAGTGTAGGAGAATGAGGGGTGATTTGATAGAGGTGTATAAAATTATGATGGGTATAGATAGAGTGAATGCAAGCAGGCTTTTTCCTCTGAGGCCAGGGGAGAAAAAAACCAGAGTTAAAGGTGAAGGGGGAAAGTTTAAAGGGAACATTGGCTTCTTCACGCAGAGAATGATGGGATTGTGGACTGAGCGGTCAGATGAAGTGGTGAATGCGGGCTCACTTTTGACAATTAAGAAAAACTTGGACAGGTACATGAATGAGAGGGGTTTGGAGGGATATGGCCCAGGTGCAAGTCAGTGGGACTAGGCAGAAAAATGGTTCGGCACAGCCAAGAAGGGCCAAAAGGCCTGTTTCCACGCTGTAATGTTCTATGGTTCTTTGGTACTATGGCAGGCTTACTTAGAAAGTTAGAAGGCATAGGATCCTGGGAAAATTGGCTGTGTAGATCCAGAATTGGCCAAGGGTGCTTGTAGATGGAGTGCATTCTGCCTGGAGGTCAATGAACAGTGGTGATCCACAGGGATCTATTCTGGGATCCTTGCTCTTTGTGATTTTTATAAATGATGGGTGAGGAAGTGGATGATGGGTTACTAACTTTACAGCTGACACAAAAGATGGTGGAGTGATGGATAATGGATAGTGAAGAAGCTGAGAAGCAGATGGAGTTCAATCCAGAATAGTGTGAAATGGTTCACCTTAGAAAGTTGAATTTAACGGCAGAATATTGGGTTAATAGCATGCAACACAGAAACAGAGGTTTTTTGGAATATACATCTATAGATCCCTTAATATTGCCACACAATTTGAAAGTGTTGTTGGAAGGTGTGATGTGTGTGGTCTTTATTAGACAGAGGATTGAAGAGCAGCAAGTTATTGCTGCAGCTCTATAAAACCCTGGTTAGACCACACTTGAAATATAGTGCTCAGTTCTAATCGCTTCTAAAAACATAGAACACCTACTGCACGATACAGGCCTTTCTGCCCACAATGTTGTGCCGAACATGTACTTACTTTAGAAATTACCTAGGGTTACCCATAGCCCTCAACTTTTGTAAGCTCCATGTACCTATCCAGGAGACCCTTAAAAGACCTTATTGTATCTGCCTCCACCACTGTTGGTGGCAGCCCGTTACATGCACTCACCACTCTCTGCATAAAAAAACCTACCCCTGATATTTCCTCTGTACCTACTTCCAAACAGCTTAAAACTTTGCTCTCTCTATAGGAAGAAAGTGGAAGCTTTGGAGAGATTTGGAGGAGATTTGCCAGGATGTCATCTGGACTGGAAAACATTTTGTTTTGTAATTTATTTTTTTATTGAAGTTCATCATCAAACAAACATTTCCATAAGATGTATTTCAGACATTGTACATATATATCATATAATCATATATATCACATATCTCCACAAAGTATTTATCTGAGGTATACACTTATAGAAAAGTGTGGAAAGAAAAAACAAGCAAAAGGAAAGAACTATGTACAAGTAGGGAGCGATCTTATTTTTTTACACAACAGATTCATTGATTTGTGCGAATAAAATCAGGCCTATGAGGCATTATGTAGTTAAACCATTTTTCCCAGTATGAATCAAATTGTTCCAACTTATGATTAACAGATGCTGTTATCTTCTCCATTTCGTAAATGTCCATTGTAATTTTCATCCATGTATTTAAAGTTGGGCTCTCTTGTGATAACCATTTCCTGGTAAGAGTCTTTTTACCAGCCACCAACAGTGTATTCATTAAATATTTATCTCTTTTCAACCATTCTTGTGGGATATATCCAAAATATATGGTCTTCCTCTCTAAGGGTATTTCACATTTAAAGACTGGAAAACATTTTAATGAGAATACGTTGATAAGAGCCATAGATCAAGTGGATGTCCAAGGACATACTCTAAGTGTGAAATGGCTGATCCCAGGAGCATAATTTATGGTAATTGGAGGGAAGTACGGGATTGCGGGGGGGATGTCAGCTGTAAGATTTTTTTTAAAAAACCGAGATTGGTGGGTGCACTGGTAGTGGTAGAGGTAAATACATTACAGACACTTAAGAAATTCTGAGATAGGCACCTGGATGATAGAAAAATGGAGCACTATGTTGGAGGAAGACCTTTTATCTTAGAATGGGTTAAAAGACCATCTCAATATTGTGGGCCTAAGGGTCTGTTCTGTGCTGTAACACTGTAGTATCCTTGAGTTCAGCAATGCTACCATGAACTGTGTACTCTCCCGTTATGCTGGATCTCCCAAATTGCAGCACCTCACACTTGCCTAGATTACCCTCATCCACCGTATCTGCAACTGAACCATTGTGTCCTTTCAATCTTCTCTGCAATCTACAATATCACAATCCACTTACTTACCCACCCTACCATGCTTCATCAATATAAATATGACAAACAACAGAGGTCACAGTATAGTTCCCTTTGAAACACTACTAATGACAGTCCTCCATCCAGAGCAAGACCCATCCATCACAGCCTCTGTCATTTATGGGCAATCAGCCAAGTCACAGTGCATTATGTCAATTATGCATCATAATTGTCTGGATGAGCTTCCCATGAAGCACGTTGTTGAATGGCTTATTAAAATCCATATACACAACATCCACTCAGTCAGATTAATGTGCCCCAATCAAAATCATGCCGACTGAGCCTAATTAGACCATGCTCTCATATTCCATTCCAATAACCCTCTCTATTAGTTTCCTTACCACTGATATGAGATTAATTGGTCTGTAATTTCCAGGACAATCCTATTTTACTTTTTGAATAAAGCAAGAACATAAGCTACACACTAGTCTTCTATCATCACACCTGTGGCTAGTGAAAATATACAGATCTTGGTTAAGGCGTCAGCAATTTCATCTCTTGACCTTCTCAATAACCTGCAATAAATCCTATCAAGCCTTGGGTACTTAATGTTTTTAATAATGTACTTAATGTTTTTAACTTAATACCTTAATGTTTTTCAAAAGCCCTAACATAACTTCTTCCCTAATCACCAAGTTCCCTAGAATTTTGGCATGCTCCTTTCTGATCTCACTATCTTCTACATCTGCTGTATCACTAATAGTCATGTGATCATTCAACATCACTTTGGTCATGTGATTTTTTTTTACAGCTGCTTCTCTCCATGGTTCTAGATCTTCTCCACATCTTCATAAGGTGATAGAGTGGTAGAAAGACACACTTGGAAACAAGTCCATCCTGAACATCAAGAACTCATTTTATACTAATCCTGCCCTAAATCGTTTGTTATTTTCTGTGCTCCTTGCAGTTTCCACCACTCATCTTCATACCAGCAGTAATTCACAGTGGACAAATAACATGCAGACTTTTGGAATGAGAGAGGAAACTGGAGCACCCAGAGGAAACCCACACAGGACATCTAGACTTCACACAAGGTCAGGAAGAAACCCAAGCTTCCGGAGTTGTGAAGGTGGACAATAATATTTGTTTAATTCCTCTTTTTTAAAATTAAGCAATATAACCTCTCTTGTTTCAGCTTGTAAAGTGCTCACATTTACTTTTGCTAACTATTTACTACTTTTTATGGATCCAAAGGCACACTTTCATTTTAATTTAAAAAAGAAATCTATCATCAATGTCATACACTTCAAACTGAGAAACAGTTATAACTACAACTGTCCATTTCCTGTTACTCAGCCAATTTCCTGTCCCTGCTGTAGCTGCCTCAATTTTTCCCCCTGGCTTATCTTGACAACATGATTACAATGCATCACCTTATCAAATGTCTTTTGGATGCTCACATATATCAGATATATTGTATTTTCCTAATTGACTTTCACTGTACTTCATCAAGTTAGTTCAATGTGGTTTGCATTTAATGAATTTATATTAGCCTTCTTGAACCAATCCACACTTGTCTGAATGATGGCTAATTCAGTTTCTAAAGATTCCTCATGGTCACATTCAACCCTGTCTTGAACAAGAGTCTAACTTCTGCAATTTTCCTGTCCTCAAACACATTCCTGAATCTACAGATGTTTGGAAGGCCATAGCAAAGATCTCTGCAATTACTTAACTCCCTTGCCCAACCACATTGTGAAGCATATTATCTGGATCAGGTGCCTTATCCACTTTAAGTGCACCTAGCCTTTTAATACATTCTTTTTGCCAATTTTAATTCACGTGTTATCTCAATTTCATCTTTCTTTGCTGATGGGGTAGCAGCATCTTTACCCTTGTAAAAGGCTGTAAACTTTGCATTTACTACCTGAACCACCCCCTTTTTTTTTAACAATTTAAACCACTTGGCTATTTATTTTCAATTTATGTACAGCTCTGTTTTAAATTCTTGATGGATACAGCATCACCCGAATCCTGTGCCTGATAGCTTTTTCGGGCAGGTTACTTTTGAATTTAGCACGGACCATGCCACTGTTACCATGAGAACAAGTCACTGTACCTGTCGACCACGCCCTCCCCTGGAGTGTCACAAAATGTTTTATGCTATTTTGTTCATTTTGTCGGTGATTATGTCATACTGCAGCCAAATACCATGGACTGGCTGACACAAATTGAAATGTTGACATGTCATGAAGATTCTGCATTTGTTGAAAATGTAGAGCAATGCACTGAAAGATTTGGAGGAACTCAACAAGTAAGCGGCATGGAGGGGAATAACCACTTGATGTTTCAGTCCAAGACCCTTCAGTGGGACTGGAAAGGAAGGGTGAAGAAGGTGGGGGGAGGGGAAGGAGTAGAACTCAGCAGGTGATTAGGTGAAAACAGGTGATAGGTATGTGAGGAGAAGAGAAAGAATAAGAGGGAGCCAGAAAGGGCTGACGTCATAGGATTGGATTGGAAGTCAAACTGACAGAGCAAAGGTGCTCAACAAAGCAGACACCCAGTGTACATTGGTTCTCATTAATGCAGAGGTCTGTGTCTTCCTCTACTCCTACAGTGAGGCCAAGCTCAACACTTCCTATTTCATCCAGGTAACTTTCAACCTGATGGCATGAACATCAATTTCTCTAACTTCAGGTAATTTCTCCTGCCTCTCCCTTCTCTCTTTTTCATTGCTCATTCTGGTTCCCCTCTCACCCCTTCTCTTCTCCTCACTCCAACTGCTGCCTTTTCTCCTTGACTTGTTTCCATGGTCCACTGTCCTCTCCTATCAGATTGCTTTTCCAACCCAATAAAGAGTCTCTGCCTGAAGCACTGGCTGTTCTCTCGCCTCCGTATTAGCTGAGTTCCTCCAGCATTTTGTATGTTTGCAAGTGTTTTCAGTGAAATCGCCTATGAGATTGTCGAGATTCTGAGTACGCTAGCAGCTTTCACAGCACCCAGAGACAGTACAAACTCTCACTTTGACTCAGGCATTCAGAGATTCTGTTCCATAATGGTACTTGTTTGAGAAAGATATTGGATCTCCCGCATTATTGTCAGTTAATAAAAATCAGAGAAATATACAGTATCTCTATGAATCTATAAAACACATAAAGTCTGCACCACAAATTCAACCATTTACCTACGTAATGGGGGCAAGTTGAAGTAGCCAATTAACCCACCAGCCACTCTTTTTGAGGCTGTGGGAGGGAATTGGAGGCACGCAGAGGAAACCCACACAGTCACAGGGAGAATGTACAAATTCCACACCTGAGGTCAGGTTTGAACCTGCATTCTGTAGCTATGAGGCAGCAACTCTGTTAACTGAACCACCGCCAAATTATATCATAGGGCTGTTCTCAAGATGACCAAAATAGAGTGAAATTTGGCAGATCAAAAATAATATTACAGATGTCAGATAGATCATATGTGATCATGGAAAATTCAGAGGAAAAGTAAGAGAGGCATAAGGGGGATGAAAAGAGGGCATAAATAAAGATTGCAGGCAGACATAAAAGGAACTCAAAATAATTGACAGGCATGGAAAAGCTATACTGGGAGAGGTGAGGCTGATCGGAGGTAAATGTATATGGATATAAAGGGGGTGGTTGGGTGCAACCCGCCCAGTATCCTGTACACCGGCGCCTGGGGTTGGTCTTCCACTGTCCCAGCGTGCCGTGCAGCAGCCTCTTCCTCCATCTTGGGTTTTGGGGCAGGCTGTGAGTGGGTCCGGCTGCCTGGTGCGCACTCACAATGCCTCGAAGGTTGTGGTACAAAGCTGTTTTTACCGGCTATAAACGGGGCCTTCGAAACCAAAGGGAGCATACAGCTCTGCTGAAGATCGAGGGTGTTTACTCCCATGCTGAGACCGAATTTTACCTGGGGAAAAGATGTGCCTATGTATAGTGACTGGCGCTGTTGATTGTTCTTGTGTTAAAGTGCTTTATGCTGGGAAGTTCCAGTTCATTTACTGGTACGTTTTAGCCTAAGTTATACAGTTATTTGCTAACAGGAGTGTGTGATGGTCATCTCCCCTGTTTGTAAGAGACTGGTTGGGTTCACTGCCCAGTCTATTTTGTGTTTAGCATAAAAAAAAATGGCTGTTGAGTTTAATGAGTTTCCTCAAATGTCATTATGGACCAAATGCTTGCTACAATACCTACAGCAATAGATGAAGAACCTGCAGGGTTCTATATACTGGGAGCTCTCTCACTGTAGTAGTGGGGCATGCTGGTGATGAGATCTGTTAGTCAGAGAGTTAATCAGCACAGAGGCAGGCATTTTGGACCAACTCATCAATGCCTGAATATAGACCCATTTGTCTGCAATTCACCTTTTTCTTTCAAAACCTTTTCTCTTCATTTACCCATCCAAATGTATTTTAAAATTGTAGTTGTACCTGCCACTAGCAGTTCCTCTGGTAAATTATTCCATATACCTATCACCCTCGATGTGGAAAAAAATTCCCAGAGGTTCCCCTCCAAATCTTACCCTTCTTACCTTAAATCTATGTCCTTCACTTATTACTGCCCTGTATGGTATTACACCTTTCTATAAGGTTACTCCTTGGTCTCCTTCATTCAAAGGAAATCAGTACCAACCTAATAAACCTCTCCATATAATTCAAGCCCTTCAGTCCTAGCAACTTCTTTTAATATTCTTTCAACACCCTCTGTAGCTTAATGCCATCCTTCCTGGAGTATGGTGACCAGGACTGTGCACAATATATCAAGTGGGATAGCTGTAGATGGATTATGCTTGAAGCTCACTTCCTACCTAATCCTAGACTATGTGTGGTTTTCTCATGGTCAAGGAGTGGTTGCCCTGGAGGAGACATCTGTCAGGGGCCAGCTGCAGCTGTGGCGAGCTCCCCCTTGCACTAGTGCACCCACTCAGCTGTGAATTACAGTTTTGTGAGAGGGAAGGGGTGGTCCTGCCTTCACACCACAGTGTGAATCCTGTCAGTGGTTCAGATCGTAAGGTTCAGGGAAGCCCTGTGAGGGGCAGACTTTAGGAGAAGGCTCTGGGTCAGCACTGGTGGAGCTTTGTTATGTTCAACAGACCAGATCAATGAAGTAGTTTCAAGCTGCTGGTTGAGAAGTTTCAGTGGGGAAAACGAATTGTTGAATTTTTGGGTAGAAACCAGGGCTGCAGTCTCCTGTATTTCCATATCACTACTTCACTACAAAGTCTCATAACATTGACATTGTATGATAACATTGAAGAGTTTTTCCTTGTGTATGTAGACATAAGGGACTGCAGATTCTGGAATCTGGGGCAACACACAAAGAGGCAGGGACATCATGGTCCATGGAGGGAAATGGACAACTGACATTTCAGGTCAAGACTGGTCATCTGGACTGTTGCTTCTTCTGCTTATGAAGTTGATTAGTTCTAAGTAGGTAAATGAAGCAGCTTATTAAGAAGTGCAGTTATTGATGAAGCAGAGAAGGACTTGAGGAGCTGTGCCAGTGTCACCACAAAGACTGCTCCACAATGCAAACAAAAAGAGCTGGGACCCAGTCAGGTGCCCATGGCTGCACCTTTGAATTGTAGAAAGCAGGAAATGTTTAAGATAAGTACAAATTCTTCCAAGTAGAGGTAGTTTTATTAGAGGGAAGCTTGTTGGATCCATGTTCCAGAACGAAACAGTATACTGAGGTCTTCCTGATATAGGGTGGAAGTGTATGGGGACTGGATGCCCATGAATTGGGGAAGACCAAGGAACAGGAAGTTGTTCAAATGGTAGAGAGCATGTGAAATGCCCTGGGTGTAGCTGAATAATAGATTGGAATAATAAGATTGGCTGAAGGTAGGTAGTTCATGGTGCAAGATTAGGCAGAAACAATGGGCATACCAGGGCAACTCTGCAAAGGTTTCAAATGCAGGATGCAGGAAACCAGGTGACAGTGAGGAGGGTGAAAGGGGTTAAACAGCTCCTTTGGCCATCCCACTCAAAAGTAGGTATACAACTTTGTTCAGAGCACAAAAATGCTGGCTCGGCCTAATCCTATTTCTGCCATCAAGATGTGCCACTATTTCGTCCTTAATAATGGACTCAAGCATCTTCCCCACGACTGCCGTTAGGCTAACAGGGCGATAGTTCTCCGTTTTCTCCTTCCCTCCCTTCTTGAAAAGTGGGATAACATTAGCCACTCTCCAATCTTCAGGAACTGATCCTGAATCTAAGGAACATTGGAAAATGATTACCAATGCATCCGCAATTTCCTGAGCCACCTCTTTTAGAACCCTCGGAGGCAGTGGATGCGGTCTACATGGACTTTAGCAAAGCATTTGACAAGGCCCCTCATGACAGACTCATCCAGAAAGTCATGAGGCATGGGATAAGTGAAACCTTGACTGTTTGGATAAAAAATTGGCTTAAAGGAAAAAAGCAGAGGGTAGTTGTGGAAGGAAAGTATTCTGCCTGGAGGTCAGTGACTAGTGAGAGCCGCAGGAATTTGTCCTGGGACCCCTGCTATTTGTGATGTTTATAAATGACCTGGATGTAGAGGTGGAAGGATGGGTGAGTAAGTTTGCGGATGACATGAAGATTGGAGGAGCTGTGGATTGAGCTATAGGTGGTCGAAGGTTACAAGAGGATATAGACAGGCTGCAGAGTTGGGCAGAGAAATGGCAGATGGAGTTCAATCTGGACAAGTGTGAGGTGGTGCACTTTGGAAGGACATACCAGAAGACTGACAACAGGATTAATGGTCGGTTACTTCAGAGTGTGGATGAACAAAGGGACCTTGGGGGTTCAAATCCATACAGCCCTCAAGGTTGCTGCATAGCTTGATAGGGTAGTTAAGAAGGCCTATGGGATGCCAGGCATTAACAGGGGGATTGAGTTCAAGAGTAGAGAGGTCATATTGCAACTCTACAAATCTCTGGTGAAACCGCACTTAGAGTATTGTGTTCAGTTCTGGTCGCCTCATTATAGGAAGGATGTGGAAGCTATGGAGAGAGTGCAGAGGAGATTTACCAGGATGTTGCCTGGATTGGAGAACAAGTCATATGAAGCAAGGTTAGCAGAGCTCTTTGGAGCGTAGAAGAATGAGAGGGGACTTGATAGAGGTCTACAAGATTATGAGAGGCATAGATAGGGTGGATAGTCAGTACCTGTTTCCCAGGGCACCAATAGCAAACACCAGAGGGCATATGTACAAAATTAGGGGAGGGAAGTTTACAGGAGACTTCAGGGGTAAGTTTTTTACACAAAGGGCTGTTAGTGCCTGGAATGACTTGCCAGGGATGGTGGTGGAGGCAAAAACATTAGGGGTACTTAAGAACCTCTTGGACAGGCACATGGATGGAAGAAAAATGGAGGGTTATGGGGTAGTGTGGGTTTAGTACTTTTTTTAAGGATTGTATGGGTCAGCACAACATGGAGGACTGAAGGGCCTGTACTGTGCTGTAGTGTTCTATGGTTCCTTCTTATCTTGCACTCAATATAATCATAATCATATTTTAATAAATTTTGCAAATCCAATCAGTACTGTAGTGTAGCAGATGGGCCTATCATTCTAAACAGTATTCTTGATCGACATTGTGAATCAGTCAGACTATAATAAAACACAGCAAACAAATGTAAATTCCTATTTAACAGTACCGGAAGGACCTAGATCCAACACAGTCCATTCTAAATCCTCATGTTCTAACATATCAGCCAATTCAACTGTAGCATAAAACCTGGTTGATCCATGATGCATATTGTTACCGTACTCCTTTCAGTCTGAGTGCTGATTTGAACAGCACATAAAGCAATCGTATCTCAGATTCATGGATTGAGAGCTGACTCTAAGATCTTATGATATCCCAAAGTTTATACTCAATTCCTTTCTCTATAAAGGCAAGCATACTAAATGCTTTCTTCACTACCCATTCCTCCAGTGTTGTCAGATTTCTATTAGACATAGACTTGCACCTCCAATGGACTTGTTCCTCCCTCTATAACTAGATCTTGGATTTTTTGATGAGGAGGTCTCAGCAGTATGTATTTGTGGTGAACTACATATACCTGTCTGGACACGCCCCTCTGCTGACTCCTCCCACAGACCCCTGTATAAAGGCGATTGGAGGCACTGCTCCTCCCTCAGTCTCCAGGATGTTGTGTGAAGGTCTCTTGCTGCTGACAGTGCTTTCTTCCAGCTAATAAAAGCCTATCTCTCGCCTCACGTCTCCGAGAGTTATTGATGGTGCATCAGTATTGACAGCTACATCACATTGAACATTGTTGACACAAGGGCTGCGTGCTCAGCCCGCTTTTGTTCAAACTGCAGTACCACTAGATCCAGCTGGCTGATGACACATCAGTGTTTGGCCTCATCAGCAACAGTGATGAGTCGGAATACAGAGAGGAAGTAGAGTGGCTTATGGACTGGTATGAACGCATAACTTGAGCCTCAACATAGACGAGACTAAAGGGATGATTGTGGACTTCAGGAAGGTGCAGACTGACCACTCCCAGCTTCACATTAACAGCTCCTCCATGGGGAGAGTCAGGAGCACCAAGCTGCTTGGAGTGCACATCATGGATGATCAAATCCGATCCCTCAATGCCAACTCAAGAGAGCACAGCAGTGCCTCCACTTTCTAAGGAGATTGAAGTGAGTGAGGCTCCCCACCCCCACTCTCACCACATTCTACTGGAGCACATAAAGAGTGTCTTGACCAGTGTATCACTGTGCGCTGTGTGAATTGCAAGGCATTTAACTGCCTGTACTGATTGTAAGGTCTACTGACAGAATCATTGGGATCATCCAGGACATATACCAAAAGCACCATGTGTGTAGAGTCCTCAGCATTGGCAAGGAACCCTCCCGTCCGTTCCACAGTCTCTGTGACCTCCTACTGTGAGGCAGTATCAAAACAAGTTTTGCCAGGCTGGGTAAAAGCTTCTTCCTCCAGGCTGTGAGACTTCTGAACAACCTGCTACCACCCAGTACACATTATTTATGACAGTGCCAGTAGCATTATACTGTTGTATATTTAACTGTATGTTGTGTATGCATTATTTGTACATCTACAGATTTTATAATTTGTTCATATTATTTTATGTGCTGTATGTGATAGATGTACTTTGTTTTTCATCTTGATTCCAGAGAAACATGTTTTTTGTTTGCTGAATGATAATAAACCTAAACTTGAATTTGAGCTCTCTCTGTATGTTACAGTTCTAAGATCTATTCCATTTACTTGGTTTGCTTTAACGGATTTTGACTTCAGAAAACACATTACCTCACCCTTGTTTGTGTGCATTAAATTCCATCTGTCACCACTCTGCCCAACCCAGCTGTACCCATCAAAAACCTTCTTTGTTATATCTGACTCCACCAGTTTTGTGTCGTCTGCAACTTGCCAATAACATCATCTACATTCTCATTCTCATTTATTTTTAAACACAAACATCAAAGGTCCCAGCACCAATCCCTGCAGTACACCACTTGTGATAGATTTGCGATCAGAATAAAACACCCAGTACCACCACCATCTGCCTCATATCATCAAGCCAGTTTTGGATCCAATTCATCAACATGCCTCAGGTACATTATTGGACCTTGTTAATACAGTGTTACTGAAATCCATATAGACAATGTCTAATTAATGTGCTTTATCAATTTCTTTGGTTTTCTCTTCACAAAGCTCAGTCAGATTGGTGAGATGATATCTCCTCTGCACAAAATCCTTTGCTAAGATCATTTTATTGTCCTTTTTTTGCCCTGTTAACTTATCTCAATAAACAACTTCCAAAACCTGACATACCACTGTCTTTATCCCAACCAATTTTCAAGATCTTTTGTTAACCAAGATTTCTGAAGTTACTATGTTTGGTTCTTAGCCATAAAGGGACATGCTAACATTGAGGAAATCTGCAGATGCTGGAATTTGAAGCAACACACACAAAATGCTGGTGGAACGCAGAAGGCCAGGTGTGGTGAACTACGTGTGCCTGTCTGGACACGCCCCCCGCTGACTGCTCCTGTGGCTCCTCCCACAGGCCCCTGTATAAAGGCGATCGAAGCCTGATGCTCGGCCTCAGTCTCCAGGATGTAGTATGATGATCACTCATTGCTGGTTCCTTCTTCCAGTCAATAAAAGCCGATATCTCGGCTTACGTCTCAGAGTGAGTTATTGATGGTGCATCAATTTTATTGACTGGAAGTTTTAAAACATGGAAACTATTTTGCGTCCGGAAAGGTTGGATTTGGACCCTCAAGACTCTGAAGCAGCTCTTGCTTTTGAACACTGGCTTGCATGCTTCCAATCATACTTGGAGGAGGTTCGTGCGACTGACCCTGCCATTATGCACAGAATTCTCCTCTCGAGGGTCACCCCAAAAGCTTATTTCATTATCCGGGACCTGCCAACCTACGATGGGGCACTGGATGCCCTCAAAAGACAGTACCTGTGGCCGGTGAACACTGTCTACGCAAGACATCATTTAGCTACCCGGCGACAGCGGCCTGGCGAATAGAGCGCCGAGTTTCTCCGAGCATTACAGACACTCGTCCGAACTTGTGACTGCAAGACGCTCACGGCAGAACAGCATGCGGAGCTGCTAGTATGAGATGCCTTTGTGACAGGACTGAGGTCAGTGTACATGCGCCAGCGGCTGCCGGATAAAGCCGATCTTACTTTACGCTCGGCGATTGAAACGGCCGACATGCTGGAAGCTGTGCTGCACAACGCTGACGCTGTCCAGTCGCGCAATTCCCCGCCGGTTCCGCGGACACCTCAGACCCCGCCACCGCCGGCTCCCGGGAGCGAATTCGCCAACGCCACTGCCAGTCGCGATTCCACGAGCTCACCGGACCCGACCACGGCTGCAGCCCATCAGAAGCCCATGCTTTGTTATTTCTGCGGACTCAAAAAGCACCCCTGAAAACGCTGCCCAGCGCGAGAAGCGACCTGCTCCAGCTGCGGAAAGCGGGGCCATTTCGCCAAGGTTTGTAAGTCTAAACTACGAGCGGAGTGCAGCGCTGCGGGTGAGACGTGGGGGCCGCCATCTTGAAAGCCCGGATGTGGACGGCCAACTTTGTCGGTGTCAGCACACCCCGCCCCCGACCCTCCGATGCTTACCGGGTACCCCGGATGTGAGCGGCCATCTTTGTCAGCATCAGCATGCCCCGCCCCCGACCCTCTGATGCGTACCGGGTACCCCGGATGTGGGCGGCCATCTTTGTCGGCGTCAGCATGCCCCGCCCCCAGCCCTCCGATGCTTACCGGGTACCCTGACGGCTCAACTCTGGCCACTGTAACCTTCAACCAAAGCGCCCCACACCAGCTTGCAAGGTCCATGATGGACATCCTGGTGGAGGGGCACAGGACTAGATGCCTGTTTGACACGGGCAGCACTGAGAGTTTTATTTACCCGGACACAATGCGACGCTGCGGACTCGCAACACGGCCGGTAAGTCGGAGGATCAATTTGGCTTCTGGGTCGCATTCCGCAGACATCCGGGCGGGTTGTGTAACGACATTGGTGGTGCAAGGCACAGAATATCGGAACTTTGCCTAAGCTGTGCGCACCTGTGCCATTGGGGCTGGACTTCCAGAGCCATCTCGAAAGTGTGACTATGGTATATGACGGGCCCCTCCCACACTCACTGTCCGGAATCCTCAGTTTTGTGGGACTTCATCACTACTGACCACACACACACACGGGCCCACACGTCCCATCCAGCACCATGCCGACAGCTGCGCTACCGACACCACTTGCAGTCTCTCCACCCTCAAGGTCCCTCCCCCACCGCTGTTCGCCAACCTGACCCCCGACTGTAAACCTGTGGTAACTAAAAGCAGGAGGTACAGCGCTGGGGACAGGGCCTTCATTCAGTCAGAGGTGCAGCGGTTGCTCAGGGAGGGGATCACTGAGCCAAGAACAAGCCCTTGGAGGGCCCAGGTGGTTGTTGTTCGGACTGGGCAGAAAAATAGGATGGTGGTGGACTATAGTCAAACCATCAATAGGTTCACGCAGCTTGACGCGTACCCCCTACCCCGCATCGTGGATATGGTCAACCAGATAGCTCAGTACAAGGTGTACCCGACAATAGATCTGAAATCCGCTTATCACCAGCTCCCCATCCGTCCAGAGGACCGCCCCTACACCACCTTCGGGCGGGCAGCAGGCTCTATCACTCGCTGCACGTCACTTTCGGTGTCACGAATGGTGTCTCTGTCTTCCAGAGGGAAATGGACCGGATAGTGGACCAGTACCAACTGAAGGCCACATTTCCCTATCTGGATAACATCACCATCTGTGGTCACGACTGGCCAGATCACGACGCCAACCTCCAACGATTTCTCCAAGTGGCCGCAGCTCTGAACCTTACTTATAACAGGGACAAGTGTGTGTTCGGAACCACCCGCCTCGCTATCCTTGGGTATGTCGTGGAAAACGGGGTCATTGGCCCTGATCCCGACCGTATGCGCCCCCTGTTAGAACTCCCTCTTCCCACCACTCTCAAAGCCCTCAGACGGTGCCTGGGCTTCTTTTCCTATTACGCCCAATGGGTCCCCCATTACACAGACAAGGCCCGCCCCCTGGTCAAGTCTACCACTTTTCCCCTCTCTGCTGAGGCCTGCGCGGCCTTCAGCTGCATTAAAGAGGACATTGACAAAGCTACGATGCATGCGGTGGATGAGACCATTCTCTTCCAAGTGGAGTGTGACGCCTCAGATTTCGCTCTGGCTGCCACCCTCAATCAGGAAGGCAGGCCAGTAGCATTCTTTTCTCGTACCCTCCAAGGCTCTGAAGTTCGGCACTCCGCGGTGGAGAAAGAAGCCCAGGCCATAGTGGAGGCTGTCAGACACTGGAGGCACTATCTCGCTGGCAAAAGGTTCACCTTGCTGACCGACCAGCGCTCGGTTGCGTTCATGTTCAGCAACCAACAGCGGGGCAAAATCAAAAATGATAAGATTTTGTGGTGGAGAATAGAACTCTCCACCTACAACTATGATATCCTGTACTGGCCTGGCAGACTCAATGAGCCCCCTGATGCCCTATCCCAGGGAATGTGTGCTAGCACACAGCTCGACCAGCTGTACGCCCTTCATCTACAACTTTGCCATCCAGGGGTCACCCGATTTTACCATTTCGTGAAAGCCTGGAACCTGCCGTACTCCCTGGAGGACATCAGGACGATGACCAGGGACTGCCAAATTTGCGCTGAGTGCAAACCGCACTTCTACCGTCCTGACACGGCGCAACTTGTCAAGGCCACCCGCCCTTTTGAGCGACTAAGTGTTGACTTTAAGGGCCCCCTTCCCTCCACCGACCGCAATGTCTATTTTCTCAATGTTATTGACGAGTACTCACGGTTCCCCTTTGCCATTCCCTGCCCCGACACCACTGCCACGTCCGTCATAAAAGCCCTGCGCCAGCTCTTCACTCTGTTCGGATATCCCTGCTATATCCACAATGATAGAGGGTCCTCCTTTATGAGTGACGAGCTGCGCCAGTACCTGCTAGCTAGGGGCATTGCTAATAGTCGGACCACGAGTTATAATCCCCGGGGTAATGGACAGGTGGAGCGGGAGAATGCCACGGTGTGGAAGGCCACACTTTTAGCCCTTAAGTCAAAAGGGTTGCCGGTCTCTTGATGGCAGGAGGTCCTCCCTGAGGCACTCTACTCTATCCGCTCTCATGTACGTCCACCAATGCCACCCCTCACAAACGCCTATTCTCTTTTCCCAGGAAGTCTGTCACTGGGACTACCCTACCAGTTTGGCTGACGTCCCCGGGGCCAGTGCTACTCCGGAAACATGTGAGGAGTAATAAATACTCCCATGTGAACATGTGAACCCCCAGTATGCCTACATGGTCTTACCTGATGGGCGGGAGGACACGGTCTCCATCCGCGACCTGGCGCCCGCAGGTGCAGCAAACCACTACCCTGAACACTCTATGAGCCCTGTACCTGAGGTGACACCGTGCTCACCAGGCCCTACACAGACTCCTCACGACACTTATATACCGGGCGTTTCGTACGCATATATACCAGGTGCCTCGCACATGCGTGAGGGATCACTGGCGCCTAGTGGGCTGGAACCAGCACCCCCTCTGTCTCCTGTGCAATCACCAATGTCGCCGGCATATGTGCAATCACAGCCGGTGCTATGTAGATCGCAGCGACAGATTCGACCACCTGATAGACTTGACCTGTAAGAAACTTCGCCACATGGGGACTCTTTTAAACAAAGGGGGGGGTGAATGTGGTGAACTACGTGTGCCTGTCTGGACATGCCCCCTGCTGACTGCTCCTGTGGCTCCTCCCATAGGCCCCTGTATAAAGGCGATCGAGGCCTGATGCTCGGCCTCAGTCTCCAGGATGTAGTATGGTGGTCACTCACTGCTGGTTCCTTCTTCCAGTCAATAAAAGCCGATATCTCACCTTTACGTCTCAGAGTGAGTTATTGATGGTGCATCACCAGGCACATCGACAGTGCTTCTCTCTATAGATGCTGCCTAGCCTGCTGTGTTCTATCAGCATTTTGTGTGTGTTGTTGTTTGAATTTCGAGCATCTGCAGATTTCCTCGTGTTTGTTCTTTAAATTCACTACTGCGAAGCCTCTGCCAGTGATGCCTACACTGAAGAAGTTTAAATCTTCTCTTCGACGGGAGTTCAGTGAAACCCTCTCTCGCCGCTCCTCATCTATTGTTTTTTCAGCTTTTCAACTTTTCGATCATATTTTGAAGTCCTGATGAAGGGTCTTGACCCAAAATGTCAACAGTGCTTCTCCCTATAGATGCTGCTTGGCCGGCTGCGTTCCACCAGAATTTGTGTGTGTTGCTAACACTGAACTTTCCCTATCTCACTTTTAAACATCCACCATTTGGGGAGTTGAACTGTGACCATCACTGAGCAGGACTACTCGAAGAGAGCTACCTCTTCAATCAGGTCAGCACACAAGTTCAAAGAGGCAGAAATTCGTGGCAGTTTTTCGGAGTTGGATGTGACCAATCACCAAGCAGATTCATTAGAAAGGGTGAATAAAAATATTGCAACTCCAAGCGGAGTGGCCGTTGCTGTGAAAGTCAGTGTTTGGGCATCTGGCAGATTTCTCTTTTTGTTCATCCCTTGTTTGTTAGGACAGAGTAGTGTGGTGAGGCCAGCTGGTGGCACTATGGCATCAGCACCTGAGTTCGAATCCAAGTCGGGCCACCCCCACGCACGCTTTCCATCCGTGCCGGGTTGAGCGTCGAGCTAGCCACTCGGCCTTGTAAAAAAACAAGGGTCGAGTCATGAACATTCATATCGTGACCCAGTTAATCTGAAAAGAGACCGATCCTGACACCACGCACCAGACAAGAAAGGCTGACTGGTGTGACACGCTAAAAAAAAGTGTGGTGAGAATGGTTCCAGGGGCAGTGTTTTCCACTGTGTGTGAGATATGGGAATTCTGGGAGACCTTCACCAGAATACACATGCACCAGGTGCACTGAGCTGTAGCTCCTGAGAAAACAGATTAAGGAATTGCAGCTGCAGCTTGTTAACCTTTAGCAGAATGAGGAGGTGATAGATAGGAGGTACAGGGAGGTAGGAGACAAGTAACTGGGTGACTGTCAGGAGAAGGAAGTGCAGAGTACTCCAGTGGCCATTCCCTTCACTTTAGAAACTATTGAGGGGTCAACCTACTGGTGGGAGCCACACTGATAGGGTCTCTGGCAACCTCTGGAGCTGTGGCTCAGAAGAAGAGAGGTGAAGTGGACTGCAGTGGTGATAGGAGATTCCATATTCACCAGGGCCACAGCATTCTAAAGAGGGAGGGTGAGCAGTGAGAAATCAGTGCATATTGGCACCAATGATGTAGTTCGGAAAGGTGAGGAGGTCCTTAAGAGAGATTTTAGGGACCTAGGTAGAAAGCTGAATCGGTGAAAAGACAATCGGTGGAAGTTGTGTACTTGGATTTTCAGGAGGGCTTTGACAAGGTGCCATAGTATTATGGGAAAGATGTTAGCTTGGAAAGAATATTGGCTGATTGGTGGGAGGCAAAGAGTGGGAACAAAAGGAGTCTTTGCTGGTTGGCTGCCAATGACTAGTGGTGTTCCACTGAAGTCTGTATTGAGACCATTTTTATTTTACATTGTTTGTCAATGACTTGGTGTTGCAAGGAGGTGGCTGGAGCGGCTGGGGGCGGACCCAAGTGCAGGACACAGACACGGAGATAGACTTGGACTTGACGAGGACCTCGGAACCAGGACTTGGAACTTGACTCGGACTCAGAGCCTTGGGACTGGGACTGGACCGGACTTGAACTTGGAACTGGGACTCGGACAAGAAGCCAGGACTTGGATTTGGATTCAGACACGGAATGACAAAACAACGATAGTCCATTCGAGTAGCTGCAAATGACCTGCCTACTGAGCTGGATACGAGATGACTAAACGATGACAGTCCATTCGAGTAGCGGCAAATGGCCTGCCTACTCAGCTTGATACGAGATGACAAAATCCAAACCACAACAGTCCATTCAAATCTCAGCTCGGATCGCAGCTGGCCATGGAAACGGCAGAGTTTGTACCTTTGGCTTGGAGTGGCAGCAACTCAGCTGGACATGAAAATAAACAAATCCACAAAGCATTCCCAGGCACCAGAGCCACTTGGAGTCCATAATGAATGGGGACCCAAATCGGGCACAACTGCACTTGCTCAGGTGATGGTCCAGCACTGAGTAGCTGTAAGCTGAGCTTCTGTGCTCCCCGGCTCAAGGCACCCAATGGACCACAGGGAAAAGGAAATAACTGGAATAAGGTGACAACGGACCACACTGTGACACTTCGATGATGGAATTGATAGCTTTGTGGCCATGTTTGCAGATGATACAGAGATAGGTAGAGGAGCAGATAATGCTGAGGAAGCAGGAAGATTGCAGAGGACTTTGCAGGATCGGAGAATGGGCAAAGAAGTTACAGATGGAATACAGCATCAGGAAGTGTATGGTCATGCACTTTGTTAAAAGAAATAAATCGGTAAACTATTTTCTAAATGGTTCCATGGTTTGGTATTTCCATTTAATATCAGAGAATGTATACAGTATACAACCTACAGTTCTTATTCTTCTCAGACATCCACGAGACTGAAATAAACCCCCAAAGAATGAATGACAGAAAAATGTTAGAACCCCAAAGCCCCCTCCCCCTCCCACGCATAAGCAGCAGCAAAGCCTCAAACCTCACCCCTCCCCTGAACCCCACAGTGGCAGGCATCAGGACCCACCACCCGGCAAGCAAGTGGCAGCAAGCCCCCACAGCACGATCCTGAGTCCAACAAAACCCAACAATTCGACATGCTGCAGGCTCGCTCACTCTCTCATTAACAAGGGAAGGCGAGATTTCACTCTGTCCACAATGAGAGGGGAGACCAACAAACATCTTCCTGTTACAATCTGCAGCACTGCTTTTATTCTGAGCTTCTCTGACTCAAGAATCGGCAGCAAACTCCAATTCCCCACCACCGAGAGAGAGAGTGATTGGCTGAATGCAGAAGCTGCCGACAGCCGCATCCACTGTTGCAATGTTCTGTTCTCCCACGATGCCTCAGTTACCAACACCAGCGAGGAATCAAGTTCATTGGGCTGCGCAAGGCCGCAACTCGTAGGCGCACATCTTCCAAGCCACGCCTGGAGATATCAAAACAGCTGGTTGGCGAGCTCCTGAAGCAGGAACCCACCATCATAATTAACCGTAATTTGAGGGTTGCTCTAGATCACGAACTTTGACAGAACTTCAGAGTGGATGTCAAGAGTTACAATTCAAAAATCTGAGGTGCAAAGGGGTTTGGGCATCATTATGCAGGAGTCTTTAAAGGTTAATTTGCAGGTTGAGTCATTTGTGAGAAAGGCAAATGTGATGTTAGCATTTATTTCAAGAGGAATAGAATGTAAAAGCAAGAATGTAATGCTGAGTCTTTATAAAGCACTAGTGAAGCCTCACTTGCAGTATTGTGAGCAGTTTTGTGCCTCTTATCCAAGATAGGTTGTGGTACTATTGGAGAGGGTTCGATGGAGGTTCACAAAATTGATTCTGGGATTGAAAGACTTGCCGTAAGAAGAGCGTTTGATGGTTCTGGACCTGGACTCACTGGAAATCAGAAGAATGAGGGGTGACCTCCTTGTCAACTATTGAATGTTGTAAGGCCTCCATAGAGTGGATATGGAGAATATATTTCCTATGGTGGGGGAGTCTAGGACCAGAGGACACAGCTTCAGAATAGAGAGGCATCATTTTAGAACAGAAATGAGAATTTTTTTAGCCAGAGAGTGGTGGATCTGTGGAATATGTTTCAACAGGCAGCTGTGGAGGCCAGGTCATTGGGTATATTTAAAGCAGAGGCTGAAAAATTCTTGATCAAGTCAGAGCAGGAAGGGATCTGGAGAGAAGGCAAGAAAATGGAACTGACAGGGAAATAGACAATAGACAATAGGTGCAGAAGTAGACCATTCGGTCCTTCGAGCCTGCACCGCCATTCTGAGATCATGGCTGATCATCTACTATCAATACCCGGTTCCTGCCTTGTCCCCATATCCCTTGATTCCCCTATCCATAAGATACCTATCTAGTTCCTTCTTGAAAGCATCCAGAGAATGGGCCTCCACTGTCTTCCGAGGCAGTGCATTCCAGACCCCCACAACTCTCTGGGAGAAGAAGTTTTTCCTTAACTCTGTCCTAAATGACCTACCCTTTATTCTCAAACCATGTCCTCTGGTACTGGACTCTCCCAGCATCTGGAACATATTTCCTGCCTCTATCTTGTCCAATCCCTTAATAATCTTATAAGTTGTAAGCAGATCCCCTCTCAATCTCCTTAATTCCAGCGTGTACAAGCCCAGTCTCTCTAACCTCTCTGCGTAAGACATTCAGGACATCCCAGGAATTAACCTCGTGAATCTACGCTGCACTTCCTCTATAGTCAGGATGTCCTTCCTTAACCCTGGAGACCAAAACTGTACACAATACTCCAGGTGTGGTCTCACCAGGGCCCTGTACAAGTGCAAAAGGATTTCCTTGCTCTTGTACTCAATTCCCTTTGTAATAAAGGCCAATATTCCATTAGCCTTCTTCACTGCCTGCTGCACTTGCTCATTCACCTTCAGTGACTGATGAACAAGGACTCCTGGATCTCTTTGTATTTCTCCCTTAGCTAACTCTACACCGTTCAGATAATAATCTGCCTTCCTGTTCTTACTCCCAAAGTGGATAACCTCACACTTATTCACATTAAATGTCATCTGCCAAGTATCTGCCTGTATTGTATTTTTTACTATTATTATGTATTGCATTGTACAGCTGCTGCAAAGACAAATTTCACAACATATGTTGGTAGTATTAAACCTGATTCTGAGTTTGATTATCTGCACAGAACTAGCCAGATCCTTGCTTAGTCTATCTAGTAACTCCTTGTATAGGACTGATGTCTGAGTTATATTGCAAATCACTCTTACATTAACTAGTTCAAATTGAAATGGATTGATTCTAACAACCTCCAATTAGGCTGCCCTCGAGCTACTGACCTGAATCAAATGACTCTTTCTTGGCAAATCACCAAAATGAGAAAAAGCCAGACCACAAGTCTTACTACTTATTGACTACTAAGTCACTACTTTTAGTTCGAAGTTGGATATATAAGCACTTAATAGATGTGAATAGTACTTTCAAGGTCAGTCTGCAGTTTGAATAGCTAATCATTAATAGACAGAGACTCAGCAATTAAATAGCCAAAGTTACATAAGCAGTTCAGTATATCGCTGTAAATCAGTGTTAACTGACATGCAGTATTAATTAGAAGAACAAGAAATGGATAAGATTAATTTGGAGTTAAACGCCTCCATACTAGACAAGTTAACAATATTAGATAGTCCAGTCTATTGACTAGGTCAGGGTATGTGTTCAAAACTTGAAAGTTTCCAACACTTGTATTCTCAAGTCTTTCAGGACAGTGTGACTGAGTTGAACTCCTTTTGCTCTTGGGATATAAGCATCTTCGTCTGACCCATTGAATAAATAAACCCCGTGGTGGTGATGTTACTGCAGGTCTGGCTTGAACTCGCTATAAACAAGGTGAGCAATATTTAAGCAGCCAACTCTTTTGCTTTCCTCCTTTCAGAAAGTTGCACCTTTAAATGACAGACTCAGTAACCATCTACTGTAATTACATTGAACTTTGAATTTCTGTCTGAGCAACCTTAAACAGGCTATGCCTGTGCTTGGACACTTGGTCCAGAGATAGGGAAATCCTTGTTCTAAAAGGTTAGAAAAGCCAACAGACTCCAAGAGGATCTGACAAAGAGAAGAGATCCTCAACTTTGGGCAGCATAGCAGAGCAGCAGGTAGAGTTGTTGCCTCACACCCCTCATGTCTTCAGTCCTGATCTCCAGGGCTGTCTGTGTGGAGAGTGACCACACCTGCATCTCGGTAGTTTACTGAGCACTGTAATTTGCCCTGGGTGAGCTGAATAGAATATGGAGAGAATAAAAATGGAATTACTGCAGCATCACACAAAGTTTTGAAGAAACTCAGCCTCTATGGAAAAAGAGTAAATCGTCAATGTTTGAGGCGGAGACCTTTCATCGGAACATCAGTTGACAGTTTTCTCTTGTCAAAATGTCAACTGTTCACTCTTTTCCATAGATGCTGCTTTATCTGCTGAGTTCCTCCAGCATTTCCTATGTGTTACTTTGCATTTCCAGCATATGCAGAGTTTCTTGTGATTGGAATTAGTGTAGGATTATGTAATAGCACTTACTTAGTGTGGAAGTAAATGTAGAACACAGAGGGAGGCTGTGGGAACTATAACAAAGTGTAAGTGTGCAGTTAATGTAAAAGAGTGATTGTTGGTTGCTGTTGTTCCAATGGGCTGAAGAGGCTGTTCCCATGCTGTATAATTCTATATCTTTGTGATTCTATCCCTCCGTGAGCTGCCTTAATGATGAACGTTATAATGAGTACTGATGGTGAGAAGAAAGGCCTTTGGTTTTCTGCATTAATTCCAAAGAGAAGCTTCTTGCATTCAATTAATTAATCAATAGTATTCATGGCTTTTTCTTGATCCCTGCCTCCCTATCAGCATTGACTGTTTAATGATTTCTGGAATTCAGAGGGACATTGGTCCTTAATACAGTCAGATCAGATTGTTCTGTACACTATATCCCAGTCAGTGTTTTAATCAAGACAACTGTGGAAGAACAGCCTATACTGATATTAATCCTTTGAGAAGCAAAAATAAAATGCTGGAGAAATTCAGCAGATTAGACAGCATGTGTTAAGGGTAAAGAATTATCAGCCTTTCAGGTGGAGAACCTGCATCAGAATTGATAGAGGGTTTTGACCCGTAAGGCTGGCAATTCTTTCACAGGGATGAAGTTTGTCCCACTGAATTCCAACAGCAGCTTGCTTTCTGCTCCAGATTCTATCATAAAACCATAAAACTATAAGGCATAGGAGCAGAATGAGGCTATCATCGTCATCGGACTCATCCAGAACAGTGATGAGTCTGCATATCGACAGCAGGTGGACCAACTGGCGCTCTGGTGCAGTCGGAACAATCTGGAGCTGAACACGCTCAAGACAAAGGAGATGATAGTGGATTTCAGGAGACATCCCCCCGTTATGTCCCCCCTCACAGTCCTCGGCAGCCCTGTGTCCACCGTGGAGAACTTCAGGTTCCTGGGAACCACCATCTCTCAGGATCTGAAGTGGGAGCAGAACATCAGCTCCATCCTGAAGAAGGCCCAGCAGCGGATGTATTTCCTGCGGCTCTTGAGGAAATATGGTCTGCCTCAGGAATTGCTGCTGCAGTTCTACACTGCAGTCATTGAGTCTGTCCTGTGCACCTCCATCACTGTGTGGTTTGGAGCCGCCACCAAGCAGGATAGAACCAGACTACAGCGCACAGTGAGGACTGCCGAGCGCATCATTGGAGCCTCCCTGCCCTCTATTGTGGACCTGTACTCTTCCAGGTTGAAGAAGAGGGCGGGGAACATCATAAAGGACTCCTTCCATCCTGCGCACAGACTGTTTGAACTGCTTCCGTCTGGTAGGCGCTTCAGATCCCTCCAGACTAAGACTAATAGGCACTGGAGAAGTTTTTTCCCTACTGCGGTCACTTTGCTGAACAGTTAACTGCCGGTTAACTGTCGGCTAACTATTACTTGGATTGCACTACCTGTATGTATAATCTATATTTTCATTTATATTTATCATTATTATTGTTATGAGCAGAGAGACAACATCTGCCGGAAGTAAATTCCTTGTATGTGTACAGGTACTTGGCAATTAAAGTCTGATTCTGATTCTGATATAGTCTGCTCTACCATTCAATCATGGCTGATCCTTTATCCCCCTCATCAGACCCTCCCCCCGACATTCTCTCCACAACCTTTGATGCCAGGTCCAGTCAAGAACTGATCAAGCTCTGCCGTAAACACCTCTAATGACAAGACCTCCACACCTGCCAGTGGTAACAAATTCACCACCCTCTGGTTAAAGAAATTTCTCCACACACCTGTTTTAAATGGATGCCCATCTATACTGAGGTTATGGCCTCTTGTCCTAGACTCCCACATCATGAGAAACTTCCTTTCCACATCAACTCTGTCTAGGCCTTTCAACATTCGAAAGGTTTCAATGAGATAACCCCCCCCCCCCCATCTTTCTAAATTCCTTCGAGTACAGATCAGGAGCCATCAAATCTTCCTCATAACATAAGCATTTCATTCCCAGAATCATTCATGCAAACCTCCTCTGAAACCTCTTCAATTCCAGCACATCTTTTCTTAGATGAGGAGCCCAAAACTGTTCACAATACTCAAGGTGAGACCTCACAAGAGCCTTCTAAAGCCTCAGCATCACATCCTTGCTCTTATATTCTAGACCTCTTGAAATTGATGCTAACATTGCATTTGCCTTCCTCATCACTGACTCAACCTGCAAGTTAACCTCTAGGGTGTTTTGCACAAGGACTCCCAAGTTCTTTTACATCTCAGATTTTTGGATTTGCTCCCCATTTAGAAAATAGTCTGCACATTTATTTCTTCTACCAAACTGCATTTTCCAACATTGTATTTAATTTGCCACTTTCTTGTCCACTCTCATAATCTGTCTAAATCCTACTGCAGCCTACCTGTTTCCTCAGCACTAGCTGATCCTCCACCAATCTTCATATCATCTGCCATCTTGGCAACAAAGCCATAAGTGGTCCCAACATCAACCCCTGCAGAACACCACTAATCACTGGCATCAACCAGAAAAGTATCCTTTTATTCCCTCTCACTGCCTTCTACCAATCAGCCAATGCTCTAACCATGCCAGTAACTTTTCTGTAATACCATGGGCTCTTAACGTGGTAAGCAGTCTCATGTGTGGCACCTTGTAAAGGGCCTTCTGAAAATCCAAATATAAAGGCATCACCTTTATCCATCCTACTTGAAATCTCAAAAAATTCCAACAAGTTCATCAGGCAAGATTTCCTCTGAAGGAAACCATGCTGACTTTGTCTGATCTTGTCCTGTGTCACCAAGTACTCCGTAACCTCATCCTTAACAATTGACTCCAACATCTTCCCAACCACAAGGTCAGGCTAACTGGTTTATAATTTCCTTATTCCTGCCTTCCTCCTTTCTTAAAGAGTGGAATTTTCAATTGCAATTGCAATTTTCCAGTCCTCCAGAACCATGCAAAGTCCAATGATTTTTGGAAGATCCTTACTAATGCCTCCACAATCTCTATCATTACCTCCTTCAGAACCCTAGGGTGCAGTTCATCTGGTCCAAGTGACTTATGTACCCTTAGATCTTTCAGCCTTTTGAGCACCTCTTCCTTGTAATTCTAACTGTGCCCACTTCTCTTCCCTTACACATCTGACACACTGCTAGTGTCTTCCACAGTGAAGATTACAGCAAAATACTCATTTAGTTCACCTGCCATCTTCTTGTCCCCCATTATTATTTCTCTGGCCTCATTTTCTGGCAGTCCTATATCCACTCTCATCTCTCTTTTATTTTTACAAACTTGAGAAGGCTTTTACTATCCTTTTTGATATTGTTTGCTAGCTTGCTTTCATATTTCATTTTACACTCCTAATGATCCTTACCTCTTCTATTTCCCATTGTAACCTGTGATCCGCATCTCACCTGTTGTTGGGAGGCCTGTATGTAACTCTGTCTGGGTCCTTTCACTCTTGCGATTTCTTAAATCAACTCATAAGGATTCAACATCTTCCGATCCTATGTCACATCTTATAAACTGATTCGATGCCATTCTTTATCAAAGGAGCCACTCCACTCTCTCTGCTTACCTTCCTATCCCTCCAATACAATGTGTTACCTTGGACATTCAGCTCCAAACTACAACCCTCCTTCAGCCATAATTCAGTGATGGTCACAACATCATACCTGACAATCTGCAACAAGATCATCCGCCTTATTTCTTATGCTCTGTGCATTGAGGTATAACACTTTGAGTACTGTATTCGCTACCCTTTTTGATTCTGCACCCTAATGCACTGATACTCACCCTGCTCACTGCACTTTTGTCCAATCATCTGCCTGCCCTTCCTGACATCTGACTGCACACTATCTTTGTATTTTTACCATCCATCCTATCCTGAGTCCCTTCACTCCAGTTCCCATCTCACTGCCAAATTAATTTAAACCTTCCCCAGCATCTCTAACAAACCTGCCTGTGAGAATATTGGTCTCCCTCAGTTTCAGGTGCAACCTATCCCTTTTGTACAGGTCATGCCTCCCCCCAGAAGAGATCCCAATGATCCAAGAACCTGAAGCCCTACCCACTACACCATCTTCTCAGCCGTGATTTATCTGCCAGATTATGCTGTTTTACTCACACTGGTGTGCAGCACAGGTAGCAATCCAGAAATTATTAACCTGGAGGTCCTGTTTCTCAGGTTTCTACCTAGCTCTCTAAATTCTCTAATCAGGACCTCTTTGCTTTTCCTTCCTATGTCATTGATACCAATATGTACCAAGACATCTGGCTGCTCCCCTTCCCCTTCCAAAATGCTGTGGACATGAGCCAAAACATCCCTGACCCTGGCACCTGGGAAGCAACATACCATCCAGTTCATGCCCACAGAATCTCCCATCTGTTCCTCTGATTACTGAGTCTTCTATCACTACTGTTCCCCTCTTCTCTCTCTTTCCTTTCTGCACCACAGACCCATGCTCTAGTCTCCGTGGCATTCCCCTGGGAGGTCATCCCCTCAAAAGTATCCAAAACGGTATACTTATTATTGAGGGGAATGGCCACAGCGATGCTCTGTGCTAACTGTCTATTCATATTTCCAATTTTCCTTACAGTCAGCCAGCTACACACTTCCTTCAACTTAGGGGCGACTACTTCCCTGTAACTCTGATCAATTATTTCCTCACTCTTCCGTGCAGGTCAAAGATCATCCAGATGCTGCTCCAGATCTCTAACGGTCTTCAAGGAGCTGCAGCTGAATGCACTTCACACAAGATGTGGTTCCCTGGAAGACTCCACTAGGTACAGTAAGAGAAAAAAAAAGAACATTAACAGAAACTTACCCAGAGCCAATGCCTCTTTCAAGCAGAAGCTTCCTTGAATCAAAGCCTGACACCCCCAGTCTCATGACTGGCCTACACACAGCAATGGCCTCCCTGCTTGTCCTTTTGGTACTTTTATTTAATTTGCTGTGCTCTGCTCCTGCCGCTGATTGGACCACCAGAAGGAACCCGACTGCCCCCAGAGCTCTTCTTCTAAACAAGTGTCATGGACCTGTGAGAAACCTTCTCACTGTGCTCTGTTACCACCTCTGACTGGGCTGTTGAAATTATCTGTGGCAAGAGCCAGGATCTCTGTGGAACCCCAGCTGAAAGAGGTAACAAAACTTTGTGAGACTCCTGTGAGGAGATTACAGGTCCAGATCATCCATGAAGAAGAATGGGAGTTGCAGATGTGAGGAAGATTCCATCTGCAGTGTGTTCAGAGAGCAATGTGAACTCCCATCCTATATTCTGACTGTGTGCACAGGTTCTTTGATCCTTCAAGCAAATGAGTACTGAGCAAGGGCTGGTTCTTTGACCATAAGAGATAAGAGTAGAATTAGACCATTCAGTCCATTGATTCCTCTCTGCCATTTAGTCATGGCTGATTCTTTTTTCTCAATCCCATTTTCTTGCCTTGCTTCCATAAGCTTTAACCCCTTACCAATTAAGAACCTATTAATCTCTACCTTACCTCTACCCAGCAAACACAGTCTTCACAGCTCTCTGTGGCAATGAAATCCACAGACTCACCACCCACTGGCTGAAGAAATGGTGCCCCATCTCATCTCTGGAAGGACTTCCCTTTATTTTGAGACTGTGTCCTTGAATTTCCTACTAGCGGAAGCATCCTCTCTATGTCCCCTCCATCAAGACCTTTAATCATTTGGTAGGTTTCATTAAGATCCCCCTCATTCTGCTGATCTCCATTGAATACAGGCACAAAGCCATCAAAAGCTCCTCATGTATTAATCATGGAATTCCTGGAGTCATTCTTGTGAATCTCCAGTGGAACCTCTCCAGGGTCATCAGATTTTTCTTCTGTAATAAAACACAAACTTGCTCACAATATTCTTAATGTTTTCTGCCCAGCATCTACAGTACAGTTCTTCTTTGAATGAAGAGCAGGTTTATTTTCCAGACCAATTAAATGGAAAATCTTGCTGAATTTGAATTTTGGGTTTTGCACTACAGCTGACATCACTTAGTTGAATTTGACACAGGAGAAACAGTACTGGCAGACATAAATCTTGGCCAAAATGACCTGAAACATAAATAATTGGTACTGAGACACTGAAACATGCACATTAATGTATTCAGAGAGCCTTGTTTTTCCATGTTGTGCAGATTAATGTCCAGATGACATGTTCAACTGGTACGTGTGGACATCCATGTCACTCCAAGATGGTTTGGATCGTCAGCATTTTTGGTTGAGTACCTGCAATTCACCACCCCAACATCATTTAGTCATCACAAACACAATATTTGTATTACTGATGGTACAATCCTGCCTCAGGATTATAACAGGCAGCAAATAAATGCTTTAGCAATAATACATGTCCAAACAAAGTCAGGAACGGGATGAGGGTTACAACAGGTGATAGTAAAAGCATGTCAAAAGGGCCATTACAATAGTCTTAGGGGATTTCAATGTGCTGGTAGATTGAGAAAATCACATTGGTGCTGAATCCCAAGAAAGAGAATTTGTAGAATGTCTACAAGATGGGTTTTTAGAGCAGCTTGCGGTTGAACCCAATAAGAGTAGAGCAGTTCTGGATCGGGTGTTGTGTAATGAACTGGATCTGATTAGGAGGCTTAAGGTAAAAGAACCTTTAGAATTAGGAAATTTTTAAAAAACGAATGAAAAAGCCAGTAGGATGGAGAGATGAAATATGAAGGCAAGCTAGCAAATAATATCACAGAGGATATGAATTTTTTTCCTGATATATAATGAATAAAAGAGAGGCTATAGAAGATATCAGACCACTGGAAATGTGTGGAGGTTGTACATTCCCCCGGGCTGTGACCGAATGGGTTTCCTGACCTATTTCATTCCCTAACAGAGGATCCAACACTGCCTCTTCATTAGGTTCAACAACGAACAAGTGATATCTCAATGGGCAAATAAGACATTATGGACGGATAAGAGTACACCAAGGTGCAGGCTTCAAACAGATGGATGACCACCAGAAAATGAAAGGCAGTCAGTGCGTTATCCCTGTGGCCATTCCCCTCTCAACCAGGTATATCTCTTAGGAACACTCTCAGGGTGGAGGAACAACACCTCATATTGTCTAGATAGCCTTTAACCTGATGGCATGAACAGTAATTTCTCCTGGTCTTGCCACAATGAGACAATTCTCAGGGTGGAGGAGCCACACCTCATATTCCATCTAAGTAGTCTCCAACCTTATGGTAAGAACATCAAATTCTCTTCCAGTATTTTTTCTCTTCTCCTTCCCTCTTCTTCTGTTCCCCACTCTGGCCTCTTACTCCTCCTCACCTGCCTATCACCTCCTCCTGGTGCCCCTCCTTCTTCCCTTTTTCCCAAGGTCCACTCTCTTCTCCTGTCAGATTCCTTCTTCTCCAGCCCTTTACCATTTCCACCCACTTGGCTTCACCTATTACCTTCTACCTTGTCCTCTTTCCCCACCCCTTACCCTTTTATTCTAGCATCTTCCCCCTTCCTTTCCAGTCCTGAAGAAGTGTCTTGGCCCAAAATATCAACTATTTATTCATTTCCATAGATGCTGCCTGACCTGCTGATCTCCTCCCGCATTTTGTGTGCATTACTCTGAATCCAGCATCTACAAATTCTCTTGTGCTTATGATCTGTTCCAGCTTATCTCCCTGTTTATGCCTCTTAGCATACTGTTGAGAGGGATGTTCTTTCGGAGGCCAATAGCAGTAGTCAGGTTCTTGGCACTGTGACTGACTCTGAGTCTCAGAGGCAAAGGGTGCAGTCAGACAGGGCCAGAGTGACAGGAGACTCAATAGTGAGAGGAACTGCAGGAAGAGACACTGGGATGGCGTATTGCCTTTTGGATGTCAGGGTCAAAGTTCAAAGTATATTTATCATCAAAGTACTTTTATGATATCATATACAATCCTGACATTCATTTTCTTGTGGGCATACACAGTAAATCTAAGAAACACAATAGAATTAATGAATGGCCACACCCAACAGGATGGACAAATGCAAAAAATGAAAGAGAAAAAAATCATAATACATAAATAAGCAATAAATATTGAGAACATGAGAAGAAGAATGAAAATGAAAATGAGTCTATAGGTTGTGGGAACATTTCAGTGATGGGGCAAGTGAATTTGAGTTGTTATCTCCTCTGGTTCAAGAGACTGAAGGTTGAGGCATAATAACTGTTCCTGACCCTGGTGGTGTGTATCCTGAGGCTCCTGTACCTTCTTCCTGATGGCAGCAGTGAGAAGAGAGCATGGTCTGGGTGTGGGGGTTTTCTAATGGTAGATGCTGATTTTCTGTGACAATGTAAATGATCTCAATGGTGGGGAGAGCTTTACCTGTGACAGACAAGGCTGTATCCACTACTTTTTGTCGGATTTTACATTCAATGGCACTGGTGTTTGCATACCAGGCTGTGATGCAATCTGTCAATATACTCTCTACCACACATCTATAGAAGTTTGTCAAAGTTTTAGGTGTCATGCCGAATCTAAGGAAGTAGAAGTGCTGCTAGACTTTCTTCATAATTGAACACTCTACGTGCAGGGTCCAGGACAGATCCTCCCAAATGTTTAGACTGAGGAATTTAAAGTTGCTTATCCTCTCCACATCTGATCCCTCAATGATAATTGCCTCAGGACCTCTGCTTTGTTTGTCCTGAAGTCAATAATCAACTCCTTGGTCTTGCTGACATTGAGTGAGAGGTTGTTGTTGTGGCATCACTCAGCTAAATTTTCAGTCTCCTTCCTATATACTCATTTTTCACCACATTTGATAGAGCCAACAACAGTGGTGTCATCAGCAAGGAATCCAGGATGCCTCTAAACAGCTGCAAAAAAAAAGACTGAGGTCATATTACACATTGGTACAAATGACATACAGTAGGTAGAAGAAGGAAGGAGCCATACAGAATGAGTTTAGGGAAGTAGGTAAGAAGTTAACAAGCAGGATCTTAAGGGTAGTAATCTCCAGGTTACTCCCAGTGTCATATGCTGATAAGGTCAGAAGTACAAAGATAGGGCAGCTGACTGTGTGACTGACTTGTTGGTGTAGGAGGTCTTGGACCATTAGGTTTCTTTCTGGGGTAGAGGCAACCTGCACAAGAAGGATAGTTGTGCTTGAATGGCACAAGGATGCATATCCACGCAGGGAAATTTGTGAATGCCTCCCAGGAATGTTTAAACTAGGTTGGCAGGGATGGAGCTTTGAGCAGGAGCAAGTCAGGGGATAAAGCAATAGCAAGCAAACAAGAAGAAATGTATTAATCAGGATAGGCAGGGGCACAGTAAAGGCAGGGAATGAAACTCCCTTTATTACAAGGCCAGTAGTTTAAGGTGTAAACTGCATGACAGAAAATGGTTTACTCCAAGGACATGTCTGACAGAGAAGCAGGATGGGCAGCTCAATACTGAAGGACACAGCTGTGAAGTGAAGAAGGGTTTTTCCCTTCCTGATAAGGGAGGACTTGATTTCAGTACATTGGTATGTCTTTGTTGGGGCATCATCCTATGAGACTGTATGGGGAAAACTTAAAATCAAGAAGGTGGGGATCACTCGGGGGTGGGGGGGGATGGTGGTATTATAGATCCCCAATAGTCTGCAGAAAAATGGCTCAGAGTAGTAAAAATAAAAAATACAGTGTATTAGTGAGACTGGGAGGAATTTCTGAAATGTGTTCAATGAAATTTCCTGAGTCAATATATATTTGTATATACGTGGTAGCATAGCAGTTAGCGCAATGTTATTACAGCTCAGGGTGTCAGGATTCAGAGTTCAATTCTGGCATCCTCTGTAATGTTCCTTCCCATGGAATGTGTGGGTTTTCTCCAAGTCCTCCAGTTTCCTCCCACAGTCCAAAGACATATGGGTAGTTATGGGCACAATGAACAATCAGTGATTGATCGTAAATTGTACTGTGATTAGGTTAAGGTTAAATTGAGGTTGTCGGGAGTTTCAATGCAGTGTGACCCATAAGGTTGGAAGGGCTGATTTCATTCTGTACCTCCAAATAAAAATGAAACCATAAAATATACAGAGGGCCTTTCATGGAAGTATGAAGCAAGGCAAGTAACTGAAGTGGCAGTCAGGAAGCACTTTGTCACTAATGACCATAAATCTATAAGTTTGAAAATGGTGATGGAAAATGATATGACAGGTCCATCTTAGGATCCTAAACTAGAACAAGGACAACTCTAGGAGAATTAGGCAGGGTCTACCAGAGGTTGATTTGGTGAGCGTGTTTGAAGGGAAATGAATGAGAGGCTTTTAGGAGTGAGATACCAGAAGTCCAAGAGCACCATCTTCCTGTTAGGGTGAAAGTTAAACATGGCAAGTTCACTGAACTTTAGCAGACAACAGGTACTGAAGCCTAGCTGAAGAAAAAAAAACATAAGCATATACTGGGGTTTGGAGTTTGGGGATGAGTGAATCCCCTGATGACTACAAAAAGATAAAGAATACCTAAAGACAGAAATCAGGAGGGCAAAGAGGAGGAATGACGTGGATTTGGATGGTAAGGTAAATAAATCCTAAGAAATTCTAGTGTTATATTAGACTAAAAGAGATAACTAGGGAGAGGGATTGCCTTAAAGATCACCTAGGCCATCTATGTTTTGAGCCACAGGTGGGATTTTCAATGTGTTTTTCTTGGTGTTTACTGAGAGAAAAATATCTGGAGGACCTTCATATTGCTGGGCAGGAGATATCCATGTTAATATGGGGAAACCCCTTGGGCTTGACCAAGGCATCCATGAAATTTGTGGGAGGCCAGAGAAGAAAATGTGGCAGCCTTTGTAGGAATATATGGTGTGAGTTTCTGAGAAAAATGAGAGAGGTGCAGGATAGATGTATTCCAAAAGTGAAGAAATACTCAAATAGCAAAATAGTGCAAACGTGGCTGACAAGGGGAGTCAAAGGGAATGTAAAAGTGAAAGAGAGGGCAAACAACAAAACAAAAACTATTGGGAAGACAGAGGACTGGGAAGCTTTTAAAAACCTACAGAGAGCAATTAAAAGAATCATTAGGTGGAAAAGATGAAATATGAAACCAAGCTAGCAAACAATATCAAGGTGGATAGTATAAGTCTTCTCAAGTATGTAAAAATAAAAGAGAGATGAGAATGGATAAAGGACTGCCAGAAAATTAGGCCAGAGAAATAATAACATCGGACAAGAAGGTGGCAGGTGAACTAAATGAGAATTTTGCTGCAGTCTTCACTCTGGACGACACCAGCAGTGTGCCAGATGTTGAAGGGTGTGAGGGAAGAGAAGTGAGTGCAGTTACTATTACAAGGGAGAAGGTGCTCCAAAAGCTGAAAGATCTAAGAGTACATAAGTCACCCGGACCAGATGAACTGCACCCTAGGCTTCTCAAAGAAGAAGTGGTAGAGATTGTGGAGGCATTATTAATGATCTTTGAAGAATCATTAGACTCTGGCATGGTGCCAGAAGACTGGAAAATTGCAAATGTTACTCCACTCCTTAAGAAAGGAGGAAGGCAGCAGACAGGAAATTATATACCAATTAGGCTGACCTCAGTGGTTGGAAAGATATTAGAGTCAATTGTTTAAGGATGAGATTATGACAAGATAAGATAGGACAAAGTCAGCATGGTTTCCTTATCGGAAAATCTAGCCTGATGAACCTATTGGAATTCTTTGAACAGATTACTAGTAGGATAGATAAAGGGGAGGTTTATGGATATTGTATATTTGGACTTACAGAAGGCCTTTGACAAGGTGCCACTTATGAGGGCCCATGATATTACAGAAAAGTTACTGGCATGGTTAGAGCATTGTCTGATTGGTAGGAGGAAGCCAGAGGGAATAAAAGGATCCTTTTCTTGTTGGCTGCCAATGATGAGTGGCATTCCACAGGAGGGGAGGGGTCGATGTTGGGACCACTTCTTTTTATGCTGTATATCAATGATTTAGATGATGGAATAGATGGCTTTTTTGCCAAGTTTGCAGATGACATGATAAATGGCAGAATACTTGGTAGTGTGGAGGAGCAGAGGGATCTGGGGGGTACATGTCCACAGATCCTTGAAAGTTGCCTCACAGGTAGATAGGGTAGTTAAAGAAAGCTTATGGGGTGTTAGCTTTCATAAGTTGAAGGATAGAGTTTAAGAGTCGCGATGTAATGATGCAGCTCTATAAAACTCCGGTTTGGCCACACTTGAAGTACTGTGTCCAGTTCTGGTTGCCTCACTATAGGAAGGATATGGAAGCATTGGAATGGGTACAGAGGAGATTTACCAGGATGCTGCCTGCTTTAGAGAGTATGGATTATGATCGGAGATTAAGGGAGCTAGGGCTTTACTCTTTGGAGAGAAGGAGGATGAGAGGAGACATGATAGAGGTGTACAAGATATTAAGAGGAATAGGTAGAGTGGACAGCCTGCGCCTCTTCCCCAGGGCACCACTGCTCAGTACAAGAGGACATGGCCTTCAGTTAAGGGGAGGGAAGTTCAAGGGGGATATTAGAGGAAGGTTTTTTTACTCAGAGAGTGGTTGGTGTGTGGAATGCACTGCCTGAGTCAGTGGTGGAGGTAGATACACTAGTGAAGTTTAAGAGACTACTAGACAGGTATATGGAGGAATTTAAGGTGGGGGGTTATATGTGAGGCAGGGTTTGAGGGTTGGCACAACATTGTGGGCCGAACGGCCTGTAATGTGCTGTACTATTCTGTGTCCTATGAAGATTGGTGGAGGAGGAGGTAGTATTGAGGAAGCAGGTAGGCTGCAGAAGGACTTGGACAGCTTTTGAGAGTGGGCAGGAAAGTGACAAATGAAATACAATGTTGGAAAATGTATGGTCGTGCACTTTGGTAGTAGAAATAAATGTGCAGACTATTTTCTAAACGGGGAGAAAATCCAAAAATCTGAGATGTAAAAGGACTTGGGAGTCCTAGTGCAGAACACACTAAAGGTCAACTTGCAGGTTGATTCGGTGGTGAAGAAGGCAAATGCCATGTTAGCATTCATTTCAAGAGGTCTAGATTGCAAGAGCAGGGATATGATGCTGAGGCTTTATAAGGCACTTGTGAAGTCTCACCTTGAGTATTGTGAACAGTTTTAGGGCTCCTCAGCTAAGGAAAGATATTCTAGCATTGGAGAGGGTGCAGAGGAGGTTCACAGGAATGACTCTGAGAATGAAAGGGTTATCATATGAGAAACATTTAAATGCTCCGGGTCTGTATTCGCTGGAATTCAGAAGGATTGTGGGGGGGGGGGGGTCACAGAATCTTGTTGAAACCTTTTGAATGTTGAAAGGCCTAAATAGAGTAGTTGTGGAAAGGATATTTCCCGTGATGGGAGAGTCTAGGTCAAGAGGGCACAGCCTCAGGGTAAAGAGGTGTCAACTTAAAACAGAGATGCAGAGAAATTTCTTTAGCCAAGAGGTGGTGAAACTATGTAATTTATTACCACAGGCAGCTATGGAGGTCAGGTCATTTGGTGTATTTAAGGCAGAAACTTGATAGTTTCTTGATTGGACACGGCATCAAGGTTACAGGGAGAAGGTAAGGGAGTGGGGCTGAGGAGGGGATAAAAGAATCAACCATGATTGAACGACGGAGCAGACTCAATGGGATAAATATCGTAATTCTGCTCCTTATGTGCTTCATCATTTGCCACTGGTGAAGATCCAGAGGAACGGAAGGTGGCTATTGTTACTCTATTGTTTAAAAAGGATAACAAGAAGAAGCCAGGGAACTACAGGCTTGTCAGCCTGACATCAGTAGTGGGGAGCTTGCTGGATGGAATTCTGCGGGACAGGATCTGCCAGCATTTGGGTAAACGATGTCAGATTAAGAGGAGTCAGCTTGGGGCTTTCTTTGAGTGAAAGATTACATATGTACATAAACTTAATGTAACCCATTTTTTACTATTTATTTATCATGTATTTCATTGTACTGCTGCCATAAAGTTAACAAATTCCATGACATCTGCCAATGATATTAAATCTAATTCTGATTCTAGTTTCTAATAAACTCAAAAATAATAGCCTGAAGCCATTCTTGATCTCACCAAATCGGCTCAGTGCTTGGAGTGATCCAACCTTGTACCCGGGTTGGGTGGATGGGAATCAAAACTCCGCCACATCTACTCCTCTCCAAATTATTCATTCCAATGGTGACAGTGATAACAACTCCATTTGCGGCCATATTTTGAACACATTGTTGTCTTTGCAAAGCTCCCACACAGCCCATCCTTTGAATCAACTTCACCTCCACTTGCTTCTTCATTGTTTGCAGTGATAGCTGACCACAATGTATTTCAGAAAAGGTGTTATTGGTAATGTTTTTTGTCACATTTCTTGCCTTCTGATCTAATAGTAAGCTGCCACACAACTTCAGCAGTGCCATCTTAAATGGGAACATTTTCAGTCTTTCTTAAACAACAGAACAGCATTGGCTCAAATCCTCTCGTACTCACCTGTCACTAAGGATGATTTATATGTCTCTGCTAGGGCTCTTGCAGTTTCCACACTTGTCTCTTGCAGGGTCCAAGGTAACACTTTGTCAGGTTCTGGGAACTTATCAATCTTAATTTGCCTCAGGAGTTCCTCCTCTGTAATCTGTATAGAGTCCATGAAGTCAATGCCACTTTGCTTTCATTTCTATAGACTTTGTGTCCATCTCTTCAGTAAAATATGGAAAAAATGATTTAAGATATCCCCAACTCTTTTGGCTGGTCACATAGTTTAGTCTTGACCCAAAACACCAGCTATTTACTTTTTTCCATGCTGCCTGGCCTGCTGAGTTTCTCCAGCATTTTGTGTATGTGACCTGGATTACCATTCTGAACTTCCAGAGGACCAATTTTGTCCCTTGCAATCCCTTTGTTCTTAAAATATCTTAATATCCCTTGGATTCTTCTTCACCTTGTCAGCTAGTGCAACCTAATACATTTCTTTTAGTTTTTCTGATTTTGTTCTTGAGTGTTATTTTGCATTTCTTATACTCCATAAGCTCCCCATTTGTTCCTACCTGTCGTAGCTGCTATGCACCTCCTTTTGTTTTAAACAATATCTCTTTAAAACTTAATTTCCCTCCACCTGTTACCTTTACCTTTTACTCTGACAAGTACATACAAGCTTTGACTCTCAAAATTTCACATTTGATGGTCTCCCACTTACCAAGTACACCTTTGCCAGAAAGCAACCTGTCACACTTGAAAAATCTTTTCTGATACCATCAAATTTGGTCTTTCTCCAACTTAGCATCTCAAAATATATGCCAAACCTATCTTTTTCCATATTTACTTTGAAACTAATGGCACTGCGATCACCAGATGCTAAGTGTTCACCTACACAAACTTCTGTCTCCTGCCTTGTCTCTTTCCCCAATAGTATCACATACTGTCATTGGGATTTCTATGTACAGATTAAGGAAACTATCCTAAACCCATTTGACAAACTCAATCCCAGCTAGTCCTTTTGCAGTATGGAAGTCCCAGTCAATATGTGGAAAGATAAAATCACCTACTATAACAACCTTGTTTCTTGCAACAGACTATGATCTCTCTCCAAATTTGTTCCTCTACGTTCTCTTGGATAGGTGGGTGGTCTGTAATAAAGTTTCATTAACATGGTCATACCTTCAGAATTTCTCAGTTGTAACCATAACACCTCACTCACTGAGCTCTCCAGTCTGTCCTGATAGAACACTGCCATGACACTTCCCCTGATTCGTAAGGGCACCCCTCCTCCTTTAATTCCTCCCCCCGCTTTGTCACATCTAAAACAATGGAATATTGAGCTGCCAGTCCTGCTTCTCCTACAACCAATTCCATAATTCCAATTCATAATTCCAGGTCTTGATCCATGCCCTGAGTTCATCCACCTTTCCTCCAAAACTTCTTGCTTTGATGTTTGTGCAGCTCAGTACATTAGTCGCACCGTGCTCAACACTATGCTGACTTTGCCTGAGATCTTAACATCTGTCTCCACAACCTCTCCACTAAGTGTTCTGGCACTGGTGCCTATCCCCTTGCAACTTTCTTTCTCAAGACTTTTCCACCATTTAACAAGATCATAACTGACCACCCACCTTAACTCAATTTTTCTTCACTCTCTTCATAATGCTTCATGTACTTAATATGCCTATTAAGTACCTATTGATCTCAGTCTCAAGCACAATCAATGACTAAGCCTACATGTCTCTACAGGGTACAGAATTACAAGTCATATCTAGTCATCGATCTTTCCAGTACTGGAAACATCTTGGCTTTAGATTCTGCTCAAAGGCTCCCAGTTTCTCAGGTGCGTGAATCTGAAATCTCATGCTTTTTCCCATTGCTGCCACCCTACTCAAACCTCTTCTGCAGCCTCTCCAACAATCAATGTATTCTATTTCTACAAATGATTTTATGTAATTGTCATGTGTTCTACTTTACAACCCCTCTGTAGGTTAATTATATCATGCTGGAGCGGAAGACTGCCATGCAGGCAATTGGGTCCTCCCTATCTGTTCTATGCACTGCAAACTAGATATCACCTTCTCATTAACTTGAACCTGAGCTAAATATGGTATTGATTGCCTTCATACATTTCCTCAGGCTATAGTTCAGTGGATGCTTAAGACCAGTTCACTGTAATCTGTGCTGATTAAAGGCAACTGCGCATTTTAAAGTCAAGTACCACTGGAGTTGAAGAGGGTGCTGTAAGTCAATCCTGAGGACCACAGCTTGCTGACAGAACACCTGTCAATGGAAGTCTCCTACCTTCCAACTTAACATTAGAAGCTTCAAGTGATGAGGTAGAGAAGAGAGGAGGTGTCCTCCTCTGTGGATACACTGAAATGGCTATGGGACAGAGTGCAGTGGTGTCAAAGGAGCACAGCCCCGCAGAGCTAGATGTTGAGTCAGGAAAAGTCTGTAGGTCTCACACTTGCAATCAGGATATCTTTGAAGGCAATGTCCCATCCAGCTCCACCCTCTGTTCACTCCATTGCTTCCCTCCAATCACCTCAGACTGAACCGCTATTTCCAGCACAGAGATTGTAAGTCAAACAACAGTGAGGCTACATACATGTGCCTAACGTAGCTGAAGAGACCACAGAAACTCAGGCTGTCATAAGTAGACATGAGACTGGACCCAAATGCAGGACGCAGGCACTAAAGTACTGGGGGCAGGACAGGACAAGCTAGAGGACAGGACAAGGTGTGGAGACCGTGGTGTTTTGTGGAGACCATGGCGTTCAGAGATGACCATGACGTTCGTAGAGACAATGGAGTTCAGAGAGGATCCTGGAGTTCAGGGAGGATCCTGGAGTTCAGGGATGCTCTTGAGGCTTGGCTAGAGGCAGGGGTCTCGAGGCTTGAGTCTTGAGGCTTGTCTGAAGCTGAGGTCTAGAGGCTTGGTTTGAGGATGGGTTCTTGAGGCTGGAGTCTTGAGGCTTGCTTGGGGCTGAGGTCTTGAGGCTTGGCTAGAGGCTGGGTTCTTGGGACTAGGAATGCTGGGAGGATAGCCTCCTGGGTGGGCAGCAGAACTCCTGGGCAGGACCCAGACCTCCCAGGCAGGACACAGGGGCCTGGGCAGGTCGCGGGGTTCCTGGGCAGGTCGCAGGGCACAACCCGTCAGAGGTGAAAGATATGAAGGGGCAGAATTCCCCGCCGGGCAACAGCAATCCGGCCTGACTTACCTGACTGAGGCAAGGATAGGAAGGGGCAGAGCCCTCCGCCAGGCAATGGCAATCTGGCCTGGCTTACTCAACGGAGGCATGGAATAGGAAGGGAGTTCGGTCCAGGGTGACTTTAAGACTCACTGCGGCCGGAAGACTCGGTTGGACTATGGAGCAGCCCAGTCCATAACTCACTCACAGAACTCGTCGTACGGTGGTATTCCAAGCTGGGGCAGACAGGACAACCCCCTGACTATACTCTATCCCAGAGCCCCTTATATTCACAGCCAACTGATAGGCATCACGTGCACCTCCTTGAGCCTAACCAAGCTAAGATGATCCTCAGGTGTGACTACTTGAGTTCAAGGCAAAACGAGGAGCAGTTGAAGGACCCAGAGTCCAGAGTCTGTGGACCGGATCCAGAACTGGAATGTGGACTTTGGACTCGACCCTAACACAGGCAAGCTGAGGCCACTGAAGATGGTAATACCAATTCCCTGTTTCCCCGTCCTTCCACCTTCTCTGCCAAAGTGTGCTCTGCAGTTGGTGAGAGCATTCATCTCTCATACACTCTCATCATAACGTTATCACTCTATGTCTCATTTTCTCTATGTCCAGTGATGTTCCACAAGTATTGATGGTGGGATCTCTATTGTTTGGGATATATGCCGATGATTTGGAAGAGAAAGCAGATGCGTGGATTAGTAAGTTTGTAGATGATAATAAGATTTGTGAAGATGCGGACAGTGTACTGTAAAGAATATAACAAGGCATAGATCAGTCACAGAAATGGACAGAGAAGAGACAAATAGATAGAGAGTTAGATACTTTATTGATCCCAAAGGAAGATGCAGTGTCACTGTAGCATTACAAGTGCACAGATATACAAATATTAGAAGTAAGAAAGAATATAAAAAATAAGTTACCTTAAACAGTCCACCAGGAGTTGGGTCATCATTCCCCAGATCTAGGTTGACTCATTATAGAGCCTAATGGCCGAAGGTAAGAATGACCTTATATAGTGATCTTTGGAGAAGTGCAGTTGTCTTAGTCTGTTGCTAAAAATGCTCCTCTGTTCAGCCAAGGTGGTATGCAGAGGGTGAGAAACATTGTCCAGGTTTTCTGTAGAAACATAGAAACATAGAAAATAGGTGCAGGAGTAGGCCATTCGGCCCTTTGAGCCTGCACCGCCATTCAGTATGATCATGGCTGATCATCCAACTCAGAACCCTGTACCTGCTTTCTCTCCATACCCCCTGATCCCTTTAGCCACAAGGGCCATATCTAACTCCCTTTTAAATATAGCCAATTAACTGGCCTCAACTGTTTCCTGTGGCAGAGAATTCCACAAATTCACCATTCCCTGTGTGAAGAAGTTTTTCCTCATCTCGGTCCTAAAAGGCTTCCCTTTTATCCTTAAACTGTGACCCCTCATTCTGGACTTCCCCAACATCGGAAACAATCTTCCTGCATCTAGCTTGTCCAATCCCTTTAGAATTTTATATGTTTCAATAAGATCCCCTCTCAATCTTCTAAATTCCAGTGAGTATAAGCCTAGTCGATCCAGTCTTTCTTCATATGAAAGTCCTGCCATCCCAGGAATCAATCTGGTGAACCTTCTCTGTACTCCCTCTATGGCAAGAATGTCTTTCCTCAGATTAGGGGACCAAAACTGCACACAGTATTCTAGGTGTGGTCTCACCAAGGCTTTGTACAACTGCAGTAGAACCTCCCTGCTCCTGTACTCAAATCCTTTTGCTATGAATGCCAACATACCATTTGCCTTTTTCACCACCTGCTGCACCTGCATGCCCACCTTCAATGACTGGTGTACAATGACACCCAGGTCTCGTTGCATCTCCCCTTTTCCTAATCAGCCACCATTCAGATAATAAGCTGTTTTCCTGTTCTTGCAACCAAAGTGGATAACCTCACATTTATCCACATTAAATTGCATCTGCCATGAATTTGCCCACTCACCTAACCTATCCAAGTCACCTTGCATCATCTTAGCATCCTCCCCACAGCAAACACCGCCACCCAGCTTCGTGTCATCCGCAATCTTGGAGATGCTGCATTTAATTCCCTCGTCTAAATCATTAATATATATTGTAAACAACTGGGGTCCCAGCACTGAGCCTTGCGGTACCCCACTAGTCACTGCCTGCCATTCTGAAAAGGTCCTGTTTACTCCCACTCTTTGCTTCCAGTCTGCCAACCAATTCTCTATCCACATCAATACCATACCCCCAATATCGTGTGCTTTAAGTTTGCACACTAATCTCCTGTGTGGGACCTTGTCAAAGGCCTTTTGAAAATCTAAATATACCACATCCACTGGTTCTCCCCTATCCACTCTACTAGTTACATCCTCAAAAAATTCTATAAGATTCGTCAGACATGATTTTCCTTTCACAAATCCATGCTGACTTTGTCCGATGATTTCACCTCTTTCCAAATGTGCTGTTATCACATCTTTGATAACTGACTCTAGCATTTTCCCCACCACCGATATCAGGCTAACCGGTCTATAATTCCCTGGTATCTCTCTCCCTCCTTTTTTAAAAAGTGGGGTTACATTAGCCACCCTCCAATCCTCAGGAACTAATCCAGAATCTAAGGAGTTTTGAAAAATTATCACTAATGCATCCACTATTTCTTGGGCTACTTCCTTAAGCACTCTGGGATGCAGACCATCTGGCCCTAGGGATTTATCTGCCTTTAATCCCTTCAATTTACCTAACACCACTTTCCTACTAACATGTATTTCCCTCAATTCCTCCATCTCATAGACCCTCAGTCCCCTACTATTTCCGGAAGATTATTTATGTCCTCCTTAGTGAAGACAGAACAAAAGTAGATAGTCAATTGGTCTGCCATGTCCTTGTTCTCCATGATCAATTCACCTGTTTCTGACTGTAAGGGACCTACATTTGTCTTAACCAATCTTTGTCTTTTCACATATAGGGTCCTTTTTCCACAGCCTCCAGTGTGCTCAGTTTGACTCCTATAACAGAGCCAGCCTTTCTAATCAATTTATTGAGCCTGTTGACATCACCCGTGTTGATGCCCCAGCACATCACTGCTTAGAAGACTGTACTGGCAACAACATACTAGCAGAACATGTGGTGCAGAGTTTAATGGGGTTTAATCCAAGCAAGTGTTGCAGTTTGGGAGGTCAATTGAAAGGAGGAAGTTAATGGCAGGCCTCTTAATAAAACTGAAGTGCTGAGGGTTGTTGTGGTCCAGATCCATAATTTACTGAAAGTTTCAATCCCTTTACATTCCAGCTCACGAATTTAAGTGCACTAGCCATTATCAATTACTAATGCATAAAAGGCAGCAGGCATATGAAAAGTCAAGCAATATGATAGCAGTCTGGGAGCAGAAATGTAAGCATAGATTCGTGAAATCAAAACATAAACATGTCCTGAGCAATAAAGACAAACAATAAATACGTGAGTGATGTTGGAACTGGAAAACCTACCCCACACACAAAACTAGACGGCTACCAAAAAAAGCAGCTAGCTCTACCAAAAAAATTAACCCAAATATAACTTCCAGATCTGTGTCATTAACAGCAGTTCCGTATAAATACTCTAGCAAATAGTAACTAGTTTATGCACTAGAAAACATAACTACAAATTGGAACATCTTCTGCAGAAATATAAAACTTAATACAGAGAAAATCAAAAGAAAACCAAAACTAACCTACCCGCAAAAAATTATGGAAGAATAAACTAAGAGAAAGGGGAGAAAAAAAAGGGAGGAAGGGGAAAATTATAGATTCAAGAAGAGTACTTATCAACCATTTACAGAGAGGAAAAAAAATCAAAGATTAAAAGAAAAGGTGAAAAAAAAAAATAATCAGCAGTTAAACTGTGAACCAACAAACAGGGAGGCCTTCAAAAAAGACTTCAAACCTCCAAAACAAGTTACAGTCAATTGCAGAACTCTATAGATAAAGTTATACAAGAATAAAATAGATTACACAAGTACTATTTAAACGTCCATAGGGAAACATTAAGCACAGAATGTCTATTTAAAAAAGACACACCAAAACCAGGAAGAGATTGTCAACAGCCCTTAGAGTTTCAATAAATAGTGTCTGAGTAATTCAAGTAAAGTCTGAGTCCGGGAAAAGTAATTTTACTACGAGAAGTACTTATCCACCATTTTAGGAGGTCCGATCGGGTTCCGAAGATGGCTGGATAGCCGGAAGACTTGCAACAAATGCCTCAGCCTCCTTCACTGACTTAAACCACTTATATTTTCCAGTATTAAGCGTGATTTGTAAATCAGCAGGAGCGCGAAGAGAGGGTTTAAAACCACGATCAAAAAGCACTTTCATTACGCCTTTAAACTCAGCGCCTCCATAATCAGACGGTGTTTTATCTGGTATTGATGGAAGCATAAAATTACCAGTCGTGGGCGGGAGCCCAGAATTCCAGGGGGAACGTAGCTTTTCGAGCTCGGGCATATTCGGAAGCAAATCTTTCCCGAATATCTCACAGAGAAACTCGGTGAAAAACTTCACGGTTGATCCCTGTTCGGTGGCCTCTGACAATTCAAGAATTCTAAGGTTGCAAAGTCTGCTCCGATTTTCGAGATCGATCATTTTAGAAAGGAGTTTATTATTTTTTTCTTCTAGGCTGGAACAGAGAGTCTCCAAGTATCGAACACGACTTTCTAAATTTTCAGAAGTCGAATCAATGCGAGATAAATGTTCAGCATGTTCGTCCACTCTATCGTTGATCTGATCCAGTTTGGCTTCTAGCTGTTTGAAAGTGGTTCTAAATTCCTTTAAAATATCGTCGCGGTGTTGTTCCAACGCAGCGAGGGTCTCAGAAGGCAGAACTGGAACTTCCTTTCTCCCGGTTTTAGAACTCTTGCTAGACATTGTAAGGTAGATGTGTTCACAGGCAAGTAAAAGAAACCAAATAAAGTTCCTAATTAAGGTTTAACAAATGAAGACACTTAGTGCAAAGATAGTGAAAATAACGGAACAAAAGTTCAGAGCAGCTAAGCAATCGCCATCTTACCGGAAGTCAATTCACTGAAAGTTGTTGTCCAAGTAGATACAGTGGTACAGAAGCTGAGGGGAAGACCTGATAGAGGTTTTAAAAATATCGGTGGCATAGATAATTCTTTTCCCCAGGACAGAAATGTCAAACACAAGAGGACATGATTTTAAGCGTAGAAGAGGGAACACGAGGGGCAAGTTTTTCTATAATGAAGGAGGTACATGCCTGGAAACAGGCACTCTGGTGGTGCCCAAGAGCTCTTAGATAGACAAAGGACACATGAATATGAGGTAATGGTGGGATCTGGATGATACACAGGGAAAGGATATTTAATGTAGATTAGTTTCAGAATTGGCAGAATGCCATGGCTCATGTCCTGTACAGTGTAGTATTGCAAAATGTTCTACAGTATGTCTCGTACTAAGATGTAACCTGGTCTTGCGGTAGGTGAGAGGTAAGAAGATGAAGCTGATGTAATATCACATTAAATTGCCTTAGTTACTGGTACTTCACCCAGCAGCTCCCAGCTGATTGTGCCAGGGAGTAGGTGCCAGAGCCCTGGTGGATAGGTTAAAAGTCCTGCCATTATTAGTGTACTGTTACTTTACATTTGATCTATCAAACTGTTACACCTTACTCTTGGTAGGATTAAACTTCATCCGGCATTCTCTGCCCATTACTACAACTGACATACCGTATATCCCACTGCACTATCCATAACAGGACCAACTTTGTATTGTCTGTGAACTTGGTAACCCACTCATTTATGCTTTCACTTATACCAGTCACAAACAGCAGAAGTCGCAGATCCCTGTGAACAGCACTAATCACAGACCTCCAGCCAGAATAAGAATTGCCGACCACTACTTTCTGCCTTCTGTGGGTCAGTCATTTCTTAATCCAAATGACCAAGTCCCAGTGGATCCAATGCATCTCAGTCTTCTAGATGAGCCTACTATGAAGGATCTTTGTTACTAATTTCCATGCAGACAATGTCCATAGTTCTACTTCTGTCACATCTGTGATAAACACAATTAAGTTAGTAGGACCTCACACAAAGCCATGTCAACTGTCACTAATTAGGCGAGCACTAAAAATCCTTGTCCAAAGGATCCTTTCCAATTTCTTCTCTTCACTGACATGACAGGGCAGTCTTCATCCAAGAGTGTTACAACTCACTCCTGTTTTTAACAATGGCACGGCCCAACATATGTCACTGTTAGAGACGAGGTTTCTGGTGAACCAATCTGTAATCCCACTCCTAAGCCACTCAGACCAATGTTCAGCCAGAAATGTAGAGTGGTAACTCCTACTGAGAACCTGCCATGATAGAAGACAATCTCTAGTCAAGTTAATTCATTCCTTGTGATATTAAGGATTGCTGTAGCCACAGGTTAGGTTCATTGTGCAATGGAAAGTGCTAATAAGCTAGAAAGAGTACAGAAGAGATTTACAAGGATGTTGCTGGGACTTAAGGGGCTGAATTATGCAGACAGGTTGAGCAGGTTAGGACATTCTTCAGTGAAGCATAGGAGAATGACGGGGACCTTATAGAAGTATATAAAATTATGGCAGACATAGGTAGGGTTGATGGGAACAGCCCATTTACCAGGTTTGGGGAATCAAGAACTGGAAAGCCAGGGTTGAAGCTGAGAGATTTAACAGAAACCTAATGGATAACTTTTTCATCCAGAGGGTAGTGAGTATACATAATGAGCTGTCATATTAAGTAATTGAAGCAGATGTGTTGTACTTGGACAGGAACCAGGATAGGTAACTTGGAGGAAAATGGGCCAAATGCAGGCAAAGGAGCCTTGTTCATTTGGTAATCTTGGTCAGCATGGACCAGCTGGGTCAAGGCTTATGCTGCCTGATTCTATGAGTCTAGACCAACCACGTAACCACTTTGATTACAAATGCGGGACAACTTACCTCTTGATACCCCAAACCCTTTCCACTCTTGTCAAGATATTGTCAAGAGTGTGTTGGAACACTCTCTACTGGCTTGGATGAGTGCAGTTCCAACAAGTCTCAAGAAACTCCCTCCAAGTTAAAGCAGTCAACAACTAATGCCCATTTCATTACCAGAAGCATTTGTTCCCTACATTACTGGCACAGTTTGAAGCAATTTGGCATGTCAACAAAAACACTTAAAAACTTCAATAGTTGTACCATGGAGAGCATTCTGACAGGCTGCATCACTGTCTGCTATGGAGGGGCTACTGCACAGGACCAAAAGAGGCTGCAGAATGCTGTAAATCTAGTCAGCTCAATCTTGGGTACTTGCCTACAAAGTGCCCAGGACATCTTTAGGAAGTGGTGGCTCATAGAAGGACTTCCAGCACCCAGGGCATGCCCTTTTCTCCTCATTGTTACCATCAGGTAGGAGGTACAGAAGCCTAAAGGCAAACACTCAGTGATTCAGGAACAGCTTCTTCCCCTCTGCCATTTGATTCCTAAGTGGATATTGAATCCTTGGACACTACCTCACTTTTTTCCTAATAAACAGTATTTCTGTTTTTGCATGTTTTTTAATCTATTCAATATATGTAATTGATTTACTTGTTTATTTATTTATTATTATTTTTTTTTGTTTCTCTGCTAGATTATGAATTGCATTGAACAGTTGCTGCTAAGTTAACAAATTTCATGTCACATACTGTGATAATAAACCTGATTCTGTTACGGTGGTTATAGTATGCATTATCTGCAAAATGCACAGCAAATATTCACCCAGATCAGTCTAAAAGCCCTTTTTAATCCCGTAAAAACTAGAAAGTCCAGGTGAAAGGTGAACAGTATCATCCTGCAGATTCCACTCCTGGTTGCACACTGTCCAGATTTAGAAATCTATCACTGTTCTACACCACTCCTGGGTCTAAACCCTGTAACTCCCTGTCCAACTGCATTGTAAGGGTACCTTTACCAGAAAGATAGCAGCAGTTTGAGGCAGCTCACCTTCACCTTCTCCAGCATAACTTTGGGATAGGCAAAAGATGTTGACCTTGCTGGAGGTCATTCATGTCTTATATGCATAGATAGCAATTTAAAAAAAAATAAAGTCCAATACCTGCCCTGCACAGAGCTTGGTGCTGAAGGTAGAACACACCTTTTCCAGCATAGTCACCATAAGCAACTCGATTTCAAAACTGTGGACCCACACCCAACAGAAGATGGGAATTCCATCCTGTGGTGTGAGGAGCATGGATTTCTTGTTCTTTCCCAGCTGTGACCTACAACTGATGGTGAGATTTACAGACTGCAGTCCAAAACCAGGCTGCTTCGGCCCACAGTTGCCTGGGTGTTTCTGTGGGATGACCGCAGTCCCTCTCACTGTAGGCCGCCAGTCCCTGGGGGAACCACTGAATAAACAAAAAACAGCAGTACTGCTGTTAGTAGAGGTGTTTGGTCACAGCTCCAGAGGCCCAGGTTCAATCCTGATCTCAACTGTGGAGTTTACACGCTCTCCCTGTAACTGTGTGGGATTTGATTGGGTGCTCCAGTTTCCTCCTACATCCAAAAGACAATCCAGCTTGGCTATTAGCTACTGCAATTGCCTCTGAAGTGAGGGTGAGTGGTAGAATCTTGGGAGGGGGGAGTCATAGAAATATGAGGCGAATGAATTGGGACAATTGTAGCATTGGTAAAAATTGGTCTTTGATGGCAGCCATAGACTAAGTGGACCAAGGGCCTGTTTTCATGCCATGTGACTGTGTGCCTGGAGAGACAAAATGACCTGGATAACAGCTACTAAGGAAATGTTGCCTCTTTATCTTTTTATCTGAACTTATCCTTATTTGGAGTTTTGACCTAATTTGATAGAGACATACATCCAGTAGCCACTTTGTTAATGTAAATATCTAATCAGCAATCATATGGCCATGCCTCAATGCATAAAAGCATGCTGACATGGTCACGAGGTTCAGCTGTTGTTCAAAGTATACAACTCTGTAAGTTTCCTTCTCCTGGTAGCCATGAAACCAAGAAATTACAGAGATTACAGGTGAATGGCCAGACTGGTTCAAGCTGACAGGAAGGCAACAGTTAGTCATATAAACAGATTTTACAACAGTGGTGTGCAGAAGAGCATCTCTGAACACACTTCAAACCTTGAAGTAGATGGGCTACAGGAGCAGAACCATAAGACCATAAGATATAGGAGCAGAATTAGGCCATTTGGCCCATCAAGTCTGTTCCACCATTTCATCATGGCTAATCCATTTTCCCTCTCGGACCCAATCTATTGCTTTTTCCCCACATTCTTTCATCCCCTGACTAATCATGAATCTATCAACCTTTGCCTTAAATATACCCAAAACCTCCACAGCCTCCTGTGGCAACAAATTCCAGAGATTCACCAATATCTGGCTACAGGAATACTCATCTCCATTCTAAATGGATGCCCCTCTATTCTGAAGCTGTGCTCTCTGGTCTTAGGCTCCCCATCATTGGAAACATCCTCTCCACATCCACTCCATCAAGGCCTTTCAACATTTGATATGATTCAATTCGGTCACCCCTCAATTTTCTGAATTCCAGTGAGTACAGGGCTAGAGCCATCAAACATTCTTCCTATGACAAGCCGTTCAATCCTAGAATCATTTTTGTTAACCTTCTTTGAATCCTTTCCAATGTCAGCACATCCTTTCTTAAACTGCTCACAATGCTTCAAGTGAGGCCTCATACATCCTCAACACCATATTTTTGCTTTTATATTCTGATCCTCTCAAAATGAATGCTAACATCGCATTTGCCTTCTTCACCACAGACTCAACCTACAAATCAACCTTTAGGAAATCCTGCACAAGAACTCACAAGCACTTCTACCCCTTAGATTTTTGGATTTTGTCTCCATTTAGAACTATGCTAGAATAAATTGATTCTTGAAGATTCATTACTAATGCTTCCATAATATCTTCAGCACCCTCTTTCAGAACTCTGGGGTGTTGACCATCTGATCCAGGTGACTTAGCTGCATTCAGATTTTTCAGTTTCCCAAGAACTTTCTCCCCAGTTCACACACTACTGCCCCTGACACTCTAGAACTTCTGGCATACAGCTAGTGCTTTCCACAGTGAAGACTGATGCAAAATACTTAATCAGTTTTTCCCCTATTTCTATCTCTCCAGCATCATTTTCTAGTGGTCTGATATCCACTCTCGCCTCTCTTTTACACTTTATATATCTGAAAAAACTTCTGATATCCTCTTTAATATTATTGGCTAGCTTACTTCTGTATTCCATCTTTTCCTTCTTAAGTACTTTTTTAGTTGCCTTCTGCTGGTCTTTAAAAGCTCCCAATCCTCTAACTTTTGGCTCTATTATATGCCCTTTCTTTGGCTTTTATGTTGGCTTTCGCTTCTCTTGTTAGCCATGGTAATGTCATCTTATGTTTGAAGTACTTATTTGTCTTTGGGGTGCATATATCCTGTGTCTTCTGAATTGCTTCCAGAAATCCCAGCCATCGCTGTTCTGCCATTATCCCTGCCAGTGTTCTTTTCTGATAAATTTTGGCCAGCTCCTCTCTCATGCTTCTGTAGACCATGAAAGTGGCCATTAAGAATATTTACTGGAGCCTTGGTCAGAAGTGGGTTGCTATTCGGTGCCTATGGTTCAGTTGCCTCCATAAACTCAGTCGTAAAAAGAATACAGAATCAACACTATATGTATTGCTGGTGATTCTGGTAAGTTGTCTGGCTCCTTGGCCAAAAAGGTGCTCTTGATAATGATGTCCTTGTAGACTCACTCACTACTGTTGAAAGTGTGTTGCATGATATAGGCTGAGTCCCCATGACTACAAGTCTGGCCACATGCTGCATATTTTGCTGTAAACATAAGAATCCACTACAATTGTCCAGCTACTGAATGAGCACGGCATGTTTAATTTTCTCCAACAGACCACCGAGGTGGAGCATGACTTGCTTCCTTCGAGTAGGACATGCTGATCAGTGACCTCTTTTAGCAACAGTCATTCACAGCAGAAAGCACATATGACACATATAAGAGAGCAGTAGACATAGCCACACAGGAAAAAATATTAATGTAGCCCAACGCCGAGTGTCATGTCCTGTAGATTGGATGCATGGGATGACGTTGGCAAGAAAATATCTCAACAGTCCGATCATCACTCGCTTAAAAAAAAGTGCAGCTGCAGACGAATACAGTCCAGTTCGTCTTCCACAGAACAAACTCTGGAGGATAACACCGACAGGAGGAGCCAGCCCCCAACCCGGTGTCACACCGTCTCCAGTGTCTCCTCCCCTGGGTGGCTGCAACAGGTGACCCTGCAGCATGAGGCCCTGGTCTACACCACAACTGAGGCCACACTGCTCCCCCACTGGTCTCACTAATGAACCGATTTACTAGGATGTTACCTGGGTTTCAGCACTTAAGTTACAGAGAAAGGTTGAACAAGTTAGGTCTCTATTCATTGGAGCGTAGAAGGTTGATGGGGGGATTTGATCGAGGAATTTAAAATTTTGAGAGGGATAGATAGAGTTGACGTGAATAGGCTGTTTCCATTGAGAGTAGGAGAGATTCAAACGAGAGGACATGATTTGAGAGTTAGGGGGCAGAAGTTTAAGGGAAACACGAGGGGGTGTTTCTTTACTCAGAGAGTGATAGCTGTGTGGAATGAGCTTCCTGTAGAAGTAGTAGAGGCCAGTTCAGTTGAGTCATTTAAGGTAAAATTGGATAGGTATATGGACAGGAAAGGAGTGGAAGGTTATGGGCTTAGTGCGGGTAGGTGGGACTAGGTGAGATTAAGAGTTCAGCACGGACTAGGAGGGCCGAGATGGCCTGTTTCCGTGCTGTGATTGTTATAGGGTTATATGGTTATATAGGAGCAGAATTAGGCAATTTGGCCCATCGAGTCTGCACCATCATTTCATCTTGGCTAATCCAATTTTCCACTTAGATCCTATTTTCTGCCTTTCCCCGTATCCATTCATGCCCTAACCAATCAATAATCTATCAACCTCTGCCTTAAATATACATAAAGACTCAGTCTCCACAGCTGCCTGTAGCAATGAATTCCATAGGTTCACCACTCTCTGGCTAAAAACAATCTTCCTTATCTCTGTTCTAAAAGGACATCCTTCTATTCTGAGGCTCTGTCCTCTTCTTAGATTCTCCCACCATAGGAAACATTCTATCCACATCCACTCTATCAAGCCATTCATTATTCAATAGGTTTCAATCATGTCACCCTTGATTCTTTGGAATTCCAGTGAATGCAGGCCAGAGCCATCAACTGTTCTTCATGCGACAAGCCATTCAATCCTGGAATCATTTTCATCAATATTCTTTGAACTCTCTCCAGTTTCATCACATGCCTTTTAAGATAATGGACCTAAAATTGCTCATATACTCAATGTGAGGCCTCATCAGTGCTTTTTAAATTCTCAACATTACATCCTTGCTCTTAGATTCTAGTCATCTTGAAATGAATGCTAACGTTGCATTTGCCTTCCTTATCACAGACTCAACCTGCAAATTAACCTTTAGGGGATCCTGCATAAGGACTCCCAAGTCCCTTTGCACCTCAGTTTTTTTGAATTTTCTCTCCATTTAAAAAATAGTCAACCCTTTAATTTCTTTGACAAAAGAAATTACCATGACCATACATTTCCTGACACTGCCATGTGGCGGCTCATTTCCTAGCGTATGCGAACCGACTCACAATTAGATAGCCTACGGGGGTTTGCGAGCACAGAGCTTTGGAGCCTCTTCGCCATGGGGGGCCGGTTGACAGAGGCTTAAAAGTGAGGCTGAAGTTTTCGAATAAAGTTTTTCCTTCGACTGCAGTTACCGACTCCGTGTCGTAATTTTAGCGCTGTTTGTAGCACACCGCTACAGCCATTCCTTTACCCATTCTCCTAATCTGTCCAAGTACTTTTCTACTTCCTCAAATCTACTTGCCCCTCCACCTATCTTCATATCATCTGCAAATTTAGCAACAAAACCATCAATTCCATCCCAAATTATTGTCACATATTGTAAAAAGAATTGGTCTCAACATAGAACCCTGTGGAACACCACTAGTCATCGGCAGCCAACCAAAAATGGCTCCCTTTATTCTTTCTTGTAGCCTCTTGCCAATCAGCTACTGCTTTGTCCATCCTAGAATCTTTCCTGTAATACCATGAGCTCGTAACTTGTTAAGCAGCCTCGTGTGAGGCACATTGGCAAAGGCCTTCTGAAAATCCATGTCCATAACATCAACTGATCCCTCTTTGTCTATCCTGCTTGTTATTTCTTCAAAGATTTCCAATGGGTTTGTCACGCAAGATTTCCCCTTGAGAAAACCATGCCGACTGTAGCCTATTTTATCATGTGCCTCCAAGTACCATGAGACCTCGTCCTTAATAATGACTACAACATCTTCCCAACCACTGAGTTCAGACTAACTGGCTTATAGTTTCCTTTTTTCTACCTCTCTCCCTTCTTGAAGAGTGGAGTGACATTTGCAATCTTCCAGTCTTCCAGAACCATTTCAGAATATAGTGATTCTTGAAATATCATTACTAATGCCTCCATGATCCCTTCAGCCACCTCTTTCAGAATTCTGGGATGTACACCATCTGGTCCAGATATCTTATTTACCTTCAGAGCTTTCAGTTTCCCAAGAACTTTGTCTCTAGTGATAGTAACTTCACACACTTCATAACCCCTAACACCTGGAACTTCTGGCAGACTGCTAGTGTATTCCACAGTGAAGACTGATGCAAAATGCATATTCAGTTCATTCACCATTGTCCCCCATTACTACCTCTCCAGAATTGTTTTTCAGCTGTCCAATATCTAGTCTTGCCTCTTTTTTACACTTTAAGTATCTGAAGAAACTTCTGATGTCTTTAATATTATTGGCTAGCTTACTTAATGACTTCTTAGTTGCCTTTAGTTTTTAAAACTTCCCAATCCTCTAACTTCCCACTATATTTTGCTCTATTATATGTCCTCACTTTGGCTTTTCTGTTGGCTTTGACACCTCATGTTACTCACTGTTGTGTCCTGTTTCCTTTAGAATACTTCTTCCTCTTTGAAATGTCTATGTCCTGTACCTCCCAGCCGTTGCTTGTCTGCCATTATCCCTGCCAGTGTTCTTTGCTAATCATTTCTTGCCAACAACTCTATCATCCATCTGTAATTCCCTTTACTCCACTGTGTAATAATGATACATTTGACTTTAACTTCTCCTTCTCAAATTTCAGAGTGAATTTGATCATATTATCATCACTTTCTCCTAAGGGTTCCCTTATCTTAAGCCCTCTGATCAATACCAGTTCATTGCACAACACCCAATCCAGAATAGCTGATCCCCTAGTGGGCTCAACCAAGAGCTGCTCTAAAAAGCCATCTCATAGGCACTATAGAAATTTCCCCTCCTAGAATCCAGCAGCAACCTAATTTTCCCAATCCATCTGCATATTGAAATCCCTGTGACCATTGCAACACTGACCTTTTAGTATACATTTTCTAAGTCCCATTGTAATTTGCAGGCCACTTCCTTACTACTGCTTGGAGGTCTGTATACAACTCCCGTCAGGATCTTTTTACCCTTGTAGTTTCTTGGTTCTATTTACAATGATTAACACCTTCCAACCCTATGTCACCTCTTTCTAATGGTTTGATTTCATTTTTACCAACAGAGCAATGCCACCCCGTCTGCCTTCGTGCCTGTCCTTTTGGTACAATGTGTATCCTTGAACATTAAGCTCCCAGTTGTAGTGTAGACTAGGCCTCAAGCCCCGGGGTCACCTATTGTGCCTGCTTAGAAAAAAGTAAAGTTGATGTTTTGGGCCAAAATGTCCTGCCGAAGGGTCTCAGCCCAATACATCAACTGTACTTTTTCCATACATGCTGCCTGCCCCTGCTGAGTTCCTCCAGCATTTTGTGTGTTTTGGTTAGATGGACCCTCAGTGTGTTGTGAAGAGTGTTTCAGAGCAGGTAGTTCTACATGAGATTCAGAGGGTGTTCAAAGTTCAAAGTTTGAAGTACATTTATTAACATTTATTATCGAAGTATGTATACTGTATACAGCCTAGAGATTTGTCTTTTTGCAGGCAGCCACAGAACAATGAATCACAATAGAACCCATAATAAAACCCATGCATCAAAGACCCAAAGTGCAAAAAATAAGAACAAATTGTGCGAACAACAACACACAGAACATGAACTGCGTGGTCCCCAAAAGTAAATCCACAGTCACAGAGCCAGTTCAGTACGAGTGAAACCAGTTCAGAAGCCTGGATGGCTTCAGGCCACAACCACGGAGCCAGTTCAGGAGCCTGATGTCTACAGATCACAGCCACAGAGCCAGTTCAGTACTGAGTTGTGTGAAACCAGTTCAAAAGCCTGGATGGCTGCAGGCCACAGCCACGGAGCTGTGGTGAGTGCTGATGGTTGAAGGCTACAGCCATGCAGCCAGTTCAGTGCTGAAAAAAATAAGCTCACTGTGTCGTTAGCCGAACATAGTTTCATCCTTCGCCTTCCTGATTAAATCATTCATAGCTAAAAAAAAAAATGTAAACATAAATATATGGAACATTAACTGCTCCATGTGCTGGGGGAGTTAATCCCAAGGTATTTTGGGGAAGTTCCTGTGGAGACCACAGTGTCTGCCAAGAGTCTTTGGGTGGAATTTCCAGGAGACATAGTTCTATTGTGCGTTCCTGAAGCAGATGGTCCTTCATTGTACTGGAGTGGAAGTTAAAGGGGGGCAGTCCCAAAGGGTGTTGGGCAGGGAGTTCCAAGGGAGATATTCCCACAATGTGTTGTGGAAGAATTTCCAACTGTGATGGTCCCACAGGCTGTTGGGGAAGCTCCTGGATATTTACTCCCCTCAGTGTGCTGGGGAGGGATTCCAGGCAAGCAGGTCCTTCTGTTGGAGAAGGTTTCCTCAGAGAGATGGACCCAGAATGTGTTGTGAAGCTTCAGGGGTGATGGTCCTACAGCATGTTGGGGTGGAATTTCCTGGAAAACTGACCCAAATGATATGAAAGTGGAAGTTCCAGGGAAGTGATGGACCTACAGACTGGTGGGGAGGGAGATCCAGGAGAGCTAGTACCATAGTGTGTTGAAAAGGGAGTTACAGGGGGTAGTCCAACATTGACTTGGAGTGGAAATAGGTGGGTGCTAAGCGTCTTGAGGAAGGAGTTCTAGGATGGTGGTCCCACAATCTGTCTTGGAGGGAGTTTGACAGGAAGTGGTCCAACAGTGTGTTTGGTAAGAAGTTCCACAGGAGATGGTCCCACTGAATGGGGGATGTTCCAGGATAGCTATCCTGTCAGTGTGCTGGGGAAGAGGTTTCAGGTGAGCTTCTCCCTCTCTCTGTTGAAGAGGGTGTCCAAGGGGAGATGGACCCAAATTGTGTTGTGAAGTTTTATGGCGTTGGCATAAAAGTTCCAGAGAAACCTGGATGGACATAAGAATATTTGCAAGTTGAAGGAAACCTGCTGATGGTGTTGTTCCACATACCTTCTTATTCTGCAAAGTTCTGGTTTGGAAAATTCTTTTGAACATGTATCTATTAGCAATAATTACCAGAGCACAACTGGTAAATTGGGCAAATTGACTTATTATTACCAAGGTGTAAAGAATAACTTTTTTCAGCTATCTATACTGGCATTGATATAGTACAAGGAATTCAATAAGATACAGAAAAAAGTTTTACGGTTACAGAGAAAATGCAATGGGGCAAATAATAAGGTGCAAGGCACATAGATTTTGAAATACAGTTCATCCTATCGTAGTACAGTCCTGTTCAATAGTTTTTAACAGCAGGGCAGAAGCTGCCCTTTAGCTTCATGGTATATGCTTTCAGAACTTTTGTACCTTCTGTCCAATGGGACAGAGGACAGGAGGGAATATGTGGGGTGTGAGGGGGTGGTCTTTGATTATAGGCTACTTTACTGAGGTAGCAAGAAATATTGGCCAAGTGGACTAAGTGAAGGCAGATCTTTGTGATGTGTTGAGTTGTGCCCACATCTCTCTGCAGTATCTTGTGGTGTCAGAGAGAGTAGTTGTCATAGCAAGTCATGATCCATTGCATAGGACAGTTTCTATGACTCATAGACAGTAATTTACAAAAATACAATGTTCAGTAACAATAGAAAGAAATAAAATCTATGTATTTAAATCCACATTCAAAGCTCAGGTGGTAATCACTGATCAGGGGATTGATTTCCAACCTATGCAGGAAATCACATTTGGAGAATGAAGCTAAGTTCATGCATGTTAAATTGGATCTCAGCCACAAAACAAGAGGCAACGTCTTCAGAAACAATGTGATAGGATGATGAAAAGACTAAAGGCAGCCAAGACCTTGCTTTGGTGTCTTTTTGAGGTGTACCAATTCTGAGATGGAGTGCCCGCTTTTGTGGTTACTAGGCTGCATAGTTATCAAAGGGTTAAGTGTGTTGTAACCACTTGAGGATTATTAGAATTTAAACTGCATTATATTACTGGTATTATTCTTAGCTACAATGGCATTAAAACAAAATCAATTAAAGAGCAAAATATTGACTCAAAATGGAAAAAAAGATCATTGAAGGTTAATTGGAGAACTCTGAAATGCCGCCACAAGCAAATCCAAGTAACATTTCTTAAAGGAGGGAAATGCGTCATTTCAGAATTAACAGGAAATACTCAATTACCATAGTCAAATTGTCTGACAGTCTAAAGGTCTAATAATTTAATGTAATTTATGGGATCCTTCAGCAAAATTGGGTATTCTATATGGCCATGCTCTACACTCAGAAAACTAGAGTGGTATTTTCTGGTGTTCAGACACACAGTGGAGGAGGCAAAACATGAACTTCGCTTTGAATTGACAACAAAATTACAGGTGATCCAGATTAGGGCTCTCTAGAAAATAAGCAGCGCATGTTAGTTGTATCTGAATTGGGATCATGTTGTTAACTCGGAGAATGGATCAATCCCATAAAACACTATATGCTTTCCTCTGGATAAAACGAAAAATACTGGAATCCCAAGGATCAGGTGCTCCTCCCCCCATTTATTAATTAGTCCTTTGAGCAACAAAGGGACCATAGTTAGATGAAATTAATAGAATAAAGGGAGAGGGTAACAAAAGTAAATGGGTTACTATCAGCCACTGCATCACAAAGGCAAAGTGCGCTGCTCTAAGACCATAAAACATGGGAGCATAATTAGGTCATTCAACCCATCTAGTCTGCTCCACCATGTCTAATTTATTATCTCTGTCAACCCCATTTTCTGCCTTCTCCCTGTAACATTTGATGCCTTTATTAATCAAGAACCTATCAACCCCTGCTTTAAATATATGCAATGACTCCACCACAGCCATCTGTGGCAATCAATTCCACAAATTCACCATTCTCTGGCTGAAGAAATTCCTTCTCATCTCTGTTCTAAGAGGATGCCATGGTACTCTGACACTGTACCCTCTGATCCTAGTCTCCTCCACTACAGAAACCATTCTCTCCACATCCACTCTATCTAGGCTTTTGAATATTGAACAGTTGTTAAGGAGACTCCCCTCTCATTCTACTAAACTCCAGCCAGCACATGCTGAGTCATCAAATGCTCCTCATACATTAACCCTTTCATTGCCAGTATGCTCTAAGTATGTACATTCTACTTTTCCCCTGTTAGATGATGCTTGAAATACACCATGATGTCATACAAGAGATTAAGAAACATGCATGGTAGTTTACTGTAGATAACATATATCTTCATATATAGCATACATTTCCTGGCACATGTCAAGAGGTTCGGTTCTTCTCCACGCAAGTGCTGGCTGACCCACTGAGTTTCTCCAACATACTCTGATATTATTAACAACTCAGACTCCAATTTTAATTTCAAAGTAAATTTATTATCAAAGTATGTATGTGTCACCATATACAACCTTGAGATTCATTTTCTACCAGGCATTACAGTGAAAAGCTACACACAGACACTGACAATTCCCTCTCTTTTTGAGAGAGGGAATTGTTGAACTTCAAAATTCCCGTCAGTATCACCAGTGTTTAAGTGGGAAATGTTTTCTCAGCAGGCTTGCAGAGTTGACTATGAGGCGGCAGGTGTTATTTCAAGTTTCACTGAAGGCAAGTCGGAACAGAAGAACAGGACCCCTGAATTAGCAAAGGCAGGCAGGTAGAATTAACTCAGTACAGAAAAAGACTTCCACAGAAGTATTGGCCTTGCAAGGTAACTGGGGACACACTATAGGCAGAGTTTCAGGATCTGAAAGGAGCTAATTAAGTACTGCCCTGGCAGGCAATCACATCCACTCCAGATACTGCCTGCATATGCCACTCCTCATACCCTGTTTTCTCAGCATGGTCCCTTCAACAAGCTATTCTTTGGACGACCTACCTTCAAAGAGCAACTTGTCTGGGCTCTTTCAATCCTCCTATCTGCCAGTAAGGCCCATTCCAGAGCTATGTTAACTCCAGCTGAGATCAACAGATCAAGATAGCACATTCTGATTGGCTTTCCTTCCTGCGTTGAAATAAAATACTGCAGATACTGGAAATCCGAAATAAAAGCAGATGATGCTGGAAAATTCAGCAAATCAGGCAGCATTGATGAAGTAGCCCAGTAGGTCTACATGCATGCCACTTGACTTGCTGATTTTCCAGCACTTTCAATTTTTATTTATCTCTAAGTTCACGAATATCATTATAACAGAATCCAGCTAAAAATTGAGCCCAAGAACCTTCATTTTCTGTGAACAAATTGCACTATCTCAAAGCCTTCTCTCAAATTTCTTTGATAAAGATTCTGTTTTACTTCTTAATGAACATCAATTCTAGCTACTTATTTCAGAAGTGTTTTGAAAAACCTGTTTTAATTTTTGTCTTCCAAGATCTGATATTGTGGATCTGACTTCTTGAATCTCCTGCTCACAAGTTCATCCACTGTATCAAAGCTCTTTATTTCCTTCACACCCTGAGGCTATAAAAACTGACATTCTGCAGTGGTGTCAGCTTGGTTCCTCTGGCAATCTTAGCCCTGGTTCTTTATTGAAAAGGTTTTCCTAGTTCCTTCTTTTCAAATTGATACAACGAGGCTGAATTTCTCTTGATCTCATCCATACATTAGAGAGACATAAAAATCATAGAGTTGTTCAACACAAGAACATGTTCCTCAGCCCACCATATCCATAGCCACGCTATTTTGTCCAACTTCACTAATCCCATTTGCCAGCATTAGGAACATATCTCTCTATGCCTTGCCCATTTAAGAGCCTGTATATTTATCAAGTATATGGAAAAGTAGGATCACATCAATGAAAATTCATTCCCAATTATCTTTTAGTACTGAAGGCCTTTGCGAGCCAGCTGTCTGGTATTTTGCAGCATCTTTAAAATCTGAGTCTGAGTCAGGGAAAGATACCGGCGCTATGGATGGCTTCCTGCTTGGTTCGTGTACCCAAGAAAGGTGACTGCATTTGAACTTAATAACTACCACACCTCATGTAATAAAGGTGCTGGACAGGCTGGTCCTGACTTACCTTGGACTACAGGTGAAATTTTCATTGGACCCTCTACAGTTTGCCTACCAACCTCGTGTGAGAGTGAATGATACTGTCATCTACCTGTTGCAGAGAGCTCACTCCCACCTGGTGGCATTGTGACAATCACATTTTTGATTTCTCTAGTACCTTCAATACAATCCAGCCATTTCTCAGTGAGTGCCACAAGGAACTGTCCTGTCTCCATTTCTGTTCACACTGTACACCTCAGACTTTCAGTACAAATCTGAGTCTGGTCACTTGCAGAAGTTTTTTGATGACACTGTGGTGGTTGGTGTATTAGAGATGGGCAGGAGTTCGAGTACAGAGTACTGGTGGACAGGTTTGTGGAGTGGTGCAGGAGGAATCATCTGCACCTGAATGTGGCCAAAACCAGGGAAATGGTGATTGATTTTAGGAGGAAGAGGACTGTGACAAGTCCTGCATACATTCTGGGAGAAGTTGCGGTGGTGGAGGAGTACAAATACTTGGGTGTTCACCTTGGCAGCAGACTTGACTGGAAAACCAAGGAAGCTGAGATCCTTCACTGTGTGCATCAGGATGTTGGAGATCTTTTATCAGTCTGTTGTAGCCAGTGCATTCTTCTTTGCAGCTTCATGTTGGGGGAGCAGCATCAGTGCTGGTGATGCAAAAAGACTAAATAAACTCAAAAAGGCTGGACTCCTTGGCTACAACCCGGACTCTTGAATCAGTGGTTGAGTGGTTGAGCCAGAAGGTCACTAAACAAACTGTTGTCCATTATGAACAACCTTGTACATCCTCTCCATGACCGACTGACTAAGCAACGGAGCACCCTTTCAAACAGGTTCATTCAGCTCTGCTGTCACAAAGATTGTTACAGAAAATCTTTCCTACCAAATGCAATCAACATACACAACAGTTCACCTCTGTGTGAAGGGGATCACATATCATAGTATAATAGTATCTACTTTATTATTTCATACATTATTATTGCAAAGAATTGAAAATTGGTAAATTATTATTGCATATATTATTATTCTGTTCTTTATTATTAGTTCAGTCTGCACAGTGCTAAGTGTGTTTTTAAACATTGCTGCTGTAACAGAAGAATTTCCCACTTGGGATCAATAAAGTATTTATTATCATTATATTTAAAGTGGAGGCTGAAAGGTTCTTGATTAGTCAGGGTGTCAAAGGTTCTGAGGTGAAGGCAGGAGAATGGGCATGAGAGAGATAATAAATCAGCCATGTTGGAATAGTATAGCCAGACTCCATGGGCTGAGATGCCGACTTCTGCTCCTATGTCTTACAGCCTAACGGCCTTAAAATAATAAATAAATAATGAAATAAACAATATTGAGAACAAGTTGCAGAGTCCACAAGACAATAGACCAAAAGACATAGGAGCAGAGTTAGGCCATTTGACCCATTAAATCTGCTCCAGCATTTCCTCATGGCTGACCCATTTCCCTCTCAGACTCAGCCTTCTGCCTTCTCCCCATGTCCCTTCATGCAGTAACTAATCCAGAATCCATCAGCCTCTGCCTTAAATATACCAAATGACTTGGCCTCCACAGCCAACAGTCACAACAAATTCCACAGATTCGCTACCCTCTATTCTGAGGTGGCGTCCTCTGGTCTATGGTGGGACTTCCCCTACCATACTCTCCACATCCAGTTTGTTGAAGCCTTCCAACATTTGATGTTTCAATGAGACCACCATAATTCTTCTGAATTCCAGCAAGTACTGATTCAGAGCCTTCAAATGGTTCTCGTATGGTAACCCTTTCATTCCTGGAATCATTCTATTGACCGTCCTCTGAACGTACTTAAATGTCAGCACGTCCTTTCTGAGGTAAGCAGCACAAAACTGCTCACAATACTCCAAGTGAGACCTCACCTGTGCTTTATAAAGCATCAACATTACATCCTTGCTATTATTTTCCAGTCCTCTTGAAATCAATTCTAGTATTACATTTGTCTTCCTCACCACAGACTCAACCAGCAAAGTAACCTTCTGAGAATCCTGCACGAGGATTCCTGAGTCCCTTTGGACATTGGATTCTTGAATTTTCTCTCCATTTAGAAAACAGTGTATGCTTTGAATTCTTCTACCAAAGTATATGAACCATACACTTACTGACACTGAATTTCATCTGCCACCTCCTTGGCCATTTTCGTAATCTAAGCCCTGCTTGATCAACATGACTTTTCCTTCCACCATTCATTGTATCATGCACAAACTTGACCATAAAGCCTTCAATTCTGACATATAATGTAAAAGAAGAGGTCCCAATAAAGACCTCTGTGGAACACCACCAGCCTACCAGAAAAGGCTCCCTTTCTTCCCACTCCTTGCCTCCTGTCAATCAGCCAAAGTTCTATCCATGCTCATATCTCTCCTGTAATACCATGGGCTCTTAACTTGTTAAGCAGCCCCACGTGTGGCACCTTGTCAAAGGCCTTCTGAAAATTCAAGTACACAACATCTATCAATGAACCCTGGGGTGTACACCATCTGGTCCAGGTGACTTATCTACCTTCAGAACTTTCAATTTCCCAAGAACCTTCTCTCTAGTTATGGTAGCTTCAAACACTTCATGGCTCCTGATACCCAGAACTTCCACAATACTGGTAGTGTCTTCCACAGTGAAGACTGATGCAAAATACTTATTCAGTTCATCTGCCATTTTGCTGTCCCCATTACCATCTCTCCAGCATTGTTTTTCAGTGGTTCAATATCCACTCTTGCCTCTCTTTTACACTTCATGTTTCTGAAAAACTTTTGGTATCCTCTTTATTATTGGCTAGCTCACTTTCATGTTCAAACTTCTTCTTAATGACTTTTTAGTTGCCTTGTTGGTTTTTAAAAAGCTTCCCAATCCTCTAACTTCCCACTAATTTTGTTCTATTATATGCCCTCTCTTTGGCTTTTATGTTGGCTTTGACTTCTCTTGTTAGCCATGGTTGTGTCATTATTCCTTCAGAATACTTCTTCCTCTTTGGAATATATATATATCCCCTGTGCCTTTCGAATTTCTTCCAGAAATTCCAGCCATTGCTGCTCTGTTGTCATCCCTGCCAGTGTTCTTTTCCAATCAATTCTAGCCAACTCCTCTCTCATGCATCTGCAATTCCCTTTAATCTACTGTAATACTGATACATCTGACTTTAGCTTCTCTTCTCAAATTTAAAGGCCACTTGTCCCCGAGGATTCTTTTACCTTAAGCTCTCTAATCAATTGCCCAACACCCAATCCTGAATAGCAGATCTCTGAGTGGGCTCAACCACAAGCTGTTCTAAAAAGCCATCCCATTGGCACTCCAGAAATTCTCCCTTCTGGAATCCAGCACCAACCTGATTTTCCCAACCTACCTGCATGTTGAACTCTCCCATGACCACTGTAACATTGCCCTTATTGCATGCATTTTCTATCTCCCATGGTCATTTGGAGGCCGCATCCTTACTACTGTTTGGGGGTGGGGGGTGGGGGGGGTGTCTGTATCTAACTGCCATCAGGGTCTTTTTACCCTTGCAATTCTGTAGCCCCAACTGCAATGAATCAGCACCTTCTGACCCCATGTCACCTCTTTCTAATAGACAATAGACAATAGGTGCAGAAGTAGACCATTCGGCCCCTCGAGTCTGCACCGCCATTCTGAGATCATGGCTGATCATTCACTATCAATACCCAGTCCCTGCCTTGTCCCCATATCCCTTGATTCCCCTATCCATCACATATCTATCTAGCTCCTTCTTGAAAGCATCCAGAGAATTGGCCTCCACCGTCTTCCGAGGCAGTGCATTCCACACCTCCACAACTCTCTGGGAGAAGAAGCTCTTCCTTAACTCTGTTTTAAATAACTGACCTCTTATTCTCAATCCATGCCCTCTGGTACTGGACTCTCCCAACATCTGGAACATATTTCCTGCCTCAATCCTATCAAATCCTTTAATTATCTTAAACGTTTCAATCAGATCCCCTCTCAATCTCCTCAATTCCAGCGTGTACAAGCCCAATCTATCCAATCTCTCTGCGTAAGACAGCCCTGCCATCCCAGGAATCAACCTAGTGAATCTACGCTGCACTTCCTCAATTGCCAGAATGTCCTTCCTTAAACCTGGAGACCAAAACTGTACACAATATTCCAGGTGTGGTCTCACCAGGGCCCTGTACAAATGCAAAAGGACATCCTTGCTCTTGTACTCAATTCCCCTTGTAACAAAGGCCAACATTCCATTTGCCCTCTTCACTGCCTGTTGCACTTGCTCATTCACCTTCATTGACTGGTGAACTAGGACTCCTAGGTCTCTTTGCATTTCTCCCTTACCTAACTCTACACCGTTCAGACAATACTCTGCCCTCTTGTTCCTGCTTCCAAAGTGGATAACTTCACATTTATTCACATTGAATGACATCTGCCAAGTATCTGCCCACTCACCCAGCCTATCCAAGTCTCCCTGTATTCTCCTAACGTCCTCTTCGCATGTCACACTGCCACCCAGTTTAGTATCGTCAGCAAACTTGCTGATATAGTTTTCAATGCCCTCATCTAAATCGTTGACATAAATCGTAAAGAGCTGTGGTCCCAATACAGAGCCCTGTGGTACCCCACTAGTCACCTCCAGTCAGTCCGAGAAACACCCATTCACTGCTACCCTTTGCTTTCTATCTGCCAACTGGTTTTCTATCCATGTTGAAACCTTGCCCCCAATGCCATGAGCTCTGATTTTACTCACCAATCTCCTATGTGGCACCTTATCGAATGCCTTCTGAAAATCTAGGTACACATTTCATATTTTTTTTACCAACAGAGGAATGCTCTGCTTTCCCTGCCTGTCCTTTTAATACAAAGTGAATCCTTGGACATTAAGCTCCCAGCTATAATCTTCCTTCAGCCTTGATTCAGTGATCATACCTGCTATGATGTAGCTGTGCTGCAAGTTCATTTACCTTATGCCATATACTGCACACGATCAAATAAAAATCTTTAGTCTTATATTCACCCTTTTTGATTTTCTCTGCCTTTTACATTGCAACTTATCCTGTTGACTGCAATTTTGCAATCAACAGCCTCTCCTCACTACACATTGCCTGTTTGTAAACCTCATCCTACGATACTTCTGGCATTGAAATACACACAGCTCAGATATGAGTTGCATCACACTCAATCTTTCAATTCCTAACTTTGTCTGAGGTCTATCCCCACAACCTCTCCAATAACTGTCCTGGCACTCTGCTTCCCCTCCTGACAGTAAATGACAGTGCACTGGGAAAGAAAAGAGTGGCAGGTACCAGGCTCACCTGAGTACTTTCCTGGAGGAGGCAGACGGGGCTTTTGGACGGGAGGAGCATGTGAGGACGCAGAGGGTAGGGTGGAAGATGTAGTCGCAGAATGTTGATGGGCACTCTGAGACTGCTGGAGTGACTGAGTTTAGGCCACAAGATCGGCTACATTGGCAGAAAGCAACTCCACTGCCTGAACATGGAGTCCAGCTGGTTCTGGTGTCTCCCCAACATCACTCCCTACTGTTCCAGGACAGTTCTCAGATGACTGGGGTCTACTCCAGCCAGATTGTACTGTCAGGACACTGGAGCAGGGATCCAATCGCAGACCCAGTGCTGTGCACACAGTGATATTAATTGAGTAACAAATCCCAAGGTGCAAACAAAGTCAGCATCAAAGTTCAGGCAGAGATCAAAACATCTAGAGAAATCCAAAAACTAGAATCAGGAATTCAGACGGACAGAATTCAGATACAAATACTAGAAAGGCTCAGGAATATTCACTGGCACAATCTGACAACAAACAGGTGAAAACACAGGAGCTACACTGAGCAATAAACAGAGGCAGATGATAGGTGGAACACAATGAGACACAGGTGGCAGCAAAACAGGTAATAATGAGAAACAGATGAGAGACAGAGTACTCAGTGATACAGGGGCCAGAGTCGAGCAGGAGTGGGGACGGGGTAACATGGCAATACAAAACCACAGACTGACAGCTAGGGGGAAAACACACAAAAAGACAGAGTTCAAATGGAGGTACTGACAATAAATGCAATTATGCTGATGGGAATGACCCCAATAGCCACCAAGAGGCGAAGCAATAGATATATAGACAGGTTAGGGAAAGCTGCAGAAACAAGAGGGTTTACACTGAGGGGGTCTTAACTTATCTAGTATTGATTGCAACTTCTTTAATAAGAGAAGCTTAAATGGGACAGGAATTCTATGGGGAATCTAAGATATTTTCTTGAATCAATTTGTGGGGAGTCCAACTAGCGGAGAAAACATGTGAGACCTTGTTTAGGGAAATGAGCCTGGCCACCCAGCTGACAGACCTGACAACGGATGACCATTCTGGGAATAGTGATCACAAGTCAGGTTTTAAGATAGTTATGAGTTAGGATAAAATTGGATCTTGCTTGAAAAGCAAATTACAACAGGATAAGACAGGAGCTGCTGTTGAACAAGTCCACATCTGACATGTGGTTGTTGATAGAAACTGGCTGGCCAGAGATTCTGCTCTTCATGGTCAAATAAAGAAAAAGCTGTAAGGTAAGGGAATGACTGAGGGGTTAGAAATTTAGTGAGGAAGGCAAAGTAATCATAAACAATATTTAGGTCGATGAAATCTCTCTGTGTCCTGTAGAACATTAATATAGCAGGAAAGTGCTCAAGCAGGCGATTAGGAAGGCCAAAAGAAGATATGAAATGCTGTTAGTGAGCAGTGTCAAGGCATTTTATACATTCAGTCAGAAAAAGATGATAACTAAAGAGTAATTATCCTCTGGGAACCGAAGGAAAAACATAGCATCACCCAGCTCTCCGCCGATTTGTAAAGGCCGTCTCTACCCTGACCAGAAAATTGGTGAGATGCACGAAAGGATAACTTCGCTTCATCAGATTAAAGACAACGAGTCCGTAGTCACTCCGTGTGCTGGTGCCCTTGCCACCGCTGAAGGAGAACTGGACTCAATCACTGGCTCATCTGGGAGCTAAACCCAAGACGAGCCAGGGCTATTATGGGGAAGGAGGAATGGGAGCCCGCAGCTCCCATCTTCAATCGCACCCCGGCCACTGCCTAGTAAGGCGCGGTGTTCAATACCAGCCTCTACCCACCGCTCCAGAAAGGCAACAGGCATCTCCGAGCCTCCACTGCACCCTAAGCTCCCCGACTGCCACTCCAACAACGCTGATAATCGGCGACTCCATTATCAGAAATGTCAGATCAAAGTTGTCTGTGATTATTTGCTGCCCCGGTGCAAAAGGGTCCAAAGTAATGTCTGACCTGCCTGGCTTGCCCGTTAAAAGAGTTGTCGTTCACGCCGGCACTAATGACACTATGCGGCAGCGATCTGAGCTGTTAAAATGGATTTTTTGCCGTCTTTCTGAATTCCTAAAAGCCAGTGGTAATGTGATACAGTATTGAGGCTCTATAAAACACTTGTGAGACCAGACTTGGAGCATTGTGTGCAGCTTTGGGCTTCTGATTTTAGAAAGGATATACTGACATTGGAGAGGGTTTAGAGAAGATTCACGAGAATGATTGCAGGAATGAGAGGGTTACCATATGAGGAATGTCTGGCAGCTCTTGGGCTGTATTCCCTGGAGTTCAGGAAAATGGTAAAAGGCCTGAACAAATTAGATATGGCAAAGTTATTTCCCATAGCAGGGGAGTCTAGGACAAGAGGGCACGACTTCAGGATTGAAGGACATCCATTTAGAACAGAGATGTGGAAAAATTACTTTAGATTCACAAATCTGTGAAATTTGTTGCCACGAAAGGCTGTGGAGGCCAAGTCACTGACTGTATTTAAGGCAGAGATAGATAGGTTCTTGATTAGCCTGGGCATTAAAGAGGATGGGGAGAAGGCAAGGGGAGTGGCGATGACTGGAAGAATTAGATCAGCCCATGATTGAATGATGGGGCAGACTCGATGGGCTGAATAGCCTATTTCTGCTCCTATATCTTATGGTCTTATGCATTTTTAATCTCAGGCCCACCTTAGGTCGAGGTTCAGAGCGTTTTAATGGGTTTCTAAATTGGCTGCGGGCTCAATGCAGAGCACAGATTTTCGGGTTTATTGATAACTGTAATATATTTTGGGAACGCTCGGTATTATCCATCCAAACTGAATTGGTTCACGGATGTTTTCTACTAACACTTTTATTGCACTCCGATGAGCCCATGTGATCTGTTAGCGGAGTGGGATTCTCTGTTTTTCCCATGACCTCCAACATTCACGTATTGATAAGAAAGAATACAAAAAAAATAGAAAACTTACAAAGCTTGGGAACTGACCCATGTCAGCCAAAGGCAAATCCAGAAGATACCTTTAACCCAACCTTACTAAATAGTAGGTCTTTGGCTGGCAAATCACTTTTAATTAATGTCTTAATTATCAGGCACGGCCTTGATTTTATGTTTCGAACAGAGATTTAGCTGGACCAAAACAACAGTTCTTACCGCATCGGCTCCTCCTGATTTCAGTTTTATAAGTGAGACCACAGTAAAGAAACGAGGAAGAGGAATAGTCATTCTGTTTAATAATCCTTATCAGTGTAAGCAGATATCATATGGAACATTTGTACCTTTCCAATATCTTGCTCTTCAGCTGAAATCCTCCCGTTGGGCCTTATACACAAGCCACCAAAATATTGTGCAACTTTTCCTGGTGACTCAGCTGAGTTACTGTCTATTGCGGGGTTTCTCAACTGGGGTTCCGCAAGAGAGAGCCTGATATAAAAATAAACACAGTCTTTTTTTTAACTTGGTGTGTTACTAGCGCTTGCAGTTTTGGACAATGACCAAGCAGACCCATTAGCAATCTCGTTAATGGTCTCGGCACAGTAGGGCCGTCCATTCTCATGTTTGACGCGAGATAGGAAAGGCTATTGATAATTACTGTATTGCATGGAGTGGAGGATGGTAGGCTGATGAGGAGTGCGAAGTGCGTTTTCCGAACATTGAATGGATTCGCCCATTGGGCTGCGACGCCAACCTCCCTCCTGAATTACCTCCCCCAACTTCCCTTGCGCTGCCGGCTGACTAATGGGAGTGAACAAATTTTACCGGTGGTGTAGAAACATGTAGAGAACTTTTCATTTCTAAAGAATTTTTACGTGCTCAACTCAGCTGCTGGCCTGCCTCTTTCTGCTGTTGTAAACATTGCAAAAGGTGGATTGTGTATGTTAGAAATTGTGAAGTTTTCGTATTTTCCATTTAGTTACTTATTATGCCTTTGGCTTAAGGTTTTTAGTAACTTTACTATTCAACATTGTCAATTAATTTTGGTGTTATAAATAGCATTAATTAAAATCAGTATACTGCATTTATTTGTTATATCTACCAAGGCTACCTTTAGAAAATTTAAATCCCATTTTAGCTTAAACCAGCTATTTAATAGGACCTCTAAGTTTGTCTTTATGAGTTTTTAAAAAATATGAAAGGGAAAGAAAGATGATTTCGAGAAAGGTACGCTAAACTTAATAGCTTGTTTTTTTCAAGAAAAGGTGGTTAAAAGTCCTTTCTCTACTTAAAAGAGAATTGACAATTATTTTTGGATTATTTTATCTACAATTTACTGATTACGCTCAGAAACCATGAGCTGTAGATAAAATGATTTTTATGCTGGTGTTGCCTGACACTTGAAAATTATTTGAAGGTTCTTCCAGGACAAAAAGGTTGAGAAGGGCTGGTCTATTGCTTGCATTAACTTTGACTGGGTAGTCATTGTTGGTGATTTTAATATTCATTTTGATAACCCCAAGGACTGTACTGTTCTGCATCCTAGACAGCTATGGACTTACACAGTATGTGACAAGGGCCTAGTAATTTCCAAAGCTCTTTAACAGTTCTGAGATTGTGGTAACCAATATTGCTCTTTCTGATTATTTGTGTTTTCTTTAAAATTACTGTTTCTATTCACTAGCGCTCAAACTGGATAATCACAAAATTGTATACCACTGAAAACTAAGGTGTTATTCATGCAGGCCTTTTTTCAGTTTTCTCTATGTTTAACTGGAGGAAGTTCTGGCTCATCCAATCAGTGATTTATTAAATACAGTTTTTTTAGAGATTTCATTGGACAATAATTACTGGACAGATTGAAAAGCTGGGTGGGACTTTCTAGTACAGTCCTAAAGTGGTTTAAATTGTATTTACATAACAGGGTCTTTTTTGTATTGACTGGCAGCTGCACATCTGACCGAACAAAAATGACATGCAAAGGGCCTCTTCTGTTTAACATATACATGCTCCCTCTAGTTCAAATTATGGCAAGCAACAAAATACCTTACCTTAATTATGTGGATGACACTCAGATTTATAAAACAGTGTCATCAAGTGATTATTGTCCCATAAAATCTCTAAAAGAACTGTATTTAATTAATCACTGATTGGATGAGCCAGAACTTCCTCCAGTTAAACATAGAGAAAACTGAAATAAGTGCCAAAATAGAACGATTAAAAGTCCTGCCTAAGGGTCTCAGCCTGAAACGTCAACTGTACTTTTTTTCCATGGATGTTGCCTGGCCTACTGAGTTCCTCCAGCATTTTGTGTGTGTTGCTTGGATTTCCAGTACTTGCAGATTTTGGCTTGTTTGTGATTAAAAGTCAATGCTCACTCATAATCCCTGTTCTTACAGACCACAAACTAAACCAGAAACCTTGGTGTTGTGATGGACTCCAACTTAAAATTTTAATTGCCACATTAAGACAAAGTTAGCCTACTGCCATCTTAAAAATATAGAGAGAGTTAAAGGGCTTATGTCCCAGTAACATCTAGAAAAACACCCATGCATTTATTTTTAATTGGCTTGACTACTGTAATGGTGTTTTCACAGGTCTCTGTAAAAAAAAATCCCTCAGACAGCTGCAGCTCATTCAGAACGCTGCTGCTTGAGTCCTCACTAAGACCAAGAAAGTAGAACACATCACTCCAGTTTTCAGATTGCTACACGGACTTCCTGTCCAGAGGATTGACTTTAAAATGTTACTACTGGTTTATAAAGCACTGAATGGCGAGGGTCAAAATACATCTTCAATCTCTTGCTGCAATTTGAACCTTCCGAGCTCTCAGGTTGTCTGGGGTGGGTCAATTACTGTCCCCAGGGTCAAAACTAAACATGGTGAAGCAGCTTTTAGGTATTGTATTCCACATATCTGGAATAACCTTCCAGAGGATCTGAAGACCGTACCAACTTTAAGCTCTTTTAAATGGAGGCTTAAAACTTTTCATTGTAGCTTTTAATTAGAATCTCCTGCATTGCAACTTTTATTTATCACATCTATTCTGGTGTGATTTTATCTTCTTGTATATTGTCTGAAATTTGATTTTTATATCTTGTTCTATGTAAAGCACTTTGAACTGCTTTGTGTTTGACAAGTGCTATACAAATAAACTTGCTTGCTTGCTAGGTAGGTTCCCTTTAAGGATAAAGTGGGGGATTTGTGCTTGGAGTCAGAAAAAGTGAATGAGGTACTAAGTGAGTACTTGCTTTACAAGGTAATTACTTAGAAGAAGAAATTAGAGGATAGTGAAAACAGGGTGACATGCTAATGAGCTGGGATATTTTTGGATTGGAAAGCAGATAGTGCTGGGTCTTCAGAAAAGCACTAAGCTGGATAAGTTTTGAGGGCCTGTTGGTGTACACCTCAGAATTTTGAACAAAGTAAGTGAGGAGATTACTGGGGCTTTGACAAGGATCTTTGTGTCCTCACCAGCAATAGGTGAGGTTCTGAAAGCTGGGAAGTAGCAAGTGTGGCTACTTCCCAGTAGCCATAATCCAAGTAATCATTGGCCAATGAGCCTCACGTCAGTGGTAGGGAAACTCTTGGAGAAGATTCCAAGGGATAAGATCTATGCAAATTTGGAAACATGTGTCTGCCTAGAGACAGTCAAAGTGGCTTTGTGCAGGGCAGGTCATGCCTTATAAACTTGATTCAAATGTTTGAAGAGTTGTCAAAAGAGCTTGATGAGGTTGACAGTGGACATTATGGACATGGATTCTAAATGGATTTTAGAAGGGCATTTGTTAAGGTCCCTTGTAATAGGTTGATTCAGAAGATAATGATGCATGGGATATAGTCAGAAGTGCAAGTTTGAATTCAGAACTGGGTAGCCCATGAAAGACAGGGAGTAAGGATGGAAGCTATTATTCCTACTGGAGGTACATGACCAGTGGTGTTTTACAAGGATTGGTGCTGGGACCTCTGTTATTTGTTGTATATATCAATGATTTTGAGGAAACTGTTGATGGGTGAATTTGCAAATTTGCATAAGGTTGGTTTGGTGGAATTGAACAGTATAAAAGACTATCAAGGACCACCGTGGGATATAGATCCTGCACTGGATAAAGAAGTTACAGATGGAGTTTTATTTGGTGAGGTGTGAGATGTTGCATTTTTGGTGGTCAAATGAAAGGAGAAAATTTAGAATTAATGGTCAATCCCTTAATAGCATGGTACAGAAGGTGTCCACCGTTCGCTGAGAGTGACTACACAATTGGATAGCATGGTAAAGGTGTGTGGATAGCTCGCCCTCATTGGTAATGGCATTAGGTATAAAACTAAGGAAGTTATACTGTAGTTAGTTAGATCACACTTAGAATATTGTGTACATTTCTGGCTATCATATTATAGGAAGGATGTGGAGACTCTGGAAAGGGTGAAGAAAGGGTTTCAGGATCAGCGTGTAGGGAAAGGCTGGGCATACCTGGGTTGTTCTCCCTAGGGGTCAGAGGCATGACAGGAAACATGACAGAGATTTGTAAAATTATGAGAGCCATAAGTAGGTTCGACATTCAGAACCTTTCCCCTGGGGAAATATCAAACACCAGAGGATGTGCTTTTAGGGCTAGAGGGGGAAGTATAAACATGATATAAGAAACAAGTATTTAATGTGAAGAGTGTTAAGTTCCTGGAATGGGTCACCAGGGTAGGAATAAAAGTAGGCTGTTAAAGAGGCACGTGAATGTGAAGAGAATGGAGGGATATGGAAGATGTACAGGATGGCAATGTTTCATATATATATTGGCATCAAGGTCACCACATCATGGGCCAAATAGACAGGCTATGTGCTATAAATCTATAAAAACATCAGGTTTTGATGTAGGTCAGATGGACAGATAAGAAGCGGTCATGTCTGGACTGAATATGCCTGGACTCTTTCAATGACTTTGTGGTTTGGTGTCTTATATTCAGCGTTTCTCGCTTTTTTTTGTTTGCTGTTTGCATGATTTGTTCTCTTTGGCATTGTGTTTTTTAAAATTTTTTTTTAATGAGTTCTATGGTTTACTTTGTTTTTGTGGCTGTCTGTGGAAGATGAATCTCAGGGTTATAAACTGCATAAATACTGTGATAATAAATGTACTTTGAATCTTTGAATTGTTAGTGTCAAGGTGCTCACACTGAAGTTTTCCATTTATTTTTAAATACAGTTCATTCTGTTCCATGTTGAGCACACTGAGTTTAAACTTTTCCATGATTGGAGGTATTCAAATGGAATGAACTTGACCTAACTGGAACAATGAGGAACTTTCTTGAAATGAACTAATTCTTTTCTTATTTTATAATAGCATTTGGAATTTAGAAACCGGTCCTTGAGATATTGGTGGAAAAGTACCAGTGAAGTAATAGTCAAAGGAGTATCATATGAATGCATTAAGTATTCAGTGACATTGTTTCTATAATGAATCAAGAATACTTAAAATATCTGAGCTTAATGCAGGCAGTCACTTATATCAGTGGAATATCAATAACCATTAATTATTTACATAATTAATTCCATTGTTTTTGGTGAAAGTGTTATTGAGTTATACAAGCCCATCGGCCTAACCAGTTCTCGTCAACCACAGTGCCCACCAAGCTAGTCCCAGGTTCCTGCATCCAGCCCGTTTCCCTTTAAGCCTGTCCCTCCATGTACGGTACCTGTCCAAGTGCCTCTTAAGTTGTACTGTTGTAGCTGCTTCAACTACTTCCTCTAGTGGCTCATTCCATTTACTTCTGCATGAAAAAAATCTTCATTCAGGTCCTTTTTAAGTCTTTCCCCTCTCACTAAACCTATGCCTCTTAGTTTTGGCCCCCTTATCCAAGGGTAAAGACTTGCTACAACACACACAAAATGCTAGTGGAACACAGCAGGCCAGGCAGCATCTATAGGGAGAAGCACTGTCGACGTTTCGGGCCAAGACCCTTCATCAGGACTAACCGAAAGGAAAGATAGTAAGAGATATGAAAGTATTGGGGGAGGGGGAAATGCGAAATGATAGGAGAAGACCGGAGGGGGTGGGATGAATCTAAGAGCTGGAAACGTGATTGACGAAAGTGATACAGAGCTGGAGAAGGGAAAGGATCATGGGACGGGAGGCCTCAGGAGAAAGAAAGAGGGGGGGGAACACCAGAGAGAGATGGAGAACAGGCAAACAACTAAATATGTCAGGGGTAAGAAGGGGAGGAGGGTCATTAACAGAAGTTAGAGAAGTCAATGTTCATGTCATCAGGTTGGAGGCTACCCAGCCGGTATATAAGGTGTTGTTCCTCCAACCTGAGTTTGGATTCATTTTGACAATAGAGGAGGCCATGGATAGACATATCAGAATGGGAATGGGACGTGGAATTAAAATGTGTGGCCACTGGGAGATCCTGCTTTTTCTGGCGGACGGAGTGTAGGTGTTCAGCGATACGGTCTCCCAGTCTGCGTCGGGTCTCACCAATATATAAAAGGCCACACCGGGAGCACCGGACACAGTATACCACACCAGCCGACTCACAGGTGAAGTGTTGCCTCACCTGGAAGGACTGTCTGGGGCCCTGAATGGTGGTGAGGGAGGAAGTGTAAGGGCAGGTGTAGCACTTGTTCCGTTTACAAGGATAAGTGCCAGGAGGGAGATTGGTGGGAAGGGATGGGAGGGAGATTGGTGTGAGCAATCCTTGGCCTCCCTACCAGCCACAGCACAGTTGGAAAAATAGTCATCAAAACATGAGGAAAGCTTGTATCAACAATAATACAACAACTCCAGGAAGTTCTTTATTTAGACTGAACAAATATAATTAGTCATAAAATGCTTTGGAAGATACCTGTTTTCTAAAATGATATGTGACAAAAGGGAACAGGCTGTTTTAGGGAAACTCCTATGGTCCCAGAGAGAGAGTATGCAAGTTTCACACAAGATGATGTATTATGGTTCTGTTGGTATCCTCTTTTACATAGTCTTCACAGCCACCTGTGGCAACAAATTCCACAGAATTGCCACACTCTGGCTAAATAAATTCCCCCTCATCTCCATTCTAAATGAACGTGGCTCCATTCTGAGGCTGTGTTCTCTGGTCTTAGACTCCCACACAATAGGAAACATCCTCTCCACATCCACTCTATTGAGGCTTTCAACATTCAATAGATTTTGATGAGATTCCCCATCATTCTTCTGAATTCCAGTGAGTACAGGCCCAGTGCTATCAAATGCTCCTCAATGATAAGCCTTTCAATCCTGGAATCATTTTTGTGAACCTCTTTTGAACCCTCTCCAATGTCAGCATATACTTTCTTAGATAAAGGGCACAAAACTGCTGTCAATACTCCAATGATGCCTCACCAGTGCCACATAAATCCTCAACATCACATCTTTGCTTTTATATTCTAGTCCTCCTGAAATGAATACGAACATTGCATTTACCTTCCTTACCACAGACTCAACCTGCAAAGTAACCTTTTGGGAAACCTGATTAAGGGCTGTCAAGTCCCTTTGCACTTTGGATTTTTGAATTTTCTCTCCATTTAGAAAATAGTCAACACATAATTCTTCTACCAAAGTTCATGACCATACCCTTCCCAGCACTATATTGTACTTTGACGGAGCAGACTCAAATGGCCGAATGGCTTAATTCTGCATTTATGTCTTTTGGTTTTAATTACTTATTTCCATAAGACATATGGGCAGAATTAGGACAATCCAATCTGCTCCATCAATAATGGCTGATCCTTTTTCTCTTCCTCAGTTCACTCCCCAGTCTTCTCCCCATAATCTTTGATGTTGTGGCCAGTGAAGAACCTATCAATCTCCACCTTAAATACACCCAACAAGTTGACCTCCACAGCTATCAAATACCACAAATACACCCACCCTCGGCTAAAGAAATTTTTCCATATCTCTTTTTTAAATGGATGCCACTCTATCCTGAGGCTGTGCCCTCTTGCCCTAGAATCCCCCACCATGGGAAATATCCTTTCCATTCTACTCTGTCTTGGCCTTTCAACATTTAAAAGATTTCAATGAGATCCCCTTTCAACCTTCTAAATTTTAGTGAGTATTGGCTTAGAGCCATCAAATGTTCCTCATATGATAACACTTTCATTCCTGGAATCATCCTTGTGAACCTCCTCTGAACCTTCTCCAATGCCAGCACATCTTTTCTTAGATGAGGGGAGCCCAGAACTGTTCACAATTCTCAAGGTGTGGCCCCACCGGTGCCTTATAAAGCTTCAGCATCACATCCCTGATCCTGTATTCTAGTCCTCTTGAAATGAATGCTAACATTGCATTTGCCTTCTTCACCACCAACTCAGCCTGCAAGCTAACCTTTACGGTGTTCTGCATAAGGACTCCCAAATCCTTTTACATCTCAGATTTTTGGATTTTCTCCCAGTTTAGAAAGTAGTCTGCACATTTATTTCCACTACCAAAGTGCGTGACCATGCATTTTCCAACATTGTCACTTTCTTATCCTTTCTCATAATCTGTTTAAGTCCTTCTGCAGCCTACCTGTTTCCTCAACACTACCTGCTCCAACACCAATCTTCATATTATCTGCAAACTTGGCAACAAAGCCATCTATTCCATCATCTAAATCATTGATACACAGCATAAAAAGAAGCAGTTCCAACACCCACCCCAACGGAACACCACTAGTCACTGGCAGTCAACCAGAAAAGGATTCTTTTATTCCCACTCGCTGTCTCCTACCAATCAGCCAATGCTCTACCCATGCCAGTAACTTTCCTGTGATACCATGGGCTCTTAATTTGGTAAGCAGCCTCATGCATGGACCTTTTCAAAGGCCTTCTGAAAGTCCAAATCAACAACATCCACTGCATCACCTTTATCTATCCTACTTGTAATCTTCTCAAAGAATTCCAACAGGTTCAACAGGCAAGAGATCTGGCTACCAGGTCCATAATTTACCTTCTGCTACCCTCCGTCCTTTCTTAAAGAGCGGACTGACATTTGCAATTTTCCAGCCCTCCAGACCATGCCAGAATCCAATGAGTTTTGAAAGATCATTACTAATGCCTCCACAATCTCTATCTTTACCTCTTTCAGAACCCTAGGGTGCAATTCATCTGGTCCAAATGACTTGTGTACCCTTAGGTCTTTCAGCTTTTTGAGCACCTCTCCCTTGTAATAGTAACTGCACTCACTTCTCTTCCCTCACACCCTTCAACATCTGGCACACTGCTAGTTTCTTCCACAGTGAAGACTGTTGAAAAATACTCAATTAGTTCATCTGTCATCTCTATCACCCCCATTATTATTTCTCTGTTCTTTATTCTTTCTTTAGTGGTCCTATATCCACCCTTGACTCTTTTTTATATACTTGAAAAAGCTTTTTCTATCCACCTTCATATTGTCCTCTAGCTTGTTTTCATATTTCATCTTTAGGATTGCTAATGATTCTTTTGGTTGCTTTCTGTAGGTTTTAAAAACTTCCCAATCCTTTATCTTTCCACTAATTTTTGCTTTGTTGTATGCCCTCCCTTTTGCTTTTACTTTAGCTTTGACTTCCCTTGTCAGCCACAGTTGTACTATTTTGTCATTTGATTATTTCTTCATTTTTGGAATACAGCTATCCTACACCTTCCATATTTTTCCCAGAAACTCAAATCTTTGTTGCTCTGCCGTCATTCCTGCCAGCATCTCCTTCTGATTTACTTTGGCCAACTCCTCTCTCATACCACTGTAATTTCCTTTGCTCTCTTGAAATACCTCTATGACAGACTACTTTCTCCCTATCGAATTTCAAGTTGAACTCTGTCACATTGTGATCACTGCCTCCTATGGGATCCTTTACCTTAAGCACTCTAATCACTTCCAGTTCATTACACAGCACACAATCTAATATAGCTGATCCTCTGGTAGGCTCAATGACAAACTGCTCTAAAAAGCCATCTCATAGGCATTCAACAAATTCATTCTCTTGAGATCCATTACCACCCTGATTTTCCCAATCTACCTACATGTTAAAATCTTGCATGACTATCATAACATTGCCCATTTGACATGCCTTTTCTATTTCTCGTTGTAATCTGTAGTCTGCATCCCATTACCTCCTCATGCCTTCCCTCATTGAGACAATTTTGGATCCATTTTGTCATCATGCTTCATTTTTGTTCAGATTGGGTCAAATGTCTTGCTAAAGTCTACGTAAACCATGTACAGGATTTTGCTGTCATCATTTTTGTTGATTGCTTCCTCAAAATCTCATTCAGATTTGTGAGATAGAAAACTATATTCATCTCTTCTAACCAGTCCCTGCCTTACAAGTGCACTATTTTTGTAATTTATGGTAATTTTGTGTCTTTGCACTGTATTGCTGCCACAGAAAAACAGATTTCACAACATGTAAGTCAACAATAATAAATCTGATTCTCAATGTAAATCTTATCCTTCAGAATTTTCCCAAGCACTTCCCATCCATAGAAAGATAGTTTCCTAACTTACCTCTACTGCCTTTTTTGAACAAGGGGACAACAAACGCTGTGCTTCGGTTTTCTGGTACCTCATTGACAACAAAGGAAGATTTCCATTATAGCCCAGCAATCTCTTCCTGGGAGAGTCCCTGCAAATTATCCATGATAAGGCACACCAATATTTCTAGCAATTCCTCTTTCCTGTGCAGATGTGTTCCAGAATATCAGTATAACATCCCCTGACTCCCCAGTTTCCATATTGGTGAAAACCAGTGAGAAGTATTGTTTGGAACCTTGCTTGTTTCTCCTCCACTGACAGATCACCTGTTGGTTCCTGAGGGGGTTCTGTTCTTTCCTTTGTTATTTTACTTCAAAAGATTTTAGGATTCTATGCATTCCTAATTGGCACAGCCCCTTTTAACCCTCCCACTTCCTTACTTTGTTTTCTCTCATCTCATCCTATCAACTGCAAAGGATTTTTTCAACACTAATTTTACTTTACCTGTCACTTACACACAACAGCTGCTCCCAATCTACCTCCCCTCGGTTCAGTCTTACAATATTTAAATCCACATTTCCCAAGTTCATAGCCCTGTCTGAGGACCAAACTTGTCTTTCTCTGTGACTAGTTTGAAGCTTAGCAAACCACAAATTCTGCTTTCAAGGGTACTTCCACAGACACCCATCCTTACTTCCTTTGATAAGGAAGTTACTTGGTCATCCTTATTTCCTTAGATAAGATCAGGTATTTCCCTCTCTGCAGTTCTGCTTCAGAAAACACTCCTGACTGCATTTGATGAATTCTTCCCTATCTACTCCCTTTGCATGAAGGCAATGCTAGACAATATTGGAGAAAAATAACATCCTTCACTACTACAGCACCATTCATTTTACATCTGTTTTCCATAACTCTAATCATGGAGAGGCCTGTAACCCCATCATAATGATCACCCCTTTCCTATTCCTAAATTTTAACCACACATGCTCATTGGTGGATCCTTATGAAAATAATCTGCTGCTTTATAAAATTATGAGAGGGAAAGACACTATAACCAGCTGGTACAGTTTTCCCAGGGTTGAAATGTCAAATTCTAGAGGGCATGCCTTTAAGGTGAGAGGTGGGAAGTACAAAGCAGATGTACAGGGCAAGTTTTTTTTTACACAGAGAGCGCTAGATGCCAGGAGTTCTAGTGGAAGCAGATGTGATAGAGGTGTTTAACTGGTTCTTAAGAACCATGGAACCGAGGAATATGAGCCATGTGCTGACAGAAGTGGTTAGTCATTAATTATGTGCCACTAGTTTATTAGTTCAGCTGAGCTTGGGTCAATGGACGTCTCAGTACTGTACAGTTCTATGTTCCATCTCTTCACTGATTACAGCTTTAATGTTGTTCCTGACCAACAATGCAACATCCTCTCCAATTTTTCATCCTCCTTCTGTCACTCCTGACAGCTCTGTACTCAGGAACAGAGCTGCCGGATCTGTCCTTCCCTCAACCATGTTTCCGTGATTGCAACAATATTATAGTCCCACGCTCTCAGTCCATGTTCTCGGCTCATCACCTCTCCTATGAGTCCCCTTGCATTAAAGTGAAGTGTACTGATCCTCCCGTGTGTCTCCTCCTCATGCTGTCTCCTCTTCCCACTGGACTTGCCTGAGTATTTTCTGCATGAGCCACCATCTCTACTGCACTGTCCAACATCCACCCCATGACCTCGCTATTATAAACCCTTCAAACTAGCACCAGCAACATTTTCCCCACCCCCCGGATGCCTGTCCTAATAAATGTTACTACTGCCCTGAAGAGATCCCAATGATTCAAAATCAGAAGCCCTATCCACTGCACCAGTTCCTTAGCCACACATTCGTCCCTCACATGTATATGTTTATTTGAGCAATCCTGAAATTACAACCCTCATGGCCATGCTCTTCAACTTTTTACCTAACTCCCTGAACTCCCTCTGCTGGACCCATTCTCTTTTCGTACCTCAGGCTACTCACCCCTCCCCTTCAGGATGTTCTTTAACCACTCCGCGATATCCTTCACCCTGGCATTTGGGAAACAACACACCATCCTGGACTCTCACTCTTAGCCATAGAGGGACCATGCTGTGCTCCCACCTGCCCATCGCCCAGTATCACTAATGCTTGTCTAGTGCCCCCAGCTTGGCTGCAGGTCTGAGAGAAGCTGCAGCTGGACACACTTCCTGAAGACATAGTTGTCGGGGGCCACTCCACGGACTACCTACTGATGTGCCTTGCCTCATCATGTCGATGCTCAGTCTCCTAGTTGAAGCTTCCTTCATCAAAGCCTCTGCAATTTGACCTCAACCACAGCACTTAGACCTCAGCCCTGCCCAGTAGCTCCCAACAACCCTAACCTAATTACAGGACAATTTACAATGACCAATTAATCTATTAACAGTTATATCTTTGGACTGTAGGAGGAAACCGGAGCTCCTGGAGGAAACCCACTTACAGACTCCTTCCAGATGACATTGGAATTGACCTCCACTGCCCCAAGCTGTCATAGTGTTGCACTATCCATGGGAATTTGGAACTTGTTCCTACTGAGAAGGGTGTGTGCAAGCTGGCCTGCTCATGTGGTTATATGTAGACATTACACATTGGAAACAGCTTCCAGACCCACTCCTAGTTTTGCCTTATACAAATCCCAGCCATATCCAAACCCATATAGTCTTCACACACTTCCAAAATCCTCTCCTGCAGCTTCTGGATTGAAATAGACCATTTACTGTAGATAAGCTGTTCCCTTTATTCTACCTCAATATTCCACTGTATTACTCTAAAATGGCTTTCTATTCTTCATCTTAATTCCTCCATTCTGAATTGTTCCTTGAATTGCTTTGTGATGATCTCCCTACATGGAAATACCATCCTGTCAAACCCTATCAGTATCCTCCATTGGGTAACGTCCTAACCTTTTCACTGAGCGGGTTCATTTTCCCTGGATAAGTGCAGTTCTGCTATCATCTTTGACTATTTCCCTCCAGCATCTCTGAGTACAAATCTTTGCTGTGTGTGGTGAATACAGACTGACCAAGTAGTTATCTGGAGATAGAGCACAGTAACAGGCCCTTCTGACTCAACATGACTGTACCACCCAATTGCATCCATTTGATCGATTAACCTACTGGCCTGTCTGGCCTTGGAACGTCAGAGGTCATGGAGAGAACATACAAACTCCTTATAGACAGTGACAGAACTGAACTCAGATTGCTGGTGCTGTAATGCTACTGTGTCACTGAAAATTTGGTTTCTAGTGGTATCAGAAACAAGATTATAGACCTGTGTTTGTTCTGAAATCTCCTGATTTCTGGATTAATCCATGGTGATACTGCCACCACTGCACTCAGTGTCAACCCACTCCTCAAAATCTTGCCTTCTTGGGCCAGTGTAAATACAGCAAAGTTCATCTAGACTCATTTACAGCTGCTGAGGAACAGGGCTGCAAACCTCAGCTACTTTTTTTGGTTCATAGCAATATTTACTGCACACAAGTGATATATCACTGCTGCAAATCAGAGGCAGCCTTGGAGAAACACAGGTTCAATTACAACAGCTCCAGAATATATAATCCCTTTTAAAAATACATCAATCCATCTCCAGGTTGTTACTTAACTCCATTTATATTACCGAGCTGTCAATTCCCATCCATCACCAGTACGTTAATATTTAAACTTTAATACATAAAAGAAAAATCTAATTCGATCCAGCCACTTCAGCACACACAGGTCAGACTCTCAACACATGTCCCCAAGGGGCAGAGGGAGATCTGTGACAGTTGTCACCACATTCATAAACTGCTCTGCTGTGAAAATCTCCAACAGTACAGAGGGCACAGAACTGATGAACTGGGAATCTATGATCAAATGTGCAGATCAGAAACCCACGTGGAAGATAATGATGCATCACTTACTCCATTGCATGCACTTGTCATCTGTGTGGCATCCGTTAGTCTCATGAGACCATGGATCTGTGCCGTCTCCAGGACACCGGCCTGGGCAAGGTTGTATAGAAGACTGGCAGTTGCCCATGTAGCGAGTCTCCCCTCTCCACACCACTGATGTTGTCCAGGCGAAGGGCAAGGCCGTTACAGCTTGGCACCAGTGTCGTCACAGGAGTTGCCAGAACGAGGTTGAAGGTAACGTCGGACTGCCTTCGGGACTCCAGCTCCGGATTTGTCCTCAGGGTTTACTCCCGAAGCCTTTCCCATGAGTGGGTATGGCTGCAAGGCAGCGGAGGTTTGAAATCTCTTAGATGGATTGCCTTCCCTGGCTGACGAGCTCCATCTACCCGAAGCACTGGTTTTAAGGCGCCAGGACCCACCTTCGCCCCTTCTCCTGTCAATAGAAACTGTTCTGCCAGGCTTAGAGGCTAAGTCACACGAGAAGGCCAGGAATTGGATTTGGATGTCAGAGGCTATTTGAGGAGCAGTTTTAGGTAGTGGGAGCTTGTCCCCACCACCATTCCTTGGCTTGACAACCTTGGAATCTATTTCACAACAAAATAAAAGGATATGGTGATAACAGCTCGCTGTCCTCAAATGTGCTGAAAAAGCACTGCTCTTTCCCTCCCTTGCTGCTATCTAACCTGTTAGTATATTCAGTAGATATGTGTTTTACATTCAATATCTATTTCTCACACCAAAGTCTGTATGACCCAGGGGGTGCAGTAGTGGTGCAACGTGCACAAATGTTTTAACAATACTAATATAAAAAAAACGAATAGCAGTGTGAAAGTAAAGATCCACTCGATCCATGCGCTGTAATATGCTTCAGAATCAGGTTTACTGTCACTGGCATTTGCCATGAAATGTGTTGTTTTGTGGCAACAGTACATCGCAATATATTTTAATAAAAATCAGCTACATATTTAAAGAAATACATACAGTGGATTCCTGCTAATAGGTTCATTGGTTAATGGGGGCAGCCACTTATTCTGGACAACTCTTAAAGAACAAAAGCTAATTGAGAAAATAGCCAGGGTTCCCTTTGTTCACCATGCCACTTAACTGGGACAGGAGACTGTTGCCAAACAGTTTCTAACTAGCATCAGTCATGTGTGCTTGTGGCTGTGAGACACTACAACGTGCTTAGAGTGATCAGTTTTTAAGTAACTTCATTTGCGGTGTGTTTGTGTTCATAAAGTAGTAGTTTTTCACTGATAATTGGTGAGAAATAAGCAGAAATACAATTCAGAATTGTTTTGCCTACTGTACTTTCAAGCATTCAGATTGGAAATGTCAGAAATCACTGGGAGTGAAATAATTTCACTACTTCAACAAGTTAGGACCCACTAAGAATTTGAATGTATGGGCAATCATCCTGATGAAGGGTCTCGGCCAGAAACTTTGACTGTTTACTCTTTTCCATAGAGAGTATTACTTTCATTTCTGGTACCTGCAGATTTTCTCTTGTTTAAGGCTCCAACAGTGATGACTATTTGTACCACTGGACCCGGACCTCCAAGGTCGAGAGAGTGGAACTTGCAGTGCAATGTCTTTTCCATTCTTAAAACCTCTCCTGTGCAGGTTTCCTCTCATTGTCAGGTAAGATGACAACTAGTGGTAGTGTTTTAATTTGTTCTGTATTTCATTTAAATACATAATTTATTACTCATTTAAATGGTTGTTTGCCTTTTTAATGCCTTTTTTAAACTATTTCTATGAAACTTTGGCTAATTAGGGCAGTGCTTATTGGGCTAAAATGTACCGGTTCCAATTTGCCCCAATTAACCAGAATCCACTCTATATATAAAATAAACTAAACAAGTCAAGCAAAAAGGAAAATACTGAGTCAGTGTTCATGGGTTCATTGTCCATTCAGAAATCTGATGGCAGAGGAGGAGAAGCTGTCTTTCAAAAGTTGGATGTGTGTCTTCAGGGACCTGAGAAGAGGGCATGTCCTAGATAATAGAAGAAGATTGGGCTGTTGGGAGCATACTGCATCTTTTTGAGGCATCGACTTTTGAACGTGTCCTCAATGCTGGGGAGGCTAGTGTCCATGATGAAACTGGCTGAGTTGACAATCTTATGCAGCTTTTTCCGATCCTGTACCGTGGCCCCTCCACACCAGACAGTGATGCAACCAGTTAGAGTGCTCTCCATGTTACTTCGGTAGCATGTAAGCTGTCAGTCCAGGCTCTGGGTATTGAGGAGTCTGATAGCTTGGGGGGAAGAAACTGTTACATAGTCTGGTTGTGAGAGCCTGAATGCTTTGGTGCCTTTTCCCAGATGGCAGGAGGGAGAAGAGTTTGTATGAGGGGTGCGTGGGGTCCTTCATAATGCTGTTTGCTTTGCGGATGCAGCGTGTGGTGTAAATGTCCGTAATGGAGGGAAGAGAGACCCCGATGATCTTCTCAGTTGACCTCACTATCCTCTGCAGGGTCTTGTGATCCGAGATGGTGCAATTTCCGAACCAGGCAGTGATGCAGCTGCTCAGGATACTCTCAATACAACCCCTGTAGAATGTGATGAGGATGGGGTGGGGAGGGGGGGGGGGTGAGATATGGACTTTCCTCAGCCTTCACAGAAAGTAGAGACGCTGCTGGGCTTTCTCTGCTATGGAGCTGATGTTGAGGGACCAGGTGAGATTCTCTGCCAGGTGAGCACCAAGAAATTTGGAGCACTTAACGATCTCTACCGAGGAGCCCTTCGATGTTCAGCGGGGAGTGGTCTCCCCATGCCCTCCTGATGTCAACAAACATCTCTTTTGTTTTGTTCACATTCAGAAACAGGTTGTTGGCTCTGCGCCAGTCCATTAGCTGCTGCACCTCCTCTCTGTAAGCTGACTCGTCGTTCTTACTGATGAGACCCACAACAGTCGTGTCATCAGCGAACTTGATGATGTGGTTCGAGCTGTGTGTTGCAGCACAGTCGTGGGTCAGCAGAGTGAACAGCAGTGGACTGAGCACATAGCCCTGGGGAGCCCTCGTGCTCAGTGTAATGGTGTTGATTATGGCCATGACCAACCTCTCAAAGCACTTCATCACAGCACATGTGAGTGCAACTGGGTATTAGCTATTGAGGCAGCTCATCCTTTTCTCTTTGGACACTAGTATGATTGTTGCCCTTTTGAACCTTTGATTGCAACAGTGAGGGAATGAAGAAATTTTTCAACATTTCCAGTAGTTGGTTGACATAGATTTTCAGTGCTCTACCAGGTACACCATCACGACCTGACACCTTGCTAGGGTTCACTCTTCTGAAAGATGTTCTGATGTCGGCCTCTGAGACACAGATCACAGGACACCAGATGATGCAGGAATTCACACAGGTGTAGTTTTATTCTCCCTTTCAAAGCATTTATGAAAGGTGTTGTGTTCATTTGGAAGTAAAGCATCTCAGCCATTCTTGGTGTTAAGTTTCACTTTGTCTGATGTAATGGCCTGTAGATCCTGCCAGAGCTAACATTCACCCAATTCTGTCTCTAACTTCAATTAGAGTTGGGGTTTTTTTTTGCTCTTAAAATAGCCTTCTGTAGGTCATACCTGGACCACAGTAGTTCTGGATGACTGATTTTGCTCTCCTGGACTACAAATCCTCTACTTCATCTATGGCTTTTGCTTTGGTATGTCTGGTATATACTCAAAGGCACGCAGTCATCCATACAGGTCTTGGAAAAAGTCATGACTTCAAACTCGAAGATGAATCCCTGAATATTGTCCAGTCCATTGACTCAAAGCAGTCCTGTAAGCCCTCTTCCACCTTCCTTGACCTTACATTCTTGGTCTTCACCATTGATGTGCAGTCTTTAATCTCTGGCTGGCTGATTGGTCTTCCCAAAATATGCATGTGGGACGGCACAGTAAGCACTCTTGTAGGTGACAAAATAGTGGTCGAGTATGTTGGCTCCTCTGGTTCCAAAGGTGATACATTGCTGGTAGTTGTTCAGAGGCTTCTTCAAGCTGGCCCGGTTGAAGTCTCCTGGAGAGCATCCAGGTGATTGTTGTTCATGGAGCTCGGGTCCTCCATTGCCTACCTGACACTGTCCTTGGCTGGAGTGCACACCACTACCACGAGGATGGTGGAAAATATGCCCAGTAGATAAAATGGATGATATTTGATGGCTTGGTGTTCCAGCTCAGATTAAGACAGAACCATGACATCTGTGTACCATGATAAGTTCGTCACAAACTGTACTCCATCTCCTCTAACTTTAAATGACTGATCTTCTGCATTTGCATATTTTTTATTTTATTAATAAATTTTATTTCTGAAATTAAAATTCTATTTCACATGCACACGTGACCATGCATGCATGTGTGTGTGTACACTCATGTGTCATAGAGGCAAAACCAAGCATCCTGCTGTATGTTGTATGTTCAAAATATCTGGGTCTTCGCTATTTTGGAGGCGGTACATGCAGAGAGAAACATACTCTGATTTGTCAACTGGATGAAAGACAAGTTGGGAAGGACTACACCAGGAAATCTTAGTGGCAGAAAGTGAGGAATCACATAATTGCAGTTGCCATCAGCATTCTTTTCTAATTGACTATCAACTGGTTATTATCAGATGAAACACAAAATAAAAATGATTAGCCACCTTATGAACTGTATTGTTCAGTCAAAGCTTTAATTTAATGTAAATGTTTCTTTGACACTTGATGACAAAAGTTGTAAGATTCTCAGAACCAGTAAGGTATAGAAGGCATGGACAAAGTGTTGCTAAGTAAGATTGATATTGAGGGGTTTTGATATGTAGAGTCAGTATGGATGGGTGTCGGTATGGAGGGTCAGTATGGATGGTTGTTGGTATGGAGGGTCAGGATGGATGGGTGTCGGTATGGAGGGTTGGGATGGATGAGTGATGGTATGGAGGGTTGGTGTGGATGGGTGATGGTATGGTGGGTCGGTATGGATGGGTGTTTGACAATTGGTATGTAGGGTCAGTGTGAATGGGTGTTGGTATGGAGGGTCAGGATGGATGGGTGTTGGAATGTAGGGTCGGTATGGATGGGTGTTGGATTGTAGGGTCGGGATGGATGGGTGTTGGAATGGAGGGTCGGGATGGATGGGTGTCAGTATGGAGGGTCAGCATGGATGGGTGTTTGACAATTGGTATGTAGGGTCAGTGTGAATGGGTGTTGGTATGGAGGGTCAGGATGGATGGGTGTTGGAATGTAGGGTCGGTATGGATGGGTGTTGGATTGTAGGGTCGGGATGGATGGGTGTTGATATTTAGGGTCTGGATGGATGGGTGTTGGAATGGAGGGTCGGGATGGATGGGTGTCAGTATGGAGGGTCGGGATGGATGGGTGTCGGTATGGAGGGTCAGTATGGAGGGTTGGTATGGATGGGTGTCAGTATGGAGGGTCAGTATGGATGGGTGTCAGTATGTAGGGTCGGGATGTTTGGGTGTCGGTCTGGAGGGTCGGGATGGATGGGTGTCAGTATGGAGGGTCAATATGGATGGGTGTCAGTATGGAGGGTCAGAATGGATGGGTGTCGGTATGGAGGGTCAGTATGGATGGGTGTCGGTATGGAGGGTTGGGATGGATGGGTGTCGGTATGGGGGGTCAGTATGGATGGGTGTTTGACAATTGGTATGTAGGGTCAGTATGAATGGATGTTGGTATGGAGGGTCAGTATGGATGGATGTTCATATGTAGGATCTGTATGGATGGGTGTTTGACAGTTGGTATAGAGGATTATTATGTGTGGGTTTTTGACAGTTAGTATGTAGGGTCAGTATGGATGGGTGCTTGTCAGTTGGTATGGAAGTGTTGGCTTAATTATTCAATGTTTCACTCATCATTCAAAGTTGAAAGTAAATTTATTATCAAAGTACACATGTCAGGATATATGATACTTTGAGATTCATTTTATTTTGGGCATTCGCAGTAAAGACAAGGAAATGCAGTAGAATCAATGAAGAACTGCACACAAACAGAGATGGACAAAGAACCAATGTGCAAAAGACAACAAATACAGGAATATGAGATTGAAAGTCATTGTAAGCAGCCTGTGTGTTTCAGTAAACGATTGCTGCCTCAAACCCTTGGAGCACTGCTTATGGCCTGTTGTGCCCAGATGATGTTCTCTCAGGTGTTCCTCCTGAGATGTACTGAAACATAGTAAGACGACTATCAAGTGCACCCTTGCCACTTCACTGGGCTTAGTTCCCAGATAACACTGACTAAACTCTGCACTGAACTATTTCCAGTTAGCTTCTATCTTTTATCATGAAGCTGTCCTAAGATAACAACCACAAAACTGAATATTCATTGTTGTATTTTACATGGCACGCTTCCCAAATTAATGTGTGCAATCATCATAAACAGTGTGATGCCCATAGAGGAAAAGAGCAAGTAAACGCATAACTTGGCCCAACAAGTCCAATGTGACTATTACATGCCCACTAATCCAGTTTAATCCTCCCACGTTCTTGCCCCTCCAGATTCTGACACTCAGGGAAATTGGAGCGAATATTTAACTCTACTGTCAGGACTGAACCTAGGTGACTGGGCCTGTGAGGCAGCACCAAGTCTCCCATGACATACTACAACATATGGTCCTGATAAATTGGTATTGTTGCTTGTTTGAGTTAAGCCAGCATTATATATTACCACAAATATTTATGTGTCTTTGATTTCTGTCTGGACTACTTAGCACACCCTACCACAAGAAATGTTAATAAGCAACAGCACTGGAACCAATCTGCATTGAACGGAGTTCTGCTGGATGTGTAGAAGAAAGCAGAGCAAAATTCACCTTCTGATACTGGGGGTTTCTGAAGAATTAGGTCCCATGGAATCTAGGAAGAGCTAGTAAGGTTGATTCAAAATTGACTGAGGTAGGAAGAAGAGGGTGGAGGTTAAAGGTTGTGTTTGGTGACTCATGGTGTGTCGTAGGGGTCAGTGTTGGTCATTATTTATATAAATGATTTGCATGCAATTGCACAAGGCTTGATCAGTAAATTGGCAGATGACACAAAATTACATGTTGTTCATAGTGAAGAAGGTTATCATGGATGACAGAGGGATCTTGGTCAGTTAGGTAAGGCGGCTGAAGAGTGGCACATGGGTTTCGATGAAGCTGAGTGTGAGCAATGCATTTTGGAAAGTCAAGCCAATGTGGACGATGAATGGCAGAGCATTGGGGAGTAATGGAACAGAGGACCTAGGAGCATGAGTACATAATTATTGAAATCAGTAATACAGTTAGAGTGGGTGGTGAAAAGCACACTTAGCACACTGGTCACCTTCATTCAGGGCATTGAGTATAGGAGCTGAGTTGTTATGTTGCAGTGTATAAGTAGTTGGCAAGGATGCACTTGGAGTAGTGTGTACCCTTTTGGTCACCCTATTTTATGAAAGACATGGTTAAATGGAAAGAATGCAGAAAAGATTTATAAGGATCTTGCCATGACTAGCAGGCTTGAGTTATTGGGCAAGCTAGATATTTATTCCTTGCAATGGAGAGAATGAAGGGCAACCTTATTGATGCACCATCAATAACTCTCTGAGACGTGAGGCAAGATATCGGCTTTTATTGGCTGGAAGAAAGAACAAGCAGCAATTGACCACCTTTATACTGGGGTCCGTGGGAGGAGCCACGGTCAGTGGGAGGAGCCACAGGAGTAGTCAGCCGGGGGGGTGGGGGGGCGTGTCCAGACAGGTATATGTAGTTCACTACACTTATAGAAATGTTTAAAATTAGCAGAGGCATAGATAAGATAGATGATAAAAATTTATTCCCCAGGGTTGGGGGGGGTCCAAAATTAGGGAGTATAGATTTAGGGTGAGAGGGGAACATTTAAAAGCAATCTGAACAATAGTGTTTTCACACACAAAGTGGTGGGCTGCTAGAGGAAATGGTTGAAGTAGATACAATAGTATAATTTAAGAAACAATTGGATAGGTACTTGGACGAGTGGGGTTTGGAGGGATATGAGCCGAACACAGGAAATCAGGACCTGAGAGTTAAATGCTTGCAGGAGTGTGATCCTCATGATTCTCTGTTGAGCGGCACTGCCCTCTCTTGGCAAGTAGTGTATGAGCTAAGAGTTACAGTATATAACCAAGGTGGTTGAGTACTGAAGAGGGAATGGTTATTGTCTTAGAAAGCCGAGGGTTCCCTGACTTCAATTGAAGAGAAAATTTAATGAAATCTAAATGTTTGTGCTGCACCAAAGATGTGTTTCACCTTCCTTCTGTGAAGGTGAATCTGCAGCAGAGCTTACTATTCAATAGCATTCTTAATATCGAGACAAAGCTAACAAAAAAGGTTCAAAATCCAATTTTTTTTCTCCTTGGAGATTACTTACAAGGAATTGAATTTTTATATTGTGCAGTGGGTTCTGAATCTCAGTGCAGAGAAATTAGCATGTCCACTATCATCCTCACCAATTATTATCAATGCACAAACAAGATTCTAAAGCTGCTGGCAAGCCAGAGTAACACACACACAATGCTGGAAGACTCACTAAATTGGGTAGTATCTGTAGAGAGGAATAAAAAGTTGATGTCTTGGGCCAAGTCCCTTTATCAGGACTGTTACAAAATGATTGAACAGTTCCCTAAAACAATAAGGTGGACTCTTAACCCTAAATTCTGCCTCAGTATGACCTTACTGTCCATCTGTTTTGAATTTTCTCTGACTGTAACACTTTATTCAGCATTTTGTTATTGTTTTATGTTTATGGTCTTCTGCAGCTGTAGTCTGTCCAGGTCAAGGTTCGATGTGATTGTGCATTCAGAGATACTCTTTTGCACACCATTGTTGTAACATGTAGTTATTTGAGTTAATGTCACCTTCCTGCAACATAAACCAGTCTGGCAACTCTCCTCTGACCTCTGTCATTAACAAGGCATTTTTGCCCACAGAAGTGCCGCTCAGTGGATGTTTTTTTCTGTTTTTCGCACCCTTCCCTGTAAACTCCAGAGACTGTTGTGCATGAAAGTCCCAGGAGATCAGTAGTTTCTGAGATACTCAAGCCACCCTGTCTGCCACCAACATTCATTCCATGGTCAAAGCCACTTAGATCACATTTCCTCCCCATTCTGATGTTTGGCCTGAACAAGTAAACCTCTTGACAATGTCCGCAGGCTTTTACATCTCAATTTGCTGCCACGTGATTGGGCTGATTCTGTTTGCGCCATCAAAATCATCGTCTGTAAATGTTTTAGTTCATTAAGGAGAATGCTATCTGAACAATATTCTGTATTAACATTACATAAAAGTTGATTCCTGATTATCAGTATAGTGTTTGACCAGCCTTAGCAATTTAATGAATGCTTGTGTGGTGATAATCTTCTCACAATCTTTAAAACTTTGTTTACTCATGTGTATAATTTTGGATATTTTGCATGTAAATCTAGCTTCATATATTCCTAATTTCTTACAAATGTGTGATTTAATCATCATAAGTTTGCTGCATTAAGTATTTATGGTATTTTTCTGGTTCAGCCTCAGTTCTACTCTTACTCAGTTATATGTGTAAAACTGAGAATTAACCAGAAATGTACGGTAGATACTTAGTGCAGCAAATTCAGCTGTATGTGTAGCTGGCCATTGGTGTCATGGCATCTGAACCAGACTTCTAGGTGAATGGTACACAATTAGAGGTACACAAGACACACTGCAGGAAAGACAAAGCATCTGACAACAGTTCTCATCGCAGTTCCTTGCAATCGGACAGATTGTTAGTTGGTGCTGCAGCAGCATGAGCCAGAATGAAGGCAGAGGCTACAAGACCACTTGCTACATTTACAAAGAGGGAGATTGCCATTAAACCAGACAAAGCTCAGTTAGAGAATAGTTTGAAAATGAAGCTGCAGCTGCTATTGCTCAGGCAGCGGCAGAGCGAGAAGGTGAAGAGATTTACAGTAGAAAAGCCTTCCAGCAACAAATCAGAGCACACATGAGTGTGTGAGAGATTGTGTCAGGAACTAAGTCAAACACCTTAGCCAGCAATCTGAGTCTGCCTGCTACACAACACAGATGTGTGCTTAACCCACTGCTCTACTCTCTCTACACCCATGATCGTGTGGCTAGGCACAGCTCAAATAACATCCATAAATTTCCTGATGATACAACCGATGTTGGCAGAATTTCAGATGATGTTGAAAGGGCGTACAGGAGTGAGATATACCAATTAGTTGAGTGGTGTCACTGCAACAACCTTGAACTCAATATCAGAAAGACCAAAGAGCTGATTGTGGACTTCAGGAAGGGTAAGACAAGGGAACATCAACCAATCCTCAGAGGGATCAGCTGTGGAGAGAGTGTGCAATTTTGAATTCCTGGTTGTCAATATCTCTGAGGACTGCCTGATATGGGGAGGGGGTGGGGGCTACTGCACAAGATTGAAATAAGTTGCAGAAACTTGTAAAATTAGTCGGCTCCATTATGGGTACTAGCCTGTGTAGTATCCAAACCATCTTCAAGGAATGGTGCACCTCTGGTAGTCACTGGTTTGTTGAGCAACGTCAACTGAGGCCGGTTCTGGAATGGCAGGCTCTGCCACAGTTGCTGCACGTTAGGGCGTCGTGGAATTGTTGTCTGCTGTCCACTGTGCTCTCCGTTTAGCTCTCCGCTCCTCTAACTGACTTCGGATTGTAGCGGTGTGCTACACGCAGCGCTAAAATTACGACACGGAGTCGGTAACTGCAGTCGAAGGAAAAAACTTTATTCGAAAACTTCAGCCTCACTTTTAAGCGTCTGTCAACCGGCCCCCCCATGGTGCAGAGGCTCCAAAGCTCTGTGCTCGCAAACCCCCGTAGGCTATCTAATTGTGAGTCGGTTCGGATACGCTAGGAAATGGGGCGCCACATAACCCCCCCCCCCAGAACCGGCGATACACCCCCCAATGTCCACAGTCTGGGCCAGAACCTGCTTGGGAGGTTGGCCTCTGCGCCGAGGCGCCGGAAACTCGGCCGGTTGCGCCAGGTCCACATGGGCTGGCTTGAGGCGGTCCACCGTGAAAACCTCCTCCTTCCCCCCAACGTCCAGCACGAACGTGGACCCGTTGTTCCGGAGCACCATAAATGGCCCCTCGTATGGCCGCTGTAGCGGTGGCCGATGCCCGCCCCTTCGTACAAACACAAACTTACAGTACTGTAGGTCTTTGGGTATGCAGGTCGGGTGCTGCCCATGCTGTGAAGTGGGTATGGGGGCCAGGTTACCGAGCTTCTCGCGAAGTCTGCCCAGGACTGCTGTGGGTTCTTCCTCTTGCCCCCTTGGGGCTGGTAGGAACTCCCCGGGGACGACCAGGGGTGCGCCGTATACCAACTCGGCCGACGAGGCGTGCAGGTCGTCCTTGGGCGCTGTGCGGATGCCGAGTAGGACCCAGGGAAGCTCGTCCGCCCAGTTGGCTCCTCGCAGGCGGGCCACGAGGGCCGACTTCAGGTGACGGTGGAAACGCTCCACTAGCCCGTTCGACTGTGGGTGGTAGGCAGTTGTGTGGAGCAGCTGAGTCCCCAAAAGGCTGGCCATAGCTGACCACAGGCTGGAGGTGAACTGGGCGCCTCTGTCGGAGGTAATGTGGGCTGGTACACCAAAGCGAGATATCCAGGTGGCGATCAGGGCTCGGGCGCAAGATTCGGAGGTGGTGTCGGTGAGCGGGACCGCCTCTGGCCATCTTGTGAACCGGTCCACGATAGTCAGGAGGTAACGTGCTCCGCGCGACACTGGCAGGGGGCCCACGATATCCACATGAATGTGGTCGAAACGCCGGTGGGCGGGATGGAACTGCTGCGGTGGGGCTTTGGTGTGCCGCTGCACCTTGGCCGTCTGGCAGTGCATGCACGTTCTGGCCCATTCACTGACCTGTTTGCGGAGTCCGTGCCAAACGAACCTGCTGGAAACCATCCGGACAGTTGTCCGGATGGAGGGATGCGCCAAGTTATGAATGGAGTCGAAAACGCGGCGCCGCCTGGCTGTCGGGACGACCGGACGGGGCTGGCCGGTGGCGACGTCACAGAGTAGGGTCCTCTCACCCGGGCCCACGGGGAGGTCCTGGAGCTGCAGACCGGAGACTGCGGTCCTGTAACTCGGAATCTCCTCATCCGCCTGCTGTGCCTCTGCCAGCGCCTCAAAGTCTACCCCTTGGGAAAGGGCATGAACGGTAGGGCGAGAGAGCGCATCCGCCACGACATTGTCCTTACCCAAGACGTGCCGGACATCCGTCGTATATTCAGAGATGTAGGACAGGTGGCGTGGGTGGTCCCTGGGTTGGGATGTGGTGCTGTACGCCGTGCCTGGGCATGGCTGCTGTGAACTGCGGTGCCAGAACCGATAGGAACTCCGCCAGGACCCTGGTGAAGTCGTTGTCGGACAGCGTGATGGAGCCGAGGTGAGGGGCCGGCAACTGGGCTGCACCCAGGGAAAACGTCTGAAAGGTCTCGGCGTGTACCAGTCTCTTCCTGGGCAGGTCGACCAGCAGGCTGTGAGCCCGCAAAAAATCTGCACCCAGAAGCGGTTGGGCTACGGCGGCCAGTGTGAAGTCCCACGTGAACTGGCTGGAGCCAAACAGTAGCTGCACCTGGCGGGTGCCATAGGTCCTTACGGTGCTGCCATTCACGGCCCTCAGGGGGGGACTCGGTGCCCTGCTGCGGGTGTCGTAACTCGTCGGAGGTAAAACGCTGATCTCAGCCCCAGTATCGACCAAAAACCGGCGTCCCGACCTTCTATCCCACACATACAGGAGGCTATCCCGATGGCCAGCCGCCGTAGCCATCAGCGGCGGCTGGCCCTGGCGTTTCCCGGGAACTCGCAGGGCGGGCGACAACGGCGGGCCTCTGCACCCCACCGCTGGTGGTAGAAGCACCAGTGTTCATTGGGCCGGGGGTTGGTGGGCTCTGCGGCCGGGCCTGGACTGGTTTGCTGCCGGGAGCGGGGCTGGGAGATCCGTGCGATGGACTAGGTTGCTCACCTTTTTGGCGTTCCACAGCAAGTCTGCCCGGGCTGCCACCTTCCGGGGGTCACTGAAATCTGCGTCGGACAGCAGCAGGCGGATGTCTTCGGGCAGCTGCTCCAGGAATGCCTGCTCAAACATGAGGCAGGGTGTGTGTCCGTCGGCTAGAGACAACATCTCATTCATTAAAGCCGATGGAGGTCTGTCACCCAAGCCATCCAGGTGCAGTAAACGGGCAGCCCGCTCGCGCCGTGAGAGTCCGAAAGTCCTGAGGAGCAGGGCTTTGAATTCCGTGTACTTGCCGTCTGCCGGGGGCGACTGTACGAACTCCGCGACCTGGGCCGTTGTGTCCTGGTCGAGGGAGCTCACCACGTAGTAGTAGCGGGTGTCTTCTGAGGTGATCTGGCGAACGTGGAATTGGGCTTCGGCTTGCTGGAACCATAGGTCCGGGCGCTGTGTCCAGAAACCTGGCAGTTTCAACGAAACCGCATGAACAGAGGCGGCGTCGGTCATTTCTGGTCCAAAAATCGTTTGGACCGTCGGGGTCACCAATTGTAGCGGTGTGCTACACGCAGCGCTAAAATTACGACACGGAGTCGGTAACTGCAGTCGAAGGAAAAAACTTTATTCGAAAACTTCAGCCTCACTTTTAAGCCTCTGTCAACCGGCCCCCCCATGGCGCAGAGGCTCCAAAGCTCTGTGCTCGCAAACCCCCGTAGGCTATCTAATTGTGAGTCGGTTCGGATACGCTAGGAAATGGGGCGCCACAGGATCACTCTTTCGCCTTGCTCCAGGTGTTGCTGAAGAGTACCTCGCATTTAGTAGCGGTCATCTGCTGTATCCTCCCAGCACTCTGTGTTGATTTTTAAGGCTTCATGTCCCGCTTGCAGAAGTCCTTGAAGTGAAGCTGGGGTCTACTAACGTTTCTCTTGCCTGTTGCTAGTTCTCCATAGAGGATGTCCTTTGGCAGTCTACTGTCCTTCATACAATGGACCTAGCCCAGCCAGCGCTGTCTGCATTGTCTTAGAAGTGTGAACATTGTGGGAAGTCCAGCGCAGGAGAGGCCCTCAGAGATTGGGACTTTGTGTCTCCATGTGATGCCGAGGATGCAGTGAAGGTTGCGCAGGTGAAAACTATTGAGTTTCCTCTCCTGCTTGGAGTAGATGGTCCAAGTCACGCTACCATACAGGAGGGTGCTGACAATGCATGCATTGTACAGAGCAGTCTTGATTTTTGTAGTGAGTTTTGGGTTCTCCCAGACCCGCAAGGAGAGTCGAGCAAGGATCGATGTTGCTTTGCCAATATGACAATTGATTTCAGAATCAAGGGAAAGAGTGTCGCTAATGGTCGACCCCAAGTATGTGAACTTGTGGACAACTTCTAGATCAGGGGTTCCCAACCTGGGGTGCCCGCACCCCCAGGGGGTGCGAGATGGAATTTCAGGGAGTGCAACAAAGAGTGGCTTGTGTCCTTGAGTGACGAGTCACGAGTCATCACTCAGCCAGCTGCCAGTGTGCCTTGAGAAGTGGTAGTAACACTTGTCACAAGCACACTCCAGTCTCCCACTGCCCAAGTCAGCATTGCGGATTCTCATCAGTGTTACCTGGGAGTTACACCTCAGAGTTAAAAATCATCTCATAATGCCAAAATCTTTATACATCCCGAATCAACCATTGAGTAACAACTTCGCGTTAAAACCAAACCCGCAGACAATAGGTAAATTATTTAATTATAAAATTTAAAAAAGCTGCATTTTGATAAAAAGCAGCTGAAGTCATTCATTCGTATTTGTCTCACTGCATTAAAGAAGTTTTTGAATTTCAAAGCTTTTTTTCTCTTAAAAGGTTTTTTTCTTGAATCGTTGATCATTTTGAATTGTGTTAGTTGAGGAGGTATCATGGTTAGCACCGAGGACTTTGAGTCGTGTGATGGGAGTTCATATCTCCGGTAATCATCAGAAATAGGTGTGTAAATTCAGTAGAGAGTAGCCTAATAAGTCGCGTCGCGTCCCCATGGCATTTCCACCTGACGATTTATCTTGTAACCGCAGATAATATTGTAATATAATATTCAAAAGCGTATTTCTTGCGATACTTTGCTATAGGCATGTCTGTTTGAGTAAAGCGGTCATCCCTGACTTAGTTGGATAGTTTTTCTCATATTAGCTCATATTTTTCTCTTTACCCTTTACCCTTCATCATGTCAAAAAGAAGGAAATGGAATGATGACTATGTGCTTTGGTTTCACTTGCACAACAGGAAATGATGGCTTGCAAAAACCCCGGTGCATTCTTTGTAGCGTTGTGTTTTCCATCTGAAATCTGAAGCCATCCAAGCTTCAAGAGCACTTCAAGAACAAGCATGGCGGAGCTGATGTTGAAGGACATGATGTTGGGTCATTGAAAATCAGAAGAGCTCGTTTTGATTCACAAGGAACTCTTCTAAAACTAGGTTTCATTTCTGTTGAAAAACCACTACTTCTTGCTTCATACCAAGTGGCATATAAAGTGGCCAAATCCAAGAAGCCCCATACAATTGCAGAAGATCTCAAGCCATGTGAACTGGAAATGGCAACAATTATCCTGGGCAAAGAAGCAAGAAAAAATTTGAACAGGTGCCCCTAACAAATAATGTCATTCACAACCAAATCAGTGATTTGAGTAAAGATATTTTGGACCAAGTCATCTCAGATGTCAGAGCTAGTCCTCTTAAAATCTCTATTCAGTTGAATCAGTCAACTGATGTCTCCATTTGTAGTCAACTTATCACATTAGTGAGGTATGTCAAAGATGGTGCTGTGAATATTTCCTGCTTTGTAAAGATCTGAAAACAAACACAACTGCAAAGGATGTGATGCAGCTGGTGAAAGACTTCTTTGCCAAACATGATCAAAGTCTGTTCTGTGTTCAAAGTTCTGTGTGCACTGATGGGACAGCTGTGGTGCTTGGCAATAAATGTGGCTTTTCTGCATTGATGAAAAAGGAGATTCCAGACTTGCAAGCTACCCATTGTTTGATCATCAACTGGATCGGGGGCGTGCTTTGAACCATCGCATTTTCAAATCATTTTGTGAGGATCTGGGAAGTGAGCATTCAGTTTTGCTTTTCCACACAGAAGTCCATTGGTTGTCACGGGGACAAGTTTTAACCCGCTTCTTTGAACTGCGGGAAGAAATCAAAGTTTTTCTGGAGGAGCGTGAATGTGATCTGGTTGGGGCAATGGAATCACAGGAATTCACCTAAATGCTGGCTTGCTTAGCTGACACTTTCACTCGTATGAATGACCTGAGTGTTTCTCTTCAAGGAAAAGGGATAAACCTATTGAATGCTTGTGAAAAGTTGAATGCCTTCAAAGAAAAGTTATGTCTTTGGCGTTGAAGAATGGAAAGAGGTAGTCTCCCAAATTTTCCTTCACTAGAAGAGATGGTTGATGAACCTGGATCCATAACTCCTACTGTGCGTGAAGAAATTGTGGCTCATTTGGAAATGCTGTCAGAATTGTTTGATGGATATTTTGCTGCTGGAGAACTGAAGATTCAGAAGAATGGATAATGAATCCATATACCTATAATTTGGAGAAAATGTCAGATGATGAAGAGCTGAAGGAAGATCTTATTGATTTGCAGACAAATCAAGCTCTTGAAATGCAATTTAAAAGCAAGACTTTGGAGGTGTTATGGTGTGCAGCACTGGCTATGTTCCCAAGACTTGGTGGAAAAGCACTCTGTGTCCTCATTCCATTTGCAATAACATACTTGTGTGAATCTGGATTCAGTTCTCTTTTGTCAGTCAAGACAAAATCTAGGAATCACTTGAATCTACAGGCAGACCTGCGGATCGCAGTCAGCAAGAAAGTTCCACATTTTGACAAAATCATGAATGAGAATCAGCAGCAAAGAAGTCATTGAATTTTATGTTCACAATTGGGATTGATTTTACTGTTTACAATTTTTTCTGAATAAAGTAGAATCTAATTGCTCAATTTATATTTGCATTTTATGCACTGTTAAAAGCTTATTTTTTTAAGTTCAATTTGTTCACCCGCAGTATTGTATGTGGTTCAATTTGTGGTTAAAATATTAGAAATTAGACTTCTTCATCTTCAAATGTGATATTACTTTTGTAGGGGGTGCAAACATTAATCAAACATTTCCTAGGGGTGTGTGGCATAGAAAAGGTTGGGAACCAGTGTTCTAGATCGTAATTGTTGATGGTAGTGACTGCTGTCTCCACCATGTTCTGGGCAAGGACATTTGTTTTCTTTAGGCTGATGGTAAGCCCAAAGTCCTTGCATGCCTTAGAGAAGCGGTCCATGAGAGTTTGTAGTTGCTGTTTGGTGTGCGAGGTTATAGCAGCATCATCAGCAAAGAAAATGTCACATATTAAGATCTTTCGCGCCTTTGTTCTTGATCTCAGGCGCGCAGGGTTGAACAGCTGCCCATCAGACCTGGTGCATATGTAGATACCTTCTGTCGATGTCCCAAACGTGTGCTTCAATAGCATAGAGAAGAAGACAACGAATAATGTTGGGGCCAACACACATCCTTGCTTGACTCCACTACGAATACCGAAGGGTTCTGATGAGCTGCCACTGTACTGAACAGTAGCCCTCGTCATCATGGAATGACTTTATGATACCTGTGTGTGTGTGTGTGTGTGTGTGTGTGTATCTCTCGCTCTCTCTCTCTCTCTCTCACACACACACAACTTTTTTCTCTATTTATTTATCATGTATTGCATTGTACTGCTGCAAGAGCCTTTGGAAAAAGACAGCAATCAGCACACTGTAGTCAATGGTCATTTCGTGTAAATTGCTTGCAGTAAGGGTCAGAAATACTTAATCCTTCACATATGTTATGCAAGTCTTTTTTTTACCTGTCCTGCACCAAAAAAGGAATCCCCCGTGTTTAAAACAGAGGAGACGATGCCAAGATTTGACAGGAACGATCCACCTCGATAGCCAAGATTTAGCACACTTCAGTACACAGGGTGTTTACCAGAAGGCTGTTCAGTCTTCAGTCACGATAGATATGGTAAGGTATCTGGCATGCAAAGAGCTCATGAGCACCGGCCATCCACACTTGACCATCTGGAATGGGAGTCATCATTTATAAATACAGTCAAAGACCTGGTTCTTACTGCTGATGAGGCATTGGACTTGCTGTCAAAGTGCCTTGGTAAGAAATCCTCAGATTATGTTAGGCACTTTTGAGCAGTTCATTTAATCTGCAGTTTTAAGAATGAGACCTGGGACAGGCTCGATGGATGTTACCGTGCACTGGAGGTAATAGAACGAGCACTGTTCAAGAAGCTGGACAGTGTTCCAAAGCTTGCAAATAATGATCACTATAAGTTAAGAGAACTTGGGGATCTGCTTTCAGCAAAGGAAGATTGTAATCTGTCTGGATTAGTTTATTTATACACTGCTTGCAGCATTAGTTCTATTGTTGAAAAGCTGCCCCATTCTTTGCAAGAGAAATGGATTTCTCAAGGTTCAAATTCTAAAGTGGAGAGTGGAGTCACATATCACCTTTTACTTTTCTTCACTGATTTTGTCTGTTGCCAATCTAAAGAAAGAAATAGTTCAATAGTTCCAGTCAGTATCAGAGGAATGTACACAAAATATATCCTGAAATTCTTTTTCTTTACAGACACAAAAACAGAAGAGTTCCCTAAAGCATGAGTGGTAGTAAAAATGTTAGCCCCCTCCCCCTCCTTCCCTCCCCCACCCACTTCTGCATCAGCACTTTCCACCCACCAAGCAAGCAACAGCAAAGCCCCCATGATCTGACAATTCAACATACCACAGACTCTTCCTCATAAAGGGAAAAAGAGGTGTCCCCTGTAACAGCGAGAGGGGAGACATACCAAAACAACTCGCTGATTTATGGTGTTAAAAGTATGTCATGCCACTTTTTTTCTGAGTTCTGTGTCTTTGGAATTGGTAACAATCTTTCCCCCACCAAAGAGAGAGGGACATGCTCACCAGTACACAGACCCCAACAGATGATCCACTGTTCTGTTCTCTTCCACGATGCTTCAATCGGCAGTACTGGCTTGGAATCAGCCTGTTTCCAGGGCCGCAAACCCTTGGACCCTAAAGGCATGCTTGTCTTCTAGTCCATGTCTGTAGGATATCAAAAAACAGCTGGCCATGAGCCCCTGAGAGTGGATCCCCTACTGTAAAGAACCAAAATCTGAGTGTACCTCCAGGTCAGGGTCTTCAGCAGAACTCCGTCCACCTGAAAAAGAAAAGGAGAGACATCAAGGGCAGAAATTAAGCAGTTTTTGCAGATGAATGCGAAGAAGTCACAATTTAGTGTCATCATGATTCCAACCCTGCGTACAAATCCAGCTGCTCACTTCCTGGGCACAGCTCATTTTGAAATGTGAAACCTCCTCTGAAGCACGCAAACATTAGGACGCCAGTGTCAATCCATAAGATGAATCTCTCCCAACCTGCGTGGAATTGGGTCCTTGTTGGTGATTTGTGTTTAGGGAATATCCACAGGCCTACTGTTCACAGCTTTAAGACAAACATTCTGGAATAAGGGGGGCCTTCACAGTTTAGCATTTGGACAAGCCATGCTAACTTTAAGGAAAAGGTTAACTCCAGTTCACAGCCTCAACATAGTCTCTCGCAAAGTGTCGATATCAGAAGAACAGATGATCAGGAAATAGCTTCCCTTGTTGCTGGAAATAAGCCATCAGATCTTTTCACTCAGAATTCTTTGGACTAAGCAAATGAGGAGTGGGAAATGGCTTTCTGAAAATAGTAACTTTACTGAGAGATGAGACACAGAGAACAGAACATGTCAGAATAACCTGCCTCCGGAGGTAGATGTAGCCGACACTGGACTTGGGCAGAGAAAAGAGTTAGCTATACACGGTTTCTCTTGCCCAAATGCTAGACAAAATTGCAGGGCAAATCCAGGGTATGGCAGAAGTTCTCGAAAGACTATTGGAACTGGTCCCAGAAATGAAATGACACCTGGGTAGCCATTAAGAAGCAAAAGGTATGTGGACTAACAACTGTGTGATCAGACAGCAGTGGATAGAGGGAGTGTCAACACAGTGTATTGTGTAGATCATGTGGTTCCCAATGACCCAGCAACTGTACAAGATGCAGTGAAAAATTTAACAGATTTCTAAATAAAAAGAAGGAAAAGGATGTAAAACCTGGTGTGAGTGAAAAAGCCAAGAGAAAGCTAATGCTTTGGCCCAGTTTGATTTAAATAATTATGCAAGTGTTGTCGTTATTAATTATAATAATATTAATTATTATTATACAGCTGTAGCTGTGGAGAAACAGCAACCTGTCAGCTGTGAATGATGGCTTTGCTGAAGTTGTCTCCAAAAGTCTCCCTTGTTTGCTTGAAGAGCACATGGGGAAAGAGCAAACTTTACAGAATGAGAGGAACTGGATGTATTCATCCCGATTCTTCCTCGTTTTGTTAAAAAAGCATGCAGATTTGAGCAGCGCAGAGATGAACCCCATTATTGTAGCGTGGCATGGTAACATAGTGGTTAGCACAGTGCTTGACAGTATAGGCCACCCAAGTTCAATTCCCACCATTGCCTGTAAGGAATTTGTGTGTTCTCCCCATGACCAGGTGGGTTTTCTCTGAGTGCTCGGGCTTCCTCCCACAGTCCAGAGATGTACTGGTTGGTAGGTTAATTGGTCACTGTAAATTGTCCCATGATTAGGATAGAATTAAATCGGGAGATTGCTGGGCGGCTTTGCTCAAAGGGCTGGAAGGGCTTGTTCTGCTCAGGGTAAGTAGGGGAATCTAGGATCTGAGGGCACAACCTCAGATTACCATAGAACCATAGAACACTACAGCACAGTACAGCCCTTCAGCCCTCCATGTTGTGCTGACCCATATAATCCTTAAAAAAAAGTACTAAATCCACACTACCCCGTAACCTTCCATTTTTCTTTCATCATTGTGCCTGTTCAAGAGGCTCTTAAATACCCTTAATGTTCTAGCCTCCACCACCATCCCTGGCAAGTCATTCCAGGCATTCACAACCCTCTGAGCACAAAAAACTTACCCCTGATGTCTCCCCTAAACTTCCCTCCCTTAATTTTGTACATATGCCCTTTGGTGTTTGCTATTGGTGCCCTGGGAAACAGGTACTGACTATCTATCCTATCTATGCCTTTCATAATCTCTTATTAGATTAGGGGGGCATCCATTTAGAATGGAGATAAGGAATTTGCTTAGCCAGATGGTGGTGAATCTGTGGTGGTTGTTTCCACAACCGGCTGTGGAGGCCAGGTCATTGAGTGTATTTAAGGTGGAGATTGATAGATTCTAATAAGTCAGGGCATGAAAGGTTATGGGGAGAAGACAGGAGTGGAAACAGAAATGGATCAGCCATGAACAAGTGGAGGAACAGACTTGATGGGCTGAATGGCTTAATTCTTCTCCTATATTTACATGCAAGGGACAGCCCAGAAACAGCATAACTGGTGTGTTGTTGTGGAGTGCATTGCTTTGCTACTTGCAAGGAGGAATTTGGTGAGCTTCTGATTCAGTGTTGGCTAGTGTGTTCTGCTGACAATGCTTGTAGTGCATTCTTTAGATTCTGGAAAGACCTTTCCACTAAGCCACTTATAGCTGGATGGTACAGTGCATCCTTGTCCATTCATTTTCAAGAATGAGTGAAACTGTTCCGCAGTTAGCTGTGGTCCATTGTCATTGAGAAGTGTTCTGGAACATCAAGCCTTGAGTAGAGGTTTCTTAACACATCAACAATGTGTGAGGCTGTAGTGGAGGCTATTGGGAATATATCTGGCCACTTTGTAGCTGCATCCATTACTACCAAGACATTAGTGTCCATTAATGCTCTGGCAAAATCCACATGAATCCTCTGCCAGGGCAGTGAAAGTCATTCCTAGGTATGGAGAGATGCTGCTCTTGGCATCTTCTAGATGTGTTAGCATCCCGAACAGTGCATGGCAAGCTGCCTAATCTGTTGATCTATCCCAGGCCACCAGACAAAGCTTCAAGCCAATGCTTTCATTTAGACTACACCTAGACTACCAGCATGTAGCTCTTTCAACACTTCAGCTCTCAGCTTGGATGGTACAACAACTCTCAATCCCCAACAGCACGTTCCTCATGACGCTGGTACAAATGAGAGAACTTGAATTTCTGAGGCACTTTCCAGCCTTTTTGAGTGGCCATGTAGACTTGGGTCAGTGTGGTGTCTTTTCTGGTCTCCCTTTGAATCATCTCCGCCACAATAGGAAGACTTGCAGCTTGCATGAGGGAGAATATGTCAAGAGGAATGTCATCTTATGTAAGTTTATCCAGGTATTTCCTTTTCCAAGTATAAACAGGACAATCAATCAGCATTTCCATGATTAGATGTCCTCTTGAACTTGTGAACTCCAATAATTTACTGTATTCTTGCCACTGCTGTTAGTGGAAAAGACTTATCTAGATTGAAAATGGACACCAGTGGTTGATGATCGGTAATGAGGGTAAACTCTCTCCAATACAGGTGCTGGCTGAAACATTTTACATCCAAATCAGACTCAAGGCCTTAACCCATGTATCATTTTTTTCTGCAGCAGTGAGGAAACATGATGCAAATGCAAATGTTCATTCCAATCATACATGAAACATGACTGCACACAAGGCAAGGTGTGATAGGCAAGCTTCATTGGATGATGTGGATCTTAATGCAGGAGTACAATGTTCAATGTTCATTGTCTTTTGAAAACCACCTCACACTGCTTCATCCATTGACATTTCTTCCTGATCTGTAGTAATGAGCTTAAGGATACAGCACAGTAGCCAGGTTAGGCAGGGAACCTGCTATAGTAATTGACAAATCCTAAAAAGGACTACAACTGTGACATATCTTTTGGCCTTGGGGCATCTATCACTGTTTGTACATTCTCAGCACATTTGTGTAATACTGTGATGGGCCCTGGGTCCTGGCTAATTGGATAACTAGGGCTGTGGATATGGCTTTAAAATAGCAGGTGGTTTTAACAGATTGGAGAAGTATGGATAAAATAAAAAAGTGCGGATAAAGATAAAGTAAACCAAAAGTTAAAAAAGCGAAATGTAAGGGTGGAGTGCAGAAAAGTCAAGTGCAAAAGAAACAAAGATAATTACATTTTAAATGCACAATATGTGTAAGGGCACATTATTTGAATGCCTGTGGTATTTGAAACAAGGTGAGTGAACTTGTGGCACAAATCAGTACAAAGGGGTATGATTTAGTGGCTATTACGGAATCATGGTTGCAAGGCAGAGAGAATTGGGAATTAAATATCCGAGGATATCAGGTAATATGGAAGGATAGGCAGGAATGTGAGGGAGGTGGAATAGCGCTCTTAATTAAAGATGAGATCAGGGCGATAGCGAGAGACAATATAAGATCTAAGGAGCAGAATGTTGAATCCATTTGGGTAGAGATTAGGAATCGTAAAGGGAAAAAAATTGCTGCTGGGAGTTGTCTTATCGACCGCTGAATAATAACATTATAGTGGCACGGGCAATAAACCAAGAAATATCCAAGGCATGTAAGAATGGAACAGAAGTCAATGTGGGGGACTTTAACTTGCACATAGATTTGGTGAATCAAGTTGGTCAAGTCAGTCTTGAGGAGGACTCCATGGAATAGAGTCCATGTGATAGCTTTCTTGAGCAACATGTTACTGAACCTACAAGGGAACGTGTTATCTGAGATCTGGTGCTGTTGAATTATGACGTAAAATTAGCAATCTTGTAGTTAAGGATCCTCTTGGAAAGAGTGATCACAGTGTGATTGAGTTTCTCATACAAATGCAGGGTGCAAGTAGTTCAATCTAAAATCAGTGCATTTATGCCTACGCAAGGGAGACTACAATGGGATGAGGGAGGATTTGAATAGAGTAGACTGGGAACATAGGCTATATGGTGGGACAGTTGAGGAACAGTAAAAGACCTTCAAAGAGATTTTCATGGTGCTATATTCCAGTTAAATATATTCCATTTCTCGGAAGTATATTCCAGTTAAAAGCAAGGACAGTAAGGGTGGGGAGAGACTTGGATAACTAAGGAAAGAAAAGACGGCATCAAGCTAAAAGCTTGTACATACAAAGTCACCAAGAGTAGTGGGAAACTGGATGATTGGGAGATCTTTAAAAAGCAACAAAGAAACATTAAATGAGCAATAAACATAGGGAAGATAAATTATGAAAATAAACTAGAACAAAATATAAAACATTAGTAAAAGTTTTTATAATTATATAAAGTGGAAAAGGGTGGCTAAAGTGAACATAGGTCCCTTGGTGGATAAGAAGGGGGAACTGATATTGGGCAATGAGGAAATGGCCAAGGCTTTGAATTTTGTGTCTATCTTCATGGTGGAGAATGCATCTGACATGCCAAAGAGAGAGGGGATATGGATGCAATGGAAAGTAAGGACCTTGATAGAATAACTAACAGTGGTGCTGCTGGTGCTGAGCAAACCTATGGGCCTGAAGATAGATACGTCCCCTGATAGAATGCATCCCAGGGTATTGAAAGAAATGGAAGAGGTTATAGTTGAGGCTTTGGTGATAATTTAACAAAATTCTCTGGACTCTGGGCAGGTCCCAGTGGATTGGAAGATGGTGAATGTCATGTCACTGTTCAAAAAAGGGTGTAGGCAAAGGGCAGGTAACTACAGGCCAGTTAGTTTAACATCTGTAGTTGGGAAAATGCTTGAAGCTATCATTAAGGAAGAAATAGCAAGGCATCTGGAAAGAAATGGATCCATCAGGCAGATGCAGCATGGATTCAGCAAAGGCAGGTCCTGTTTGACAAACTTACTGGAGTTCACTGAGGATTTGATGAGCGCAGTGGATAGAGGGGAACAGATGGACATTTGCTTGGATTTCCAGAAGGCATTTGATATGGTGCCACATAAAAGATTTATCTGTGAGATAAGGATGCATTGAGTTGGGGGTGATATATTAGTATAGATAGAGGATTGATTAACTAATAGAAAGCAGAGAGTGTTACTCTGGTTGGCAATCAGTGGTGAACAGTGTGCTACAGGGATTGGTGCTGACCCTACACCTGTTCACGATATACATTAATGATCTGGAAGAAGGGATCGAGTGTAATGTATCTAAGTTTGCTGATGACACTAAATTGATTACACTAAGTCATTTTATTCCTGATATATTTGAGTTTTCCAGTGCCATCTTTCAACGCTGCTGTAACATCATGCAGTACCTCTCGTAATTCACTTTCAGTTGACCCTGTTGCAGATGATGTGGCAATATAGAGCAGGTCATATTGGGAGCACCAGTCAGACTAGAAGACCCTAGCAGATTCACTGGTGGAGTCTTGTATTTCCTGAAAGGACTGTTTGGAGGTGAGGGAGGAGATGTACCAGCAGGTGCAACACTTAAGCCACCTGCAGAGATATGTTTCGAGAGGGAGATTAGTGGGTAGGGACAAATGGACATGGGAACAACCCGGGTGGAAAGTGGTGGGGAGGTAAAGGTATATTTAGTGGTAGGATCCCTTTGGAGATGGTAGAAGTTGCGAAGGATAATATTTTGGATGCAGAGGCACATGTTGTGGTAGGTAAGGACAAGAGGAACTTAAATGTGAGTTGTGTTTCAGTTAGGAGCCGTTTCTGGAATCCTACAAGAAAGTATTCACAGACTTAATTGTGCCAATCTAATGGTGGGAGTATTCAAAGACATTTTCAATCTCTCACTGCTGCAGTCAGAAGTTCCCATCTGCTTCAGAAGGCCAAGAATCATATCAGTACTCAAGAAGACAGCATGAGCTGCTCCAGTGACTGTCATCCAGTAGCACTCATATTTATGGTGATGAAATGCTTTGAGAAGTTCATTGTGGCTGGAATCAACACCTGTCTCAAGAAGGACCTGGACGCACTGCAATATACCTATTCACACAATAGGTCCACGGCAGATGTGATCCACACAGTCTTGGATCACCTGGATGACACAAGTACCTATGTCAGGATGCTGTTTATTGACCATAGTTCAACATTTAACATTCATAAATTTAATAACATTTCATTTAATATACATGGTGGCCCTTTCCCAGTTGGGGGACCCAAGGCCTTACTTAACTTTTGCAGTACTCTGGAGAAAAGAAAATGTGCAGCGATGGATGGCACTGGTGAATGCTACCATCATTCCGAGCAACCCCAATAGTTGGCAGGATCCTAGGGCTACAACAGATGGCTTAGGGACTCACTTCTCCCCACCCAGGAGGTTACATCATTAACTTAGAACAGAGGAATTTCTTGAACCAGATGGTGCTGAATATTGCCAGCTGTGGAGGCCAAAGCATTGAGTATATTTCAAAGTTCAAAATAAAATTTATTATCAGAGTACATACATATCACCACACACAACCCTGAGATTCTTTTTCTGGGTTGTAGACTGCAGGACGTCAGCTACCTGGATGTCTCAAAGGCAAGGTCAAAGCTGGGATACATGGGAGGTACTTACTGGGGGAGTCTAGTACGAAAGGACATGACTGGAGGATTGCAGGGCGCCCATTCAGAACAGAGATGCAAAAAACTTTTTTTAGCCAGAGGGTGGTGAATCTATGGAATTTGTTGCCACAGGTGGCAGTGGAGGCCAAGTCACTGGGTGTATTTAAGGCAGAGATTGATAGGTATCTGAGTAGTCAGGGCATCAAAAGTTATGGTGAGAAGGCGGGGGAATGGGACTAAAGGGGAGATTGGATCAGCTCATGATGAAATGGTGGAGCAGACTCAATGGGCCGAATGGCTGACTTCTGCTCCTTTGTCTTAAGGTCTACATCTGAAGGGATACATGCCAATGGCAGACTACAGTCTATCATATAGATGACCACACACAATGGTGCTGTCGACAGAGAGGTGCAGACTATGATGGCCATATAGTCTGTGGCCATCATAGTTCTCCTAAGAGGAGAACTGTGCTTGTCTAGCATTATGGGCATACAAGAAGAGTGGACATCTAGGGGTGAAGGAGTAAGGAAATGGGTGGAGTTTCAAGGGTGGCATTAACTTATGATGAGTCTAAAACAGTGACTGTGAGCTACTTGACCTATCAACAGGTTGTGGCCAGCAGGCTCCTCAGGGTACTGGAAGGGAGCAGGTCAGATCTGGCAGGTAGATTACAGACAGACAGACAGACATACTTTATTGATCCCGAGGAAAATTGGGTTTCGTTACAGTTGCACCAACCAAGAATAGGGTAGAGATGTAGCAATATAAAACCATTAATAATAATAATAATAATAATAAGTAAATTATGCCAAGTGGAAATAAGTCCAGGACCAGCTTATTGACTCAGGGTGTCTGACACTCTGAGGGAGGAGTTGTAAAGTTTGATGGCCACAGGCAGGAATGACTTCCTATGACGCTCAGTGTTGCATCTCGGTGGAATGAGTCTCTGGCTGAATGTACTCCTGTGCCTAACCAGTACATTATGGAGTGGATGGGAGTCATTGTCTAAGATGGCATGCAACTTGGACAGCATCCTCTTTTCAGACACCACCGTAAGAGAGTCCAGTTCCACCCCCACAACATCACTAGCCTTACGAATGAGTTTGTTGATTCTGTTGGTGTCTGCTACCCTCAGCCTGCTGCCCCAGCACACAACAGCAAACATGATAGCACTGACCACCACAGACTCGTAGAGCATCCTCAGCATCGTCCGGCAAAGGTCCATGTTAAAGGACCTCAGTCTCCTCTGGAAGTAGAGATGGCTCTGACCCTTCTTGTAGACAGCCTCAGTGTTCTTTGACCAGTCCAGTTTCTTGTCAATTCATATCCCCAGGTGTCTGTAATCCTCCACCATGTCCACATTGACCCCTTGGATGGAAACAGGGGTCACCGGTGTCTTAGCCCTCCTCAGGTCCACCACCAGCTTCTTAGTCTTTTTCACATTTTTCACATTTTTACATTTGGCCTCTGCAGTGACAGAATGAAAAAAGGGATGTGCTAACCATGGCTGCATGGATTTCGGAGTCGGTGGTGGTGCTGTGTGGCCATGCTGACCAGGGAAGCAGAACTTGTGGTACTTGTCAACCATGTATGGGATCCATGAGAAATTCTATCAGACAATGGCTCACATTTTGCAGGAGCTAAGGTCCAGCAGTGGCCACAGAATTTGGCATTTTGTGGTTGTTCCACATCTCATATTCCTCACAGGTTGATAGAGTGTATGAATCAAGCTGTTAAAACAACAGATTAAGTTGCAGATCTCTACCTTCAGGGGTGGCTGGGTGTGCTGCAGCAAGCTGTGGAAAACCTGAACTCCTGGCCGAAGGGCCAGAGAAGGTTCTGGCACATTGCAGTATTGGATCCTCCGAAGGCAGAAGAGGTGGAGTTGGAGGAGGAATCTGGGAAGGTTTGAGTACAGCAACCACATGGGCCACTAGAGTGGAGGAAGATTGAGGGAATATACAATGGGTGGTGCTACTGGGGGAACAGGGAACAGTATGTCTAAATACTCAATAACTAACTATGAGGGAGTGAACGTGTGACTCCCTACTTTGCAGAATGCCAAAGTGATGGACACTGACAGCTGTGGCGATGCCGATGACCTCCTGTATGAGATTGTACACTGTGTTCTTGCAGATAGCATATGAATATGCAAATTGTACTGTATATGTCTGAAGACTCCAGTTCATGCTGCTGAAGGAGTACCACTAATGAATCCCCTTTGATGAAAAGGAAAAGGACATGGAGGAACTGGTCTAGCTTCTGTTTCTGGGGGGAAGTGAGGTGGGGGTGGTGATAGTACATTTCAACCAACCTCACTTCATAGTATGGCAATGGCCCTGAAGAATTGAACCTCAGTAACCTCTGGTGAACTAAGTGCTTTAAGGTCTGGTATCCCCCTGCTTTTGATTTATCTAATCCAAAGGTCCTGCTCTGAGAGTGATTCCCCAGCCAACAAGGAAGGGAAAGGAATGCTGGTGTAGTTGATATGATGATCACAGGTCCAATCATTCTGTCGGTTATGGTGAGTGTGAGCAGGAACAGTGTCGTGGGACAATGTCTGTACCCAATGGTGCTATGAAGGTGGGCACTCCCCAGACACTGAATGGTACTTATGGGATATGCAGCTCCCAGTCTGACCCGTGGTTCCCCACTGGGTGGTTTAGGCTGATGCCATTTGGGATATGTTCTGCAATACATCTCAGTGGCCTGGGTGAGCAACATGACGGTTGGTGTAGGAAGAGGCATACACCAGAGGTGGAAAGGCTTTGGGTGATGCTCTTTCCCCCACAACTTATAGCCTGGCTGCCTTGGGAAATGCTACTCATGACCTCGGCGATGAAAACCCTGGCAAATGAGGTAGCTGTGGCATTTGAGCAGACAGAGGATGGTACCATAATAGAGATACACTCCTTGTGTTTCAGACCAATGAACTAACCATTCGCTGGACTTATCATTCTTGTTTCATTAGCCATACAAAAGGAATAAAATATATTAATATTATAAATTCTGGTTAGGAAATTATGTTGGGGGGTGGTGTTTGCATTCAGAAAAATTAATAATGATCAAAAAAGAAGTTATCATTTCAGAGCCACAGTCTGTTAACCAAGCAACACACATAAAATTCTGGAGGAACTCAGTAGGCCAGGCAGCATTTAAGGAAAAAAGTATAGTCAATGTTTCAGGCCGAGCTCATTCGTCAGGACTGTTAGCCACATCAGATTGAGTTAACGAGTAGATTTAAAGACAAAGGTAATTCCATAATTCACAGGGACAACAGACGGAGAAGTCTGAGTGAAAGAGTTATACTATAGTGAAGAGGCTGTATAATGTCACTGTCAGGATAACGCTTCAGTAGAATTAACAGTAAGCCTTTTCATTAGTCACTGCTAAGCTTAACCTTGCTACCCATTAAGCATTTGGACTCTATCAATTGTCAATGTAAGCATTGTACCAAAATATGGAAAATTCTTATTTTTCTCTGCTGTATGATTGGATTGAGATCCCTCTGGATGATAATAATGTTTCTCAATCCAGTCCCAGATTTGGAAAATTAATCTGTTTCTCTTCTTATTGAACCTGCCTGATCTGCTGAGTGTTTCCAGCATTTTCTGCTATTATCCCATTTGCACTGTCTTTTCATTGTCATCTCTCTGTGTGTCTCCATTTTCACACTATGTGCGTTTACTTGGATTTGATCTGTTACTGTGATATGATCTACTCCCTTTCGAAACAATTAGAAGTGCAAGAAAGTTGCACAAATCCAGTTGGTTTCCTCCACAGAATGTCGGAAGGGCATCCAAGACATAATGGGGCAAACACACATACACGAGTGAGACTGCAGATTTTGGAATCCAGAGCTTAAAATAGGGCTGGAGGAACACAGTGGGCTGAGCAGCATCTGTGAAGGCAAAGTGACAATTGTTTTGAGATAATTCCCTGCGTCAGGGCTAAGGGTGGAAAGGGAAGATGGTCATTATAAGAGGTGAGTGTCGGGGGGAGTAAGGGCGTGTACAGCCATTGATAAATAGAAAATCCTGGAAGTGTTCAAGTTAAACATTTCAGGTGAATGTGCTGGTGTCATTGGTACTGTACATTCTGTTTGCTCATTCCAACCAAGAGAACTCTATGCACTTCTGTTTTAAGCCTGCATCTCTATGTGATGGTCACAACAGAAGCTGCTGCAAATGTCAGGCAGCTCATTTCATTAAATTAATCACATACATCAGAGACTTGTTGGCTGCTGTTTATGGGGACCTTTATGTGGTTCTCTTTTGCTCTGGATTGGTGCAGACCATGAAATTACAACTATTTCCATCCAAACATTGTAGCTATAGATCTGTGAAGGAGGAAGGTGTCTGTAGATGTGTGATGGGAAGGAGCAACAGTAACAAGGGTGTAAGGATTGCAGAGATGTATTTGTCACAAGACTTTTGAAGATTAACTCTGTCAAACCTAATCTTCCAAGTGAGCTCATGGAAATGCCCCAAGCTCCATGTAATTCACTCCTGGAGTTGGTTTCCTGGCTGACCTCTTGCCTTTGTTGGTTTATTTCTGCTTGAGGTACTCAGATGACATTCCATGTATCCAGGACTTCCCTACACCTCACATACTACAATATTTTGGTGGCCCTAACCCTGGAAAAAGCTCCCTTTACCATCTGATCCAGTGCAACTGCGTATGGCTTTGTGCTCTGTGATGAGCTGGAGCACTACTGGCAGACAACACTGGATGAACATCCCCCCCCATCCCCACCTCACCACAACCCCTATGTTCAGGATGTCTACTGACAAGCCCATAACCCGCATTAACAGTGGAAACAAAGAAGGGGGTGCTTCTAATGTATGCAGTGCAGGCATCAAGATCACAAGAGAATGCTAGACAATGGCTGCACTGTGTAGGTCCCCCGCAGAATGCTGATCTTTGTCCTTTGGTTTGCAGACACCAATCTGAAGGAAACGAGGATGTAAATTAGGCACAAAACGTAACTTCAGTTGTGGGTTTGCAAATTTAATTTCTTCTGTCTTTGTCATTCTGCCTCATTTGATCTCTGTACTGGAAAGCTTTTGCCTTCTGTGACATTAATTTATGGAACTAATGGTTTGATCTGGAGAAATAGCATGTTTTCTTATTGAATTGGTATTGCTTGAGTTACTTCGAGAGGCCCAAAGCTGGCCAGCCAAACATTATCTTCAATTTGAAATGGTGTTTACTCAATCTAATCCAGTTTAGTTCAGTCTTTATCATCAAAATGACAGTTAAATAAATATTAACATTTCACAAATCAAATATTGAGAAACATTTCAAAGTAAACTGCTAGACTGTATGAAGTAAATCTGATGGACTATATTCTTCTACAAATCAATTTCAATTATTTGGTAAAGGAAAATGTGTGGCAGAATGCTGCAAATGCTCATCTCAGTTGAAAGAGAAAACTGAGTTTCATTGGAATCCAATTAACCTATCACTACTCAGTTGCAAGCTTGTTCAATACAATTAAATCAAAATATTAAAGTTTTGCAACACAGCATCTGCAGATTTTCTCATTTGTTTATTAAAATTGTATACTAAGTACAAATATTGAGAAAGCAGCAATTAACTAAATTGAGGCATTTCTTTTCTAGAATTATGAAATACCTTTTAATCTCAATAATTTAGTAAATGACACACAATTGCTTTAAGAACACCTCACTGCTTTGATCCTATACTGAGCAGTCAATAAAGTTCCAGGTAAAGGGTCTCGACCTGAATCATCAGTTCTCCACTTCCTTCCATTGATGCTGCCTGACCCATTAATTTCCTTCAGTTATTACCTCTGTTGCTGCAGATTCCAACATCTGCAGTCTCTTGCATTGCCAGTAAAGTTTTCCACCTGAAGTAGTCTGGGTTCTCCTTTAGATATGCAGATTGAACTGACAACTGTCTTGTTTGCCTTTTTTCTAAGAACGGTGGAAGTAGTAGGTCTCTGTATTTTCTCATTCCAAGAGCATTCTGGGACCATGATCTTTGACCTATCTTGGTGCCGAGCTGCGAATGCACCTTCAGTTCTGACCATTTGAAATCTTTCTCACAAAATTGTCTGGGCCTTCAAATGAGTGCTGGTGAAGTACAGATATTAATTGTCTGGGTTTTCATATGACTTCATCAGATGTGAACTACAGATTGTGGGGAGTGGAAGTAAAGGGGGGTGAGGTGGAGATTATGGGGAGGAACTTGGGATCAAACAATTAGAAATCTGAGGCGCCCACAACAAGAAGACTGGGAGAATCACACCATTAGGGGAAGCTGATTGCAGGGAGAACTGACCTGTCAGAACTCCCATCCTTGCTGACACTGGAGAGGTAGTAATGGGGGACAAGAAAATGGCAGACAAACTGAATAAGTATTTTGCCTGTCTTCACTTGTGGAAGGCATGAGCAGTATGACGGAAGATTGAGAGAGTCAGCGGGTGGAAGTATCATTACTGGGGAGTAAGTACTTGAGAATGAAACGATCTGAGGGTAGATAAATCACCTAGACCAGCTGTAGCTGAAGAGATTATGAAGGCATTAGTATTGATCTTTTAAGAATAAAAGGAGTCTGATATTGTTCCAGAGGACTGGAAAATTGCAAATGTCACTCCACTCTTCAAGAAGCGAGAGAGGCAGAAGAAAGGAAATTGTAGGCCAGCTAGGCTGACCTCAGTGATTGGATAGATGTTAGAGTCAATTGTTAAGGGTGTGGTTCTGGGGTAATTTGAGGCACATGATAAAATAGGTTGAAGCCAGCATAGCTTCCTGAAGGGAAAATCTTACCTGACAAATCTGTTGGGATTCTTTGAAGAAATAATAATCAGCATAGACAAAGTAGAATTGGCAAGTGTTGTGCACTTGGATTTTCAGAAGGCCTTTGACAATGTGTCACACGAGGCTGCTTAACAAGATAAGAGCCCACTATATGACAGGAGAGATACTTGCATGGATAAAGCATTGGATGATTGGCAGGAAGCAAAGAGTGGAAATGATCTAAAAACTACAGAATGTAGGCCTCTGTATCTCTGTCTACAACTGGATCACTGACTTCCTAACCAGAAGACCACAGTCTATGTGGATTGGAAATAACATCTCCACCTCACTGAAAATCAACACTGGCACAACACAGGGATGTGTGCTTAGCCCACTGCTCTCCTCTGTCTACACCCATGACAGTGTGACTAGGCATAGCTCAAATTCCATCTATAAATTTGTTGATAATACTTGTTGGCAGAAACACAGATGGTGATGAAGGGGTGTATAGGAGCAAGGTACGCTGTCAGTTGAGTGGTGTCACAGCAACAACATCAGCAAGACCAAAGAGCTGATTGTGGACTTCAGAAAGGGTAAGACGAGGGAACACAAACCATTCCTCATAGAGGGATTACAATTTCAAGTTTCTTTGTGTCGATATCTCTGAGAATCTAACCTGGACCAACATATTGATGGCTGCTATAATGAAGGCAAGACAATGGATATATTAGGAGTTTTAAGCTTGGTTTGTCACCTAAAACATCAAAAACCTCCATAAATGTACCCTGGAGAGCATTCTGACTGGTTGTATCATTGTCTGGTCCAGGGGATTACTGCATAGTAGAGTTCTAAAATTAGTCACCTCCATCATGAGTACTAGCCTCCTTAGTATCCAAGACATTTCAAGGAGTGGTGCCTCTGAAAAGTGGCTTCTGTCATCAAAGACCCCCACCATTCAAGACATGCACTCTTCTCACTGTTACCATTGGCAAGCAAGTACAGATGCTTGAAGGCACAAACTCAGCAATTCAGGAACAACTTCTTCCCCCCGCCATCCAATTTCGAAACAGATATTGCACCCATGAATACTACCTCACTATGTTCTTCATTTCTGCTTTTTTGCACTACCTTTTTTAACTTAACAGACATATATACATACTTACTGTTATTCAGATTTTTTTCTGTATTTATCATGTATTACATTGTACTGCTGCTGTAAAGTTAACAAATTTCATGACATATGCCAGTGATATTAAACATGGTTCTGATTCTGATTAAAGGGAGCCTTTTCTGGTTGACTGCTGGTAGTGGTTCCATAGGGGTTGATGTTAGGACCATTAATTCTTATGTCATATGTCAATGATTTGGATGATGGAATTCATGTCTCTTGGGCCAAGTTTGTAGATGATTAGTATATAGATGGAGGGGCAGTTTTGAGGAAGCAGAGTGAATATAGAAGGACTTAGATTGGGAGATTAGGCAAAGAGGCAGATGGAATACAGTGTTGGGTTGGGAAGAGTATGGTCATGCACTTCAGCGGAAGAAATAAAAGTTTAGACTACTTTCTAAGTAGAGAGAAAATTCAAAAAATCTGAGGTGCAAAGGTAGGATTCCCTAAAGGTTGTTGTGCAGGTTGAGTCAGTGGTAAGGAAGGCAGATGCAATGTTAGCATTAATTTCAAGAGGACTAAAATACAAAAGCAAGGAAGTAACATTGAGGTTTTATAAAGAAATTGTGAGGCCTCACTTGGAGTATTATGAGTAGTTTTGGGCCCTTTACCAAAGAAAGAATGTGCTAATATTTGAGAGGTATGTGAAAATGATTCCAAGCTTAAAAGGCATATCATATGATGAGTGATTGTTGGCTCTGGGCTTGTACTCACTGGAATTCTGAAAAGTGAAGGGTGGGGGGATCTCATCGAAACCTATCAAATATTGAATGGCCTTGAAAAGGTGGATGTGGAGAGGATTTTTCCTGTGGTAGGGGGAGTCTAAGACCAGGGGACCCAGCTTCAGAATAGAGGGATGTCCATTTAGAACAGAGATGAGGAGAAATTTCTTTAGCCAGAGGGTGGTGAATTTGTTGAGTTTGTTACCACAGGCAGTTGTGGAGGCCAAGTCATTGGTATTTTTAAGGCAGCAGGTGAGAGTATTGATTAGCTTGGGCATGAAGAGATACAGGGAGAAGGCAGGAGATTGGGCTGAGAAGGAAATGGATCAGCCATGATGAAATAGCAGAGCAGACTTGATGGGCCAAATGGCTTAATTACGCTCTTCCACCTAATGGTCTTATGTGTATCCTTTTTTTACTGGATGCCTGGGACATGACGTCCAAAAATGTCCTGGATCATCACAATAGAGGCAAGAACATGTTCTCCTGTGCCGATCTCATTCCTCCTGAGATAAGGGCATGATAGCTCCTACTGGTGACCAAAAGTCAGGAAGCTCGAGACATTCTTTCCCTGTCTCACTCACTTCCCCAGTTGCCAACTCTAATGGTCAGGTTAATCAGGTCATCTAGACTGTCCAGATTGTCATGGACAGTGATCTTCTGCTGGAGCTCTGTGTTCAGTATATGTTGGAAGGCAGTCTTGAGGGTCTCGTTCCATCCCATCTCCACCACAAGCATGCAGAATTTAGCTGCACTTTCCCTCTACATTTGTGCAGGTTCAGGAGTCGATGGGCAGCCTCCTGCTCCAGTACTGGAAGTTCAAAGCCTTTCCTTTACTCGGCAACAAAATCTCAAAAAGACTGGGCCACAGGGTAAACTTGCTCCCATAGACTGAGTAGAGGTCCATCCAGGAGATTTATTATGTGCACCAGTTTACATGCATCATCACTAAACCAACAGGCTGGGCTTGGAAAGTCAGCTCACACTGGGTAATGAAATTCTTGCAGCCATTGGGGTCACCAGATTATCTGCCTGGTGGAGGAATACTTGGTTCTGGTGCTGACACAAGAGTCGGTTCTGGGCCAGACACAGATATCGGGGCATTAGTGGCTGATGTTGTTTGGGCAGCAGAAAAGAAAGATCTGCAAGATGCTGGGAGTAGGACTGACCTGGCCCAAGGCTGCTGAATTGCATTTGTGAGAATGCTAAGTTGTCAGGTGACGTTGGTGGTCAGCTGCAAGCTTCTGGACTGAGTCTGAGAGAGCAGAGACTGCTGCCACCTGATTCCGATTGTCTGCGGTGAGCTGCTGAACTGTTGCTGCAAGGGATGATACTTGTCCCTCCAGGTATCATGAGACTGGGTTTGTCAAACTGAGATTATCTGTTGTATTGCTGCAGTCACTTCTCTCAACACAGATTTGACTGCCTGTAACTTCTCCCTTAACTGGCCAATGAATCTCAGGGCCAAGGTCAGCTGTTCTCTCTCTGCTGGGTCCATTTCTGCAGTCGAGACTTGCTGTCAAAACGTTTGGATATGGCCCAAGTGTGGAGAGAGAGATGCTGAAGCAAGACAACAGTTCACTGGCTTTACTAGGACCTGTTGCAGAATCTAAAGGAAAAGTAAAACAAAACTCTCAAACTGAAAGTCAATGCCAACATAATGGCTGGAAACAGTAACTAAATACTTTAATGAATACTGCTCCTTGACAACGTCGATCAAAACGGCAGATTTCTTTCCTGGACGAAGATGAAGGTAAACATTGCTGTGATTTTTGTCAAGTCTGAACAAGACTAGAATGAAAAGAAGGGAAGTAAAACCACCATAATGAAACACTAATTAGCTCAAGCGTGCGTGGTGAACTATGTGCCTATCTGGACACGCACCCTTCTGACTGCTCCTGTGGCTCCTCCCACAGGCCCCTGTATAAAGGCGATTCAGGTCTAATCCTCTGCCTCATTCTCCAGGATGTAATATGATGGTCACTCACTGCTGGTTCCTTCTTCAGTCAATAAAAGCCGATATCTCGGCTTACGTCTCAGAGTGAGTTATTGATGGTGCATCAATTTTATTGACTGAAGGTTTTAAAACATGGAAACCGTTTTACGTCCGGAAAGGTTGGATTTGGACTCTCAAGACCCTGAAGCAGCTCTCGCTTTTGAACACTGGCTGGCATGCTTCCAATCATACTTGGCGGAGCTTCGTGCAACTGACCCTGCCGTTATGTACAGAATTCTCCTCTCGAGGGTCACCCCAAAAGTTTATTCCCTTATCCGGGACCTGCCGACCTACGAAGGGGCACTGGACGCCCTCAAAAGAAAGTACCTGCGGCCGGTGAACACCGTCTACGCAAGACATCGTTTAGCTACCCGGTGACAGCGGCCTGGTGAATCGAGCGCTGAGTTTCTCCGAGCACTACAGACACTCGTCCGAGCTTGTGACTGCAAGACGCTCACGGCAGAACAACATGCGGAGCTGCTAGTGCGAGACGCCTTTGTGACGGGACTGAGGTCAGTGTACGTGCGCCAGTGACTGCTGGAAAATGCCGACCTTACCTTACGCTCGGCGATTGAGACGGCCAACGCTCTGGAAGCTGCTCGGCACAACGCCGGCACTGTCCAGTCGCGCGATTCCCCGCCGGTTCTGTGGACGCCTCAGACCCCACCACCGCCGGCTCCCGCGAGCGAAATCGCCGCTGCCAGTTGCGATTCCACGAGCTCCCCGAACCCGACCACAGCGGCAGCCCGTCAGAAGCCCGTGCTTTGTTATTTTTGTGGCCACAAAAAGCACCCTCGTAAACGCTGCCCAGCGCGAGAAACGACCTGCTCCAGCTGCGGAAAGCGGGGCCATTTCGCCGAGGTCTGTAAGTCTAAACTGCGAGCGGCGTGCAGCGCTGCAGGTGAGAGGTGGGGGCCGCCATCTTGCATGCCCGGATGTGGGCGGCCATCTTTGTCGGCGTCAGCATGCCCCGCCCCCAGCCCTCCGATGCTTACCGGGTACCCTGACGGCTCAACTCTGGCCACTGTAACCCTCGACCAAAGCGCCCCACACCAGCTTTCAAGGTCAATGATGGACATCCTGGTGGAGGGGCACAGGACTAGATGCCTGTTTGACACAGGCAGCACTAAGAGTGTCATTCACCCGGACACAGTGCAACGCTGTGGACTCGCAACACGGCCAGTAAGTCAGACAATCCATTTGGTTTCTGGGTCGCATTCCACAGACATCCGGGTGGGTTGTGTAGCGACTTTGGTGGTGCAAGGCACAGAATATCGGAACTTTGTGCTACTGGTCATGCCTAATCTGTGCGCACCTGTGCTATCCCACCACTCACTGTCCGGAATCCTCAGTTCTGTGGGCCTTCATCCCTACTGACCTCACACACACAGCGACACACACATCCCATCCAACACGACAGCTGTGCTACCGACACCACTTGCAGTCTCTCCACTCTCAAGGTCCCTCCCCCGCCGCTGTTCGCCAACCTGACCCCGACTGTAAACCGGTGGCGACTAAAAGCAGGAGGTACAGTGCGGGGGACAGGGCCTTCATTCAGTATGGTGGCCCCACCCCCCCTCACGAACTCCTATTCTCTTTTCCCAGGAAGTCTGTCACTGGGACCGCTCTACCAGTTTGGCTGATGTCCCCGGGGCCAGTGCTGCTCTGGAAACATGTGAGGAGCAATAAATACTCCCCGCTGGTCGAGAGGGTTCACCTTCTGCATGCGAACCCCCAGTATGCTTATGTGGTCTTACCTGATGGGCGGGAGGACACGGTCTCCATCCGCGACCTGTCGCCCACAGGTGCAGCAGAACACTACCCTGAAGGCTCTCCGGTAACTGTGAACCCTGCACCAGAGGTGACACCGCGCTCACCAGGCCCTACATGGACTCCTCATGACACATATATACCAGGTGCCTCGCACATGCATGAGCTGGAACCAGCACAACCTCCGTCTCCTGTGCAATCTCCAATGTTGCTGGCATTGGTGCAATCACAGTCGGTGCTACGTAGATCGCAGCAACAGATTCGACCACCTGATAGACTTGACCTGTAAGAAACTTTGCCACATGGGGACTCTTTCAAACAAAGGGGGGGGGGGTGAATGTGGTGAACTATGTGCCTGTCTGGACACGCCCCCTTCTGACTGCTCCTGTGCCTCCTCCCACAGGCCCCTGTATAAAGGCGATTCAGGTCTAATCCTCTGCCTCATTCTCCAGGATGTAATATGTTCCTTCTTCAGTCAATAAAAGCCGATATCTCGCCTTACGTCTCAGAGTGAGTTATTGATGGTGCATCAGCGTGCAAACTCACACAATTGCTGAAGCTGTTTTGCAGCCCACTGTGTGGGTGCATAGACCCTGCAGCAGAGTTCTTCATTGTGACAGTTTCAGGTCAACACCCTGAATCAGAACTGAGAGGGAAGAGGAAAAGTTGCCATTGTATAGGGGAATGAAGGGAAATGGGATAGAAGCTAATAGGTGGATCCAGATATGGAGGAGATAATGAGAAGATGGAATTCGGTAGAGCAAGGGTAGAGGGGAGATGAACAAAAAGCAAAAAAAAACTTGGGAACAGCTGTGTAGGAGGATAGCACCAACGTTAGGGATTATCTAAAACTGAAGAGTTTAATGTTTAGACCATTGGCTTGTAAGCTACCCAAGTGGAATATCAGATGTCTCTCATCCAATTTATGTGATGGGCATTACAGAGAGAACTTTACTAAGTTATCTTCTGGTCTGTTTGTTTACATCAATGCAGCTAGGCAGCTGACCCTGTGCTTGAAAGACTCTGTGACTTTGAGTCTGTGACAACTGCAACTTAAATGGTAACTTCCTGTCCAATAAAATCCTCCACATTCTTGTGAAATTGGAAAATTCACTTTCCCATCTAACTTTGTTCGCCTAATCCACCTAAACTGGTAAAATGATTAATTGGTTTATGTCATATGTACCAAGGTGCAGTGAAAAACCTGTCTTGCAAAACATTTATACAGAGCAATTCATTACAACAGTGCTTTAAATTAGTGCAAAATTAAACAATAACAGAACAGCAAACACAAAATGCTGGAGGAACTCAGCAGGTCAGGCAGCATCTATGGAAATGAATATACGGTCAACATTTTGGGGCGAGTCCCTTTATCAGGACTGGAAAGGAAGGTGGTAGATGTCAGAATAAAAAGCTGGGGAGAGAGGAAGGAGGACAAGCTAGTAGGTGCTGGGTGAAGCCAGACGAGCAGGAAAGGCTGAATAATGTGTTACAGTTATAGAGAAAATGCAGTGCAGGTAGACAACAGATGCAAGGTTATAATGTAATAGATAAGTAGATTGTGAGGTCAAGTGTCCATTTGACTACACTTACAAGACTTGAGAAATTAAATAATGTTTCCCTTAACTGGTGGAACAAGTGACGAACTTCTAAAGCCTTCAAATTTTCAGCCCCTGAATCACAGCAGACAGCAGCATGATAGTGTAGTGGTTAGCACACCACTTTACAGTACCAACCATCCGGGTTAGTTTCCTGCCGATGTCTGTAAGGAGTTAGTACATTCTCCCTATGATACATGGGTTTCCTCTGGGTGCTCTGGTTTCCTCCCACAGACCAAAGATGTACAGGTTGGTAGCTTAATTGGTTATTGTAAATTGTCCTGTGATTGGTTAAATCAGGGGTTACCGGGCAGTGCAATTTGACGGGCCAGAAGGGCCTGTTCTGTGCTGCACCCAGTGCCCATCAGTTGTTCAATCTTGATGTAGAAGGAAAATAACTTTACAACATGCAGAAAGAAAGGCTCTCATTTTCTGCTTAACGATTCCCCAATAACATGGACTAACTAGGCATTTACACCGTGGGCCAATCTCCTAAAAGCAATTACTCAAAAAATGCAGCTGAACCATTTCACTTAGAGATAGCACAGGAAAATAGATGAAAATAGATCTTCCCACTGACCCTGAGCCAGGGTGCTTACCAGACCACTTTTATCAGCATTCACTTCCCTTGTCTGAATAAATAAACGGTGTCTTTAATTGCAACAGTATAGGCAGACTCAGCTCAAGGTACAGGCACGTTCTCTCACTCCCTCGATGAAAGCTTCTAAATGGAGGAAGCTAACAATCTCTCTTCAGCATAATTTGTTGTGGACTCTTCATTGGAACAGAATGTCAATGAGCAGAGAAAATGGGAGGTAATTTCCTAAATGCTGCATTTTTACTAAACTAAGCAAAGCTGGTCTCTCCCCACAGCTAAACAAAATACTCAGACATTACACACACCTGCAGCTGCCAACCATTGCCAAAAATTAGTTGAAATAATGCACAATATGGAGGAATTGCATTCAACATTCAGTGATCTTGTCAAAAGTACAGGAAATGTTTCACCTTGGTCTATACATCACTTGCACTTTCTGATTGGTACTCCATTTGATTCCAAAAGCTGACTTCACAAACAATAGAAGGTAAAAGAAAATGCTTGTGAACAATGCAAGGTTTCAGCCCAAAACATTAACAATTCCTTCCTCCTATAGATGCTGCTCAACTCACTGAATTCCTCCAAGGAAGGATGTAGAGTCTTTGAACAGGGGGTTAAAAGAGGTTTAATATTGAGTTGTCTAGGCATATGAAGTTTCTCTGCAGCAGTCAAGGCGGAAGGGCGATGTCACAAGTGTTTACAAAGAAAGGCAGTAGAAGACCCTCTTGGGAGTTTGGCCAAGAAGGTTCAGGCACTTGGCATTCAAGATGACGTATTAAATTAGATTAGACATTGGCTTTGTAGGAAAAACCAAAAAGTGGTAGTAGATGGTTGGCTCGCTGACTGAAGACCTGTGACTCGTGGAGTGCCGCAGAGATCGGTGCTGGGTTCATTGTTGTTCGTCATCGAGATCAATGGTTTGGATGATAACGTAGTGAACTGGATCAGCAAATTTGCAGATGACACCAAGATTGGGGGCATAATGGACAGTGAGGAAGATGGTCAAAGCTTGTAGTTGGACTTGAACCAGCTGGAAAAAAGGGTTGAATAAAAGCAGATGAAAGTTAGTACAGACAGATGCAAAGTTTGTAACCTCGGGAGGGTAAACTGGGTAGGACTTACACAGTGAATGATACAGCACTGAGGTGTGCAGTAGAGCAGAGGATCTGGGAATACAAATTCATAATTCATGGTGAGGCATGAACATGGTGAACATTCATAAAACATTCAAGTTACACAGATACTTATCGAAGTGTGGGCACACTTCCGAACTTTCTGCAGCACAGGTTATGAACCGTGCCCCCCCACCCCTGCCCCCGTCTACTGATGATCCCCTGAAGCAAAGGAGAGGAATACCTCATGTGTGTTATCGTTATGCAGTAGCAGTACTTTGATGCCAGAACTTGCTACCGTGGCACCAAAATAAACCAATGGAAGGGCTGCAGAATTTTTCAAACTGGCCAGTCGATAACTAACCCTTCACACTACAACATAGTGGGCCAATGAGTCTACTTATTTACTGTATGACCTTATCACTCTGTGGGAGAGCCATTTATACATCCAAGCTGGAACATTTCTTAGTTGCTCCATAAACCCAGATCTCCATCCTACTGCTTCCTCCTTCCTCAGACTGGAAAATACTTATCTCCCTTGAACTGAAAGTGAACAGACTCACTCTGAACTCCATCTGCTACAGTTGCGTGTGCTTGTAGTTGTTGTTACTGGATGCAGGGACCATTTCCTGAACCCCAACAGAATTCCACTATTTACATCCATGACTCAACCTTCAAAGAAGGCAATGCCTGTAAGATTGATCTAGCATTTTCAATTTGAGTTTGTAATGTCTGTGTTTAGATTAATGGGTTTAACTGATGAATTCAATTCAAACAGATATCCTTTACAAAGAAATAAAAATATCAACTGCAACCTGGAATTCATAGGATCTGGAAGATGTGAGGTTGTTGGAAAGGAAAATGCTTCTATGGCACCAGGGTTTGATGTCAAAAACTCCAACTGCACATTTTTGTGCATAAATTATCTGATGTGCTTCTTTAATGACAGCAAAAATGGGCTCAGCAATTGGGTATTTCCCAAGTTTCTTTATCATGTCATAATTCTGGATTGTTGTGTGCAACCTTTCACTGAATCTATTGTGTTCCTCTATATTTACTGTGAATGCCTGTAAGAAAATAAATCTCAAGGTTTTATACAGTTACCTATATGTACTTTGATATTAAATGTATTTTGAATTTGAACTTTAAAATATGAAGTGTTGAATTTTAGATCATATGTACATTGTTAACTGTAAGTGTTGATGTACAGAGGAACCTAGCATTCCAAGCCCATTGTTACTGGAGAGAGGCCACACAGATTGGCAGGGTTGTAAAGAAAGTATATGCAAGCGAAAATCTGCAGGGAGTTTCAAGATGGCGACATAGACATCTGCCTTTTAGGCGCTCTTCATCTTTTCAACTATAATCACCCTTTAATCAAACCTTTTCGTACTTAATCATATGGGTTGTTACTTACAATTTACTTTTTTTTTCTAAAACAATATTTGATCTAACCTTTCTAAACTTAAAATGGCTACAGCTAAGAAATCATCTAAAGACCCTTTATCTCTCGATGCAATTTCTAATCTTCTGGATATTAAGCTTGCAAGTTTGGAAAGTAAATTGGAAAGTAAAGCGGCAAATTTGGAAAGTAAACTGGCAAGTTTGGAAAATACACTTACCACGAAAATGTCTGAACTTGAAGGAGTTGTTAGATCGCTTGATACCAAGCTTCAATCGCAGGCATCGGATATTCAACGGCATGAAGACAAGATCGTGACTCTTGAGAAGTTAATTTGTGAAAAAATACGTACAATTGAAATGTTGGAGAAGAAGGTACTGTCGACTGCTAGAACAGTTGATCAGTATAAGTTTAAAATTACCGATCTTGAAAACCAATCTCGCAGACAGAATTTGCGAATCATCGGGCTTCCCGAGAAAGTTGAGTCCGGTGACTTAACTGAATTTTTCTCTAACTTATTATGGGAAGTTTTCGGTGATGAAACTTTGCAGGCTAAACCTATTATCGATCGTGCCCACAGAGTTGCGAGATTTTTGGCTGCGGGTGACAAGCCACAAGCTGTGATTGTTCTCCTCCATTATCCTCTGGAGAAAGAGCTTTTAATCCGATTAGCTCATCAGAAAGGTATGATTTCTCACAGAAACTTTAAGTTTCGTATTGTTGAAGATTATTCATTTGATGTGATGAAAGCGAGAATCGCTTTTAAACCAGTGATGGCAGAGATTCATTCGATTGGACTTAAACAAGCTTTAAGATATCCAGCGAATCTCAGAATTACGTTGAATGACAACAGTCAGCGCTTCTTTAATACTCCGGAAGAAGCAAAGAAATTCGTCAAAGAATATCGATCTTCTAGTATAAGTTGAACTATGTGTTATGTTGAAGAATTTTTGGAGAGAAGATGCCATTTCGTTTTGGGTGTTAACATATGAAGCTGTGTTGTAGCTTCTTACTTTGGTCTATAGATCTGGTTTTTTTTTATTATTATCATGGTTTATAGATGCTTTTTAAATGTTTCTATAATGTCTTTTTTCTTACTTTTTCTCTGTATTGGATATACACGTTTATATTTTGTGATAATGACTTATTTTTTTTTAAGATGTCATTTCTTCTTCCCATAAGACCTTGCTTTCCATAAGCATTTATTTGTTTGCTTGTACTTGGAAATGGGACGAATGTTTTGGATTTTTTGGACTTTTTTTATATTGTAGTGATTATTGAATCCTTTTTTAATCCTATTTTGATGACTTTTTTATTAATTTTTTTAATAGATTGAACTTACATTTATATTTTGTAATATGGTTTTTTCAAAATGTCGTTTCTTCTTCCCATAAGTCTTTGCTTTTGAAACGTCATTTTTCTTGTATTTGAATATGGAATCTTTTTTAAAGGTATATTACACTTTTTCAAACTTTAATGTTTATCCATTTTATTAATGATCTTTTGCTTTACTATATTACTTTTTTTTCATTTTGATTGATATATATATATATATATTTGCAACCCTGTACTTTAATCTGGGTGTTATATAGTTTCTTTTTATATTTTCATGGAGTTGCCATCTTGAAATGGGGGTAATATTAGTATTAGTTTGTGTGCCTGCCGCTTGGCTTTTTTTCGAGGGGTTAGTGGAGGGGGTAGGGATCTTTTTTCACGCTTTTGCTTTTTATTTTTTTGCTTTTAGTTCATGGGCCGACTTTAAATTATTAATATTGTTGAGGTGTCATGTTCTCCGGTTGCTTCTGAATCATTTTTCCTTCTTCCTGAATTATGGGTTATGTGTCTTTTTAAACTTTTATGATATATACAATTAATATTGGCATGATGGACAAGTCTATTAATTTTATTTCTTGGAATACTAATGGTTTAAATCATCCGATTAAACGTAAAAAAAATTTAAAGTATTCCATAGACTAAATGCTAATATTATCTTTGTACAGGAGACCCATATTAGGAAGGAGGACAATCAACGCTTTTTTAGGTTCTGGAAGGATCAACAATTTCACTCGAATTGTACCGCTAAAATTAGGGCTGTGTTTATTTTTATAGACCCCTCAATTTCGTTTATACATCATGAAATTATATCTGATCCACAGGGCAGATTCTTGTTGATTACTGGCTCACTTTTTAATCAAAAAGTGGCTTTAGTTAATATTTATGCTCCAAACTTTGACTGCCCTGAATTTTTTAAACGTTTATTTACTTCCCTTCCGAATCTAAATGAATATATGTTGATAATGGGTGGAGATTTCAATTGTTGTTTGAACCCTTTGATGGATAGATCTAAACCTATTTGAATTCTTCCGAATAGATCAGCTTTACTTATTAATTCTTTTATGGTCGATTCGGGAATTACTGAAATATGGCGGTTTTTGAACCCTAAAGATAAAGAATTTTCGTTTTTTTCACATGTATATCATAGTTATTCTAGAATTGATTACCTTATTGATCATCATTTATTAACAGATGTTACTGATTGTAAATATGATCCTATTGCTATTTCGGATCATGCACCTTTGAAATTATCTATCAAGATTTCGGACTTCCATTAATACTAGATCTTGGAGACTCAACGCTACTTTGCTTCAAGATCCAGAATTTATTACCTTTATAAAACAGCAAATTGACTTATTTTTTTCAACAAACTATACCAAAGAAATTGACAGAGGAATACTTTGGGATTCTTTTAAGGCTTTTATTCGTGGACAAATTATCTTATATTCCGCTGGTAAAAGAAAACAAAGATATTTAGATATAGCTTTATTAGTGGATAAAATTAAAGAAATTGATAAGATTTATTCCGTGACACCTACCAAAGAACTTTATAAGAAGAGAGTTGAGCTTCAAATGGAACATAGCTTATTATTATCTTCTTCAATTGAGAATCAATTAATTAAGACCAGGGCTCAATTTTATATTCATAGTGACCGAACTGGTAAATTGTTAGCTAACCAATTAAAAGCTATTTCGACTAAGCGACAAATTATTAAAATTCATAAACAAGACGGTAATTTGACTACTGATCATAAAGAAATCAATAATGCTTTCCAAGATTTTTATAAATCTTTATATCAATCAGAATTTGATGGCGATCTGTCTATGATGGATAATTTTTTTAACAATTTGAATATTTCCAAACTGACAGATGAAGATCGAAGTTTGTTTGATGCTCCTATTTCTATGGCTGAAGTAGGAGAGGCTATTTCATCATGAATTCAGGGAAAGCTCCTGGTCCTGATGGCTATATTATAGAATTCTTTAAAACGTTTTCTTCTTTGGTTTCCCCTTGGTTATGTGAAATCTTTAATGATGCATTCATTAAGAAGAGATTACCCCAGTCTTTTTATGAAGCTACTATTTCTTTAATTCTTAAAAAAGATAAGGATCCTATTTTATGTGCATCTTATCGCCCTATATCACTACTAAATGTAGACTCTAAGATTCTTACAAAAATTTTAGCTATTAGGTTAGAAAAGATACTATCACAGATTATTTCAGGAGATCAAACTGGTTTTATTAGGAACCAATATTCCTTTTTTAATGTTAGAAAATTGATTAATATAATTTATACTTCTCCACCCATAATCTCAGAATGTGTTTTTTCATTAGATGCTGAAAAAGCTTTTGATAGAGTTGAATGGACATACTTATTTAATGCCTTGAAAAATTTTAATTTTAGCTCTAATTTTATATCATGGATTAAATTAATATATTATAAACCTGTTGCTTCTGTTCTTACGAATAATTACAGATCCTCTTTTTTTCAATTATCTCGTGGTACGAGACAAAGTTGTCCCTTAAGTCCTTTATTATTTAATATTGCATTAGAACCTTTAGCCATTGCTATTCGTGAATCTCCTAATATTTTTGGTATTACCCGTAATGAGAAGTTATACAAGTTATCACTTTATGCTGATGACTTGTTGTTATATATTTCTAATCTGGATAGGTCTATTCCCGCTATTCTATCCTTGTTGGTTCAATTTGGTAGTTTCTCTGGTTACAAGCTAAATTTGGACAAGAGTGAATTATTTCCTTTAAATGCGCAAACTTTACTGAATGACAGGATACCATTTAAAGTTGTTACTGATAACTTTATCTATTTAGGTATAAAAATTACGAAGAAATATAAAGATTTATTCAGATTGAATTTTTTACCTATGCTTCATCAAATTCAACAACTTACTACTAGATGGTCTCCTTTATCCTTATCATTAGTTGGTCGAATCAATGCTATTAAAATGATGATTTTTCTGAAATTTTTATATTTATTTCAAGCCTTACCAATTTTTTATTCCTAAATCTTTTTTTGATAACATTGATTCAAAAACCTCCTCATTTGTGTGGCAAAATAAAAATCCCAGATTAAGTAAAAAGACAGTTACAGAAATCTAAAAAGGATGGTGGTTTAGCTTTGCCTAATTTTAGATTTTATTATTGGGTGAATAATATTCAAAATTTAATATATTGGAAACTAGATTTAGACTCACCATTGTGCCCACAGTGGGTAAATTTAGAATGTAATGATGCACAAGGATATTCTTTATTCTCTGTTCTTGGTTCTTCTCTCCCTGCTGATTTTGTTAAATTCAATAAACAGATATCTAACCCTATTGTCAAACATACATTACGAATTTGGTTTCAATTTCGTAAGTTTTTTACTCTGAAAAACTTTGTTCTTGATAGCCCTATCTTACTTAATTTTTTTAAACCTTCTTTAACAGATCAAGCTTTTAGCATATGGAAAAGGAAAGGTATAATATGTTTTCATGATCTTTTTTTTGAAGGTAGTTTGATGTCTTTTGACCAACTTTCCAACAGATTTAAGTTACCTAAATCTAATTGTTTTAGATATTTATAAATTAGAAATTTTTTATATAAAGTTTTACCATCCTTTCCTAATTCAACTTTGATAGATTTTTCAGATATGTTTTTTACTTTAAATCCCTGTCAGAAGGGATTGGTGGCTCTTATTTATAATATGATTATGAAGATACAACCAGAGGTATCGAGAAAAATTAAACATGAATGGGAAAAAGAACTTCAATACAATATATCAATGGAAAAATGGGGAAAAATTTTACAAATGGTTAATTCTTCTTCTATATGTGCTAAACATGCTTTAATACAATTCAAGGTCATACATAGAGCTCATATGTCTAAAGATAAGCTTGCTCGATTTTACTCTCATGTTAACCCTCAATGTGACAGATGTCATTTAGATGTGGCTTCATTGACCCACATGTTTCGGTCATGTCCTACCTTACATAACTATTGGAAGGACATATTCGCTACCATTTCCTCAATTTGGAATATTGATTTACAACCTCATTTTATCACTGCCATTTTTGGTATACCAACTGAGGATGATAGTCGACTTTCCCCTTCAATTAGATGAATGATTGCCTTTGCAACATTAATGACCAGAAGGTCTATATTACAAAATTGGAAAGAAGTAAATCCTCCTACCACATTTCAGTGGTTCTCCCAAACTATTTCTTGTCTGAGTTTAGAAAAAATTAGAAGTACTATTTTCGATTCATCAATTAAATTTGAAGAAACTTGGGGACCGTTCATTCGACATTTTCATATGATTTAATTTGTCTGCTTCCAGACCTTTTCTCTTTTTATTCTTGTTCTGGTATGGAGTTCCAGAGTTCTTGACACTATCATATACATATAAACTATTATTATTGCCCATGTTTAGTTTAGGTTTATTATTTATATATATATATATTCTTGTATTTTTATATATTTTTTCTTTTGTTGACTATTCTTAATCCCTTTCATGTATAATCAATATAGGTTAGATTGATTATTATATGATCTTTTTTTTGCCGATAGTTTAATAAAATATTGTTAACTTGTTATTAATTTAACTTTAAGTTTAATGTACTCGTAACCTATTTAATACAATATTATGTTCTGTTTTTTTATATATGAAATTCAAAAAAAGATTGAAAAGGAAAAGGAAAATCTGCAGTTGCTGGAAATCTGAGCAACATGCAGAAAATGTAGGAGGAACTCAGCAGGCCAGGAAGCATCTATGGAAAAAGGGTACAGACAACATTTCAGGCCAAGTTGCTGGGTTTTAATATCTCTAAGGATCTCACCTGGCCCCAAAATATAAAGGCAGCTATAAAGGAGGCAGGACAGTGACTATATTGCTTTTGGAGTTTGAGGAAATTTGGTTTCTCACCTAAAACACTCAAAAACTTCTACACATGGAGAGCATTCTAACAGGCTCCATCACTGCCTGGAATAGGGGGAGGGGCTACTGCACAGGACTGTAAGAAGCTACAAAGAGTTGTTAAATTAATCAGCTCCATCTTGGGAACTAGCCTCTATGGTATTCAAGACATCTTCAAGGAGTGGTGCATCAGAAAGGCTATGTCCAGTACCATCACCCAGGACATCTCCTCTCACTGTTACCATCAGGAAAGAGGTACAGAAACCTGAAGGCACACACTCTGCAATTCAAGAACAGCTTAATCTCCTTTGTCATCCAATTCCTAAATGGACATTGAACCCATGAACACTACATCACATTTTTTCTGTTTTTGCACCACTTTTATTTTAAATATTTTAATATACATACAGTACATATACTTAACGTAATTGAATGATTTTTTTTTCTAAATAATCATGTATTGCATTGTACTGGTGCTGCTACATTAACAAATTTCATGACATCTGCCAGTGATACTAAGCCTGATTCTGGTACTGATCAGGTCTAGAAAGAAAGGGGTAATGTGAGAACAAGAAAGAGGGGGCAGGGGGGAGCGGGAAGAAGTACAAGGTGTTAGGTGATAGGTGAAACTGGGATGGGGGGGTGAAGTAAAGAGATGAGTAATTGATTGGTGAAAGAAATGAAGGGCTGGAGAAGTGAGAATGTGATAGGAGAGGACACTGGTGTTTGGCCTGGTCCTCACATTTATAAGATAACAAGCAGATATAAAATATCAGTAAAATACAACCATGCAAAATATATATATCGATATAGTCCAGACCCCTCAGTCCATTGGAAGGTACAGAAATTAGCAGTCAATCACAATAGAGCTTGTCTCCTGCCAACGAACACTGGGAGGGCAGTACCAACTCCAATCTGGATGCCATGCCACACTGCTCCAGGTGGAGTGCACCAGCTCTGGCACCTTTCTTCTTGTAGCTGTAAACATTCAACTTCATGGCTTGAGGCTGAATCCTTGCATTGACCGAGGCCACACAGCTCCCCCACCATCCACCCCTGCTCTCCACCAATAAACCAGTGAATCAAATTTGCAGGAAACCATGTTAACAATGTCCAAAAGGGTCTTGCAATCACTGGAAAAGTGACCTAGACAGTCACTCCCTATTAGTCAGTGGGTTTATAAAAGATATCAGTAGATAGACTGTCTCCAGAGATGGAGATAGAGAGATTGAGAACCGGATTTCTTATACTGGGCAACATTCAATGGTTTATAATGGCCAAACAGAAGCTGTTCTTTAGGTTGGTGGAAAAGCTTTAAGGATTCTGCATCTTCTCCCCGAGTGAGAGAGAGAAAAGAGAACATACAGGGTGGGTGGGATCTTTGATTATGTTGGTTACTTTACTGGGGCTGCGAGAATTGCATGCACGTTATCGCCCCTGCACGCCTCATCACCATGTGAAATTCTCCAACAGTAGTTGTATCTTCTCCATGTGGCTCTATGAGACCTTCCAATGTTAAAAAGGTTTCAATGAGATCCCTCTTCATTCTTCTGAACTGCAGTCAACACTGAGCCAGAGTCATCAAATGCTCGTCATACATTAATCCTTTTATTGCTGGGATCAATCTCGCGAGCCTTCTCTGGACTGTGGCTATCCATCCTCAGATAAGGGGCCAAAACTGCTCACAATACTCCAAGTGCAGTCTGACCAAACACTTTCCTACACTATACTACATCAGCTACCTCATTACCTATTCCCCTAGTCTATCTAAATCCTTCTGCAGGCTCCCTATCTCCTCAACACTACCTGCCCCTCCACCTATCATCAACGGATATCACCACAAAGCCATTAGTTCTGCCAATCAAATCACTGACATATAACATGAAAACCATATAACAATTACAGCATGGAAAAAGGCCATCTCGGCCCTTATAGTCCATGCTGAACGCTTACTCTCATCTAGTCTACCGACCTGCACTCAGCCCATAACCCTCTATTCCTTTCCTGTCCATATACCTATCCAATTTTACTTTAAATGACAATATCGAACCTGCCTCTACCACTTCTACTGGAAGCTCATTCCACACAGCTACCACTGTCTGAGTAAGGAAGTTCCACCCTCATGTTACCCCTAAACTTTTGCTCCCAACTCATGTCCTCTTGTTTGAATCTCCCCTACTCTCAATGGAAAAAGCCTATCCATGTCAACTCTATCTATCCCCCTCATAATTTTAAATACCTCTATCAGGTCCTCCCTCAACCTTCTACGCTCCAAAGAATAAAGACCTAACTTGTTCAATCTTTCTCTGTAACTTAGGTGCTGAAACCCAGGTAACATTCTAGTAAATCTTGTCTGTACTCTATCTATTTTGTCGACATCTTTCCTATACTTCAGTGACCAGAATTGTACACAATACTCCAAATTTGGCCTTACCAATGCCTTGTACAATATTAGCATTACATCCCAACTCCTATACTCAATGCTCTGATCTATAAAGACCAGCATACCAAAAGCTTTCTTCACCACCCTATCCACAGGAGATTCCACCTTCAGGGAACTATGCACCATTATTCCTAGATCACTCTGTTTGACTGCATTCTTCAATGCCCTACCATTTACCATGTATGTCCTATTTTGATCAGTCGGACCAAAATGATGCACCTCACACTTATAAGCATTAAACTCCATCTGCCATTGTTCAGCCCACTCGTCTAAATGGCCTAAATCTCTCTGCAAGCTTTGAAAACCTACTTCATTATTCACAACGCCACCTTAGTATCATCTGCATGCTTACTAATCCAATTTACCACCCCATCATCCAGATCATTAATGTATATGACAAACAACATTGGACCCAGTACAGATCCCTGAGGTGCACCACTAATCACCAGCCTCCAACATGACGAACAGTTATCCACCACTACTCTCTGGCATCTCCCATTTGAATCCATTTTACTACTTCAATATTAATACCTAATGATTGAACCTTCCTAACTAACCTTTCATGTGGAACCTTGTCAAAGGCCTTACTGAAGTAGATATAGACAACATCCACTGTTTTACCCTCGTCAACTTTCCTAGTAACCACTTCAAAAAATTCATTAAGGTTTGTCAAACATGACCTTCCATGCACAAATCCATGTTGACTGTTCCTAATCAGACCCTGTCTATCCAGATAATGATATATACCATCTCTAAGAATACTTTCCATTAACTTACCCACCACTGACATCAAACTTACAGGCTGATAATTGCTAGGTTTACTCTTAGAACCCTTTTGAAATATTTCTGTCAGAGTGTCTGCTATTTTTACACTAACCTCCCTCAAGGTCTTAGGGAATATCCTGTCAGGACCCAGAGGCTTATCCACTTTCATATTCCTTAAAAGCGCCAGTACTTCCTCCTCATTAATCATCATAGTTTCCATAACTTCCTACTTGATTTGTGAGAATAAAATCAGGCCCATGAGGCATTATGTAGTTAAACCATTTTTCCCAGTATGAATCAAATTGTTCCAGCTTATGATTAACAGATGTTGTTATCTTCTCCATTTTGTAAATGCCCATTGTAATTTCCATCCATGTATTTAAAGTTGGGCTCTCCTGTGATAACCATTTCCTAGTAAGAGTCTTTTTATCAGCCACCAACAGTATCTTCATTAAATATTTATCTCTTTTCAAACATTCTTGAGGTATATATCCAAAACATATGGTCTTACTCTCCAAGGGTATTTCACATTTAAAGATCTCTTGTAAGGCATTGTGTATCCCCCTCCAATAGTTTTTGATAACAGGGCAGTCCCAAAAAATATGAAAATGATTTGCATTTTGATTTCCACAATTTCTCCAGCAAACAGGGAGGTTACTATCATAATGGGATTTCTGAGAGGGTGTAATAAAATATCTTATTAAGTTTTTCCATCCAAACTCCCTCCATTTCTGTGAATTGGTACACTTCCATTGATATCTCCATATTGTTGTCCATTCTTCCTCAGATATAATTATCCCTCCTTCCTTCTCCCATTTTGTTTTAATGTATGAAGTCGAATGTGTTTTAAGATTTGACAACCCCTTATACATGCTTGAAATGATTCTACTACCATAATCTGAATAATATGCGTTTCTAAAGAGCTCTATCAAGCATGTATTTGCCTTGGTTACATTTTTAAGCATCTTATTAACATATTGTTGCATCTGTAAATACTGATAAAAAATCTTGTTTTTCTAATGTGTTTCTCTTCAAGCATTTCAAAACTGTACAGTCTTCCTTCTTTCATTATGTTGCAAAGAACTGTTATTCCTTTAGCTGTCCAGTCCTTAAATCTAGTATCCAATTTATTTGGTGTAAAATCAGAGTCATATGCACACCATTTAAGAATTGTAATATCTCCCTCTAGATTATATTCTTTTATAGTGGTTTTCCATATTTTAAGAGTCAATTTCACCCATGGGTTATCAATAGTATTTATGTACCTCTGCAGGTTGTTATCAGCCAAAATAGCTTGTATGGGGATGGGAAGTATCCCCTCCTCAATGTTTTTCCATTGAGCGTCATATGATGGGTTGCACCAACATATCACAGCTCTCAACTGTGCTGCAAAATAATAATCTCTAAGAGAAGCTAGGCCCCATCCCCCCTTTTCCTTTGCTAATTGCAAAGTTTTGAGACAAACTCTGCCTGTTATTCATGACTTTGTGAAAAGCAGTGAGAAAGATGTGGAGGACCAAGTAGACAGACCGTAAATCCAGGGGCGGCGAAGCTCCCTGCAAGCAGCTAGCTACCAAGGAGCAAAAGTGCTCCCACCACTGGGGGCATGAAGAAGCTGTTATTCATGAATTTATCATTTTACCCTGCCAAATATACCTTGATATCATCTTGTTCCATTCATTGAATTGATTCTGATTAATCTCTATTAGTAGGGTCTGAAAGAGATATAACAGTCTGGGCAGTATATTCATTTTAATAGACTCAATCCTTGAACTGAGACTGAAAAAAGGAATCAGGTTCCATCTTGCCACATCTTCCTTAATTTTTTTATATAAAGGCTGATAATTACATTCTGATAATTTTGCCAAATCTTTTGGCATAATGATGCCCAAATATTTGAAAGACTCTGTGTGCCATGCCCAGGGGTATCAACTTTCAATTTCTCTTGGTGGGGTATAGTAATATGAAAGTAATTGGTTTTTATCTATATTGATCTTGTACCCTGATAATTGACCATATTGTTCAAAGGATTGCATCAATTTAGGTAAAGAGTATGTTGGTTGCCCTAGATAGATCAAAATGTCATCCACATAACAAGCCAATTTATGTTCTGTTCCTTTAATAGTAATTCCCCTGATATCTTCATTTTGTCTGATGTATTGAGCTAATGGTTCCAGATATAACGCGAAGAGTAGTGGTGATCATGCACAACCCTGTCTCGTGCCACTTTCTAGGGTAAGACTATTTGATAAATATCCATTTTAAGCCTAGCAGTAGGGTTGTCATATAGTGTCTGTATAGTTTTAATAATTGTGTCTTGGAAACCAGATCTATGTAAAACTCTGTAAAGAAAATTCCAATTAACCGAATCAAATGCTTTTTCAGCGTCCACGCTTATCACTATTGCTTCAATTTTATTTTTTTGTATATGATCCATCCTTCGTGTATTGTCTTGAGTCTGGTGTTGTCGTATAAAACCTGTCTGATCATTATGTATCAGTATGGGTAGAAACTCCTCTAATCATTTGGCCATGATGGTGGTAAATAACCTATAATCTACATTAAGAACGGATATTGGTCTAAATGACCCGCATTCCATTTTATCCTTGCCTTCTTTCGGTATAGCTGAGATTATCGCTTCCTTCCAACTGGGTGGCATTCGTGCCTTTTTTAGAGCCCAGTTCAGTGTGGGGAGTAAAACAGGAATTAACTCATTTTTAAATTCTTTGTACCACTCTGCCGTATACCCATCTGATCCTGGTGACTTGCTTAATTTAAGCCTACTAATTGCAGCTTTTAATTCAACTTCAGTTATGTCAGCAGTCATCCTTCTATTTTGTTCTTTGCTTAAAGTGGGTAACTAGAGAATTCAAGAAGGTGTCAATTTGGGTTATGCTTCCCCCTGGAACTTTGGAATATAGCATTTTGTAAAACACTTCAAAAGCTTCTTGAATTTCACTTAACTTATTTTTTCATCATTTTCATTCTTTGGTCCCTAATTCTATAAATTATGCGAGGTCTCACCTTCCCTGGAAAACTGCCCAATTATCTATAAATCTGAAGCCCTCCCTCCCGCACCATGTCCTCAGCCACGTGTTGATCTGCACTATCTTACTATTTCTAAACCTGCCTGCATGTGGCTCTGGTAGCAATCCTGAGATTGCTATCCTGGAGGTCCTGTCCTTCAACTTGGTGTCTAACTCCCTAAACTCACCTTTCAGGACCTCCTCACTCTTCCTACTCACGTCATTGGCCCCCACATGGACCACGATATCCAGCTGCTCACCCTCCCTCTTGAGAATACTGAGAACTTGCTCCAAAAGGAGTGGTTCCAACACCAATCTCTGCAGAACACCACTAGTCACCACCAACCAACCAGAGAACCATTATTCCCACTCTTTGCTTCCTGCCAGTCAACCAATCTTCTAACCATGCTAGTATTTTTCCTGTAATACCACAGGCTCTTAACTTGTTCAGCAGCCTCACGTATGGCTCCTTGTCAAAGTATGAGGTGCACGAGCAGGAGTGGGTGAGTCAGTCCCTTGAATGGTCTGCAGTTCAATAAGATCATGGTTATTCCAGTTGTGGCCTCAGCTTCAATTTCCCTCTCTCTCCCCATAACATTTTGACTCCTTTGTAATTTAAATAAATGGCCAATCTCCACTTTGAGAAAAGTTACACAGAGTCACAGAGATACAGCACATAAACTGGTCTTTAAGCCCACACTGAACATCAATCAACTATCCACTAATGCAGGTTTCTTAGTCACACCACATTTTCATTAACTCCCCACAGATTCTCCCAGTTACATACACGCTTGGAGCAAGTTACAGCACTTTGCAGGAAAACCCTAACTATAACAAGAGAACTCCACGCAGACAACACCCAAGGTCAGGACTGACCACGAGACTCTGGCATTGTGAGACAGCATCTCTACCTGCTGTGCCACTCAACAATTCCATGCCCACAACTCTCTTGGGTAGAGAATTAATATGACAATCATAGAGAAGAAATTCCTTTTTAACTTTATCTTAAATAAGTGACCCTCAATTTTGAAACCTGAATTTGCTCAAACTTGCTTCAAATGTCAAACCCCTCCTTTCAGAAAATAACCAAGTGAGCCTTCTCTGTACTGCCTCCAAATAAAACAGAGATTGTTTTAAGTCTCTTCCTTTCTTATAACCCCCTAAAGATCTGTTTTTATTTGGAAATTTCTAATATTGTTTACTACAAAGATTGATATTTGTTTATCTATTTTGTTCAGAGGTACAGTGAGCACTGAGCCACACTGCCCAGCAACCCATCAATTTAACCCTGGCCTAATCACATGACAATTTATAATGACCAATTAACCTTCTAATCGGCATGTCTTTGGACTGTGTGAGGAGACCCATGTGCAGGTAGGGAGAACATACAAACTTTCTTACAGAGAATGCCAAAATTGAACTCCGAAGTCTGATGCTCCGAGCTGAAATACAGTCGCGCTAACCTCTATGCTACCGTGGTACAAGATTATGATTTAGAATCACTGACATTTCTCTATTTCCCATTATCAATTCCATAAGACCAAAACACCATAGGATATAGGAGCAGAGAAAGGCCATTTGGCCCATCTGCTCTGCCATTACATCATGGCTGATCCATTTTCTCTCTCTGCCCTAATCCACACCCTTCTCCCTGTATCCCTTCTTGCCCCAACTAATCAAGAATCTATCAACCTTTGCATTAAATATACCCAATGACTAGGCCTCCACAGCTGCCTGTGGCAACAAATGCCACAGATTCACCACTCCTTGGCTAAAGAAATTTCTCCTCATCTCTTTTCTAAAAGAACATCCCTCTATTCTGAGGCTGCGTCCTCTAGCCTTAGACTTTCCCACCATAGGAAACATCCTTTCCACATCTTTTCACCATTCAATGGGCTTCAATGACGTCACTCCTTCTTCGTCTGAATTCTAGTGAATACAGGCCCAGAGTCATCAAATGTTTTTCATATGACAGGCTATTCATCCTGGAATCATTTTTATGAACCTCCTTTGAACCCTCTCCCATTTCAGCACATCTTTTCAAAGATAATGAACTCAAAAGTGCTCATAATACCCTAAGTGAGGCCGCATCAGTGCTTTAGAAAGTCTCAACATTACATCCTTGCTTTTATATTCTAGTCCTCTTGAATTGGTAGCTAACATCGCAGTTGCCTTCCTCATCACAGACTGACCTTTCAAATTAAAATAAGGGAATCATGCACAAAGTCTCCCAAGTCCCTTTGCAACTCAGTTTTTTGTACTTTCTGTCCATTTAAAAAATAGTCTACTCTTTCATTTTTTCTACCGATGTGCATGACCACACACTTTCCAACATTATATTCCATCTGCCATTTCTTTGCCCATTCTCTTAATCTGCGTAAGTCCTTCTGCAGCCTGTCTACTTCCTCAAAAAAGCTTCCCCCTCCACCTATCTTTGGATCATCTGAAAAACCTGGTGACAAAGCCACCAATTACATCATCTAAATGATTGAAATACAATGTAAAAAGAATCAGTCCCAACACAGACCCCTGTGGAACACCACTAGTCACTGGCAGCCAATCAGAAGAGGCTCCCTCTATTCTCACTCTTTGCCTCTTGCCAATTACCCAATGTCCTATCCATGCTGGTAATACTCTTAATGCTCTTAACTTGGTAAGCAGCCTCGTGTGTGGCAGCTTGTCAAAGGCCTTCTGAAAGTCCAAGTAGACAACATCCACCAATTCTCCTTTGTCTATCTTTCTTGTTATTTCTTCAAAGAATTCCAACAGCTTTTCCCATAAGGAAGTCATGCTGACCACAGCTTATTTTATCACGTGCCTCAAAGTACCCTGAAACTACATCCTTAACAAACAAATCCAACATCTTTCCAACTTCTGAGGTCAGCCTAACTGGCCTATAATTTCCTTTCTTCTAGCTCTTTCCCTTCTTGAAGAGTAGAGTGACATTTCCAATCTTCTATCCCTCCGGTACCCATGCCAGAATCAATTGATTCTTGAAAATTCATTACTAATGCCTCCACAATATCTTCAGCTACCTCTTTCAGAACACAGGGGTGTAGACCATCTGGTACAGCTGTCTTATTATGCACCTTCTCCCCAGTAATGGTAACTTCACTCACTTCTGCCCCCAAACACTCATAAATGTTTGGCATACTGCTGGTGTCTTTCACAGTGAAGATTGATGCAAAATACTTATTCAGTTCATCCGCCATTTCCCTGTCCCCCATTACTACCTCCCCAGCATCTTTTCTAGCAGTCCAATACCTACTGTCACCTCTCTTTTACTCTTTATTTGATATCCATTTGTTTGGTATCCTGTATTTGAAGAAACTTTTGGTATCCTCTTTAATATGATTGGCTAGCTTATTTTTGTATTCTGTCTCTTCATTCTTTATGTCTTTTTCAGATGCCTTCTGTTGCATTTTAAAGTTTCCTAATGCTCTAACTTCCCACTAACTTTTGCTCTATTGTACGCCTTCTCTTTGGATTTGACTTCTCTTGTCAGCCGCAGTTGTGTCATCCTGCCTTTAGAATAGTTCTTATTCTTTGGGGACGAAATATGTCCTGCTCCGTGCGAATTGCTCCCAGAAATTCCAGCCATTGCTACTCTGCCATCTTATTGCTTCTTTTTTATTTTATTTGCCACTTCCCTTTCATAACATGTCTTCTCCTTTATACTCCTGTCCCTCCGAATTTTTCCAATTACTTCCTTAACATTGATATTAGATTCACAGGCTAAACTTGCTACACCTAGAGTTGTAGAGTCACAATAGAGACAGCATGGAAACAGGCCCTTTAGCCCACACTGTGTGCCCTTCTATTACTTCATAGTCTTGGTGATGGGTCAGTGGCAAACATTTAGCTTCAAAGGCTTCTTAGGTGTTATTTCCTTTCTGGTTGGGCTTTCAGCCTTACTGTTTACCAGTTTCAAAAACTACTGGTCTGCCTTCTCCTACCAAGATTTGACGTCAATACTTTAAAGTGCAGGAGCTCTTGCCCTGGTGTCAGGCAAATATTTATCTCTCTAGCAGGATCACTGATACAGGAAGACCTTTACGTTATCCCATTACTACAGGCAGGCCAAGGCCATGCCTTGCTACTGGTACCACGTAGCCCAGTACTACCTGATTTGGGTCGGGTTGTTGGCAACTCAACAGGCACACCCCCTGGTGCACTTCGGTTAACCAGGGAGGAGGTTGTGTAGGCACCCAGCAGGACTAAAAACAAAATCTGTCAAAAGGCAGATGAACTCCTTGTGAGTCAACAGCCACCTACTGTCTGTGCAAGGAGTGGCACTCCACACAGTCTTTCGTTTCGTGCCTTGTAAGGCAATTGCCCGATGCTGGGCCCCTAGGCCTGAGTCGACGTAGTAGTAGTAGTAGCTATGGGAACTTACTCTACATAGAACAGTTTGTTTCTCCTCCACCCACAGCAACCACCACCCCCGCCCCCAATATTCTCACATGATACTCTATAAAAAGGCTGCAGTGCCCATAAAATATTTTGGGAAGTCTTAAGGCCTGAAAGCCCTTTCTTTCTCTAATGCAGTTATACCAAATGGTGGGAGAATATACTAACAGAATTGTGCCCCTTATCCCCTTGTAAAAGAATGAATTGGTTGCCAAAGATATCATTGAACAATATGGGGACAACATGACTTGAGCCTGAATAGACAGCACTGAAATCTAAACACAGTTAGGTGGTAATAAGCATAGAACTTCAGTGCTGAACTGTGCTTTCCTCCTGATAATAGTTGTCATTGACTAATAACTAACACATTAACATCATGAGCACTGAGGAAACAAGCTGAAAAATATTTAATTCAAAAGAACTTGTTTCATATTTGATTAGGTTACTCATTGCAAAGAGACTGTGATTTCATTTAAAGCTTTTTGCCATGCTGGCCAAATATGCTGAGGGTGATTATGATTGTACTTGGGCCAAGGACCAAGTCAAGGAGACACAACAGCAGATCTATTATATGTTCTCAATCATATTTGTTCACATCTCACCTGGGAACATTTAGTTCACAATGAACTTCAACCTTGAAATATTCTCAGCAATTCAGTTTCAAACAAACTTGCAGTTAACTTGTTTGCACTTTATAATGAGAGGAAGTGAACAAACACAGGGAGTAGACTTACAGTGGAATATATATTCTCTGCCATTTAAATTGATGTTTTTGAAAGTCTAGAGGGCATGAATAATGCTGTTATAGGATAGGTATATTCACCATATGAGACAGTAATGGAGAAGGGAACCACATGGTGTATAAGGTGTCAACAGATTCCTTATCATTAATCACTGGGGCTCTCCTCATCCCCAATACACCATCTACACGGACTTCAATAATCTGGTAATTCCCTATAAACAGGTTCCTTATCAGTAATCACTGGGGCTCAGCTCATACCCAATACACCATCTACATGGACTTCAATAACCTGGTGATTCCCTATAAACAGGTTCCCTATCAATAATCACTTCTAAATTCCAGTGTATACAAGCCCAATCGCTCCAATCTTTTAACATATGACAGTCCCACCATTCCAGGAATTAACCTTGTGAATCTACGCTGCACTCCCTCAATAGCAAGAATGTCCTTCCTCAAATTTGGAGACCAAAACTGCACACAATACTCCAGGTGGGGTCTCACCAGGGCCCTGTACAGCTGCAGAAGGACCTCTTTACTTCTATACTCAATTCCTCTTGTTATAAAGGCCAGCGTGCCATTAGCTTTCTTCACTGCCTGCTGTACCTGCATGCTTGCTTTCATTGACTGATGTACAGGAACACCTAGATCTCATTGTACTTCCCCTTTTCCTAACTTGACTCCATTTAGATAGTAATCTGCCTTCCTGTTCTTGCCACCAAAGTGGATAACCTCACATGTATCCACATTAAACTGCATCTGCCATACATTTGCCCACTCACCCAACCTATCCAAGTCACCCTGCATTCTCATAACATCCTCCTGACATTTCACACTGCCACCCGGCTTTGTGTCATCGGCAAACTTGCTAATGTTACTTTTAATCCCTTCATCTAAATCATTAATGTATATTGTAAACAGCTGCGGTCCCAGCACTGAACCTTGCGGTACCCCACTGATCACAGCCTGCCATTCCGAAAGAGACCCGTTAATCGCTACTCTTTGTTTCCTGTCAGCCAGCCAATTTTCAATCCATGTCAGTACTCTGCCCCCAATACCATGTGCCCTAATTTTGCCCACTAATCTCCTATGTGGGACTTTATCAAAAGCTTTCTGGAAGTCAAGGTACACTACACCCACTGGCTCTCCCTTGTCCATTTTCATAGTTACATCCTCAAAAAAACTCCAGAAGATTAGTCAAGAATGATTTTCCCTTCATAAATCCATGCTGACTCAGACTGATCCTTCTACTGCTATCCAAATGTGTCGTAATTTCCTCTTTTATAATTGACTCCACCATCTTTCCCACCACTGACGTCAGGCCAACCGGTCTATAATTCCCTGTTTTCTCTCTCCCTCCTTTCTTGAAAAGTGGGACAACATTAGCCACCCTCCAATCAGCAGGAACTGTTCCTGAATCTATAGAACATTGGAAAATGATTACCAATGCATCCACGATTTCTAGAGCCACCTCTTTAAGTACACTGGGATGCAGACCATCAGGTCCCGGGGACTTATCAGCCTTTAGACTCAACAGTCTATCCAACACCATTTCTTGCCTAATATAAATTTCCTTCAGTTCATCCTTTACCCTTGTTCCTTTGACCACTATTACATCTGGGGGATTGTTTGTGTCTTCCCTAGTGAAGATAGATCCAAAGTACCTGTTCAACTTATCTGCAATTTCCTTGTTCCCCATAATAAATTCACCCGTTTCTGTCTTCAATGTCCCAATTTTGGTCTTAACTATTTTTTTGCTATTCACACATCTAAAGAAGCTTTTACTATCCTCCTTTATACTCTTGGCTAGTTTACCTTTGTACCTTATTTTTTCTTGGCATATTGCCTTTTTGTTATCTTCTGTTGCTCTTTAAAAGCTTCCCAGTCCTTTGGTTTCCTGCTCATCTTTGCTATGTTATACTTATTCTCTTTTATTTTTATACTGCTCTTTACTTCCCTCATCAGCCACAGCCGCCCCTTACTCCCCTTAGGATATTTCTTCCTCTTTGGAATGAACCGATCCTGCACCTTCTGCATTATTCCCAAAAAATATCTGCCATTGTTGTTCCGCTGTCTTCCTTGCTAGGGTATTGTTCCATTGAACTTTGGCCAGCTCCTCCCTCATAGCTCCATAGTTCCCTTTGTTCAACTGTAATACTGACACATCCAATTTTCCCTTCTCCTTCTCAAATTGTAGGTTAAAATATATCATATTATGGTCACTACCTCCTAATGGTTCCTTTACCTCGAGGTCCCTGATCAAATCCGGTTAATTGCATAACACTAAATCTAGAATTGGCTTCTCCCTGGTAGGCTCCAGTACAAGCTGTTCTAAGAATCCATCTCGGAGACACTCCACAAACTCCCTTTCTTGGGGTCCAGTACCAGTCTGATTCTCCCAGTCAACCTGCATGTTGAAATCCTGCATGACAACAGTATCATTACCTTTGCGACATGCCAATTTTAACTCTCCATTCAACTTACACCCTACATCCAGACTGCTGTTTGGGGGCCTGTAGATAACTCTACCCTTAGAATTTCTCAGTTCTATCCATACTGACTCTACATCCCCTGATTCTATGTCCCCCCTTGCAAGGGACTGAATATCATTCCTCACCAACAGAGCCACCCCACCCCCTCTGCCAGTCTGTCTGTATATACTTGAATATTCATTTCCCAGGCCCGACAGGCTTGAAGCCATGTCTCTGTTATTCCCACAACATCATACTTGCCAATTTCCAACTGAGCCTCAAGCTCATCTACTTTATTCCTTATACTTTGTGCATTCATATATAATACTTTTAATTTGTTATTCCCCTCTCCTTTCGTATCAATTCCTATTTCACTTGGCCATACTGTATGATCTCTTCTTGAGCTTTCTACTCCATTGATTCTGTTGTCCTTTTTAACTTTTCTTATTTTCACTTTCCCTTTAACTCCATCCTTATATTTCCAGTTCTTCCCCTCCCCGCCACTACTTAGTTTAAACACATCCGTGTTGCAGTGGCAAACCTGTCTGCCAGAATGCTGGTCCCCCGCCTATGAAGGTGCAACCCATCCCTTTTGTACAGTTCCTCCCTACCCCAAAACAGATCCCAGTGGTCCAAGAATGTAAATCCTTGCTTCCTGCAAGACATATCTCAGGGTTGTGTACTGCATACATACTTTGATAATAAATGTACTTCGAATCTTTGAAGACACTAACAGTATGCCAGGAGTTTGAGAGTGTCAGGGGGCAGAATTGAATGAAGTTGTCATTACTAGGGAGAAAGTGCTTGGTAAACTGTAAGGTCTGAAGGTAGATAAGTCACTTGGACCAGATGGCATAGACCCCAGGGTTCTGAAAGATGAGTCTGAAAAAAATTGCGGAGGCATTAGTAATGATCTTTTAAGAATCAATAGGTTTTGGCATGGTTCCAGTGGAATGGAAGATTGCAAATGTCGTTCCACTTTTCAAGATGGGAGAGAGGTAGAAGGAAGAAAATTATAGGCTGGTTAGTCTGACCTCAGTGGTTGGGAAGATATTAAGAGTTTATTGTAAAAAAATGAGGTTTTGGGGTACTTGGAGACACATGATAAAATAAGTCGAGGTCATCATGGTTTCCTTAAGGGCCTGACTGACCTGTTGGAATTCTTTGAAGAAATAACAAGCAGGTTAGACAAAGGAGAATTTGTGGATGTTGTGTATTTGCATTTTCAGAAGGCCTTTGACAAGGTGACCAACATGAGTTAACAAGAGCCCATGGTATTATAGGAAAGATTGTAGCATGGATAAAGCAGGAGGCAAAGAATGGGAATAAAAGGAGCCTTTTCTAATTGGCTGCTGGTAACCAGTGGTATTCCATAAGGGTCTGAGTTTGGACCATTTTTTTTATGTGAAATGTCATTGATTTGTATGGTGGAATTGACAGCTTTGTGGCCAAGTTTGCAGACTGCATGAAGCTTGGGCAGAGGAGCGGGTAGTGTTGGGGAAGTATTGACTTAACGAAAGACTTAAGACAAATTTGGAGAATGGGTGAAAAAGTCACAGATAGAATACCGTGTCGGTAAGCATGCATGCATTTTGGTAGAAGAAATAAAAGTGTAGACTACATCCTAAATGGAAACAAAATTCAAAAATCTGAGATACATTGGCAGTTGGGATTCCTAAAGGTTAGTTTGCAGGTTGAGTCTGGGGTGTGGAAAGCAAATGCAATGTTAGCATTCATTTTGAGAGGACTAGAATACAAATGCAAGGATGTAATGTTGAGGCTTTATAAGGCACTGGTACGGCCTCACTTGGATATTGTGAGCAGTTTTGGACTCCTTATCTAAGAAGGGATGAGCAGACCTTGAAGAGGGTTCAAAGGAGGTTTACAAAAATGATTCCAGGATTGAAAGACTTATCATATGAAGAGTGTTAGATGACTCTGGGCCTGTATTCACTGGAATTCAGAAGAATGAGGAGAGATCTCATTGAAACCTATGGAATGGTGAAAGGTCCCAATGGAGTGTGTGTGGAGAGAATGTTTCCTGTGGTGGGGGAGTCCAAGACCAGAGATCACAGCCTCTGAATAGAGGGACATCCTTTTAGAATGAAGATGAAGAGGAATTTCTTTCACCAGAGAGTGGTGAATCTGTGGAATTCGTTGCCACAAGCAGCTGTGGGGGCCAAGTAATTGGGTATATTTAAGGGAGAGTTTGATAGATTGGTCAGAGCATGAAAGGATATGGAGAGAAGGACGGAGAATGAGCTGAGAGGGAAAATTGGATCAGTCATGATGAAATGGCGGAGCAGATTCAATGAGCCAGCTAACCTATTTCTGCTCCTATATCCTAAATGAAGTTTAGCACTAATTTTGACAAGGTCTCTCATGGGAGGCTATTCCAGGAGTTTAAGTTACATGGATCTACAGCAAATTGTTCTGTTGAATTCAGAACTGTACAACTGCTCATGGAAGATAGAGGATAATGGTTGATGGAATTAACTCTGTCTGTAGGTTTATGGCTAGCGGTGTTCCTCAGGATCTGTACTGGGACCTCTGTTGTTTGTGATTCATAGGAATGACCTGGATGGAGGATGAAAGGCAACTTGATAGAGGTGTACAGGATGATCAGAGACATAGATCAAGTGGATAGACAGATTGTTTTCCCAGGGTGGAAATGGCTAACACAGGGGGACATCATTTTAAGGTGGTTGGATGGAAGTATATCAGAGGTAATTTACACAGAACATAGAACACAGAAAATTACAGCATTGGAACAGGCCATTCAGCCCATAATGTTGTGCCAAACCAATAGAAAAGCAAATCAAAAACACCTAAACAGTAATCCCTCCTAACTAATTATGTTTCTACTGTGGTGAGGACCTACAAGTACCTCTGGGACAACCTGGATGACAGACTTGAGTAGAACACCAACACAGAGGCTGTGTACAAGAAGGCCCAGAGTCACCTTTACTTCCTGAGGAGATTGAGGCCATTTGAAGTATGCAGGCCTCTCCTTCATATGTTCTACCAATCTGTTGTAGCCAGTACAATCTTCTATGTAGTGGGGTGATGGAGCAATGGCATCAACACATGTGATGCCAACAGACTCAATAAACTGATTAGAAAGGCTGGCTCTGTTACAGGGGTCAGACTGGACACACTGGAGGCTGTGGTAGAACAAAGGAACCTATGAAAAATCCTGGCAATTCTGAACAATGTTTCTCACCCTCTGCATGCCACCTTGGCTGAACAGAGGGTCACTTTTAGTAACAGTCTGAGACAACTGTGCTGCTCCAAACAGGGTTATATGAGGCCATCCCTACCCTTGGTCATTAGGCTCTATAATGAGTCAACCTATAGCCACGACAAGTGATGATCCGCTCTTGTTAGACAGTTTGAAACATAGAACGCCTACAGCACAATGCAAGCCCTTTGGCCCACAAAGCTGTTCGAACATGTCCTTACTATAGAAATTACCTAGGGTTACCCATAGCCCTCTATTTTTCTAAGCTCCATGTACCTATCCAGGAGTCTCTTAAAAGATCCTATGGTATCTGCCTCCACCACTGTTGCCAGCAGCCCATTCCACATTTGAGATAACTTATTTTTTATTCTTTCTTAATTCTCTTCTTATATTTATATATTGTATATCCTGTAATCCTACTGTGACACTATAATTTCCTTTGGGATCAATAAAGTATATATCTATGTCCATATCCATCCATCTTCCTCACATTCATGTGCCTATCCAAACATCTCATTCTAGTCTCTAATGTATTTGCCCCTACCACCATACCAGGCAGTGAATCCCAGGCATCCACTGCCCTCTGAATAAAACACTTACCCCTCACATCCCCCTTGAACCTACCTCTCTCACCTTCAAAGCATGTACTCTGGTATTAGATATTACAACACTGGGAAACAGATACTCTCTATCTAAGCCTCCCATAATCTTATAATCCTCTATCGGATCTCCCCTCAGTCTTTGGTACTCCAGAGAAAACAACCCAAGTTTATCCAGCCTCTCGTGATAGCACATCCCCTCTAAACCAAGTAAACCTCAACTTCCTTCCTATAGTGGGGCAATCAGACTGTGCACAATACTCCAGATGTGGTCTAACCACAGTTTTATAAAGTTGGAACGTAACCTCCTGACTTTTGAACTCAGTGCCTTGATTAATAAAAGCAAGCATTTCATAAGCTTCTTAACTACCTTATTGACTTGTGCAGCCATCTTCAAGGAGCTATGAACTTGGATTCCAAGATCTCTCTGCTCAGCAACTGTTGAGGATCTTGCTCTACCAAGATGCAAGACCTCACATTTATTTGAGTTAAACTACATTTGCAATTTCTCTGCCTATACCTGCAACTGGTCTATATTGTGCTGTATTCTTTGCCAGTCTACTACACTATCCACAACTCCTCCAGTCTTGGTATCATCTGCAAATATACTAACCCACCCATTTACATTTTCATCCAGGTCATTTATACATACAGCAGAGGTCCCAGCACAGATCCTTGTGGAACTCCACTAATTACAGACCTCCTGCTCAAACTAGTACCTTCAACCACCATCCTCTGTCTTCGATGCGCAAAGTGGTGATACTTTGCCAGGGATGGTGGTAGAGGCAGATGCACTAGGGGCATTTAAGAAACTCTGAGATAAGCACATGGATAATAGAAAATGGAGGGCTATGTAAGAGAGAAGGGTTACATTGATGTAAGGGTAATTTAAAAGTCAGCACAGCTTTGTGGGCTGAAGGGCCAATGTTTTGTAGTGCTGTATGTTCTGTGTAATTAAGTATGAACTTTTCCCCAAGTCTAGTCTAAATAGCTTCTTTCAATCTACTCTTTGAACCCTTCGCTTGGTGTGGAAATGTTAATTTTTACCCCAAATCCTTAATACTAACTGGAACATAGTCTCAATCTTAAATTAGTATATTAAGTGTAGGTGTAATTTTATACACAGTGGTAAAGCTGCAGACTCACAGTTCTAGAGATCCAGGTTCAGTTTGAACAGATCTGTACGACAATGTGATTCTAACCAGCAACTTGTCGAGGTTTTGTGCTACCACTCCGCAGTAGAACTTCATAGCCAGAGTTATAAAATATATCATTCCTTATAACAACCTATATTATTTTTCACCTCACTACAGACCACTGCCAATTCTGCTGAAGGGTTTCGGCCCAAAATGTCAACTGTACTCTTTTCCATCGATACTGCCTGGCCTGTTGATTTCCTCCAGCATTTTGTGTGTGTTGCTTCGGATTTTCAGCAGCTGCAGAAAGGTAGTGTGAAAGTTGAACATCTGATATGGCTGAAAACAAACTGCTGAATGACCTCAGTGGGCTGAGCAGCATCAGTGGGGTAAGGGAATTGTTGCCATTTCACTCTACATTCCAGCATCTGGAATTTCTTCCCCCCCCCCCCCCCAGAAGATGCTGCTTTTTCCATGGAGTTCCTTGAGGTGACTGCTTGTTGTTCCAGGTTTAAACATCTGCAGTCTCTTGTGCCTCTGTAAGATCTGGTTGAGTTGTTTTATTTCATTCTTATGAAAATAAACTAGACATCATTTAGCTTTAGTGTTACACTACAGGTTACGCTGTTTTCATTATGACATGAGGCACATTTACTTTCATTTACAAGCAGGGCAGGAAACCCATCCTGATAGCTCACACAGACCATGCAGAAGTAATGTATCCAAAAGGAATTAAGCATAATAAAAAATTGACCAAGGCAATAAATATATTTTTGCTTGAAAGGGAAACAGCTGTGGGAACAGAGAAAGGCAGATTGAAATTAAGTCAATTCAGGCTAATTCTTCTGCAGTTGGGACCCATTTGTATTTTGCAGGAGAACTTTGATCTGACTGATGAAGCAAAACATATTCTGGAACTTGGAGCCAATTTCAGAGTATGAAAGAATTGAAACCCAACTAATTGTGTGAGCTTTGGCTGTGGACAGGATGGGGTTCACAGGGGAACTGGAGACTGTTTTAAACTGATTCACAGACACTGTGGACAGGATGGGGTTCACAGGGGGGACTTGTTCTGAACTCATTCATAGACACTGTGGACAGGATGGGGTTCATAGGGGAAACTTGTTCTGAACTCATTCACAGACACTGTGGACAGGATGGGGTTCATAGGGGAAACTTGTTCTGAACTCATTCACAGACACTGTGGACAGGATGGAGTTCACAGGGGAACTGGAGACTGTTTTAAACTGATTCACAGACACTGTGGACAGGATGGGGTTCACAGGGGAACTGAAGACTGTTTTAAACTGATTCACAGACACTGTGGACAGGATGGGGTTCACAGGGGGGACTCGTTCTGAACTCATTCACAGACACTGTGGACAGGATGGGGTTCACAGGGGAACTGGAGACTGTTTTAAACTGATTCACAGACACTGTGGACAGGATGGGGTTCACAGGGGGGACTCGTTCTGAACTCATTCACAGACACTGTGGACAGGATGGAGTTCACAGGGGAACTGGAGACTGTTTTAAACTGATTCACAGACACTGTGGACAGGATGGGGTTCACAGGGGGGACTCGTTCTGAACTCATTCATAGACACTGTGGACAGGATGGGGTTCATAGGGGAAACTTGTTCTGAACTCATTCACAGACACTGTGGACAGGATGGAGTTCACAGGGGAACTGGAGACTGTTTTAAACTGATTCACAGACACTGTGGACAGGATGGGGTTCACAGGGGAAACTGGAGATGGTTTTAAATCCACTCATAGACACTGTGGACAGGGTGGGGTTCACAGGGGAACTGGAGACTGTTTTAAACTGATTCACAGACACTGTGGACAGGATGGGGTTCACAGGGGAAACTGGAGATGGTTTTAAATCCACTCATAGACACTGTGGACAGGGTGGGGTTCACAGGGGAACTGGAGACTGTTTTAAACTGATTCACAGACACTGTGGACAGGATGGGGTTCACAGGGGAACTGAAGACTGTTTTAAACTGATTCACAGACACTGGACAGGATGGGGTTCACAGGGGGGACTCGTTCTGAACTCATTCACAGACACTGTGGACAGGATGGGGTTCACAGGGGAACTGGAGACTGTTTTAAACTGATTCACAGACACTGTGGACAGGATGGGGTTCACAGGGGAACTGGAGACTGTTTTAAACTGATTCACAGACACTGGACAGGATGGGGTTCACAGGGGGGACTCGTTCTGAACTCATTCACAGACACTGTGGACAGGATCGGGTTCACAGGGGAAACTGGAGACTCTTTTAAACAGACACTGTGACAAGAACAAGATATATTGTCTTTCTCACTGTGTTGAGAGCTAGAACATGGAACAGCACAGAATAGTAACAGGCCTTTCAGCCCACAATGTCTGTGCTGGTTCTGTGGACAGAGAAGAATATAATGTTTCTGATGCTGACCCTTGATCAGAACTGAGAAAGAGAGAAAACAAGTGAGGTTAGGAGGGATGGAAAATAGTGGGAGCGGGACACTAGATCAAACATGGGGCATGTTGATAATAATGGACACTTTCAATGGGAAGTGAATCTCCTTTGTCAGCATAAAATGTTATAAAGTTAGGGCAGTGTTTTATTGTCTGATCTGATGGCACATAACCAGCAGACTGGTATATGTTTTCTTCATGAAATTTCCCCATTACCTTGGATCTGAAGACTATCAATTTGACTTATTTTGAGATGGACTTTGGACTCTGCTGGGAATTTTGGTGAGCCCTAACCTTCAGAATATCTATAGCACACTGGAACTTTTAAAACAACTGTAGAAATGGAATTGAATAAGCTAAATAACATTTGTCTGGAGAAGGGCCAATGTGAATGAGAAGGTCCAAGTACATTAGAATCAAACTTGGCAGATAAAACTGTAATTGAACAATGGGGGCCTTTGAAGTAGTGATGTTTCATCGAGTGTTTGGATATGTTTCCATATGGGAGCCGGTTAGGGTAATTAAAGCCAGAAATCTCTTCATGGGTGAAGAGATAGAACGTAAAATGGGGATGAACAAAGGAACAGTGACAGATGTCAGGCTGATCACAAGGAGTTCTGAAGGGGAATCAACAAGAAAATATAAAAGGCGTAGTGAGAGCATGAGAAGAAATTCTTCTGGCAGAAACTGTAAGGGGTATCCAAAAATACTTGTAGGCAAGCAAACGGGAAGAAGGCTGTATGGTGAGAGTTAATGCCATACCAAGGCCAGAGAGGATTCAGCATGAAACAAATAGTTTCCATTTGAATTCAGCTATGGAGGAAAACAGTTGGAGTTATGGGAAAGTATGATTCCGGATGTGCTTTTGACTGACAAAGAGAACAGACTAGACATTTTGCACAACAAACAATTAGGATCTGGAATGCACTGCAAAGAAAGGTTATGGTGGCAAGTTCAGCCTTTAAGACCAATAGCTGAAAAGAAAAGAATTGCAAAATCTCCGGGGCCTAGCAGTTTTGTTTTCATATAAGACCAATTGTAGCGGCAACTCAAACAAAGGAATGCCACTGCTGGTGACCTAGCACGGGAATTTATCTTGTATGCTGCATACTCCAATCAATTCAATAATAATGTTTTACCAAGCCCCCACTCATGTGACTAGTTGCCATAATAAATGTGCAAATCACAATACAGTGCTGATAGAGAACAGATGCTTGGCTCCTACATTCCAGCCCCCTAATTGTTATCATAGAATAATTACAACTACATGCTACCTGGACACAGGAGACATGAAATCTTACCATTCGCACAAATGTCCTCCTTCTGGTAAGAGATTTATTCTGGATCGTGATCTTCTCTTGACAAACCAGCTTACCCCTTTTGACTGCATTCAGGAAAATGTCTTGAATTACAGCTCATTCAAGTGGAAAACTGAAATCCTGTTAACTGTCAGCTGTGACTGATCGGAATCTCTCCGACCACCATGGTCTCCTTACAATAAATAGTCCATTAACAGTCCAACCCAGCATTGTCCTGATTGTGTAGGGCCAGTCATTAACACTGAAAATCATTTATAATGGCTCTAATGCTTTAGGCAAATTCATCCCTATCAGTAGCTCAATTTCTGGCAAATGAGTATGCTCTAGGTGAGACCATTCCTGAAGATTTCTCTGACGAGGAATGTTCCCTTTGTAGACAGGCATAGTTTCCTGCATATAGATGTTAGGCAGTTCACACTATCTAAACCAGTCACTTCCAATCCTGAAATGATGTAGCTACTTACAACCTTCTCCTGACCCATGGTGCGTAAGAGAATGCGTGTTACTTTTCCTGTCAGGTTGAGCTTGTTCACGAGGTTCACTGCTCTATGTCCTTGATCTCGGGAAGCATAAGTAACTACTGTCTTGTTACTTTTCTTAGACTTTACATGAGCTGGAATTACAGGAAGTTTACAGATTTGATAACCAGCCCCCCATAAGGCTATTAGATACCAAGGCATTACTTGCTGCTGTGTTTATTCTTCCATGGCTCGTTTGGAATCATCACTTCCAGGTTCAGATTTACCTTCACTTTCAACAGTGGTCACAGTAGTGGCAAAGCTGCTTCCTTTAGCCTTAGAGTGAATTTGTGATTTACTTTTGTTTACACCTTTGCTTGCTGCAGGTGATGCAGCATTGTATAAATTCCCAAACACTGGGTGTGTAGCAATCTTCACATGCCTTTCAATGAAATCAACAATGTCAATGTAAGTAACATTATGGTTCACAGAGAATTGTTCTCCATTTATCCCTCAGCATATAGGGCAACTGCTTTATGACAATCATCATATTAGCAGACATGACAAGCTCATGTGTTAATGGAGAATAGTTATCTGTGAATTGCAAGAAAGGCACAATAGACAATAGACAGTAGGTGCTGGAGTAGGCCATTCGGCCCTTCTAGCCAGCACCGCCATTCATTGTGATCATGGCTGATCGTACACAATCAGTACCCCGTATCTCCCCAAATCTCTTGACCCCGCTATCTATAAGAGCTCTATCTAACTCTCTCTTAAATGCATCCAGAGACTTGGCCTCCACTGCCTTCTGGGGCAGAGCATTCCACATATCCACCACTCTCTGGGTGAAAAAGTTTTTCCGCATCTCTGTTCTAAATGGCCGACCCCTTATTCTTAAACTGTGGCCTCTAGTTCTGGACTCACCCATCAGCGGGAACATGCTTCCTGCCTCCAGCGTGTCCAATCCCTTAATAATCTTTCTTTCTAAATCTTTTTATTAATATTAGTAATATGGACAGAATACAAATGATATATTGATAAAGAAATTACCAACATATAAATTCCATTAAATATGAAAAAAAACATACATAATAGTTACAATATAAATGAGTTTACCAAAACATAAGCCATAAAATATATGTATGAACATAGTAAGTCTAAATATTTCATAATATATGATATAAAGAAAACAGAAAAAAGAAAGAAAAAAAAACAAAAAAAAAAGCCAAACTCGCTAATCTAATCTAATAATTAATAACTAATATAGAAGAAAAAAGAAGCAAAAAAGAGAAAAAAAGGGGGGCTGTTTATAATATCTCACAAAAATAAGTATTCATCAATGCCGTCACTTCCGGTCCTCTCAAAATACATAAGCTAAAAGCTGGGAAATCAAATGAACTTGGCACAGGGTCATATTACATCCTATGAAAATGTTGAATAAATGGTCTCCACAACTTTTCAAATTTAATAGGTCTCAAAAGTACCACTTCTAATTTTTTCTAAATTTAAACATAACATAGCTTGAGAGAACCAATTAAATACAGTGGGAGGATTAATTTCTTTCCAATTCAACAATATAGATCTTCTAGCCATCAGAGTTAGAAATGCAATCATTCAACGGGCAGAAGAAGATAAATGCAGTGAGTCTAAGATTGGTAAACCAAAAATTGAGGTAATAGGATGAGGTTGTAAATCGATATTCAAAACCGCAGAAATAATATCAAAAATATCTTTCCAATATTTCTCCAAAAGTGAACAAGACCAAAACATATGAGTTAAAGACGCAATTTCAGATTGACATCTATCACAAATAGGACTAATATGAGAGTAAAAATGAGCTAATTTATCCTTGGACATATGGGCCCTATGTACGACCTTAGATTGTATTAGTAAATGTTTGGCACATAACGATGATGTATTAACTAATTGAAGAATTCTATCCCAATTCTCACTAGAAATACTAAGACTAAGCTCTCTTTCCCAATCCTTTTTAGTCTTATAAAGAGGCTCTGAACGTATCTTCATAATTATATTATAAAGTTTTGAAATAAGCCCTTTTTGAAAAGGGTCTAATTCAAATAAACTCTCCAAAATATCTGAAGGCACAAAATTTGGAAATGTAGAGAGTACAGAACTTAAAAAATGTCTAATCTGTAAATATCTAAAAAAATGAAATCTAGGCAAGTTATATTTGTTGGATAATTGCTCAAAAGACATGAAACAATTATCTAAAAATATATCAGAAAATCTCAGTAATCCCTTAGTTTTCCAAGCCGAATACGCTTGATCTATAATGGAAGGGTGAAAAAAACAATTAGATACAATAGGACTATTTAAAATGAATTGAGTCAACCCAAAAAATCTCCGAAATTGAAACCATATACGCAAAGTATGTTTAACTATTGGGTTGTCAATTCGTTTCGACAATTTAGAAAGAGCAAAAGGGAGAGAAGTCCCTAAAATAGAACCCAGAGCATAAGCTAATACCGATTTAGTTTCTAAACTCAGCCAACAAGGGCCAAAAGATCCATCCCCATCTTTCAACCAACATAACAAATATCTAATATTAACTGCCCAATAGTAAAATCTGAAATTAGGTAATGCTAACCCACTTTCCTTTTTTGTCTTCTGTAAATATGTTTTACCTAACCTGGGATTTTTATTCTGCCATATATATGAAGAAATTTTGGAGTCAACATTAGTAAAAAAAGATTTCGGGATAAAAATTGGTATCGCTTGAAAAATATATGAAAACTTAGGTAAAATAACCATCTCAATAGCATTAATCCTACCTATTAGGGATAAAGATAAAGGTGACCACTTAGTAAACAAATCTTTAATCTGATCAATTAAGGGTAAAAAAGTTAAATCTAAATAAATCTTTATGGTTTTTTGTGATTTTGATCCCTAAGTAAGTAAAAGAGTCATTAACTAATTTAAAAGGTAAATTTCCATAAATTGGGACCCGTTTATTCAAAGGAAACAATTCACTTTTATTAAGATTTAACTTATACCCAGAAAACTCACTAAATTGAGCCAATAATGATAAAACTGCTGGAATGGATTTCTCCGGGTTAGAAATGAATAGTAATAAATCATCTGCATACAAAGATAACTTATGAATATCTGTCTCACGATTAATACCCAAAATATCCTGTGATTGTCTGATGGCAATTGCCAAAGGTTCTAAGGCAATGTTAAATAGTAATGGACTAAGAGGTCATCCTTGTCTAGTGCCCCGAAATAGGCGAAAAAAGGGAGATCTTTGATTATTGGTAAACACTGAGGCTACTGGAGTATGATAAATCAATTTAATCCATGATATAAATATCAGACTAAAATTAAACTTCTCCAACACATTAAATAAGTAAGGCCATTCAACTCTATCAAATGCTTTCTCCGCATCTAATGAAATCACGCATTCTGAAGTGTCATGTGAGGGAGTATAAACAATATTCAACAATCTCCTAATGTTAAAAAAAGAATAACGATTTTTAATAAAACCAGTTTGATCATCTGAAATAATTTTGGGTAATACCTCCTCCAATCTAGATGCCAGTAACTTGGAAAAAATCTTGGAGTCTACATTCAATAAAGATATAGGTCTATAAGAAGCACAGTTAGTAGGGTCTTTATCTTTCTTCAATATTAAAGAAATGGAAGCTCTATAAAAAGATTGTGGCAAATTCTCCAATCTAATGGCTTCCTCAAAAACCTTACCTAACCAAGGGGAAAGAGTAGTGGAAAATTTTTTTAAAAATTCAACTGTATAACCATCTGGACCCGGTGCTTTCCCAGAATTCATTGAGGAAATAGCCCCCTTAATTTCTACATCCGTAATAGGAGTATCCAATATCAAAAGATCATCAGATGATAATCTTGGAAAATTTAATTTCCCAAGAAAATCAGACATGGTATTATGATCTTGAGGAAATTCAGATTGATACAGGGAGGTATAGAAGTCTTGAAATGCCTTATTTATCTCATCATGATTAACTGTCAGATTCCCATTCTGCTGACCAATCTTAGTGATTTGACGTTTAACCAAAGCATTCTTCAATTGACTAGTTAACAGTTTACCAGATTTATCACTATGAATGTAAAAATCAGATTTAGATTTCATTAATTGATTTTCAATCGAGGATGTAAGTAATAAACTATGTTCCATTTGAAGTTCAACCCTTTGTTTGTAAAGCTCCTTACTAGGAGCAATCGAATATTTCTTATCAATCTCTTTAATTTTATCAACCAATAAGAGTTTCCATCTTAGTACGTTTCCTCAAACCAACAGAATAAGAAATAATCTGTCCACGTATATACGCTTTAAAAGTGTCCCAAAGTGTTCCGCAGGAAATATCATCTGTAGAATTAGTTGAAAAGAAGAAGTCGATCTGCTCCTCCATAAATTTTATAAAGTCAGAGTCTTGCAACAAGGTAGAGTCAAATCGCCATTGTCTAGCATTAGAAGCTGTATCCGTAAATTTCATAGAAAGTAATAATGGAGCATGATCAGAGATAGCTATAATATCATAGTTACAACCGATTACCAATGGAATAAAAAAAGAGTCTACAAAAAAATGATCAATTCTCGAATAAGAGTGATAAACATGTGAGAAAAAAGAAAACTCTTTGTCATTAGGATGCCGGAATCTCCAAATATCAAAAACTCCATTGTCAGTCAAAAAAGAGTTAATACAAGTGGCTGACTTATTAGGTAAAGTCTGAAGAGATAAAGATTTATCCATCAGAGGATTTAAACAACAATTAAAGTCACCACCCATTAGTAACTTATATTCGTTTAGATTGGGTAAAGAGGTAAATAAAGACTTAAAAAAAGTCAGGACAATCCACATTTGGAGCATAAACATTAACCAAAGCAACCTTTTTATTACAAAGTAAACCCGTAATTAACAAAAATATGCCATTCGGATCCGAAAAAATATCATGTTGAACAAATCAAATAGAGGAGTCAATAAAAATTTAAACTCCTTTTACTTTAGCATTCGAGTTTGCATGATACTGTTGAGCCCGCCAAAATCTAAAAAAACGAAATTTGTCCTCCTTCCTCACATGAGTTTCTTGTACAAAAATGATATGAGCATTAAGTCTTTGGAACACTTTGAAAATCTTCTTTTGTTTAATTGGATGATTTAAACCATTAGTATTCCAAGACACAAAATTAATGGTCTGAGCCATAATTCTAAAATCAACCCTTTGGTATAGAAAGGATTAACCAACTTATAAACTCATGCACCCGGAAGAGGAACAAAAGTAAAGAGAAGACCCGGAAGTGACCCGGTAGCAGTGAATGGGTGTTTCTCGGACTGGCTGGAGGTGACTAGTGGGGTACCACAGGGCTCTGTATTGGGACCACAGCTCTTTACAATTTATGTCAATGATTTAGATGAGGGCATTGAAAACTATATCAGCAAGTTTGCTGACGATACTAAACTGGGTGGCAGTGTGACATGCGAAGAGGACTTTAGGAGAATACAGGGAGACTTGGATAGGCTGGGTGAGTGGGCAGATACTTGGCAGATGTCATTCAATGTGAATAAATGTGAAGTTATCCACTTTGGAAGCAGGAACAAGAGGGCAGAGTATTGTCTGAACGGTGTAGAGTTAGGTAAGGGAGAAATGCAAAGAGACCTAGGAGTCCTAGTTCACCAGTCAATGAAGGTGAATGAGCAAGTGCAACAGGCAGTGAAGAGGGCAAATGAAATGTTGGCCTTTGTTACAAGGGGAAATGAATACAAGAGCAAGGATGTCCTTTTGCATTTGTACAGGGCCCTGGTGAGATCACACCTGGAATATTGTGTACAGTTTTGGTCTCCAGGTTTAAGGAAGGACATTCTGGCAATTGAGGAAGTGCAGCGTAGATTCACTAGGTTGATTCCTGGGATGGCAGGGCTGTCTTACGCAGAGAGATTGGAGAGATTGGGCTTGTACACGCTGGAATTGAGGAGATTGAGAGGGGATCTGATTGAAACGTTTAAGATAATTAAAGGATTTGATAGGATTGAGGCAGGAAATATGTTCCAGATGTTGGGAGTGTCCAGTACCAGAGGGCATGGATTGAGAATAAGAGGTCAGTTATTTAAAACAGAGTTGAGGAAGAGCTTCTTCTCCCAGAGAGTTGTGGAGGTGTGGAATGCACTGCCTCGGAAAACGGTGGAGGCCAATTCTCTGGATGCTTTCAAGAAGGAGCTAGATAGATATCTGATGGATAGGGGAATCAAGGGATATGGGGACAAGGCAGGGACTGGGTATTGATAGTGAATGATCAGCCATGATCTCAGAATGGTGGTGCAGACTTGAGGGGCCGAATGGTCTACTTCTGCACCTATTGTCTATTGTCTATTGACGACAACACAGACATATTTGAAGTTCAAAAACAGTCCAAATAAAAAAACTAACACAAACTGGTACAAAAAAAAATAGAATTAGAGAACAGACCATCCCACCACCCCCCAAGAAAAAGAGAAAAAGCCAAAATATGACTTAAAAAGGGAAAAAAATAAGAATAATCCTACCCCCATGTCAGCTGAAGAACACTCCATATATAAAGGATATATATAAAAGAATCACCCCAACTTTAAAAATTAAAATCGCTATAATAAAAAGCATATTTCTAAGTATAGTTAGTTGTAAAAAGAATAAAAATATAATCACTAAAACAAATTATAATTCGGGCTCTAGCCCAGACAAAACAAAAAATATTTAAGCTATGATAAGCGATGGATTGTAGGAAAAAGGCGAAAAAAATAAAAACATAACGCCATCTTAAGCAAAACCAAAAATCTTTTTTAAAATACCACCATCTTAATCAAAGAAAAATTCACCTTCAAAGAATTAAAAATATACCTTCGAAGGAACAAAGTTAATGGACAAGTATGTAGTTAAATGATTAAAGTATATAAGGCAAAACAATTAATATGACGAAAACACACTTTAACTTAAGTATAAAGTATAGGATAAACCTACACCAATAACCAGATTTTAATTCTGGTTTAAGAGATCGAAAACCATCTTACACGATCAGAATTGTTCATTTATTAGAGACTGGTGTCTGTAGCAGTAGGGAAGTTCTCCTCCAGATATTTTCTCACTTCTGAAGCTGAAGTGAAAACTTGTCGTGGAGCTTTCGACGGAGAAATTCGAAGCTTCGCAGGGTATAGAAGCGCAGGTTTCAGATTTTTCTCATAACATTCAGCCATCAACGGTTTAAAAAGAAGCCTTCTTTTTAAAAGGTCAGGACTAAAGTCTTCTACCAGGCGGAAGCAAAATTCTTTGAATTTAATCATTCCTGCTCGATGAGCTGCTCTTATAAGTTGTTCTTTGTCATGTACATAATGGAACTGGACAATTACCACCAAAGGTTTGTCTGTAGCACTCGGTGATCGACGCCAAATTCTATGTGCCCGATCCAATAAAGGAGGGTTATTCGGGAAAATCGACGGAAATGCTTCTTTTAAAAGTTGAGCAAAATATTTCGAAGGGTCATCTTTTTCTATGCCGTCTGGAAGACCAAGTATACCTAAGTTCTGTCTTCTGGACCGATTCTCAAAATCGTCACTCTTGGCTTTAAGGGCTTCCATCAGCTTAATGGTCAAAATTAAATCCTGTTGCAGTTTTTCAAATCTCGCTTCCGAGCATCTTCTTGCAGAGACGCAATTAGAGCTTGTTGCTGTTTAATTACTAAATCCGTCTTAACCATGTACTCTTGAAAAGCCTTTATATCTTCTTTAAAAAATTGTTGTAGTTCAGCAAATTTTTTATCCAAAACCTCCATAAACAATTCAAAAGTTAATTGAGTTTGTTGTGGCGGAGCCTGCTTCTTTCCGTTACCGTTCGGATTGCGTCCAGGATCCCGTCCCTTAGACCTGAGAGACATTTCTGTTTGCATATCTTCAAAAGTTCGCAACAAACTCTTGGCAGTAAATCCAAACAAAAAAAAATAACAAAGAAACTTTCGGTATAGGTAAAAATAAGCTGAATAAGGGTGATCAAAGGTTAAAAAAAGTAAAGGTTATGGAGCGAATCCAAAACAGTACTCACTCCATGAGCGTCTCCAGCTGACTCCCTCCAATCCCTTAATAATCTTATATGTTTCAATCAGATCCCCTCTCATCCTTCTAAATTCCAGTGTATACAAGCCCAATCACTCCAATCTTTTAACATATGACAGTCCTGCCATTCCGGGAATTAACCTTGTGAACCTATGCTGCACTCCCTCAATAGCAAGAATGTCCTTCCTCAAATTTGGAGACCAAAACTGCACACAATACTCCAGGTGGGGTCTCACCAGGGCCCTGTACAGCTGCAGAAGGACCTCTTTACTTCTATACTCAATTCCTCTTGTTATAAAGGCCAGCGTGCCATTAGCTTTCTTCACTGCCTGCTGTACCTGCATGCTTGCTTTCATTGACTGATGTACAGGAACACCTAGATCTCATTGTACTTCCCCTTTTCCTAACTTGACTCCATTTAGATAGTAATCTGCCTTCCTGTTCTTGCCACCAAAGTGGATAACCTCACATGTATCCACATTAAACTGCATCTGCCATACATTTGCCCACTCACCCAACCTATCCAAGTCACCCTGCATTCTCATAACATCCTCCTGACATTTTACACTGCCACCCAGCTTTGTGTCATCGGGAAATTTGCTAATGTTACTTTTAATCCCTTCATCTAAATCATTAATGTATATTGTAAGATTATATTGTAAGATCACAATGTAAGATTACTTTCAGAAACAAGAGAAAACCTGCAGATGCTGGAAATCTGAGCAACACACACAAAATGCTGGAGGAACTCAGCAGGCCAAGCAGCAGCTATAGAAAAAAGTACAGTCAACGTTTTGGGCCAAAACCCTTTTACTTTCACTGACATTGTTGATTTCATTGCAATAGCCTCTAAGAAAGACTGTAGTCTTGAAAAGCTTTCACATTTTCTGATTTGATATGCCACCAAGAAAGAGCCTTTTCCATGTAGGCCGCAGCAATTCTGTACTCATCACCCAGATGTTCCTGTGGTAAAGCTTTGGCCTTGAGTTATCCTTGCTCCAGGGTAACTTCCAGTGAACTGTCAAAGAAAATAGAGAAAGTCACCATAATCATCAGTCCTGCCTTCAATGCTATTCTTCAAAATCCTCATAAATAAATCATACTGCAAAGGATCTCTGTCGAAGATTAAAATCTCTCTTTTAGGCAGAGTTGTAATCCTTTCACGTCCTTATGGCCACCCGCTCACTATTCAGACTTTTATCTTCTGAAGCACGAGTGTCTCCAAACTGTAAATGAATGTTGGCAGAAGCACCTTCTGCTATTGGTTATGGCATGGATTCAGAAAGCCTCACTAGAGCAGGCTGAGAGTGAACACCCTGAACTATCCCTTGGGGTCTAGACTCGTGGCTCACAGATGCCTGAGGAACCAATGTATCCAAAGGTTATTATCAACATATGTATCCATATACAACCCTGAGATTTGACTTCTCCAGATAGTCAATAAACAATGAATATTGTTCAGAGAGGAACATCAAACCCCTCCCTCCACAAAAAAATGGAAAGGAATGGCTGAAAACCAGAAGTCTGAAAAAATCTGTAGTCCATAAATGCAATAGTCCAATTCATAAACACAGAACCATGGTAACTTACTCCCACATCATCGAGAAACAACATTCAAATGCAAAGGCCTACGAGCCACTATGCAGTGACAGGTCACTCACAGACTCCTTCTCTGGCAGCAGAAGGAGACCCTCAGCGATCAAGTGACAGGCAGTCAGCACTGAACACTCACTTGGCTCGATGTCTCAATCTTCCTTGATGCTTTAATTGGTGAAATGGAGTCAAACGTTGGCTCACGTCCCATCTCTAAGCTTCTTCACCTTGAGGCCATTTGAGTACGTACTCGCTTCCCAGAATCTTTTCAGAGATAGCAAACTGCTGGATCACTCAATCAATCTCCGAACTGTAAATCACAGGCTCTAATGGTTTCAGAAACCCTGAAAAACAGTTGTAAAATAAGTAAAATAAGCAGTTTTGTAGACTATCTGGAAGAGGTTGACTGGGGGAGCATTGTATGCTGGCACAATCACATTGTATCTACATATGTATCCAGATGGACATCGAGTGTATTGGATTTACTCTGTGCCATGTCAACATAGGAACGCTCACCATAGAAGTCTACATTCTAATATGTGCAAGGGAGGTATCAGACACATGGGATGCTCTGCTACCAATAGAACATGCTGCACACACATTAGACATACTGTCTTCAGGGTGCATGTCATCCTCAAAATCATCAGTTTTATACAGTCAAGGTATGCCCTGTGGTTTTATAAATATTTTCATTTACTCCAGCAACCTGACATTCAACTTTCCAAGTTTGTTTCAACCATTGTTCAGCCTCTGCTGTGACTGTATTAATACGTCTCTGAACATTCGCAAAGCTTTTCGTTTCTTTATTGTGTTTTGACATTAGCATTAAATAAAGCAACATGCCAGATTGCTCAGCAACATCTTCACGAAGACCTTTTAAATAACCATGTAACAATTAAAGCAAGGAAACAGGCCATCTCGGCCCTTCTAGTCTGTGCCAAACGCTTACTCTCACCTAGTCCCACCGACCTGCACTCAGCCCATAACCCTCCATTCCTTTCCTGTCCATATACCTATCCAATTTTTTTTTTTAATGACAAGATTGAACCTGCCTCTACCACTTCTACTGGAAGTTCGTTCCACACAGCTACCACTCTCTGAGTAAAGAAGTTCCCCCTCATGTTACCTCTAAACTTTTGCCCCCTAACTCTCAGCTCATGTCCTCTTGTTTGAATCTCCCCTACTCTCAATGGAAAAAGCCTATCCACATCATAGTTTTAAATACCTCTATCAAGTCCCCCCTCAACCTTCTACGCTCCAAAGAATTAAGACCTAACATGTTCAACCATTCTCTGTAACTTAGGTAACATTCTAGTAAATCTCCTCTGTACTCACTATTTTGTTGACATCTTTCCTATAATTCGGTGACCAGAACTGTACACAATACTCTAAATTTGGCATCACCAATGCCTTGTACAATTTTAACATTACATCCCAACTCCTATACTCAATGCTCTGACTTATAAAGGCCAGCATACCATAAGCTTTCTTCTCCACCCAATCCACATGAGATTCCACTTCCAGGGTACTATGCACCATTATTGCTAGATCACTCTGTTCTACTGCATTCCTCAATGCCCTACCATTTACCATATATGTCCTATTTTGATTAGTCCTACCAAAGTGTGGCATCTCACACTTATCAGCATTAAACTCCATCTGCCCACTCTTCTAACCGGCCTAAATCTCAAAACTGTCCAAATAAAACTGTGCTTGTGAGACATCTTGCTCTTCTGGCAATCATAATTAATGGTATTAAATCATTAATTTTCTTAATAATTTTATTATAGTCCTTTCATACACTGTCAATTCTAGTCACCAAAACTTTTATTTCTCTTTTGGTCCTGACTTAAAGGTCACTGCTTCCAGCTTCACTCATGTTGTTTTCTAAGGGCATTATAAAACAACAGTATTCAATGCAGACAACATACAGAAGAATACCAGAGAAACACAACAGGTCAGGCATCGTCTATGGCAAAGAGTAAACAGTCAACATTTCGGGCTGAGATCCTTCATTAGGATTGGAAAAAGAAGAACAGAATCAGAGTAACACACACAAGGCTGGAGGAACTCAGCAGGCCAGGCAGCATCAATGGAAAAGAGTTTTGGTTTGAGTTCCTTCAGCAATCCTGCTGCCTGGCCTGCTGAGTTCCTCCAATATTCTTTGTGTGTAGTCTGCATTGAATGCCATTGTTTTGTCACATTCTTGGAAAAGAACTTAAGTCCTTGAAGGGTCTTGGCCCAAATCATCGACTGTACTCTTTTCCATAGATGCTGCCTGACCTGCTCAGTTCTCCAGCATTTTGTGTGTGTTATTTGGATTTCCAACATCTGCAGATTTCCTGTTGTTTGAGAATCAGAGCAATAAGGTGGGGGGAAGGGGGACGAGGAAGAAGTTTAAGGTGATGGGTGATAGGTGAAACAGGGAGAGGGGGAGGGGTGAAGTAAAGAGCTGGGAAGTTTGTTGGTGAAAGAGATGAATCTGATAGGAGAGGATAGAAGACCATGGAAAATAGGGAAGGGGAGGAGCACCAGAGGGAGGTGATGGGCAGGAAATAAGATAAGGTGAGAGAAGGAAATGGGAATGGGGAATGGTGAGGGAGTCAGAGCAGGGGGCAATTACTGAAAGTTTGAGAAATCAATGTTTATTCCATCAGGTTGGATGCTACCCAGACTGAATATAAGTTGTTACTCCTCCAACCTGAGTGTGGCCTCATTGCAGCAGTAGAGGAGTGACATGTCAGAATGGGAATGGAAAGTAGAATTGAAAAGGGTGCCCACTGGGAGGTACTGCTTTTTCTGGCAGGTGAAGCTTAAGTGCTCGGCAAAGTGGTGTCCCAATCAATGCCATGTCTCACCGATAAACTGGAGGCCACACTGGGAGCACCATGTAAAGTACATGACTCAAACAGACTCTCAGGTGAAGTATAGCCTCACTTGAAAGGATTGTTTGGGGCTCTGAATGGTAGTCAGGTAAAAGGTGTAGGGGCAGGTATGGCACCTGTTCTGTTTGCAAGGATAAGCACCAGGAGGGAGATCAGTGGAGAGGGACAAATGGACAAGTAAGTTGTGTAGGGAGCGATCCCTGAGGAAAGTGGAAAGTGGAGGGGAGCGAAAGATGTGCATGGTAGTGGGATCCCATTGCAGAAGGCAAAGGTTACGAAGAATTTTGTGCTGGGTGCATTGGCTAGTTGGGTGGTAGATTAGGACAAGAGGAACCCTGTCTTTGGTCGGTAGCTGGAGGATGAGGTGAGGGCAGATGTGTGTGAAATGGAAGAAATATGGATGAGGGCAGCTGAAATGGTGGAGGAAGGAAAGCCCTTTTCTCTGAAGTAGGAGGACATCTCATTAGTTCTGGAATGAAAAGCCTTATCCTGAGAGCAAATGCGGCAGAGACAGAGAAATTAAGAGAAGAGGGTGGCATTTTTACAAATGAGAGGGTGGGAAAAGACATACTCCAGGTAGCAGTGGGCTTATAAAAGACATCAGTCTTCAGCGTAAGAGACAGTGAGATTGAAAGGGGAGGGAAGTGTCAGAAATAGACCAGGCAAATTTGAGGGCAGGGTGGAAGTTGGAGGGAAAGTCGATGAAGAATATAAGACCATAAGATATAGGAGCAGAATTAAGCCATTTGGCTCATCACATCTGCTCCACCAATTTTCAATTTTCCTCTTAGCCCCAATCTCCTATCTTCTCCCTCTATCCCTTCATGCCCTGACCAATCAGCAATCTATCAAACTCTGCCTTAAATGTACATATAGACTTGGCCTCAACAGCTGCCTGAGGCAAAGAATTTCACAGCTTCATCACTCCTTGGCTGAAGAAATTCCTCTTCCTCTCCATTCTAAATGGTTGCCCCTATAGTCTAAGGCTATGACATCTGGTCTTAGACACTCCCACCACAGGAAACCTCCTCTCCACATCCACTCAATCAAGGCCTTTCACCATTCGATGGGCTTCAACGTCGTCACCCCTCATTCTTCTGAATTCCAGTGAATACAGGGCCAGAATCATCAAACGCTTTTCATATGACATGGCTTTCAATTCTGGAATAATTTTTGTGAACCTCCTTTGAACCCTCTCCAGTTTCAGCATATCCTTTCAAAGATAAGGGCCCCAAAACAGCTCACAATACTCCAAGTGAGACATCACTAGTGATGTAAAAAGTCTCAATATTACATCCTTGATTTTATATTCTAGTCCTCTTGAAATGAATGCTGACATCATACTTGCCTTCCTCACCATAGACTCAAACTACAAATTAACCTTTAGGGAATCCTGCACAAGGACTCACAAGTCCCTTTGCACCTCAGCTTTTATGTATTTTCTCTCTACTTAGAGAATAGTCAACCCTTTCATGTCTTCTACAAAAGTGCACAACCATACACTTTCCAACACTGTATTCCATCTTGTAGTCCTGCTGAAGGCTTTCTGCCCAAAACATCAACTGTACTTTTTTTCTATCGATGCTGCCTAGCCTGCTGAATTCCTTTAGCACTGTGTGTGTTGCTCCGATTTCCAGCATCTGCAGGTTTTTGCTTGACCGTATTCCATCTGCCATTTCTTTTCCCATTCTCCTAATCTGTCCTTCTGTAGCTTCTCTACTTCCTTAAAACTAACTGCCTCTCCACCTACCTTCATATCATTTGCAATCTTTGCAACAAAGCCATCTACTTCATCATCCAAATCATTGACATATAACATAAAAATAATTGGTCCCAACACAGACCCCTATGGAACACCACTAGTCACTGACAGCCAGCAAGAAAAGGCTCTTTTTATTCCCACTCTTTGCATCCTGTCTATCAACTTTATCAATGCTAGATTCTTTCCTGTAATACCATTGGCTCCTAGCCTCATGATGCACCTCTTCAAAGGCCTTCTGAAAATCCAAGTACACAACATCAATCGATTCTCCTTTGCCTAAACTGCTTGTTATTTCTTCAAAGAATTTCAACAGATTTGTCAGGCAAGAAACCATGCTGAAATATGACCTGTTTTATCATGTGTCTCCAAGTACCCTGAGACCTTATCCTTAATAATTGGCTCCAACATCTTCCCAACCATTCAGGACAGGCTAGCTAGCCTTTAGTTTCCTTCTTCTGCCTCTCTGCTTTCATGAAGAGTGAAGTGACACTTGCAGTTTTCCAGTCCTCTGGAACCATTCCAGAATCGAGTAAATCTTGAAAGATCATTACTAATGCCTCCACGATCTCTTCAGCTTTCTCTTCTAGAACTCCGGTATGTATACCATCTAGTTCAGGTGACTTATCTACCTTCAGACCTTTCAATTTCCCAAGAACCTTCTCTCTAGTTAAGGAAACTTCACACAGTTCATGCCCCCTGACACCGGGAACTTCCAGCATACCACTGGTGTCCTGTCCAGTGAACACAATGTCAGGCACTAGCTCAGCATGGGAGCAAGAAGCAGCACTAATGCAGTCATTGATGTAGCATAGGAAAATTTGGGGAGTGATACCAATGTAGGCTTGGAACATGCACTGTTCCATGTAGCCGACAAAAAGACAGGCATAGCTGGGACCCATGCGAGTGTCTATGGCTACACCTTTGGTTTGAGGACATCAGCTTTTCAATTTGAGTGTCAGTGGTCAAAATAATTCAGCATTTCAACAGAACCAAGCACCAATCTCTAAGGCAAACACCATACAATAGAGCTTACAGTCAGTGATGACCATTCCAAACTGTGTTCCAAGCCCAAAAGTACAGCATGAAGTAACAAAAGGTCATTATTTGACACAAGCTGCTCTCTAGCAGTGGTGCTTCTAATTCCACCGACATTTCCGAATGCTGATGTTCATTTGGTGTAACTGTCAAAATTTTTTGTTGACAGAATACAGCAACTATTCTTATAAAGCAATGCTGATGCTGGTCACAAGCGTAGCGAGTTACCTCGTATGATGTACCCTCCGAGCAATCGTGCAACAATGTTCCAAAAAGTTGAAGAAGTGTATTCAATCCTTTATTAGCAACTACAACATACCATCTTGAAGTGATGCAATTAAGTGGTAAAAAAAAAAGACACTCGATGAGCCCCTGAACCAAACTGCCCAGAACAAATATGTAACTTATTCCCCTGGCTTTTACCACACCCCAACTCACATGGCTAGTTAACCAAACACAAATAATAAACACACAGTACAGATTATAAAGCAGACAGAAAATAGCTGCATGGCTCTGATGCCCATGATGGTCTCAATGGGTTGAGTAGCTTACTCCCTGATGTGATTATTCTATGACTCTGATTCTGAAACACAAGACACTCCAATGTGTAATGACATTACATAAACATATGGCAATATCATTGCATTCTATATCCTCATCTCATTTACTTAATATAAATAATTACAACACAAGGACTGGCCAACCATTTTTCTTCTTTTGGACCAGGATTTAACAGAAGCAGTGCTTATCCCAATTTTCTTCATTCCTGAACCTGACCTTCAGATCTCAGTGAGCAGCCTAACTGGTGCTTGAGTGTCAGAAACAGCTGATCTGTGTGGTCTAGAGCCCAGCCCACACCCAGAAGGTCTGTCGAAATGCAGGCAGAGAACCAAGCACACTTCCAGCTTCACTGACTGAGAATGCACTCATGATTAAAGAAAGCTTCACAATGTCCCTGAAATGTTGAAACATTTTGGTCATAGAGTCATAGACCAATATAGCACAGAAACGGGCCCATCAACCCGATCTTTCCTACACAGCTAGATCCAATTTCCCATGTTGAACCCATATACCCACAAGTCTGCCTCCCCAAGTACCTTGTAAATGGTATTATTCTACCTGCCTCAACCACTTTCTCTGGCAGTTCATTAGTGTAATGAAGAAAGCATTTATCACGCTGGCCTTCATAAGCCATGACATCGATTTTAGAAGCAAAGATTTTATTTTGGTAAGGCTGCACTCAGAGTATTGTGAACAGTTTGGTCACCTTGTCAAGCTGAAGAGATTGCAGAAGAGGTTTACAAGGATCTGTTTGGACTGGAGGGCCTGAGTTATAGGGAGAGGTTGGCCACTCTGAGCTTTATTCCCTAGAGAGCTGGAGAGGGAGGGGTCACCTCATAGAAGTTTATAAAGTGAGGGGTATGGATGAAGTGGACAGTCACAAACTTTTCTAGAGGGTACAGATACAAGATAAAAAGAGAGAGAATTAGAAAAGATCTGAGAGTGTAACTACTTTACACACAGGGTAGTGAATATCTGCAGAGGAGATGTCAAGGTGACAACAACTGCAGCATTTAAGAGACATTTGATACATACATGACAGGAGGGTTATGGGCCAAATATGACCAACTAGGGCTAGCAGGAGGATGGACCAGCTGGACCCCAGGGCCTGTTTCCTTGTTGTCATACTCAATGACTCTATGGCTCTATTCCTTATACTCATGTAACCCCCTGGGTCGCCTCAGGCTCACTCAGCTTATTCTCGTCTAGGGGGAGCAGCGTTCAGCCCCGCCAAACTGGGTAATCAGCTGGTGTGGATGCTGTGTGATGTCCCTGCCTCGCCCAAAAACAGACAGTACACCATATGCGATTAAATGAGTACAATTTAAAAAGGTTACTATAACTAAGTGATTAAATAATGATACAGTATATATGAAGAGAGAAAAAATAAAGAAAAGGCGCCAAACTTATCAAAGTCCAAACCACTTTGTGCACAACCATTGGAGCTCAATTTCTGAAGTCTTCTGGCCTCGAAATCCCCTCCGAACTCCTCAACTCGCAGCTCAGGACCCTCCGAGTGGTCAACCAAGCACATCTAGCTTCAATTTACAGCATTGCGTCCTCTCTCTCGACCCCCTCGCGCCGATCTGCCCAAAAGCCCGTCAACAAAAGCTTACAGACTCAGAAGAAAGAACATTAATCCCCATTTGGTTTACAAAGGAATACCATTCTCGTTATCAGTAAATTAGCGTTCCTGCTAGTTAACAAAAAGAAGAAACCCTTTCCCAACAGTAACAAAGAAAAAAGAAGAAACCCCCTTTACACTCACAACTATCTGTGTGAGAAATTTGCTCTACAGGCCCCTTTTAAATCTTTCCCTTCTCATCCTAAACTCTAGTTTTGGACATCTACCTGAAGGAAAGAGTCTGTTAACATCCACGTACTTCATAATTTTCACCATTTTTATAAGATTGCCTCCTCATTCCTTTTGAAGCTTTTCTGTGCTCTGTTTCCAGTTTAACCATGTCGTTCCCATATCAGGGTGGCTAAAACTCTGGACAGTACTCCAAGTGCAATCTCACCAGTGGTAGAGGCAGGTTCAGTATTGTCATTTAAAGTAAAATTGGATAGGTATATGGATAGGAAATGAATGGAGGGTTATGGGCTGAGTGCAGGCCAGTAGGACTAGGTGAGTGTAAGCATCGGCACGGACTAGAAGGGCCGAGGTGGCCTGTTTCCGTGCTGTAATTGTTATATGGTTATATAGTTATAAGCAGCTGTGCCATAATGTCCCATCCTCTACACTCAATGCCGACTGCTGAAGGCTCAACACCTTTCTCATTACCTATCACCACAATGTCATAATATCATCATTTCCTGCACCATGATGTTATAGTATCATCATTTCCTGCACCATGATGTTATAGTATCATTTCCTGCACCATAATGTTATAGTATCATTTCCTGCACCATGATGTCATAATATCATCATTTTCTGCACTATGATGTCCCATCCTGTACTCTCAATGCCAACTGCCGAAGGCTCAACACCTTTCTCATTACCTACCTGTGGCACCGCTTTCAATGAACTGTGCAATTGGACGCCTTACACTTACCTGTACTGAAATCCATTTGTCACTTCCTGAACTGATGAAGATTCCCCTGTAATTTATAATAAACAATTTGTTTAAAGAACCTCCTAATTTTGTGCAATCAGCAACTCATAGGCTTCTGGTTCAGATAGCACTGGTGAAGCCCAGCGACTGCTTACTGGCTGCAAAGAAACAAGGCAAAGAATACAACTAAATAATTTATTAATAACACTTTTATCTTGTATAAGTTATGATAAATGATCACCACAAACAATGGAGAGGTGGGCTAAAGTGAGACTGTGTTGAGGGTCAAAGCATGTGGGTGTGAGGCAAAGTCTGGGTAAGCAGAGTGGAGGAGAGGCAGGTTTGAGGCCCATCCACCTAAACCAAGAGTGAGGTTTGATCAGACTAAGCAACAGGCTGATTTGGAAAAGTAGGGCTAAAACATGGTGATGCACCATCAATAACTCTCGGAGACGGGAAGCGAACGATAGGCTTTTATTAGCTACAAGACACCACCACACAACATCCTGGAGACTGGGGGGGGGGGGAGCAGTGCCTCCAACGGCCTTTATACAGGGGTCTGTGGGAGGAGCCACAGGAGCAGTCAGTGGGAGGGGGGGCGTGTCCAGACAGGTATATGTAGTTCACCACATTCACCCCCCCTTTGTTTTAAAAGAGAGTCCCCATGGGGAGAAGTTTCTTACAAGTATACTTACAGGTTAAGTCTATCAGGCGGTCGAACCTGTCACTGCGATCTATGTAGCACCGGTGGTGATTGCACCAGTGCCGGTGGTGATTGCACCAGTGATGGTGGTTGTGCTGGCTCCGGCTTGACTTGAGGTGTCAGCCCATTAGGTGTCAGTAATCCCTCACTAGTGTGTGATGCGCCCGGTATGGGAGTGACGTGAGGAGTCTGTGTAGGGCTTGGTGTGCGTGGTGTCTCGTGGGTATACACCTTGGTGGGTACGGGGTTCATAGTCACCGTGGAGTGTTTGGGGTAGGGGTCTGGTGCTCCTGCAGGCGCCAGGTCGTGGACGGAGACCGTGTCCTCCCGCCCATCAGGTAAGACCACATGGGCATACTGGGGGTTCGCATGAAGTAGGTGAACCCTCTCGACCATCGGGGAGTATTTATTGCTCCTTGCATGTTTCGGGAACAGCACTGGCCCTGGGAATGTCAGCCAAGCTGGGAGGGTGGTCCCAGTAGCAGACCTCCTGGGAAAAGAAAAGAGGCGCTCATGAGGGGTGGCATTGGTGGACGTGCATAACAGAGAGCGGATAGAGTGGAGTGCATCGAGGAGGACCTCCTGCCAGCGAGAGACTGGCAATCCCTTTGACTTAAGGGCTAAGAGTGTGGCATTCTCCCTCTCCACCTGTCCATTTCCCCAGGGATAACAGCTCATGGTCCTACTAGTTGCAATACCCCTAGCCAGCAGGTACTGGCGCAGCTCGTCACTCATAAAGGAGGACCCTCTATCACTGTGGATATAGCAGGGATATCCGAATAGAGTGAAGAGCTGGTGCAGGGCTTTTATGACGGACGTGGCAGTGGTATCGGGGCAGGGGATGGCAAAGGGGAACCGTGAGTACTCGTTGATTATGTTGGGAAAGTAGTCATTGCGGTCGGTGGAGGGAAGGGGGCCCTTAAAGTCGACACTCAGTTGCTCAAAGGTGTGGGTGGCCTTGATAAGTTGTGCCTTTTCAGGATGGTAGAAGTGCGGTTTGCACTCAACGCAGACTTGGCAGTCCCTGGTCATCGTCCTGGTGTCCTCAAGGGAGTAAGGCAGGTTCCGGGCTTTCATGAAATGGAATTTTATCAGGTGACCCCCAGGTGGCAAAGATCTGCATGGAGGGTGTATAGCCGGTCGAGCTGCACACTGGCACATGTTCCCCGGGATAGGGCATCAGGGGGCTCATTGAGCCTTCCAGGCTGGTACAGGATATCATAGTTGTAGGTGGAGAGTTCCATTCTCCACAGCAAAATTTTATCATTTTTGATTTTGCCCCGCTGTTGGTTGCTAAACATGAATGCAACTGAGCGCTGGTCAGTCGGCAAGGTGAACCTTTTGCCAGCGAGATAGTGCCTCCAGTGCCTATTAGCTTCCACTATGGCCTGGGCTTCTTTCTCCACCATGGAGTGCCGAATTTCAGGGCCTTGAAGGGTACGAGAGAAGAATGCTACTGGCCTGCCTGCCTGATTGAGGGTAGCAGCCAGCGCGAAGTCGGAGGCGTCACTCTCTACTTGGAAGGGAATGGTCTCATCCACTGCGTGCATCGTTGCTTTGGCAATGTCCCCTTTAATTCGGCTGAAGGCCTCGTGGGCCATGGCTGAGAGGGGAAATGTGGTGGACTTGACCGGGGGCGGGCCTTGTCTGCGTAGTGAGGGACCCATTGGTCGTAATAGGAAAAGAAGCCCAGGCACCGTTTGAGGGCTCTGAGGGTGGTGGGAAGAGGGAGTTCCAACAGGGGGCGCATACGGTCGGGGTCAGGGCCAATGACCCCGTTCTCCACGACATACCCAAGGATAGCAAGTCGGGTGGTTCCGAACACACACTTGTCCTTGTTATAGGTAAGGTTAAGGGCTTTGGCTGCTTGGAAAAATCGTTGGAGGTTAGTGTTGTGATCCTCCCAATCGTGACCGCAGATAGTGATGTTATCCAGATATGGGAACGTGGCCTTCAGTTGGCACTGGTCCACCATCCAGTCCATTTCCCTCTGGAAGTCAAAGACACCATTCATGACACCGAATGGGACACGCAGGAAGTGATAGAGCCTGCCGCCCGCCTCAAAGGCGGTATAGGGGCGGTCTTCCAGGTGGATGGGGAGCTGATGGTAAGCAGACTTCAGGTCTATAGTTGAGTACACCTTCTACTGATCTATCTGGTTGACCATATCCGCGATGTGGGGTAGGGGGTACGTGTCAAGCTGCATGAACCTATTGATATAGTCCACGACCATCCTGTTTTTCTGCCCTGTCTGAACAACGACCACCTGGGCCCTCCAAGGACCTATGCTTGGCTCAATGATTCCCCCCCCCCCCCGAGCATCTGCTGCACCTCCAACTTAATGAAGGCCCTGTCCCCCACGCTGTACCTCCTGCTTTTAGTTGCCACAGGTTTACAGTCGGGGGTCAGGTTGGCGAACAGCGGTGGGGGAAGGATCTTGAGGGTGGAGAGGCTGCAAGTGGTGTCAGTAGCGTGGCTGTTGGCATGGTGCTGGGTGGGATGTGCGGGTCAGTGTGTGTGTGTTGTCAGTAGCATGGTATATGATGAAGTCCCACAGAACTGAGGATTTCTGACAGTGATTGGTGGGTGGGGCCCATCATACTCCATTGTCACACTTTTCAGGTGGCTCTGGAAGTTCAGCCCCAATAGCACAGAGGCATGACCAGTAACGCAAAGTCCCGATATTCTGTGTCCTGCACCACCAATGTCACTACACGACCCCCTCCCCCCCGGATGTCTGTGGAATGCGATCCAGAAGCCATGGTGACCCTCTGGCTTACCGGCTGTATCACGAGTCCGCAGCATTGCACCATGTCCGGGTGAATAAAACTCTTAGTGCTGCCCGTATCAAACAGGCAGCTAGTCCTGAGCCCCTCCACCAGGATGTCCATCATTGACATTGCAAGCTGGTGTGGAGAGCTTTGGTCGAGGGTTAAGGAGGCCAGAGTTGAATCGCTGTCTTGGTGTCCGGTAAGCACCTGTGGGTCGGAGGCGGGGCGAGGTGGCGCCGACAAAGATGTCCGCCCCCATGCCTCGCACAAGGCGGGCAGGCAAGATGGCAGCGGCCAAGATGGCGAACCCCATGCCTCGCACGCGGCGCTGCTCGACCCCGCTGTGGTTTAGACTTACAGGCCTTGGCTAAGTGGCCCTTCTTTCCACAGCTGGAGCAGGTAGCTTTTTGAGCTGGGCAGCGTTTTCAGGGGTGCTCTTCGAGTCCACAGAAATAACACTGCGCGGACTTGCGACTGGCAGGAGCCATGGTTGATTGCGGGGACTTCACGGGCTCGCGACTGGCAGCAGCTGTGGTCGATTTGCCGGTGGGTGGCGGGGTCTGCAGCATCCATGGGCCTGGCAGGAGATCGCGCAGCTGGACAGCGTCAACGTTGTGCAGAGCAGCCTCCAGCGTGTCGGCCAACTCGATCGCCGACTGTAAGGTAAGATCGGCGTTTTCCAGCAGCCGCTGGCGCATGTACACTGACCTGATCCCCGTAACGAAGGTGTCTCGTACCAGGAGCTCTGCATGCTGTTCCACCGTCAGCCCCTGCAGTCACAGGCCCGCACAAGTGTCTGTAGGGCCCGGACAAACTCAGCGCTCGACTCTCCAGTCCGCTGCTGCCGCGTTGCTAAACGATGTCTTGCATAGACGGTGTTCACCGGCCGTAGGTACTGTCTTTTGAAGGCGTCCAGTGCCCCTTGGTAGGTCGGCAGGTCTCAGATAAGGGAGTACACCCGCAGACTGACCCTGGAGAGGAGAACTCTGTGCATGATAGCAGGCTCAGTCACGGGAATCTCTTCCAGGTAGGATTGGAAGCATGCAAGCCAGAGTTCAAAGGCGATGGCTGCTTCGGGAGCTTGAGGATCAATGTCCAATCTGTCCGGTTGTAAAATGCTCTCCATGTTTTAAAATTGCTGCTAATAAAATTAATGCACCATCAATAACTCTCGGAGACGGGAGGCGAATGATAGGCTTTTATTAGCAGCAAGAGACCACCACACAACATCCTGGAGGCTGAGGGGGGAGCAGTGCCTCCAACTGCTTTTATACAGGGGTCTGTGGGAGGAGCCACAGGAGCAGTCAGCAGGGGGTGTGTCCAGACAGGTATATGTAGTTCATGGCAGCATGATCCACGCCCAGGGATATTGAAATAACAAGACCCAAGTCTAAGTGCAAGGAAAAACCCAATGTTCGGACAATTTAAACACTGGGCCAGATGCATTCAAAATGCAAGGTGTCAGGACAAGAGATAAGGATCAGTCCCATTCTCCTTGCTACTCTCTGTGCTGAGCTGAGGCCAAGTCTGTGATTTGCTCCAGCTAAGCCGGGCTCTGTGCCTGAGGGCTCCACGACATTGACTCCGCTATGCACTGAACAGAGATTGAGGCTTTGGCCTGTTCTGGTTGCTCCAATCTCTGTGTCTGAGGACTCCATGACATCGACTCCGTTATGCACTGAACAGAGATTGAGGCTTTGGCCTGTTCTGGTTGCTCCAACCTCTGTGTCTGAGCACTCCATGACATCGACTCTGCTATGCACTGAACAGAGATTGAGGCTTTGACCTGTTCTGATTGTTCCAAGCTCTGTGCCTGAGGACTCCGCAATGTCTGTGCTGAACTGTGGCCTGCTCCAGGCTTCATCTCAATGGACTCACTTTGTTTTGAGTGCTATTTCCTTACTTTTTTTGCTTGCACCAGTTGCTTAATTTTCTCTCTGCGCATTGGGTGCTTGACAGCCTCCTTTTTAATGTTTTTTTTTGTGTTTCTTTGTTTTGTGGTTGCCTGTAAGGAGATGAATCTCAAGGTGGCATAATGTATACATACTTTAATAACAAATGTATTGAACTTTGAACTTATTGACCAAGTCTTGTGCATTTGTATCAAAATCATTTACATAATAATGAATAAAACAAGGGTCATAACATGAATCCCTGTGGCACAACACTACTCACATACTGAGAAGTAACCTTCAACCACCTCCTACCTCTGAGTCAATTATGAACCACCTGACTAGCTGACAATTAGCTGACAATCACCTGACAATTATGTTCCAAGGGGTCTAACCTTGCAATTCAGCCTACATTTCAGGACCTTGTCAAAGGACTAGCTAAAGTCCCGAGAAACAATATCCATTGTCTTATCCTCATCTGCCATTTTGGTTAGTTATTCAAAAAATCTCCAAAAAGTTTGTCAAGCATAATTTTCCACATACAAAGCAATACTAACTCCTAATCAGACTCCAGACTTCAGAATTCCCTCCAGTAACTTCCCCAGTACTGATATCAGGCCAATCAGCCTGTAGTTCCCTGGCTTGTCCTTCCTCCCTTTCAACAATAGAATGAAAATAACCCATCATCCAATCTTCATGAACATCATGACTGGCTAATGATGAAGCAAGTAACTCTTCAAGGGCCTTTGTGATTTTATCTGCCTTCCACAAAGTCCAAGAATGTACATAGTCAGGCCCTGGAAATATATCCACCTTAATGCTCTGTAAGACTGCCTCTCCTTCCTGGTAATATGAATGTCCTTCAAAACATCTCCACTTGTTTTCCTTATCTCTTGTGAAATTGTGATCTTCTCCTCAGTAAACATAGAGGAGAAAATATATGTTAAAAGCCCACCCTCTTCTATGGCTCAAGACAAGCACTAGGTGGCCTTGCTGATCTCCAAGGAGAACTACTCTGTCCCTAGCCACCCTTTTACTCTTATGGAACCTCTTGGGATTTTCCTTAAGCTTAACTACCATATCAATGTCATACTCTCTCTTTGCCATCATGATTTCACCTTTAATAATAATAATAAGTATTTTATTGATCTTGAGTGGGAGATTATTTCATTACAGTAGCAACATTTAAAAACGCACTTAGCAATAATAATAATGATAATAAATATAATAATATAAACTAATAAAGTACAGAATAATAATATACACAATAAGTTACCAATGTGCAATAGTGTACAATGACTCTTCAATAATAATGTACAAAACAATAAATCAGAAACTATTATACTATGATGTGTCTTCTGTTGCACAGAGATGAACTGTTCTGTAAGCTTATTGAACCTGGTAGGAAAGGTTATGTGTAACAACCTTTGTGACAGTGGAGCTGAAAGAGCCTGTTCGAAAGGGTGCTCTGCTGCCTATTCAGTTGGTTATGGAGAGGATGTGCCTGATTGTCCACAAGGGATAACAGTTTGTTTAGTGACTTTCTCTCCACCACAAACTTAAAAGATTCTGGGTTGTAGCCAAGGATGGATCCAGCCTTTTTGATGAGATTATTTAGTCTTTTTGCATTACCAGCACCGATGTTGCTCCCCCAACATAAAGCCATAAAGACTGTACTCTTAATATGCTTAATCTTCTTGTAATCATCAAGTGATTCCCTCAACCCCAATCTCCTAAATTCAATGTATTATTCTTTCTTTTTCTTGACCAAGGCCTTAACAGCCTTGTCAGCCAAGGCATCCTCATCTTACCAGGTTTAACCTTTATCTTAATAGGAACATGCTGCTCCTGGACTCTTGATATCACATTCTTAAAAACCTTCTCTTGACATTTGTTCCTTTCCCGGAAAGAAATCTCACCTAATTGACCTCCTATGAATGACTATCGCCTAGTAGCATTTACATCCACAGTGATGAAGTGTTTTGAAAGTTTTTCCAGCCTGAGAAGTGACTTGGATCTGCTCTAGTTTGCCTACCAGAGCAACAGGTCCACAGCAGAAGCCACCACACTGGCTCTTCACTCAACCCTGGAACATTTCGACAGCAAAGATACTCTTTATCAACAATAGTTCAGGATTCAATACCATCATTCTCTCAAAACTAATCAATAAGCATCAAGATCTTGGCCTCAATGCCTCCATGTGCATTTGGATCCTCAATTTCCTCACTGGCAGACCCCAGTCAGCTTGGATTGGTAACATCTCCTCCACAATCTCTATCAGCACAGGTACACCACAACTTTAAGTTTCTCCATGTTATTATTTCAGGGAACCTATCCTGGGCCCAGCATGTAAGCACAATTATGTAGAAAGCACAGCAGTGCCTCTACTTCCTTATGAGTTTGTGAAAATTCAGCAAGACATCTAAAACTTTGACAAACTTCTATAGATGGGTGGTGGAGAGTATATGGTATTGATTGCCTGTATCACAACCTGGTGTGGAAACACCAATGCTCTTCAACAGAAAATCCTACAAAAATAATGGATATGGACCAATCCATCATGGGTAAACCCTCTCCATCAGCTTCTACAAGAAATGTTGTTGCAGGAAAGCAGCATCCATCATCAGGAACCGCCATCACCCAGGACACTGCTCTCTTCTCATGTCTGCCATCAGGATGAAGGTACAAGAGCCTCAGGACTCACACCCCAGGTTCAGGAATAGTTATTACCCCTCAACCATCAGGCTCTTCAATCAAAGCTGATAAGTTCACTCAACTTCATTTGCCCCATCATCAAAATATTCCCACAACCTATGGACTCATGTTCAAGGACTCCATTTCATGTTCTCAATATTTATTGCTTATTTATGTATTATTAGTTCTTTCTTTCTGTATTTGCGCAGTTCACGTCAAGTTTGCACACTGGTTGAACAATCAAGTTGGTACAGTCTTAACCATTGATTAGGTTATGGTTATTATTCTATTATGGATTTATTGAGTATACCTGCAAGAAAATGAATCTCAGGGTGATATATAAGTATTTTGATAGCAAATTTACTTTGAATTCTACCAGATCCTGTCTAGTTCTCCCAAAATTAATCCTTCTCCAGTTTAGTACTCTAACCTGTGAACCTGACCTAACCTTTTCCATCGCTATCTGAAAACCTATTGAATCATGGTCTCTAGAGCCAAATGCTCCCTAACTGTCACTTTGGTTATTTGCCCTGCCTTGTTTCCCAAGAAGAGGTCATATTTTTCACATTCAGATTTATTTATCACTTGCACATCAGAACACACACTGGAATGTGTTAATCAACATATCCAAGGATGTGCTGGGGGCCTCAAACATCCAAATCTCTGGCCTGGACTCCCAGGCTTGTACACATCAGGCCTTCAACCTTCAGTCTGTCCTGTACTTTGCCTACCAGAACTTGTTGATCATGGTTTTGACCTTTTGACCTTGACCCCAGGACTTGCCAGTCATGGATTGACCTTTGAGCCTTGACCGACCAACCCCCAGTGTTGTTGACGTTTGACAGCAGAGTGCTCCAGACTCCCACAGACATCTGATCTTGGTGGACAAGGTGGGAGGGGTGGTGTGGAGTCACCAGCACTCTTGACTCCAACTAATATGAACCCCAGCTCTGGATTTGGGAACTTTGGAATTATGGTCTGTTCAGCACCTGTTTACCCAACCTGACATCCCAATTGCTGACCTTTGACCGTGGATTGTTCCAACCTGGACCCCAGAAGCAGGCTCTTACCCCTGACTTTTCATTCTCCACCTAACCTGACCCATAACTCCCCTTGCCATCCCCCAAACCATCCCACCAGAACTAAAGAACACAGCTAAGTCTAGCCATGACATCAATAGACTTCACATCTTGGCACCAGTTTGACTCAGACATCAGCTCCTGCCCCTGTCTGTTCCTTTACTGCCCCAACCTCTAACTCTTCCTCATCCCTAACCTGATGCCTAACTGCCCACACTGTCCCTACAATCACAAACCTAAGGAACATGATGTGGATGAACATCGCAGATTGGTGCCATCTTGACAGGGGCTGAGGGTAGAATTCCAGCACTGCACCCTACCAGAGGTCTCTCAGCATCTTGACAGGGGATGAGGGTAGAATTCCAGCACGGCACCCTACCAGAGGTCTGTCAGCAATCTTGGCTCAGGAAATTTTCCTGAACACATTTTGCAAATTCCATCCTGTCCTGGCTCTTGACACTCCAGGTGGCCAAGTCAATACTGGGAAATTACAATACAAGCCTATTATTTTTACAGCAATGAACAATTTCTCAACACACTAACTCCTTCAATTCCTGATAATTACTGGCATTTGGGAGGGGACACTGTCCCCTCTAAGCTGCACGAGTGTGCAGCTGCTCAGTAACTGAAATGCTCCCTCACACATCGTCTTCGTTGCCGTGCAGCTGGAATAAAGACAGACAGGAAAAAATTCATGAAACATGAGAGATTTTCGTTGTTATACTGTGTTTCATTATACCCCTTCAATAAATAAATAAGATCAAAAGCATGTGGTTTTTCAATTTTCATTCTGGGTATTCACAGTATGCATCTTACAATAAAAAAACATCTGAAGTGCTGCACAATTTTCAGGCCGTGTAAAAATTTCCTGCTCTGAGCAATGGTTGGCCCAGCTGCAAAAATGAGAAGGGACATTAAATGGAGGGCTCCATAATGTAGTTTCACTTGAGTGAACCACCTTTTTCACTTCTCTTAAACCATGTGGTCTCACTGGACAATTCCCCCAAGAAGGTAATCTCTAAGTATTGCTATGACCTCCCCCTTCGCTTAACTGTACTTTTGCCACAACTGTAGAATCTGTATCCCAAAGTATTGAGCTGCCAGTCCTGCCCTTCACTCAGCAATGTTTCTGTGATGCCTAGAACATCCTGGGCCACAGAGTAATCCATGCTCTGATTTTCTCTCTCGTATCTGTTAAATCAAATGCATTGAAATAGTGCAGTTTAACTGAATATCTCTTTTCCTCTCTGACTGTGTTGCATGTTAATCTGGTTGCTAAGTATGTTCTTGCTGGTTACTGATTTATTTTTTAGTTACATACATTGAAACTTCCCACCTATTTCTCCCCTCCCCCCTTTCACCCATTCCCCAGCTCCACTTTCTTACTTTACTTCCTCTTTTCTCTCTCTCCTTTCATTGCCTGCTCTAATCTCCTCTTTATATTCTTTATCTCCCCCTTTCTCATTCTCGTTCTTCACTCACTTTACCTTCCCATTCATTTTTCCTGCCGCTCACCAGCTTGACCTCTCTTCTCTCCTCTTGCTATCAATGGCTTCCTGCCTCCACCCTTTTGCTTTCTCTTTGTTCCCCTGTCTTACTGCTCCTTCACCCTCTCTTCTCCCTCTCTGCATCTCAAGTCCTCACTTAGTATTGTGTGTTCTTCTGAATGAGTCCCTAGAGCAGAGATTGCTTCCATTTATTTATCCACTGATGCTGAACCTCAGATGAGTGACAGTCCTCCTTCAGCTGTTCCTGGTCAAATGTAATGACACGCATTTTAAATTAATATGTCAGTGATAGGTTATGTTAAAACATGTCACATTATATACTGCAAAACCTTCATTTTTGTAAATAAAGGAGTAGTTCTGTTCACAGATGACATTTATATTCATGAATTTACTCTGCACGATGACAAGTGTGTTCCTTCTGTTTGTATATGTTATATTTACAGATGACGGCTTCAAAATGCTAATATTCCATTATATGTTAGAGAATAAACATGACTCATGCATAAACTGGAATATTCACATTGCTTCCTGAAGCCTTCTACACATCCAGCGTACATCTTATACATCCCAGTGTATTTCCTGTATTTTCAGTGTACCCCTTGTGCATCCAGTATATCTCCTGTCCATGCTGCGTACCTTCCATACCTCCAGTGTACCTCCTGTATATCTAGTGTAGCCCCTGTACACCCCAGTGAACCTGCTGTACAGTGTTCCTTTTGTAAATCCAATGTACCTCCTGTACATCCAGTGTATCCCTTGTACACACCAGTGTACCCACTGTACACTCCAGTAATCTCCTGTACATACAGTGCATCCCTGAGTACCTCCTGTCTTTCCTGAGAATCTGTACATCCAGTGAGCCTCCAACAAATCTCATGTATATCTTAGATACCGCCTCTACATCCAGTATTCCTCCTGTACACCCTAGTGTACCTCCTATTCATCCAGTTTATATCCTGCACATCTAGTGTACCTCTCAAGTGTCTTCTATACACCCAGTGTACCTCTGTACCTCCAGTGAACCTCCAGGAAATCCAGCATACCTCCAGGAAATCCAGCAAACCATAGAACACTACAGCACGGTACAGGCCCTTCAGCCTTCCATGTTGTGCGGACCCATATAATCATTAAAAAATAGTACTAAACCCACACTACCCCATAACCCTCCATTTTTCTTTCATTCATGTGCCTGTCCAAGAGGGTCTTAAATACCCCTAATGTTTTAGCCTCTCCCACCATCCCTGGTAAGTCATTCCAGGCACTCACAACTTTCTGTGTAAAAAACTTACCCTTGATGTCTCCCCTAAACTTCCCTCCCTTAATTTCATACATATGCCCTCTGGTGTATGCTATTTGTGCCCCAGGAAACAGGTACTGACTATCCACCCTATCTATGCCTCTCATAATCTTGTAGACCTCTAACAAGTCCTCTCTCATTCTTCTACGCTCCAAAGAGAAAAGTCCCAGCTCTGCTAACCTTGCTTCATATGACTTGTTCTCCAAACCAGGCAACATCCTGGTAAATCTCCTCTGCACCCTTTCCATAGCTTCCACATCCTCCCTATAATCAGGTGACCAGAATTGAACACAATTCTCTTAAGTGTGGTCTCACCAGAGATTTGGAGAGTTGCAACATGACCTCTCTACTCTTGAACTCAATCCCCTTGTTGATGAAGCCTGGCATCCTATAGACCTTCTTAACTACCCTATCAACCTGTGCAGTGACCTTAAGGGATGTATGGATTTGAACCCCAAGGTCCCTTTGTTAATCCACACTCTTAAGTAACTGACCATTAATCCAGTACTCAGTCTTCTGGTTTGTCCTTCCAAAATGCATCACCTCACACTTGTCCGGATTGAACTCCATCTGCCATTTTTCTGCCCAACTCTGCAGCCTGTCTATATCCTCTTGTAACCTTCGACAACCTACAGCTCCATCCACAACTCCTCCAATCTTCAGTCAGCCCTCCTTATCCATGAATTCTGCATCTGCGAATTCAACCAACCGCGAATTGAGAAAACCCAGAAATGCTCTTCCAGCGTTGTTCGAGCATGTACAGACTTTTTTCTTGTCATTATTCCCTAAACAATGCAGTATAACAACTATTTTACATAGCATTTACATTGTATTAGATAATATGTAATCTAGAGATGATTTTAAGTATACGGGAGGATGTGCATGGGTATTGTGGATTGGGATCGAAAAAAATCGGAGGTTCTCTTACTAAGTCAGAACAAGTACATCTGGTATTATTTAGCGTCAGTTAGTCAAATGTTTGTCTTAGTATATAGTATATATTTTACCTTTCTATGCATATAAAACACTTAAGAACATATGCTTCAGTGCTGGGCTCGGGAACTGAAGTTCCCAAGTTTGATCCAGTAACAGACCGCTCCTGAGTGCTCTGTCCAACGTGCCGGATTGATGTGGAGGATCAAAAACCCAAAACCCCAAAATTAAACCACTGTGTTGCTTAGTAATAATTGTAGCTTTCATCGGGGCAGGGCCTTTTTCACTTTAAAATTGTTCCGATCGTTGACTGACATAGCCTAACGTTTTTCCAATGACCGATGGCGTTTCACCTCTTTCCGATCGCTTTATTATTTCCACTTTATTTTCAATCGTGATTGTGATTATTTTCATGAACAGAAACACTACGGATTCAAAGCTCACCACCGGGTCCTAATGTCCACCACACTGAAACAAGTTAAATAAGGTCTGGGGTTCCGCTGGGTCCTAAGGACCACTGTATTAAGACAGGTTGAATAAGGGACTTGAGCATCCGCAATTTTTGGTATCAGTGAGGGGTCCCGGAAACAATCCCTCATGGATAAGGAGGGCTGACTGTACTGACAATAGATCAGGATTGAATTCCCACTGTCAGCACAAGAGCTTGACTACAGAATTAAAACTACCTCAGTAAAACATTACAGCATGAATTGGAGAAATTATAAGAATGTCGATGTAATGGCTGACATTACAACTTTATCTTTCTTTCTCTCTCTCTCTCAAGCAAAAATCTGTCCTGAATTCAGTCATGACCCAAAACCTTAAGCAGCCTTCTGCCTCCACAGATATTCCTTTTGCAATTTGCATTTTAGTCCAATTCTTGCACCTATGTACTCTCTTTCCTCTCTCTCTCTCAAACACACATTCTCTCCCCCAACACCCCCACAAACACTTGATGCCTCAGCTGTCCTAATGGTTAATGCTAATAACATCCTGCCGTATAACTGTTTTGCTTTCTGTACAACAGGCCCGGCCCTTGGTAGCTTCAATTCTCACAGCTTGAACAGCTTTCAAAAGAACAACACTCAATGAATTCCTCAACTCTGTAGATTCATACACTTCAGGAAGGTTGTGAACTCCCATTACAAAGCCAGAGCTGGTCCTGCATAGCAAGATTTCACACCAAGCAATCCAGTAGATAATATGTCTATGTCTTTTCAAAATTTGTGATCCATTAAGGCTTCATATTTAATTAATCAGAAAGATTTAAAAAACTGCAGATGCTGAAAATTTGAAAACAAAACATTAAATATCAGAAAAAAAGTGGTGACAGGAAGCATCTGTGGAAAAGAAGTAGCTAAAGTCGTGGGTCTGCAACCCTTTTGTCAGTACTAAAAATATTAGCTTTTGGTGCCACCAACATCCACCACCAGTTCATAGACCTGGAGAGCTGCCTTGATTATATTTCCATGTCTTCCCATCATGCAAGCACTTTGTTCTTTTCCTTCAGTCCCCCGTCTCCATCGCATTTGCTCAATTGAGTAGATGTTTCTTCCTTAGTCATAGCTTCTTCTCTAGCACAGGGAACAGGGCCCTGCACCTCAGATCTCACTCCAGCCCCCCTGGTTGAATAGAACAGTGTTCCCTTTGTCCTTAACTTCCATCCTATCAGCCTCCACAATAAAAAAAAGGAAAATTTACCTGCATCTCTCTATTTTTTCTGGTACTGATGAAGGGCACTATACTTGAAACATTCCATGTTTCTATCTCTATGGATGCTGCCTGACCTGCTGGGTGTTTCCAGTATTTTATTTTGTTTTTATTTAGCTTGTATATGTCTGCAGCTTTGCTTGTTCCTCTGATTGCTAGAACAGGATTTTCAACTTTCTGATGTTAAGTTTTAACTGTAATTTCCCTACTGCTGAGGTATTTTCTTTTGCTTCAACTTCCTCCATCACTGCTTCACCTTCATTGCCAGGGGTTTAAGGGCTGAGACTGCTCCTTGTATTAGGGGAATCATATAAACCATATAACCATATAACAATTACAGCACAGAAACAGGCCATCTCGGCTCTTCTAGTCCGTGCTGAATGCTTACTCTCACCTAGTCCCACTGACCCGCACTCAGCCCATAACCCTCCATTCTTTTCCTATCCATATACCTATCCAATTTTACTTTAAATGACAATAACAAATCTGCCTCTACCACTTCTACTGGAAGCTCGTTCCACACAGCTACCATTCTCTGAGTAAAGAAATTTCCCCTCGTGTTACCTCTAAACTTTTGCCCCCTAACTCTCAACTCATGTCCTCTTGTTTGAATCTCCCCTACTCTCAATGGAAAAAGCCTATCCACATCAACTCTATCTATCCCCCTCATAATTTTAAATATCTTTATCAAGTCCCCCCTCAACCTTCTATGGTCCAAAGAATAAAGAGCTAACTTGTTCAATCTTTCCCTGTAACTTAGGTACTAAAACCCAGGTAACATTCTAGTAAATCTTCTCTGTACTCTCTCAATTTTGTTGACATCTTACCTATAATTCGGTGACCAGAACTGTACACAATACTCCAAATTCAGCCTTACCAATGCCTTGTACAATTTTAACATTACATCTCAACTCCTATACTCAATGCTCTGATTTATAAAGGCCAGCATACAAAAAGCTTTCTTCACCACCCTATCCACATGAGATTCCACCTTCAGGGAACTATGCACCATTATACCTAGATCATTCTGTTCTACTGCATTCCTCAATGCCCTACCATTTACCATGTATGTCCTATTTGGATTGTTCCTACCAAAATGTAGCACCTCACACTTATCAGCATTAAACTTCATCTGCCATTGTTTAGTCCACTCTTCTAACTGGCCTAAATCTCTCTGCAAGCTTTTAAAACCTACTTCATTATCCACAATGCCACCTACCCAAGAATCCCTCTCCTATTCTCCTATATTTTAATGCTCTGATTGCTATAACTGAAGTCAAAGCATTTAGTTTGGATAAAAAAGGAATGTCTTACACTTGCATTAGAAATTCATATGAGAGCCATAGTCATATAGTCCTTTCAGCCCTTGCTCACCGTCAACCACCCATTTACTCTAATACTCTGCCACATTAATAGCATTTCTTTTACTTTTGTCTAGGTGCAATTTCAACTATTACAACACTGTTTCACCATAAACATAAATTTAAGCTTGCATACGAGTCGCTAATCTGGATACACAGAATAGCTTTCTGTTAGAGGATAGTACAAAGTTCAGTTCGGTGAGGTAACATGAACTATCAACTTGTTAATAGCAGTACTGTTCGGGCAAATAGGCCCACTTGATGGGCATTATCAAGTATAGTGAGAATGAAGTAATTACTAACAGAGCATCATTCACTGGAATAACAAGTTTATCTGATCAATGAGAACAAGGTAACAACCAAAGAATGTTTTAACAACTAACACCCCCACATGTTTGATGATGGAAGTGGTGACAGGGATGTGACAACAATCAGTTCCTTTTGTGGGTTTTGCTCCTGGGACTGACTTTCTTTCTAAATTACACATTTATTTAATTACTTGCATTGTGCCATGGCGGAATTGAACTTAGGTTTTCTTGCATCAATTCTGGCTGCTGGTGCAGTAAACTGATTGCTTGCCTCCAACATGTTCTGCATTAAGAATTGTCAACTAGTTTACTGTTAGCGAAACTAATTATCTTGATCAGATAAATAAGTGCAAGCTCCAAGAAGACTAGGATCAAACTCACTTTATTTATGAGATAAATCACGGGGTGTAGGGAGCTCTGGATAGAGGTAGTACCTTTGATGCCTGGTGGCTGCACTTTACCTCATAGGGTGTACGGGTCTCACTGGTCCACATCCATCTCCTAAATCTCTCCAAGTGTCATACCGCAGTACATCGCTTCAGCTGAACGACGTGAGGGGGTGGTGCTAATATGGTGAAGCATCTCGTTGATGAAGTCACCGGCCAGGGTGGATGAGTTCCCCAAAGAACTGCAGCAGCACCATGTTCCAAAGCAGCGCGAGTCACTGAGCTGGAAGTTATCGGCTGTGGTCTGGCTTGGAGAGGAATGGGTGCTGCCAGGCCTCACTAGCTCAAGACACGCAGAAGCGCCCCTACAACTCATAGGCAGGTTGGAGGATCCAAACCAAACAAACCGAATCACAGGGAGTAGGCCTCACAATGAGGGCATCCTGGACTTCAAAAACAAGCAGTGGAAAGCTTCTTTTTTATGTACAGTGCAGAAATAAGATATTTGTAATTTTAGTCCTAACCACCAAGAAAAACAGGATATCGACCAACTAGTCAAGACTGATTTTATGGCTAACTACGTGAAAAATTTTAGCAACATCAAAAGGGAAATTTTATATTTTCATAACTTTAACGGTCATAGTGGAAAATTACTAACAACTCTGGTGCTATCAGACAAATACTCCTTTATTCTTCCATAATCACTATAACAAGGAACAAGTTACATGAAGGAATATAGTGAAAATGAGCTTCATTCCCTCTGTACTGGGAGTGCAATGACTTGGTCAACTATGGTGAGATCAAAAAGGTATAGCTTGGAACATCAGCATGCCCCAGTAATCTGCTTCAACTGAATTTCTCCAAAGTAGTTTTAGTTACTTGGCTAACTAAAGTCATCATTAGAATGGAAAAGGTACAAGGAAGATTAATGAGAATGCTGCCAGGACTTGAGGGGCTGAGTCATAGGGACAGACTAGAACTTCATCTCTTAGAGAGTATTAAGGGGTGAATTCTATAAGTGTTTAAGAGCAGGAAAGTGAATGTACACAATCTATTTCCTAGGGAAAGGAACAAAAACTAGAGGCCACAAGTTTAAACTGAGAGGGAAAAGGTTTAAAAGAGAGCTGAGGGGCTAGATTTTTGATTAGGGCACATGGATAACAGAGTGACTATCTACCATCGCCAGATACTACAACAATACAGAGATCGCCCAAAAACAAACCTTCACGAAGATCTGCTGGTTAAATTACGTGACCTCAGCTTGCTGAGGGGAACAGGCTTATAATCCTCGGAGTTGCCGGATGTTGGTGGCCGGAGCTGGAGTCGTCATAAGCGATGTGCGAGGAAGCGGAAGCAAGTCAAGAGGGCAGGGGTCCGTACCAGGCAAAAAGCAAACCTTAGCCAGCTGGCTCTCCCGTCCATTCTGCTCTCCAATGTCCGCTCCCTAAACAATAAATTGGACTAAATCCAACTCCAATGAAATACTCAACAGGAGTACGGAGTCTGCTGTGCGTATGTTTTTATAGAAACATGGCTCACTGTTGGAATTTCGGACGCTGCCATTCAGCTGGACGGGCTCGCTTTGTTTCGAGTGGACAGGGTTGCAGCTCTTTCTGGTAAGACCCGCGGTGGTGGCTTGTGTGTTTACATCAATACGGAATGGTGTAAGAACTCTGTGCTGGTTTCCGGATACTGCTCATCGCTAGTGGAGTTTGTGGCAGTTAGATGCAGACCATTTTATTTGCCACGGGAATTCACCACTGTCCTCCCAGCGCTAATGCTATGGAGGCGCTCTGTGAACTGTACGGGACTATTAGCGAACTGCAGACGCATATCCTGTTTATTGTCGCCGGTAATTTTAACCACGTGAACCTTAAGTCAGTGCTCTCCAAATTCCATTAGTATGTGGACTTTGCAACGAGAGGGGAGAACATGTTGGACCTGGTTTACACAAGCATCCTTGATGCGTACCGGGCGGAGCTCGGTTACTCAGACCACATCTCTAATCCCAGCATACAGACTGTTCGTCAGGCGCTCCAGACCAGTTCAGAAGCAGGAGCCATCTCTGCTCTTCAAGACTGCTTTGAGAACACTGACTGGCACATGTTCAGGGAGGCTACAACCAATGGCGATCTACCAACTGAGAGGAGTACACAGCAGCAGTGATCAGCTACATCAGCAAGTCCATTGATGATGTTACTCTGTCCAAGACCATCACTATATGCGCTAAGCAGAAGCCATGAATGACCATGGAGGTGCGTACGCTGCTGAGGACCCGTGACACTGCCTTCAGAGCAAGCGACAAGGCAGCCCTAACAACAGCAAGGGCCAAACTGTCCCGGGCCATCAGAGGGGCAAAGCGTGCACATGCCCAGCTGATCCATGGCCACTTCCAGGACAGCGGTGACACGCGGCACATGTGGAAGGGCATCCAGGACATCACCAATTACAGGACAACATCACCCAACTGTGCAGGTGATGCCTCTCTCCCAGATGCACTGAATAACTTCTATGCCCATTTTGAGGCAGAAAATGACTAGGCGGCAAGGAAGTCGACCCCTCCTACAAATAACCAGGTGCTGTGTCTCACCGTGGCCAATGTGAGAAGAACCCTGTGCAGGGTCAACCCACGGAAGGCTGCTGGACCAGACAACATCCCTGGTAGAGTGCTCAGAGGATGTGCAGACCAACTAGCAGATGTTCTCACTGACATCTTCAACATCTCCCTGAGCAGTGCCACCATTCCAACATGCTTCAAGGCCGCCACCTTCGTCCCTGTGCCGAAGAGGTCTTCAGTGTCCTGCCTAAATGACTACCGTCCCATTGCACTCACATCCATCATCATGAAGTGTTTCGAGAGGCTCATCATGAGGCATATCAAGACCCTGCTGCCCCCCTCACTGGACCCCCTGAAGTTTGCGTACCATCCCAACCGTTCAACAGACGTCTGATGCCATTGCTATCACCCTCCACCTGGCCTAACCCACCTGGACAAAAATAACACGTACGTTCGAATGCTGTTGATAGACTTCAGTTCAGCATTCAACACTATCATCCCTCAGAAACTGACTGGAAAGCTGAGCCTACTAGGCCTGAACACCTCCCTCTGCAACTGGATCCTAGACTTCCTGACTGGGAAACCTCAGTCAGTCCAGATCGGAGGCAGCATCTCCAACACCATCACACTGAGCACGGGGGCTCCCCAGGGCTGTGTGCTCAGTCCACTGCTGTTCACTCTGCTGACCCATGATTATGCTGCAACACACAGCTCGAACCACATCATCAAGTTTGCTGATGACACGACCATGGTGGGTCTCATCAGCAAGAATGATGAGTCAGCTTACAGAGAGGAGGTGCAGCGGCTAATGGGCTGATGCAGAGCCAACAACCTACCTGTGAATGTGAACAAAAGAGATGGTTGTTGACTTCAGGAGGGCACGGAGCGACCACTCCCTGCTGAGCATCAACGGCTCCCCGGTAGAGATCGTTAAGAGCACCAAATTTCATGGTGTTCACCTGGTGGAGAATCTCACTTGGTCCCTCAACACCAGTTCCATAGCAAAGAAAGCCCAGCAGCATCTCTACTTTCTGCGAAGGCTAAGGAAAGTTCATCTCACACCCCGCATCTTCATCACATTCTGCAGGGGTTGTATTGAGAGTATCCTGAGCAGCTGCATCACTGCCTGGTTTGGAAATTGCACCATCTCGGATCGCAAGACCTTGCAGTGGATAGTGAGGTCAGCTGAGAAGATCATCGGGGTCTCTCTTCCCATCATCACGGACATATACACTACATGCTGAATCTGCAAAGCAAACAGCATTATGAAGGACCCCACACACCCCTCATACAAACTCTTCTCCCGCCTGCCGTCTGGGAAAAGGCACCAAAGCATTCAGGCTCTCACGACCAGACTATGTAACAGTTTCTTCCCCCAAGCTATCAGACTCCTCAGTACCCAGAGCCTGGACTGATACCTTACTGCCTTATTACCTTGTTTATTATTTATTGTAATGCCTGCACTGTTTTGTGCACTTTATGCAGTCCTGGGTAGGTCCAGTGTAGTTTTTTTCCTGTGTTGTTTTTTTTACATAGTACAGTCTAGATTTTGTACTGTGTCATGTAACACCATGGTTCTGAAAAACGTTGTCACATTTTTACTATGTACTGTACCAGCAGTTATGGTCGAAATGACAATAAAAATGATGACTTGACTAGATGATCCACACGGAGGATAGTAGGTATGAGGAATAAGGTGCTAAAAGAAGTGCTAAAGGTGAGTGCAATAATGACATTTAAAAGTCATTTGGACAGTTACATGGAGTATAAAGGTTTCTGGGCCATTTGGACCTGCTTCTATGCTAGATTATTCAGTGAATCTATCACTGAGTTACTGCTGCAGGCTACAGACTTCACATTAAAATAGGTAAGTTCTGACACAAACATATCTGAAATTGTTGAATTCAATGTTCAGTTCCTTGATGGCAGATCAGATTATTTTGGGCTTCATTAGAACTGGGCAGGACATCAAAGGTCAAAGTAGGAATGGATGGAGAATTAATGTATCAGGTAAACAGCAGCATCTGCATATTTTGTTTTATTACTAGTTAAAATAATAGTTGTGGATTCCATGAACCAACCACCAGTTAGTCATAGAGTCATAGAAAAGTACAGCGCAGAAACAGGCTTTTTGACCATTCTAGTCTGTGCCAAACCAGTTAAACTGCCTACTCCATTCACCTACACCGGAACCATAGCCTTCCATACCCCTATCATCCATGTATCTATCCAAATTTAACTTAAATGATAAATCAAGCTTCAATGCACCATTTACGCTGGCAACTTGTTCCAGACTCTCATGACCCTCTGAGTGAAGAAATTTCCCCTCATGTTCCCCTTAAACTTTTCACCTTTCACCTTTAACCCATGACCTCTAGTTGCAGTCCTGCATTTTCAGATCTATTTGTTCTACCACACTCTTCAGTGCCCTACCATTCACAGTGTAAGACCTACCCTGGTTGGTCCTACCAAAGTATAACATTTCACACTTGTCTGCATTAAATTCCATCTGCCATTTTCAGCCCATTTTTCCAGCTGCTCCAGATCCCTCTACAAGTCATGATAGACTTCCTTGCTGTCCAGTACACCCCAAATGTTGGTGCATGGCCAAGTGGTTAAGGCATTCATCTAGTGATCTGAAGGATGCTAGTTTGAGCCTTTGCTGAGGCTGTGTGTGTGTCCTTGAGCAAGGCACTTAACCACACATTGCCCTGCGATGACATCGGTGCCAAGCTGTATGGTTCCTAATGCCCTTCCCTTGGACTACATCGGTGGTGTGGAGATGGGAGACTTGCAGCTTGGGCAACTGCCGGTCTTCCTTACAACCTGGTCCAGGCTTGCACCCTGGAAACCTTTCAAGGCGCAAATCCATGGTCTCATGAGACTAACGGAGGCCTACACTATGACACACACCCCAAATCTTGCTGTCATCCACAAATTTGCTGTTCCAGTTAACCACATTATCATCCAAATCATTGATATAGATGACAAATAACAATAGACCTAGCACTGATCCCTGCAGCACTCCACAAGTCACAGTCCCCCAGTCAGAGAGGCAACCATCTACTACCACTGTCTGGCTTTTCCTACAATGCCAGTGCCTACTCCAATTTACTACCTCATCTTGAATACCAAGAGACTGAACCTTCTTGACCAACATTCCATGCAGGACCTTGTCAAATGCCTTACTAAATTCCATGTAGACAATATCCACTGGCTTGCATTTGTCAATTTTTTTGGTAACTTCCTCTAAAAAGGAAAAAGTTTTGTTAGACATGATTTATCAAGCATGAAGCTGTCTATCATTAATCAGTCTATGTCTATCCAAATACTCATATATCCTGTCCCTCAGAATACCTTCCAATAACTTTCCCACTACTCAGGCTCACCAGACTATAACTTCCTGTTTTATTTTTAGAACAACATTGGCTATCCTCCAATCTTCTGGTACTTCACCTGTTGCTAAGGATAATTTAAATATGTCTGCAAGGCCCTACCAATATCTACACTTGTCTCCCGTAGGGTCTGAGGGAACATTTTGTCAGGACTTTGGTATTCACACAGCAAACACCTGCATCTCTGTTATCTGTATAGAATCAATTAGGTTGATGCTGTTTTGCCTCACTCTGTGACTCTGTGTCTGTCTGCTGAGTAAATACAAATGCAAAAAATTAACTTAAGATCTCCTCCATCTGTTTTGGCTCCACACAAGGATTACCATTCTGATCTTCCAGATGACCAATTTTGTCCCTTCCAATCTTTCTGCTCTTAATATATCTGTAGAACCCCTTAGGATTCTCCTTCATCTTGCCTGCTAAGGTGACCTCATGCCTTCATTTAGCTCTTCTGATATTTTTCTTAAATGATTTCTTGTATTTCTTATTCTGCATAATCATTGTTCAGGTTTGGGTCCATAAGACCATAAATAGGATCAGAATTAGATCATTTGACTCACTGAGTCTGCTCCTCTATTTAATCATGGTTGATCCAATATTCTTCTTGGCCCCAATCTCCTGCCTTCTCCCCATATCCCCTTATGCCTTGACCAATCAAGAATCTATCAACCTCTGCCTTAGATATACATAAAGACTTGGCCTCCACACCTGCCTGTGGCAAAGGATTCTACAGATTCACCACTTTCTGGCTAAAGAAATTCCTCCTCATTTCTGTTCTAAAAGGATGCCCCTCTATTCTGAGGTTGTATCCTTTGGTCTTAGACTCTCCCACCATAGGAAACATCCTCTCTACATCCACTTTATGAAGGATGTTGCAATGGACTTGTCCGTTACTTTATCCTCCGCCAGATCCATACTTTCAATCACCAGTTGTTCAACTTTCTCACATCCTGCAAGATCGCCTGTCTATATACTACAGATTCTGCCGTCTCCAACATCAGCAGGCACGGACATCTCCAGACAGCAATTCCTGTTGCCAATCTCAATGCTTCTAACGATCCTAAGCAGATTCAGAACCCGGACTCCTCAGACACTACCAACGCTCTTCCCCTCTCTGATCCCAGCTGTCATCCATGCCAGGTCTTCACAATTCCCTCTGAGCTTCCCCTCTCTTATACAGAATATTCTATCCTCAATAAGGGCCTTAACTTTGTCCCCCCGTGCCCACACCTTAGTGAGTTCTGCCCCCGCCATGATGCTGAACTCTTCCTCTGTCTCCATGCCTACTTCTTTGGCAAGGACTCTCCCCAACCCCTTCTCCCATCTTCAATGCTTCTCCTCGTCCTGGACACCCGGTTTGGTCTTCTGCCTGCTCTGGATCGTTTCATTGTCAACTGCCAACTTCATTATTCCTCTCTCTAATTTCAACCTCACTTCTTCCAAACGCACTGCTCTCCACTCTCTCTGCAATAATCCTAACCTCACCTTCAAACCCACAGATAAATGGGGTGGAGGGCGCAGTGGTACTCTGGCAGACTGACCTCTACCTTGCTGAGGCCCAGGGCCGCTCTCAGACAGCTCCTCTTACTTACCCCTTGAACACGCTTAGGAGCACTAGGACATTTTCTCCCACACCATCAACGACCTTATTAACTCTTGGAATCTCCCATCTACAGCCACCAACCTCATAGTCCCCTCACCCTGCACCTCCCATTTCTACCTCCTACCCAAGATCCACAAACCTGCCTGTCCGGGTAGACTCATTGTTTCTGCTTGTTCCTGCCCCACTGAGCTCATATGTGCATACCTCGACTCTGTCTTACCCCCCCCCCCCCCAATTCACTTCCTTCCTACCAACATCTGTGCACCTCACACACTCTTGATATTTTCAATGATTTCAAGTTCTCTGGCCCTAGTCATCTCACTTTCACCATGGATGTCCAGTCCCTATACACCTCCATCCCCACCAGGAAGGCCTCAATGCTCTCCATTTCTTTCTGGACACCAGACCCAACCAGTTCCCTTCCACCACCACTCTCCTCTGTCTAGTGGAACTTGTACTCTCAGTAATTTCTCCTTCAGTTCCTCCCACTTCCTTCAAACAAAAGGTGCAGCCATGGGCACTCACATGGGTTCCAACCAGGCCTTCCTTTTTGTTGGATACATAGAACAGTCCATGTTTCAAGTCTACATCGGGATCGTTCCCCCAACTCTTCCTACACTATATCAACAGCTGCATTGGTGCTGCTTCCTACATGTGGAGGTCGTCGACCTTTTCAATGTTGCCATCAACTTCCACCCTGCCCTCAAATTTACCTGCTCCATTTCTGATACCTCCCTCCCCTTTCTCAGTCTCTTTGTCTCTGTCACTGGAGACAGCTTATCCACTGATGTCTTTTATAAAACCACTGACTCTCACAGCTACCTGGACTATATCTCATCCAACCTTCTTACTTATGAAAACACCATCCCCTTCTTTCAATTCCTCCGTCTCCTCCACATCTGCTCTCAGGATAAGGCTTTTCATTCCAGAACTAAGCAAATGTCCTCCTTCTTCAAAGAAAGGGGCTTCCATTGCTCCACCATCAATACTGCCCTCAACCGTCTAGTGTCCTGAAGTCCATATACTTCAATGCAGGAAAGTGCTGAAGCTGGGGTAGCTCATTTACAAACATAGTGAGGAGAGGCTGTTGATAGGGCAAAATTGCAGTCAACTGGATGAGTTGCAACATAAAAGGTGGACAAAATTGAAAAGAGTGAATAGAGGACTGAGGGTATTATATCTTGTTGGAGATGGCAGAAGGTACGGAAGATTGTGTGCTGGATGTGGAGGCTGGTAGGGTGGTAGGTGAGGACAAGAGGACTCCTAACAAGAGGTTCAGTTGTGGGAGGATGGGGTGAGGGCAGAAGCGTGCGAAATGGAAGAGATGTGGTTGAGGGCAGTATTGATGGTGGAGCAATGGAAGCCCCTTTCTTTGAAGAAGGAGGACATTTGCTTAGTTCTGGAATGAAAAGCCTTATCCTGAGAGCAGATGTGGAGGAGACGGAGGAATTGAAAGAAGGGGATGGTGTTTTTATAAGTAACAGGGTTGGATGAGATATAGTCCAGGTAGCTGTGAGAGTCAGTGGTTTTATAAAAGACATCAGTGGATAAGCTGTCTCCAGTGACAGAGACAAAGAGACTGAGAAAGGGGAGGGAGGTATCAGAAATGGAACAGGTAAATTTGAGGGCAGGGTGGAAGTTGAAGGCAACATTGAAAAGGTCAACGACCTCCACATGTAGGAAGCAGCACCAATGCAGTTGTTAATATAGTGTAGGAAGAGTTGGGGAACGATCCCGATGTAGACTTGAAACATGGATTGTTCTATGTAGCCAACAAAAAGGAAGGCCTGGCTGGGACCCATGTGAGTGCCCATGGCTGCACCTTTTGTTTGAAGGAAGTGGGAGGAACTGAAGGAGAAATTACTGAGAGTACAAGTTCCACTAGACAGAGGAACCACAGACTGGTTTAATGGAAGTGTGTTGTAGAAATGCAGTGATGAATAACTGGCTGCTCAGAGTTACCCCACAAACTGAACACAGCTACGTGACAAAGTAGAGGAGTCTGCATTGTGAACACTGGAAGCAGTACAAATAAATTACTGTTCACTTGGAAGTACTTTCAGTCTCTGAACAGTGGGAAGAGAAGATATTAAAAGTTAATTGTATTGAATCGTGGAATTAGATGGAAGTGGTTGGTGGGAATGGAAGAGTGAACCAATCAATTACAAAAGGAATACAGTTGTACCATTGACATTCTAAAAAGGGAGAAAGAAGTTCCTGGTCATAGAATCATGCAGAATTTGTGAAGGATGATCTGTTGAATACAGAAGCTAATGGGCTGGAGGGTGGGTATCAAGGCAGCTTTATCCGTGTTTTGTCCAAGAAAGAGGAGCTGAGAGCAAAAGTAGATGAGATGTGATCTTCATTCTGCTAGAGAGGATGTGACCAATCAGAAAGAGGGAAGATATCTCACAGTCACCTGTGTGAAAAGCCTCATAATCTAATGTGTTGGTGGAATGGAATTGGTTGGGCTTCTATCCATGAAAGAAATTCAATGCCTCTTGGAACATCTTGGTGTGAAATTAAGGTGTAGAGAGAAGCATGTGCAAGAGAGATGAGCAGGTTAAGACAAGGGAATTGGAAAATCTTAAGGTGGTAGAAAGCATCAGAGGTATGTGGGAAGGTCCTGGTCTGAAGGGCAGATGGTGACATTTCAATTGGAGCCAGAGACATTTGCTGAGGAAAGAAATCCAGCTGTAGATGTGAGTTTTCTAACACCTTGTCAAAGACAAGAAGGAAAACAGAAACCATTGAGGATGAATAAGGTATGAGAGGTTGACAGAAGTTCCACTTGAGAGTGGAGGAGAACTTCATGTTAGTTGTTCTTGAAGAGTAAGTAACACTGGGTGAAACTGCCATGAGCAATTCTGAACATGTTTCTTCAAAGATGTGTTGTTATTTTGCTTCAGATAACAGTCACATACTCTTTGTAACATACTTAATATTCATTGGAGTCAGATGTGGCTCATTCAGTGTCACACAACATTACACACACAAAGCAATGTTTTTTTCTCCGTTAATGCTGGTTAATTAACAGTCGTAAAATGTTCCTTCAAAAGGGAATGTAACCTTGTTCAAAATGTAAATGAAAATACCAGTGGAACTCACACTGCAAGATAAGCCTGGTACATCTTTGCTTTAATTGACTCATGTGGGCTCTGAACCCTGGAAAAAAACCTCTCCTAACCTGATTGTATCAGCCGGATATTCCTGGGGCTTTGTCACTGGTAGGATTCACAGAGAGGCATTGTACTTTACTCTGGAAAAATCATTAGCAACATCTGGTCCTTATTGGAATCAACCTTCAGAATCAATTCATTGCTAATGTTATAATTTAAAATATGGAAAGAGGGAAAACCAACTCTGAAATTCTTACAAGTGCTTCCTAAAAGGTTTAATAATTTTACAAAGGAATCATATTACAGCCCTTAGGATGTCAGGGGAGTGTTGCTGTGCCTGGGATGGATTTAGCCATTTATTGTTTGGGAACAATGGGTGTGTGTGCGCTTCTGCACACTTCTGTGTGCGTGAATGTATGTGTGGACTGAACAGAAGAGATGGATCAGGTCTAAGGCTCACCTGCCCCTTTGAAACCTGTATTTTATAATGTGGGGCAGATCATAATAAACCTGTAATGATAGCCCAGCAGCAGATTCCCACTCCCCTCACTGCTGGCAATATAGTACAACTGACTGCGGACTTGCGTGACCCCATCTGTTCACAGGAAGTTGATACAATTGTGCACAGTTCGGTCTAAGTCCTTCACTGAATTCAGCACCCACCCTAACCCCATCGCTCTTAATTTCCCATCCTCCACCCACTGTCATCTTCATACTCCCTCTACTGGGACCGTTCCTTCTACAGTTCCCATCTTCCTCTCTCATCAAATTCCATCATCTGCAGCCCATTGTTACCCCCACATATCACCTCCCAGCTCTGTCTCCATTTCCACTTTCCCCTCCCACCCCTGACTATCAGTACTCCTCACCTGGATTCAATTATCACGAGCTCTTGTTCAACTCTTCCCCTTCATCTATTTATACTGGCTATCTCCCCTGTATACTCTCAGTGCTAATACTTTCAACCCAAACTGTCAACGGTCCATTTACTCCCACAGATCCTGCCTGATTTGATGATTTCCCCTACCATCATGCTGCTCTAGCTATCAGCATGCACAGTCTCCTGATCTTCAGTGGAGATAACAAATAGTATTATGGGATTACAAAGACAATAAATACATTACTGCTTTTATCTGGTGTTTCTGAAGTGTTTCTGTAAATGCTCTGTGTCAGCCTCATTTTCCCCTTCTAGTCAATTGGTGTGCAGCACAGAAGAAGTAAGCCTATATGCCAAGATCAGATGTGATGACAATGAGATTTAGAGGAGCAAATTTGTAGCAGACAGTTGTAAACAAAATGGTTGAAATAGTAGGTGATTTCAACTTTACACATATCGATTGTAAAAGGGCTGCATGGGATAGAGTTTGTTGAATATATTCAGTTGTTTCCTTATACTATATGTTGAAGTACTGGTGAAAGAGTGAGAGTGATACGGGATTTCTGATTAAGAAACAAGACAGGGCAGGTGACTGAAGTTTTTGCAACTAATGATCATAATTCCATTAGTTTTCAGATAATTATGTCAGGACTGGTCCTCAAGTTGAGATTCCAATTTGAAGAAAGGCCAATTTTGATGGAAGGATTCTTTCAGAAAGGATTTGGCAGAAGGGGAGACCTCCAAAAGTAAAATATTAAGTGTGCAGTTTTGTATGTTCTAGTTGGAATAAAAGGCAAAGCTAGCAGGTTTAGGAAACCCTGGTCTGTGAAGGTTTATAGAGGCCCTGGTTAAGAAGGCAGCAGTGCTTTGCAGGAATAGGCAGGAAGGAGCTAATGAGGCACTTGAGGAGTATAGGAAAGTAATTGAGAGGGAAATCAGGAGAGCAATAAAGAGGCATAAGGTTGTTCAGCATGGTCAAGAAAGGAAATCAGAGTAAGAAAGGGAGAGTGGGGAGGAAAAAGTATAAGGTGGAAGCTGGGAGGGAGAGGGGATGAAGAGCTGGGAATTGATTAGTGAAAGAGATAAATGGTGGGATTTGATAAGGGAACTCGAGGTAAAGGAGCCATTAGGAGGTAGTGACCATAATATGGTAAGTTTTAATAGGGAAAATCGGAAGTGTCAGTATTACAGTTGAACAAAGGGGACTATGGAGCCATGAGAGAGGAACTAGCCAAAGTTGACTGGAAGGATAACCCAGCAGGGATGACAGTGGAAAAACAATGACAGGTATTTCTGGGAATAATACAGAAGGTGCAGGATCAGTTCATTCCAAAGAGGAAGAAAAATTCTAAGGGGAGCAGGGAGCGAACGTGGCTGACAAGGGAAGTCAAGGACAGTATAAAAATAAAAGAGTAAGTATAACATAGCAAAGATGAGTGGGAAGCCAGAGAATTGGAAAACTTTTAAAGAGCAACAGTAGATTACTAAAAAGGCAATACAGTGAGAAAAGATGAGGTATGAAGGTATGCTAGCCAAGAATATAAAGGAGGATAGTAAAAGCTTCTTTTGGTATGTGAAGAGTAAAAAAATAGTTAAGACTAAAGTTGGGCCCTTGAAGGCAAAAACGGGTGAATTTATTATGGGGAACAAGGAAATGGCAAATGAGTTGAACAGGTACTTTGGATCTGACTTCACTAGGGAAGACATAGACAATCTCCCAGATGTAATAGTGGCCAGAGGACCTAGGGTAACGGAGGAACTGAAGGAAATTCACATTAGATGAAAATGGTGTTGGATAGACTGATGGGACTGAAGGCTGATAAATCCCCAGGGCCTGATGGTCTACATCCCAGGGTACGTAAGGAGGTGGCTCTAGAAATCATGGATGCATTGGTAATCATTTTCCAATTTTCTATAGATTCAGGATCAGTTCCTGTGGATTGGAGGATAGCTAATGTTACCCAACTTTTTAAGAAAGGAGGGAGAGAGAAAACAGAGAATTATAGACCAACACAAGGGATTCTGCAGATGCTGGAAATTCAAGCACAAAATGCTGGTGGAACACAAGCCAGTCAGCATCTATAGGGAGAAGCACTGTCGACGTTTTGGGCTGTGACCCTTCGTCAGGACTAACTGAAATGAAAGATAGTAAGAGATTTGAAAGTAGGAGGGGGAGGGAAAAATGTGAAATGATAGGAGAAGACCGGAGGGGGTGGGGTGAAGCTGACAGCCAGACAGGTGATTGGCAAAAGGGATACAGAGCTAGAGAAGGGAAAAGATCATGGGATGGGAGGCCTAGGGAGAAAGAAAGGGGGAGGGGAGCACCGGAGGGAAATGGAGAAGAGGCAAAGTGATGGGCAGAGAGAGAGAAAAAATACTAAATATATCAGGGATGGGGTAAGAAGGGGAGGGGCATTAACAGAAGTTAGAGAAGTCAATGTTCATGTCATCAGGTTGGAGGCTACCCAGATGGTATATAAGGTGTTGTTCCTCCAACCTGAGTTGTAGACCAATTAGCCTGACATCAGTGGTGGGGAAGATGCTAGAGTCAATTATAAAAAATGAAATAGTAGTACATTTGGATAGCAGTAACAGGAACGGTCCGAGTCAGCATGGATTTATGAAGGGGAAATCATGCTTAACTAATCTTCAGGAATTTTTTGAGGATGTAATTATGTAACCTTGTCCGCTGCAGTCAGGTCGCTTTCACTGTGTGCTGTGTCTGCGAGGCTGGGTTTGACGGAGCTTTCATTGTGTGCAGCGTCTGTGAGGCTGAGTCGGGTGGCGTCTTGGAAGTCCATAGCGGAGGTATCCCCTTCTGCCGCTGGCGTGAGATGACGAGTCAATCGGGACCCTGAGGACTTGTGGAAGCTGTGTGGTGGTTTCTTTCGAACTTATAGTCTTTTAACATCTTTGGACTATTTTTACCATGCCCATGGTTTTTTTTTTAATCAAATTATGGTATTATTTGCACTGTTGTAACTATGTGGTTTTGTGCAGGTCTTGTAGCTTTAGTTTTTGGTCTTGTTTTGTCTGGTGGATTTGATGCTCCTTTCCAGGACACACGCTAAGATGGTAGCGTGATATTAATACACAGCAGCCTCTCCGGACTCTGGATTGGGGATTACCAAATGTTAGGTGGATTTTCTGATGTAGTCTATTTTGTCATGTGTTTTGTTGATATCATTCTGGAGAAACGTCGTCTCATTTTTTAACTGCATTGCATTTGTGGTTTCTAAATGACAATAAACTGAATCTGAATCTGAAAATGGACAAGGGAGAACCAGTGGATGTAGTGTACCTGGACTTACAGAAATCCTTTGATAAGGTCCCACGTAGGAGATTAGTGGGCAAAATTAGAGAACATGGTATTGGGAGTAGTGTACTAACATGGATAGAAAATTGGTTGGCAGACAGGAAACAAAGAGTATGGATTAACGGGTCCTTTTCAGGATGGCAGGCAGTAACTAGTGGGGTATCGCAAGGCTCGGTGTTGGGACTGCAGCTATTTACAATATACATTAAAGATTTAGATAAAGGGATTAAAAGTAACATTAGCAAATTTGCAGATGACACAAAGCTGGGTGGCAGTGTGAAATGTCAGGAGGATGTTAGGAGAATGCAAGGTGACTTGGACAGGTTGGGTGAGTGGGCAGATGCATGGCAGATGCAGTTTAATGTGGATAAATGTGAGGTTATCCACTTTGGTGGCAAGAACAGGAAGGCAGATTACTATCTGAATGGTGTCAAGTTAGGAAAAGGGGAAGTAGAACGAGACCTTGGTGTCCTTGTTCATCAGTCACTGAAAGTAAGCATGCAGGTACAGCAGGCAGTGAAGAAAGCTAATGGCTTGTTGGCCTTCATAACAAGGTGTTGAGTATAGGTGCAAAGAGGTCCTTCTGCAGTTGTACAGTGCCCTGGTGAGACCACACCTGGAGTATTGTGTTCAATTTTGGTCTCCAAATTTGAGAAGGATATTCTTGCTATTGAGGGAGTGCAGCATAGTTTCACAAGGTTGATTCCCGGGATGGCGGGACTATCATATGTTGAGAGCGACTAGGGCTTGTATACATTGGAATTTAGAAATTTAGAAGGATGAGAGGGGTTCTGATTGAAACATATAAGATTATTAAGGGATTGGACATGCTAGAGGCCAGAAACATGTTCCCGGTGTTGGGTGAGTCCAGAACCAGAGGCCACAGTTTAAGAATAAGGGGTAGGCCATTTAGAACAGAGTTCAGGAAATACTTTTACACCCAGAGAGTTGTGGATCTATGGAATGCTCTGCGTCAGAAGGCAGCGGAGGCCAATTCTCTGGATGCTTTCAAGAAAGAGTTAGATAGAGCTCTTAAAGATAGCGGAGTCAAGGGATATGGGGAGCATGATCACATTGAATGGCAGTGCTGGCTCGAAGGGCCAAATGGCCTACTCCTGCATCTATTGTCTATTGTGGGAGAAGGGGGAATCTGGTAGGAGAGGATAGAAGACTATGGAAGGGAAGGAGCACCAGAGGGAGATGATAGGCATGTGTTCTGTGGAGTGAATGGCTTACTTTGCCTGTCATGGACACCTCGGTTAAATTGCTCTTGAAACAATTTGACCTCTCTGTGTCTGAAAAAGTGCAGGCCAGACCAGTGAACACACTTTCCCACAACCACCATGGGGGGAATTAGCCCACAGCTTCTTCCCCTCAGGAGGGGGTGAGGGAAGAGGATAAGAAATGTGTGTGGGGGATGGTGTTAATGAGCCTCTTTGAGACAACAGAGGTCACAGAATTCTCCACCATGGAATTAGCGAGTTTAGGGGATAGGTAGAGGCAAAAAGCTGCAGAGTCTTTGGCTGCATGGTTATTAAGAATAAGGGATGGGGGGAGCATGGTAGAGAGCCCATCTAATAGAGAGATGAGTCCCTTAGGAGCCTATCATCCCAATGTGTGACAATAATGTCCTGAGAACGTGGCTTGCTTCTCCAAGCACGATGCATCACGGTGGGATTGGGTAACAGCAGCAGTTAAATTCAAGATTGAATGGGATTTAAAACCCCAAGCAGAATGGAGAACAGTCGAAGGGCACTAAAGTTTTATGCCAATGGGCTCATATCACAGAATTATACGGAGATAGTGGTAGCCTGTCAGAGGATGTGGCATTAACTTTTGGAATAATAGGACATGTGGTTACAGGAGTAGCTTCTTCTGGACAGGTACATAGAGCTCAGAAAAATAGAGGGCTATGGGTAACCCTAGGTAATTTCTAAGGTAAGGACACATTCGGCACAGCTTTGCGGGACGAAGGACCTGTATTGTGTTGTAGATTTTCAATGTTTCTGAAAGGAATAGTGTTGTTTTTAATAGCACCAGCTGTTGGTCTTGCTACATAGTACAGTGATTCGAGATTTAGAGCATTCAAGGTTTAGAGTATGTAGAAGCGGGTGTGTGTAGCTAGATAACGGAAGTTAGGTAAACACACAGGGAGCGGGGGATCCAGCATGTCATGTAAACAAACATTTTTAGCATTGCTTAAAGCTGGGGTTCTGGAGGAGCAGGTAAACAGGACTCCCACCACCACCCTCTGTGCAATATGGATGAAGTTCTGTCAGGAGAGACAGGAAAGGGAGACTGTTGAGGGGAAAGAATCATTCTTCAAGCCCTCTGTAGATAAGAGCTCCTTTTGCCCTCTACCAAATTCCTCAGATTCCATTCAGGATTCCCTTACAAAGGGTCTTGGTCAACATTTTGGCCGGCAGAGGGAATCAAGGGGTGGCTCGGACATTTGCGCCTCATTGTCAAGAGGGGGTCATTCGACCTACATCCTTCTTCACTGTAAATAGAGCGTGAATGATTTGAATGCAGAGAAATGTGACGAGTGGCCACAGGTCAGTTTGTTTCTGTGTGTGTGTGTATGAATGAGAGCTTCAGGACTTTGCCTTTAATAAACTGTGAATGTGTTGGGCCTTGCCCAATTGCTGTTTCCTTCTCAGCTGTTCTCTGATAAGTATGCTATTTCTCTTTGAGTTTCTGTTTTGAGATTTAGCAGTTCCATACAAAGTTTTAAAGAAGATGAGTACAGCCTGGGTGTTGTGTCTTCAATTTCTAATCTGCTACTTTGTTTCTTGTGTTTTAAGTCAGTTAATCGTTATTTTTATTCTGATACAGTACATTTATTTATGTGTGTTTTAATCTGTTACTTTGTTACCGTTTCCCCTATCCAATTGGTTTTAGGAATGACTGGCCATATGACATTTCAGTTGATGAGGTAGAAATTTGGGCAACTTTATTCTGGATACGAGATACCCACATTTCGGAGGGACATAAGCATTTATAATAGTAAAGTTATGTGTTTTCTAAATACCCAGAGCATTTGTATCTCCCTGCATTACAAAATGGCAAAGTGTAAATGCTGACTGGGAGATCCTGTGATACATTCCTGAGGATGGCATTTGAATTAGCACACAGGACCAATGGGTCAGACTGGTGAATTTGTAAGAGAATTCCTTACTACATTGTTGAAGGGATGCCACTAATAGCAAACCCTTTGATGACAAAGAAAAATACTGTTGGGGAAAATTAGCTAGCTTCTTGGATTTTGACATTCTGTTTTGGGAATTTGGGAGGGATTAGTCTATTCCAGCCAATCTTGACCTAATGTATGGAAACAGCCTTAAGGGACTTGAGCCTCAATACCCCTGCTGGAATGAGTGCTTTAAGAGCTGGCATTTTTCTATGTACTATTTGTTTAATTCAAAGGTCCTGACTCAAAGTGATATCCCCATCTGACAGGCAGTGTTGGTGGTATGTTGAGTACAGGTACAAGGTGCAAGCTTGATGCCAAGTGTGAGCAGGAATGGTATCCTGGGACAGCTGTGTCAATGCCAAATGGTGTGAAGCTGGGCACTTGTTGGCTGCTGATCAGCACTTACTGCATATGCAGTTCCTAGACTGACCCGATGTTCCCACAGGGTGGTGCAGTTGATCAGTGCTGCTGTATGTATGCCACCTCAGTGCCCTGGATAAGCATCCTGCACATGCTGGTTGCTAAGAGGGCTATTTCAAAGGAAGGGTGTTTTGAATGATAGCCTCTCAGCATGGCACAGCCAAACCGTCCCAGGAACTGATTGTGATGGCCTTAGATTACATGCTCACAAAGGAAGGTGGCACTTGTACTGTTATTGGTCAAGAATGTTACACCTATATTCCTGATGCATTGTGTAACATCACACAGCTGGTTGATCATATCTCAGAGTCAGTGTATAAGATTAAGTGGGGATCAGCTCATTTGATGTTACACTTTGGGGTGGTTACACACTATAGTGCACTGGGAGGTGACCATCAAGTTTACAGTATTGGGCATTGTACTCATGTTTTGTAGGATAATTAGTAGGGAGTTCACAAGAGTCATACTAGCCTGAAGTTTGGATCATCATGATTTCAACCTTTTGAGGGGTGGAGTGTCTTGTGGGGGGCATGGCTTATTCTGCCTGTTGAAAGTTGCTTCCATCTTGATTGGTTAGTTTAGAAACTGCAGCTGCTTTTCCCCACTGGTTAGCCACCTAGTGTCCAGTTTCAAATATCACTGCTATAATATAGCATGTGTCAAGGGTGCTGGGAGAGGACCCACAAGCAGGACACAAACACATAGTTCTTAGGTACAATAAAATAGCGTTTATTACTCACTACACAGAAGATTGGGAAATCAAGGAGGACAAAGAAACACGAACCTTGGACTAGGGGACAGCGGGAACATGGACAGTCGCGGACCTTGGCCTAGGAGACTAGGACCTTGATTCACCACCACCAGACACTTGGATACAATGGATCGCTGCAGCCAGAAATGTGGACACCAAAACACAGGACAAGGAATCTTGAACCAGGACTCCTCCTTCAACTCGGGCACCGAGCCTGGACTCTACTTCAGGGGGTAGGCACAGACACTGGGAATGACATTGAGCCGGAACTCGGCCTTCAACTCGGGCATCGAGCCTGGACTCTACTTCAGGGGGTAGGCACAGACACTGGTCATGACATTGAGCCGGAACTCCGCCTTCAACTCGGGCACCGAGCCTGGACTCTACTTCAGGGGGTAGGCACAGACACTGGGAATGACATTGAGCCGGAACTCGGCCTTCAACTCGGGCACCGAGCCTGGACTCTACTTCAGGGGGTAGGCACAGACACTGGGAATGACATTGAGCCGGAACTCGGCCTTCAACTCGGGCATCGAGCCTGGACTCTACTTCAGGGGGTAGGCACAGACACTGGGAATGACATTGAGCCGGAACTCCGCCTTCAACTCGGGCATCGAGCCTGGACTCTACTTCAGGGGGTAGGCACAGACACTGGGAATGACATTGAGCCGGAACTCAGCCTTCCACTCCGGCACCGAGCCTGGACTCTACTTCAGGGGGTAGGCACAGACACTGGGAATGACACTGAGCCGGAACTCCGCCTTCAACTCGGGCACCGAGCCTGGACTCTTCTTCAGGGGGTAGGCACAGACACTGGTCATGACATTGAGCCGGAACTCCGCCTTCAACTCGGGCACCGAGCCTGGACTCTACTTCAGGGGGTAGGCACAGACACTGGGAATGACATTGAGCCGGAACTCGGCCTTCAACTCGGGCATCGAGCCTGGACTCTACTTCAGGGGGTAGGCACAGACACTGGGAATGACATTGAGCCGGAACTCCGCCTTCAACTCGGGCATCGAGCCTGGACTCTACTTCAGGGGGTAGGCACAGACACTGGGAATGACATTGAGCCGGAACTCAGCCTTCCACTCCGGCACCGAGCCTGGACTCTACTTCAGGGGGTAGGCACAGACACTGGGAATGACACTGAGCCGGAACTCCGCCTTCAACTCGGGCACCGAGCCTGGACTCTTCTTCAGGGGGTAGGCACAGACACTGGTCATGACATTGAGCCGGAACTCCGCCTTCAACTCGGGCACCGAGCCTGGACTCTACTTCAGGGGGTAGGCACAGACACTGGGAATGACATTGAGCCGGAACTCGGCCTTCAACTCGGGCATCGAGCCTGGACTCTACTTCAGGGGGTAGGCACAGACACTGGGAATGACATTGAGCCGGAACTCCGCCTTCAACTCGGGCATCGAGCCTGGACTCTACTTCAGGGGGTAGGCACAGACACTGGGAATGACATTGAGCCGGAACTCAGCCTTCCACTCCGGCACCGAGCCTGGACTCTACTTCAGGGGGTAGGCACAGACACTGGGAATGACATTGAGCCGGAACTCCGCCTTCAACTCGGGCACCGAGCCTGGACTCTTCTTCAGGGGGTAGGCACAGACACTGGTCATGACATTGAGCCGGAACTCCGCCTTCAACTCGGGCACCGAGCCTGGACTCTACTTCAGGGGGTAGGCACAGACACTGGGAATGACATTGAGCCGGAACTCGGCCTTCAACTCGGGCACCGAGCCTGGACTCTACTTCAGGGGGTAGGCACAGACACTGGGAATGACATTGAGCCGGAACTCGGCCTTCAACTCGGGCATCGAGCCTGGACTCTACTTCAGGGGGTAGACACAGACACTGGGAATGACATTGAGCCGGAACTCCGCCTTCAACTCGGGCATCGAGCCTGGACTCTACTTCAGGGGGTAGGCACAGACACTGGGAATGACATTGAGCCGGAACTCGGCCTTCCACTCCGGCACCGAGCCTGGACTCTACTTCAGGGGGTAGGCACAGACACTGGGAATGACATTGAGTCGGAACTCCGCCTTCAACTCGGGCACCGAGCCTGGACTCTTCTTCAGGGGGTAGACACAGACACTGGTCATGAACATCGAGCCAGGACTCCGCCTTCCACTCCAGCACCGAGCTGGGACTCTTTGAAGGGTAGACATGGACAAGGGGCATGAATGTAGAGTCAGGACTCCGCCTGTCTTGTATGAAACCACACATGTGGTAACTGCAGGAAGGTTAAATATCTCAGTCCCAGGTTGAGCATTAGCAGTGTCAGACTCCCCGCTGCCAGAGGAATTCAACTTACGAAATATCTCCTGTTTCTTTGACTTCACCATTGGGGAAGTATTTTCCAGTTTAGTGAAGAACGCTGGTGAATAGCTTATGTTTCCTGGTGATCGAGTCACTCCTTGCAGCAGAATTTGGGGCATGACCTCTTCGCACAAGCAACGGCATCAGAAGCCATTCATTGCTTGGGGGCAGCCTCTGTTCAATAGGCTCTGCTTCTCTTTCCCTTCGCTGAGGAGCCCGGACCCACTCTGGCGACGGAAGGCGAATTGCTGGTACTCCGATGTGGGCTGGATCACTCTGGCTTGTCGTAGCGGCAGCAGCGACTTGCAAAGGCTTCTTAACACTCTCGCCCCGAACGGCTAAAGCCAGGGGCTTATAAACCGCCGGTTCGGGTCGAGGGTAGATGACCTTGATTGCCAAGCTCAAGGGACGCATGAAACAGAATTAGAAGGGAACAAAGAGTCAATGGTCCAGATCGCAACCTAACTAAATTTAAAGGGGAACCAATCTGGACCATGACAATATGTGAAGAGGCTTGCTCTCTCTTCCTTTGTTTAAGGCAAGCAATGGACATAGCCATTGGGAAGGTATGCTGTGCATGTGCTTTTAATTAAATGTGTTTGTTGAATGTATGTCTGTTGAATATTCAGCTTTATAGTTTCTGTAACTTGGGGAACATGAATGGTTGGTCGAATTTTTACTATTTGTACACAAATAAACTTAATCATAGTCACTGTTTTCTGACTCACCTGCCAGACCTACGAACCTGATTCAACCTTACAGCAGCTGAGGGGGAAATGGAAATGGTGAATGGTGGAGAAGAGGAGAAAGAGTTGGAGTCGGGGGCAGCATTACCGAAAGTTTGAGAAATTGATGTTAACGTCATCAGGTTGGAGTCTAAGCAAATGGAATACAAGGTGCTGCTTTTCCATCCTGAGTGTGGCTTTTTATGGCAGTAGAGGAGGCCATGGACTAACATGTCAAAATGGGAATGGGAAGTAGAATTAGATTGAGTGGCCACTGGCATATCCTGCTTTTTATGTTGGATGGAACAAATGTGCTCAGCAAAGCAATCTCCTAATCTACCTTGAGTCACATCGATATACAGCAGGCCACACCAGGAACATGGAAACTCATACAACTAATTTTATAGAGTTTTTCCAAGGATGCTACCAGGAAAGTTGATGAAGGAAATGCAGTGAATGTCATTTACATGAAGGTTCAGTTACTTGGAATTCAGGATGAAATAGTAAATTGGATTCAACATTGGCTTAGCAGGAGAAGCCAGAGGGTGGTAGTAGATGGTTCCTCTCTGACTGGAGGCAAATGAACCATAGTTTCACATTATACTTATGTTGTTTCTTTAATTCTGTAATTTCCTCTCTCAATCTCTCTGCATCTTTCCCTCCATGAACTTGCTATCGTTATGCTACCTTTATGGTCCTGTGAAAAGACTCAGGATGTTTTTCAAACTGAATGCAAGCTCCTGGTCAGGAATAAGTGTAATAATAAACATGTTTATTAATACAAAATAGAACCAAAGCAAATAAAAAGACATTGCTGGAAATGCAATGTCATGGTCAGGCAGCATCTATGGAGAGAGTAGCGTTCACATTTTAGATCTTTATTCTTTGGTGCATAGAAGGTTGAGGGGGGACTTGACAGAGGTATTTATGAGGGTGATAGTTCGGTTTGACATGGATAGGCTTTTTCCATTGAGAGTAGGGGAGATTCAAACAAGAGGACATGAGCTGAGAGTTAGGGGGCAAAAGTTTAAGGGTAACATGAGGGGGAATTTCTTTACTCAGAGTGGTAGTTGTGTGAAACGAGCTTCCAGTAGAAGTGATAGAGGCAGGTTCGATATTGTCATTTAAAGTAAAATTGGATAGGTATATGGACAGGAAAGGAATGGAGGGTTATGGGCTGAGTGTGGGCCAGTGGGACTAGGTGAGAGTAAGCGTTCGGCATGGACTAGAAGGGCCAAGATGGCCTGTTTCTGTGCTGTAATTGTTATATGGTTATATAGGTTGATTATCTTTCATTAGAATGGTAACCTCAGCTGCTAACTCTATTACTCTCTCCACAGGTGATGCATGGCCCGCTGAGGATTTCCTGCAAAGTTTTTGTATTTGTTTTACTGTTAATATTTCTGCTTTATTTCAGATTTATCATCCCAATGGTATTCAGTTTCTGAATCCGTATGAGGATAGTGGAGGCACATTTCAACAATGGTGAAAGTTCACATTTGGGAATGATTCCAAGATAGCAGGCTTTGAAAGAAAACATAAAGCTGGAATTATAGTTGGCAATACAATTGTCATGACATTGCAGAACAATTTTCTGCTCTCAATGCTGGATGTATAAACCGTCAGATACAAGATGTAGGTTGCTGGCTGAGTCCATAAAAGGCAATGCAAGGAAATAAAATATCAATCAAAGCTAAGACCCTTTCAGGCAGCAAAGTCATTTCCATAACCACAGATCTTCAGAGTTGATTTCACTTATTTCCTAAAAGAATCTTGTTTTAATTAGCAGTCTTAAGGGCTGTTGTCAATTAATTCCAACATTTCACTGTGACAACTCTAAATATACAGACGACTCAGAGTCCTGTGGCTTACTGTAAACTCATAAACAAGATTCCTTTGGTACTTCTGTTTAAAAGAGAATCCTCTACAACATCAAGCAAACAAGAGTTGTGAAGAAGGGTTTTGAGTTGAAATGTCAACTGTTTACTCTTTTCCATAGATCCTGCCTGGCCTGCTGAGATCCTCCAGCATTTTGTGTGTGTTACAACACCAAGCATGAGAGTGACAGTTTCATGTTTTGCAGCCCAATTGACAGGAAAGTGAAGCAAAGGACCCAGGATCAGTTGAGCTGGACTCCAGATGGTAACTGAGACAGGGATGAAAAGCAATGAACAGATAAACCCAACAATGCGAGTTTTACATTTGATCTGTCAAACTAGAAACGGCTTGTGGGATTGGTGAAGGATAAGTTATAAAGGGGTGGCACAATGGTGCAGCAGGTGATGCTAATTCCTCACAACTCTAGTGTCCCAAGATTGAGCTGCACCTCTGAGTGGAGGTAGGACATTCTAGTTTGGCCTGCCTGGCTTTCCCCTGGATGTTTCCTCACACATCACAAAGATGTTCAGGTTGGTAGCTGAGATATTACCAGAGTATGGTAGGTGGTAGAGAAATCAAACTGGGAATAAGAGAGGAGGCTTCTCATTGGTCCAGGAGTGAGATTTTAGAAAGAAGCATTTGCGGATTTTTGGCATTTTCCCAGCAGCCCAGTCAAGGTCTATGAGTGAAATTTTATAAAAGGTGTGATCCGGGGCTTTCAGCACATTTCCAGCAGCTCAATCAAATCGGTAGTGAGAGAGGAAGCTACCCATAGGTTTGTGAATGAGATTTAAATAAGGAGCATTCATGGACATTCACCATTTTCTGGAAGCCCAGACAAATCATGATTCATTAGCAAATAAAATTAAGACAGGGACAAGTGAAGCTGCCATAGCTGGAGTGGCCATTGTGTGAGTGGACCAATGTTGGAGTGGGGAGGGGTTGGCTCATCAAGCTTCAATGAGAACAGGTTTCAGCAAGGTAAGTATCTAATAAGATTCTTCTTTATTCTTCCTGCTCTCTTCTGTTAGTACATAGTGCACCGAGAATGGCTTCAGGGGTCATATTTTTATGTGAGATATGGGAATTCCAGGAGACTTCCAGACTCCTGGATAAACACACCTGCAACAGGTGTACCGAGCTGCAACTCCTCAGAGAATGTATTAAGGAAATGGAGCCGCAACTTGATGACCTTCAACTCAAAAGGGAAACTGAGAAGGTGACAGATAAGAGCTACAGGAAGGTAGTCATCCCTGGATTACAGGAGGCAGGTACCTGGGTGACTGTCAGGAGAGGGAAAGGAAATGGGCAGCCAGTGCAGAGTTCCCTCAATAATAAGCATACCACTTTGAGCACTGATGAGGGATGACCTACTGGGGGAAGCTGAGATTCAATCAACCAGATGAGTGATGGGACATGACAAGTACAAGTGACACTCCTTTGTGAGCAGGTAATCCAAGGCCATCACAATCAGCTCCTGGGACAGTCAGGCCATACCATGCTGAGAGAGGCTATCATTCAAAACACCCTTCCTTTGAAATAGCCCTCTTAGCAACCAGCATGTGCAGGATGCTTATCCAGGGCACTGGCGGCATACATATGGCAGCACTGATCAACTGCACCACCCTGTGGGAACAACGGGTCAGTCTAGGAACTGCATATGCAGTAAGTGCTATTCAGCATCCAACAAGTGCCCAACTTCACAACACCACTTGGCATTGACACAGCCATCCCCGGATACTGTTCCTGCTCACACTTCCCATCCACTTAGATACTTGGGTACAAATGCATAGAGGGATACAGATCTAATTCAGATAATTAGCCCCGACTAGGAGTTGAGGATGCCATCGTCTACCTGCTGAACCATGTCTACGCCCACCTGGACAAGCCGGCAAGCACTGTGAGGGTCGTGTTTTTTGACTTCTCCAGTGCGTTCAACACCATCCACCCTGCTCTGCTGGGTGAGAAGCTGACAGTGATGCATGTGGATGCTTCCCTGGTGTCATGGATTATTGATTACCTGACTGGCAGACCATAGTACGTGTGTCAGACAGTGGTCAGAAGCACTGGGGCTCCACAGGGGACTGTCCTGTCTCCCTTTCTCTTTACCATCTACACCTCAGACTTCAACTACTGCACAGAGTCTTGCCATCTTCAGAAGTTTTCTGACGACTGCCATAGTTGGATGCATCAGCAAGGGAGATGAGGTGAAGTACAGGGCTACGGTGGGAAACTCTGTCACATGTGTGAGCAGAATTATCTGCAGCTTAATGTGAAAAAGACCAAGGAGCTGATGATGGACCTGAGGAGGGCTAAGGCACCGGTGACCCCTGTTTCCATCCAAGGGGTCAGTGTGGACATGGTGGAGGATTACAGATACCTGGGGATATGAATGGACAATAAACTGGACTGGTCAAAGAACACTGAGGCTGTCTACAAGAAGGGTCAGAGCTGTCTCTATTTCTTGAGACTGAGGTCCTTAACATCAGCTGGATGATGCTGAGGATGTTCTACAAGGCTGTGGTGGCCAGTGCTATCATGTTTGCTGTTGTGTGCTGGGGCAGCAGGCTGAGGGTAGCAGACACCAACAGAATCAACAAACTCATTCGTAAGGCCAGTGATATTGTGGGGGTGGAACTGGACTCTCTGACGGTGGTGTCTGAAAAGAGGATGCTGTCCAAGTTGCATGCCATCTTGGACAATGTCTCCCATCCACTCCATAATGTACTGGTTAGGCACGGGAGTACATTCAGCCAGAGACTCATTCCACTGAGATGCAACACAGAGCGTCATAGGAAGTCATTCCTGCCTGTGGCCATCAAACTTTACAACTCCTCCCTTAGAGTGTCAGACACTCTGAGCCAATAGGCTGGTCCTGGACTTGTTTCCACTTGGAATGATTAACATCATTATTTAATTATTTATGGTTTTATATTGCTATATTTCTTCACTATTCTTGGTTGGTGCAGCTGTAACAAAACCCAATTTCCCTCGGGATCAATAAAGTATGTCTGTCAGTAAAAGGGATTGATATAAATTGGTATCATTGTCTGCATGTATGAAATAGACTGAAAGGGCCTTCACCTCTGCTGTATATTTCTAAGAATCTATGATTCTACAAACCCGCTGAATTTGAATGGAGCACAAGACAAAGGGTTCTGATGAGTTTCATAGAAGTGTGAAACTTAGTGTGAGCTAGAGCTTTAATGAGAGAATGGGGCTGGGATCATGATGCATTAAAGAGTCCATGGAATCAGCATCTTGTGAGCCATATGCTGAATTATCAGGATTTCCAAACGAAGTGTAAAACTGCAATGTGAGTGTATTCTGTTGCCTTTGACCCTCTCCTACCTTACCATAAACACATTGCTCTCTCTTTTTCCCTGTTGTGATGAAGGGTCTCACACCAGAAACACAACCTCTGTTCACAGCTGCTGCCTGATTTGCTGATTGTTTCCATGATTAACTGAGCATTAGAAGTGGTTCATCTTAAAAGAATTTGTTTCAGAAAATGAGCACAGGGAATTAATGCTGAACACAGTAAAAGATGTGGCTGAACACCGTAAACATTTACAACTAAAGATGGAGTGTGCATATGAAACAGATGTTGAGGCAAAAGGACCATCAGTTGAATGGTGAAAGACTTCCCCTCTCCTCCTCCCAGCCTCTATGTAACCAGAATTCCATCTTAATCCCTGTGTATTTCATCACCCACATCTGGAGAGAGGAGAATCTTCTGGCTACCTCTAAAATGCATAACCTGGACCTGCTTGAAGAAAGGACACACCTGACTAAAGTAACTCTGATAACAAGGGAGTACGGAGGGAGTACTGGGACCCAGTGACTGAAGAGCTGGTACCAAATCACATTGTGGATCCCATCCACTCATAGGCAGAATTGACATGATCTTAACCATATGAGAAATGCAGGGAGTAGCAAGCCCCATCATTCCACCTGGCCTTTTAGGACCTTACCATGGCTTTGATTCCTCAGGATTCAGGGATTTTTTGGAACACTTTCTTCAGATTTAGCTGACACCAAAATTCATTTCCATCTTCAGTCTACTTTCACAAAAGTGAAAAACTTTACAACAGAGCCTTATTACTTAATTTGCAACCCAAGAACCCATTCAGCTCATTGGGTCCATACCAGCACCCTTCAATCCAATTCTCCTCTCCATGTTTCCCCATAGCTCTGCCATTTGCCCTTCATGGAAGCTCTTTGATTCCTTTGCCACTCACCCACACACTAGGGAGAAATTAGAGTGGCAGGTAAACCTACCAACCTGCACATCTTTGGGAATGGAGAGGAAAGAAGAGCATCCAGAGAAAACATAGTCACAGGGTGAACATACAAACTCTGCACAGACAGTAATGAACTTAGGATTATGCCCATATCCAAGGAACTTTGAGAAAGCAGTACAGACTGTTTCAGAGATCTGACAATGTTGATACCAATGCTACCAAAGAAAATGCAGCAATCTCTGGATTACTGGAATCCAACAGTACAGGAATCTCCTTGTACTACTGAACAGATTGACTTTGCATCTCCATCTTTCAGGATCAGAGGGTGCTGCAGTCCTCCATGCAACTGATGTTGTTTTCAAGAATAGTTGTAATTAGGCTGAACTGGGAGCATGGTGCCATGTCTAGGCATGATCTGTTTGTTAAACAGCAATTAATATGAGCAGAAGCTGCAGAGAGTAGGTCTCTGGCAGATTTCTCCCTATCATTGGTAATATTTACATGAAACCCTGCCTCAAGTAGTTATCATCCATTAAAGATCCTTCACCATCCAAGCTATGCCATCTTCTCACAGCTACCATTGGGCAGGACAGAAAGAAGCTTGAAATCCCACACCACCATGCTCAAGAACTTCCCTTCAATCATTTCAACCAACCCAATCCTAATCACTACTTCAGTACAACAAATATATGACCACTTTGCACAACAATGGACTTGTTTCTTTTGTCCTGCCAACTGTACTTTTTCCCATAGTGTCAGGTAGGGTCAAGTTACGCTAGTACTCAAGTGCAGACCAATGAATGCTCTTTTACCAGGATTTATTAGGGAGCACAAGGGCAGCAGTCTTTCAAAAACAGCAGTCATGAATCCAGAATGGCAGGCAGAGGTCTTACCCAGGAAAGGCAGTCCAGAGAAGGCAGACAGGCAAAAATCAGGTTCCAAAACAGGCAAAATCCAGAAACACAGAGTCCAGTGAAATCAGTTGGCAGCAGTCATAATGGCAGGCTAGAACAACTCAGGTCAGAGCTGGGACAAACTGGCAGAGAATGTGAGTCAAGGCAGGGTTTAAATGGACCGGGTAATGAGTGAAAACAGAAACAGGTGGGTGCTAGTGAGGAGATAAGTGGGTAATTGGTGAAAGTCCAATAAGGAAAGGGACTGGGTCAAAACCCACATGGCCAGGTGAAAGAAGGCAGAAATTAAGGGCTCTTGTGGTCCAGAGCTATCAGCAGTGGCCCTTCGACCCAGTGTTCAGGCTGGATCTTTAACACATAGATGCTGCCTGACCTGCTGAGTTTATCCAGCATTTTGAATAAGTTGCTCTGTTTCTTTTGTTATGATTGTGTTCTTTCTTTTAAAAAGCAAATATTATATATGTTTTTCTTGTGAATGTTAACTTATCTGTTGTTATGTGCTCTTAATGCTGCTGCAAGAATGTTATTGTGCACATATGACAGCAAACTCGATTCTGACTTTGGAACACAGTGTGGATTAAAAAGACATTTGCCAGTCTCTGGAGGAACATCATCACTCCTTGTGCCCAAGGGGCTACTGAACAGTGCAGTTTCAGATGTCACCAGGTTCTGCCATGACAGACTTTGTAGCTATGATAAAGTGATATTATGGCTGACTCTTCTAGTCTCATAATCTTGACTGAGAAGTTGCAGAACCTGGACCTCTGTACCTCCCTCTGCAATTGGATCCGTGACTTCCTAACTGGAAGACCACAGTCTGTGCAGATTGGTGATAACAATATCCTCCTCACTGACGATCAACACTGACGCGCCTCAGGGGTGTGTGCTTAGCTCACTGCTCTACTCTCTATATACACATGACCGTGTGGCTAGGCATAGCTCAAACACCATCTATAAATTTGCTGACGATACAAACATTGTTGGTAGAATCTCAGATGGTGATGAGAGGGCGTACAGGAATGAGATATGCCAACTAGTGGAATGGTGCTGCAGCAACAATCTGGCCCTCAACATCAGTAAGATGAAAGTGTTGATTGAGGACTTCAGGAGGTTAAGACGAAGGAACACATACCAATCCTCAGAGGGATCGGAAGTGGAGAGAGGGAGCAGGTTCAAGTTCCTGAGTGTCAAGATCTCGGAGGATCTAACCTGGTCCCAATGTATTGATGTAGTTATAGAGAAGGCAAGACAGCGGCTATACTTTATTAGGAGTTTGAAGAGATTTGGCATGTCAACAAATACACCCAAAAACTTCTATAGTTGTACCATGAACAGCATTCTGACAGGCTGCATCACTGTCTGGTATAGAGGGGTTACTGCATAGGACCAAAAGAAGCTGCAGAAGTTTGTAAATCTAGTCAGTTCCATCTTGGGTATTAGCCTATAAAGTACCCAAGACATCTTTAGGGAGCAGTGTCTCAGAACGGCAACATCCATTATTAAGGACCTCCAGCATGCAGTGTATGCCCTTTTCTCACTGTTACCATCAGGTAGGAGGTACAGAAGCCTGAAGGCACATACTCAGCGATTCAGGAACAGCTTCTTCCCCTCTGCCATCCGATTCCTAAATGGATATTGAATCTTTGGACACTACCTCACTTTTCTTTTTTAAACTTTTTTATTGCATTTTTAAATGGTTACAAAGTAAAGTATGAAAAAACAATGTATATAACCCTTACCCCCTCCCCTTAACCCCTCCCCCCTAACTGCCCTATAGAAAAAAAAAGAGAAAGAAAGAAAAAAAAAGAAAGAAAGAAAGAATGCCTGGTTGTTGGAAGATCTCCACATGCTCCATGGAATTCGTAATAACTTTAATATGTATATTTATTTCTTTCCCCTAATAACCAATTGTTTCATCTTCAGAGCATCTATATATTTAATCCTGTCTTTTTGTAAATAAAGGCTCCAAATTTTCAGAAATGTTTCATATTTATCTCTTAAATTATAAGTAATTTTTTCTAATGGAATACAACCATAGATTTCTTTCTTTTTAAAAAAATATACAGTATTTCTGTTTTGCACATATTTTAAATCTATTTAATATACATAATTGATTTACTTGTTTATTTTTTTTTGTCTCTACTAGATTATGTATTGCATTAAAGAGCTGCTGCTAAGTTAATTTTCACGTCACATGCCAGTGATAATAAACCTGATTCAGATTCTGAGAAGGAACATGAAATATCAGACTACCTCTCAGTTCAGCTGTGAAGTAAGTAGAATTTAATGCCTTGGCTCTCTCCATCTGTCATCTGATATCAGCTCTACCCACTTGTCACTTTTGCTGAAAACAACATTCCCATTCACATCTAGCACCTAAAACCAGCCACTCCTCAGCCAATAGCATTCTTGGTAACTGTTCATATACCCAATTCTATGAAAATTCTAAATCAAAACTGCTGATGCTAAAAATCTGAAATTTTAAAAAACGTTACAAATTCACAGAAGGCCGGAAACATCTGTGGAAGGAGAAAGTGTGCTGATGTTTCAGGTCAGTTGACAGAGGCAGGCTAAACCTGTCCAGTTAAGTGCTTCCCCATCTTCCTGGTAATTTTGAAATGGCGATGGATAATTATGAACTTGCTAAATCACTGGATTCCTCTTGCTGTGCCACTGCCAACTTCAGTAATTATTGTATCAGCTGCAACTTGCTGTCTAAGCTATATTATATTTCCCTGGGAAAAGGTAAAAGCATCAGAGGGATTTGGGTGGATAATGGCTGGAAGGATCAGGCTGCTCAAGAGTGTGAGGAACGACTAATATTAAGGCAACACCTTTAGTGACCACAGGGTTTTGCTATAGCTTTACAAGCACACAAGTACACTGAAATTCCAGTTACCTTGTAATGTGAGCAGCAGGAGGCAAATATGTAGTATCCCAAGGAGGGAAGGTTTTCATCTGCTAATGTTGAGTGAAAGACAAATGCAAACACTTGTTTACTCTTTGTCAGCATAGTGTCATGGGATCATTCATACTAGATTGAGATGGCATATTATGCCAAGAGGAAGCTCTCTGCAGTTGTTCAGCATTCCCCTCCTTTTGCACTAGAATGTCAGCCTGGACCAATGTTCCCTCTAATCTTTAGTAGTCAGTGTGTGCAAATATCTTATGTTGTGCAAATTTTTTTCCAGTGACAACAGTATGTGCTCACTGAATGCACACATGGCACAGTTTATGTAGGTTTACAAAATATTTGACATAAAACTGCACAAAATAACAACAAAATAACATACATATTTAATTCACTCAGTTATTTTTTCTCTCTCCTATCTTTGGCATTTACCCATTCTTTGTAAACTCTATCTAGACTAATCAAACTTACATCCAATTGATGTAATCTGATGTAATTGATCTAGCAGGTGAGAAACTGCTAGAAAATTCAGCAGTCTAATGAAAAAGGAGGCAATTAAAAGAGAGAGAGGAGTCTGACTTGGTTTTGATAACACTTCTAATTGTAACCTTGAGAGAGAGTACGGCGCCAGCTGAGACACGAGCTGGGAAGTCGCTATGGTAACAGCTCAGAGCGGTTGAGCTAATGGACGGTTGGAATTATGGATGGAATATAAAAAGTTGAGGAGTTGGTCTGATAACGGCAGAGGAGACACGACACGGGAGAAGTGCAGAAGCTACCCGAGAAACCACTGGTGGAGTTTAAGACCACCACGAGGGTAGAGGCCACAGACCGATTAATTTCGACCCGTGATTACCAGTGGGTAAGAGCTTGCCAGTGGGGATCTGCTGGTGGTGAACCCGTGCCGTGGGTTAGTAGACCGTTCCCTAGAAGGGGTTCTGTCTGTCTGTGTCTGTGTGGGGTTCACACGAAGTGACTCTAAAGACTTCAGAAAAAAGAACAACTAAAGCTGCCAACGTAAACATCAACTCAATTAACTCTTTCTCTCTCTCCATCAATTCAACTCGACGCAACACAAAGTGAACTGAACTGCTTAAACTTAACTGACACCGTAAGACTGATATCTACCTCTGGGACTATTATCTTTTTATCCACACACACATTTACAGAGATATATATAATAGTTTATAACCGGTATCGTATTATCTGGTTTTAATGATATTAATTTGTAGTAGTAATAAATATAGTCTTAATTTATAGTAAACCAGACTCCAGGAATGTTCCATTTCTGCTGGTCCTTTTCAACTTGTCACGGGATTCATGACAACAGCTTTTGATTCTCATTAACATCAATGACATTCACCTAAACGGTTTGTCAGTTTGTTTTTGAGTTGATTCATTAGGCTAAAACCTCACTTAAAGTCCGCACTAGACAAAAGAATAGTTCCCCCAATGTCCATCAACTATGCAAGGTCTCAAAACTGTTCATTTTGAAGTCAATTTACTTGCCAAATGATGCTTCAAAAAGTCAAGTTTCCAAATATCATCCCACTTCTTTCCACTAGCGAATTCTCCAGCAACTTTTGCATCACAACAATACAAACAGATAACTCCAGTAACTCCAGTTTCCGAATCATACACAAATATTTCTTGTAGCTGAATGTTCACGACCTCATGAGCTTTCGGTGTAGTAGTTTCTACTATTTTGTTAAGCCATTCAACTTCAAACAAATTTGCAGTTCTTTTGCACTTCACGCCCTTCGCTTCTTTTGAATTCAACATAGTGAATCAATATTTTTTTCAATAAAAACTTAGTAAGTTATCTACAGGATTTGAAACAGATTTTTGTAAACTTTACAATATGAACATTGTCTGCCAAAGATGGCTGCCACCGTGATGCAGCTGTACAAACCAGAACAGGAAAGGTGAGGTGACGTAAATTAGTGACGTGCATTGTGGTATTTGAAAAACTGACTAACTAGTTAACAGAAACATTTAGCTAAAAGATTATTTTCAATAAGTATAATTATTAATTACTACATTATTTTAGGTAACTAACCTTTTGTGTGCACATTAATTTCCTTTGTGCGCTGGTTGAAAAATGTGTGTGTGTGTGCACTTCGGCCTGGACTGCAAATCCAAACCCCTTGAGTGTGATTGAAAAACAACATTCTGATTTGCTAAGAGTGCAGCACTACAAGGAATCAACAAAGATACTGTCACTGCTGGAAGTCTGAAACAGAAATACTGGGAAAACAAATCTTCCTTATTTGAATTATGCTTGCTAAACCTCTGACAGTACAATTAATGAATATTTATGGTAATTCTACCCGCTTTTCACTAGGCTTTGTATGTCTTTTCCATTTGTAGAGAGGTGATTTTTTACTCTTTTTACTTTCTCATTACCTTGATTTTCAGTTTACGTTCTTTACTGGTGCTGTTTGCATTCTGTATTCTCATTTGCAAACACCTTTCGTTTTTTTTTGTTTAATCAATCTCCTCACAGAAATCACATATTTTAGAAATGGTTTGGATGGAAGTAATTTAAATGTCTTACTAATGTGCTCAAATCATAAGTGTTGCTAATCTGTATTAATTGTGTTGGCCACTTTCTTACAGATTATACTGGCTGCTCGATACTTGCTTACTTACTCTTCGGGCACCAATTCTAATTTAGTAAAGCCATCGTTTCATGTTCATTGGTGCAGCTAGTAGAGCCACTGCCTCACAGCACCAATGACTCAAACTCAACTGTGACTTCTGTGCTAACCTTGTGGAGTTTGCATGTTCTCCCTGATTCCTCAAAGGGTATTTGGCCTTCATCCCACATAACACAGATGTATGGATTGGTTGGTTAATTGCTGCTGTATAGTGCAAATCAGTAGTTGTGGGCTGAAACACCTGTATCACTGCCTTATAAATATAACTCTATGATTTCACATAATCAGATGATTTTTTTTGTTGTCAAGAAGATAATTTGGTCAACTGCAGTTACTGATTACATCTCATTGGCTGCTGCTTTCTCTTCTCATTGCTCTGCCCTTCATCTACAGCCTTTTATATTCTTTCTTACCAACTCATTTCTAATTCCTTCTGAAGTTATATAACTATTCTCAAAGCTTTACAACCTTGTGTGAAAAGCTTACCCCTGCTTGCGAACATTTTAACTCTGCTTCTCACTTAAATAATTATCTAGCTTGGAACATCTAACAGTAACATGTCACAGGTGTTCACTTCAGATATCTGACACCAGTCCACATCCTCCCTCAGAAAGACATGAATCCTGCACTCTTTGGTCAACAGCCTTCTACGGCCCTCTTCACCATTGCCAATGATTTCAACCAGATCAACTTCAAGAGTGTGTTCAAATCAAATGACTCAGATTTTACAAAATATCAAGACATGATCTCCATAAAATTAACAGAGATGCCAAGAGGCAATCCAAATTCAAAATCTGGTCCCAGGTCAGCTTTCATTTGTGACAGGGCTTACATGAAAAACAAAGTTGGACAGCATGTCTGACAACATATCCCTCCCAATCAGCTTAATGCATTCTGTACGTTTTGAACAGAAGGGAATGAGTATAGCACTAACCATCCCAAAAGCCTCTAATACAACTGAACATAAAATTAGTCTTTCAATGAGTGAACCCACAGAAAGATTCTGACCCAGTTCCCTGTTATGTCCTTAGATTCTGTGTAGATGTTGGGTGTATTTTCATATATTTTTCATCTCCCTCCTTCAATCTGCTTTATGCAGACCACTTTCATCCCTGTACCTAAGAAAAATAAGATAATGTGACTTAGCAACTACTGCCTAGCTGCTCTGAATTCACCATCATGAAGTGCTTCCAGAGGCTCATCATGGCACATATTAACATCAACTTTCCAGACAACCTTGACTGCTGAAATGTCTATGGCAGGTGACATCTCTCTGGCCCTACACGCATCTCTGGAACATTTGGACAGTAAAGACATTCATGCTAGGCTATGTTTCAATACTCCAATTCCAAGCAAACACATCAAACTCTAGACCATGGGAGTTAACACTTTTGTTTGCCATTGATCTTCTACTTCCTGACCAACAGACTACAATTAATAAAGATAGATAGCAATATTCATCATTCTAAATGCTGGGGCTCTACATGGTTGCATCCTCAGCATCCTCTTCTACTCCCTGTACACTCATGACTGCTTGGCCAGATTCTGCTCTAACACAACCTACAGGTTTGCAGATGATGCCACCATAGTGGACTATATCTCAAGAAATGATGCATCGGAGTACAGGAAGGGTATAGATAGCTTAGAAATGTAGTGTCATGGCAACAAACTTTCTGTTAAAGTCAGCAAAAGAGTGGGTCATTGACTTCAGGAAGGGGGCACTACCATGCTCCTCTCTGTATTAACAGCACTGAGGTTGAGAAAGTTGAGAGCTTCAAGATCAGAGGAGCAAACATCACGATCAGTCCTGGTCCAACCAGGTTGATGTCATGGTCATAAGCTAAGTTGGTGGCATACTTGATCACAGTGGCCATTCTGGGTCAAACAAATGGTTCCAATGTGTAACTAATTGCAAGACCCTGTTGGACATTGGTAATACAAAATACTGCACGTACAATTCATTGGCTTATTGGCAACATTGATAGTGTTGTTGCATAGACAAACACTCTTGACCAACCACCCACCTGAGGAGGCACTGGAGGCGGTGTGGGAGAGATCACAGGTACAGTACAGCAAGTGAGGTAGAATCTGTGTTGGGTTGGGGTTGACCCTTGCAGAGATCCCATCAGTGTTGCTCTCCCGTGTTGGAAGGCAAGCTGGAGTGCCTTCATCTACAGCTGATCCAGCATGACACTAGCTGATTTTCCTTCATCTGCAGCTGGAGAAGTGGGGGATGAGGGACTGATGCATGCTTGATTTTGTAATTGTACTTGCAGAAACGTGGCTCCAGGACAATATCCCCATGCACCATGAATCTTAAGGCCACTTAGGGACTTCTACTAATATTACTTTCATGCTGCATGTGCTTATGTAAATATATGTTCTGTGTGCTATGTGTGACTGTATGTGCTTGCCCTCAGAGGAACACTGCTTCATTTAGCTGTGTATATGTGTATGGTTAAATGACAATTAAACTTAAACTTGAAGGCTCACCAATGCATCAAGAGTCTAAAGAAACTTGGCAAGTCTGCATCAGCTCTTACCAGTTTTTATTGATGTACCACAGAAAGCATGCTATCTGGATGCATTATGGTTTGATATGGCAAGTACTCTGCATGTGGCTGCAGAGATTGTGGACACAGAACTGTATATCACAGCCTCCCCTCCTTGGATTCTGTCTATAATTTGTCACAGCCTCAGTAAAGCATTCAGTGTAATCAATGACCCATTTATCGCAAACATACTCTCTTCTCTCAGACCTGAAAGTTGGTACCATTGGGCTCAAGGGCAGCTTTTATTGTACTATTGAATAGTTCCCTAGTACAGTAAGGTGAATTTATGACCGCACAATCTAACTCAATATCATCTTACTTGTGCTGAACTTTATTTGTAGCTGTTACATTTTATTCTGCATTCTCCTACTGGTTTACATGCTACTATCTCTGCTGGTAAAGAATGCATCAAATCATTAGAAAGATTTGACATAGTATCAGAAGATGTTGAATCCTTGTGGGTTGAGTTAAGAAACTGCAAGGGTAAAAGGACCCTGATGGCAGTTAAATACTGTACAGGTCACCAAACAGTAGCTGGGATATGGACTATAGATTACAAAGGGAAATAGAAAAGGCAAGTCAAAAGGAGAATGTAATGATCATCATGGGAGATTCTAATATGCAAGTAGTTGAAAAAATCAGGTTGGTAATGGATCTCAAGAAAGTGAATATGTTGAATGCCTGCAACACAGACAAAATGCTGGTGGAACACAGCAGGCTAGGCAACATCTATAAGGAGAAGTACCGTCAACGTTTTGGGCAGAGGCTCTTTGTCAGGACTAACTGAAAGGAATGATAGTAAGAGATTTGAAAGTAGGAGGGGGAGGGGGAAATGCAAAATGATAGGAGAAGACCGGAGGGGGTGGAGTGAAGCTGAGAGCTGGAAAGGTGATTGGCAAAAGGGATTCAAAGCTGCAGAAGGGAGAAGATCATGGGACGGGAGGCCTAGGGAGAAAGAAAGGGGGAGGGGAGCAGCAGAGGGAGATGGAGAACAGTCAGAGTGATGGGCAGAGAGAGAGAAAAAAAGGGAAAACACTAAATATATCAGGGATGGGGTTAGAAGGGGAGGAGGGGAGGAGGGGAGGAGGGGTAGGAGACTCCTGGTCAAAGAAGTAAGCTCGGAGACGGAGCCGGCGGAAGAAGAGTTCAGCGTCATGGCGTACAAGGAACTCGCTGAGGTGTGGGCGAAGGGGGACAAAGGTGAGGCCCTTAATGAGGACAGAGCGCTCTGCCTCAGAGAGTTGAAGGTCAGAGGTAATGGTAAAGACCCGGCACAGATGAGAGATGGGATCAGAGGGGGGAGGGAGGCTGGTGGTGTCAGTGGAGAGGGAAGGGTTGGAACGAGAGGAAGATGGAGCCTCTGAGGGCCCAGGAGCTGACGATGGGATCTGAGGGAGAGGGGATTGCATAGTGGTGGTGGGGGAGTGGGAGACGGGAGACACAATCGCAGCATGTGAAGACCCGGCCTGGAGTCGCACTCGGTGGTTGTGCAATTGCTTTGAAGCTGGCTCCGTCTCCAAGCTTACTTCTTTGACAAGGACTCTCCTACTCCCACCGATGACTCCTTCTCCTGTCTTCAACCCTCCTCCTCTTCATGGACACTCTGCTCTGGTCTTCTGCCTACTCTGGATCTCTTTATTGCTAATTGCCGCCAGGACATCAACCATCTCGACTTCACCACGCCGTGTTCCAATTCCAACCTCACTCCTTCCAAACGCTCTGCTCTTCGCTCCCTCCGCACCAATCCCAACCTCACTATAAAACCCGCTGATAAGGGGGGAGCTGTTGTAGTCTGGAGTACTGACCTCTACCTGGCTGAGGCACAGCGACAACTTTTGATACCTCCTCTTATTTACCCCTTGATCATAACCCAACTAAGAAGCACCAGGCCACTGTCTCCTATACCATCACCAACCTTATCAGCTCTGGGGATCTCCCATCCACTGCCACCAACCTCATAGTTCCCACACCTCGCACTTCCTGTTTCTACCTCCTACCCAAGATCCACAAACCTGCCTGCCAGGTAGACCCATTCTCTCAGCTTGCTCCTGCCACACCAAACTAATTTCTGCATGCCTTGACACTGTTTTATCCCCACTTGTTCAATCCCTTCCCACCTATGTACGTGACGCTTCTCACGCTTTGAATTTTTTTCATGATTTTAAGTTCCCTGGCCCCCACCGCCTTATTTTCACCATGGACATCTAGTCCCTATACACCACCATCCCCCACCAGGACGGTCTCATAGCTCTCCACCCCCCACTTTTCCTTCACTACGTCGATGACTGCATTGATGCTGCCTCTTGCACGCGAGCTGAGCTCATCGACTTCATTAACTTTGCCTCCAACTTTCACCCTGCCCTCAGATTTATGTGGTCCATTTCTGACACCTCCCTCCCCTTTCTTGATTTTGCTGTCTCCATCTCTGGAGAGAGCTTATCTACTGATATCTACTATAAGCCTACAGACTCTCACAGCTACCTGGACTATTCCTCTTCCCACCCTGTCTCTTGCAAAAATGCTATCCCCTTCTCACAATTCCTCTGCATCTGCGCATCTGCCGCATCTGCTCTCAGGATGAGGCTTTTCATTCCAGGATGAAGGAGATGTCTTCCTTTGTTAAATAAAGGGGCTTCCCTTCTTCCACCATCAACTCTGCTCTCAAACACATCTCTCCCATTTCCCGCACATCTGCCCTTACCCCATCCGCCCACTACCCCACTCGGGATAGGGTTCCCCTTGTCCTCACCTACCACCCCACCAGCCTCCGGGCCCAACGTATAATTCTACATAACTTTCGCCACCTCCAACGGGATCCCATACCAAGCACATCTTTCCCTCCCCCCCTTTCTGCTTTCCACAGAGATCGCTCCCTACGTGACTCCCTTGTTCATTTGTCCCCCCCATCTCTTCCCAGAGATCTCCCTCCTGGCATTTACCCTTGCAAGCAGAACAAGTGCTACACCTGCCCTTACACTTCCTCCATCACCAGCATTCAGGACGCCAGACAGTCCTTCCAGGTGAGGCAACACGTGACTTGTGAGTGGGCTGGTGTGGTATATTGCGTCCGGTGCTCCTGGTGTGGCCTTTTATATACTGGTGAGACCTGACGCAGACTGGGAGACCGTTTTGCTGAACACCTACGCTCTGTCTGCCAGAGAAAGCAGGATGTTCCAGTGGCCACACATTTTAATTCCACGTCCCATTCCTATTCTGATATGTCTATTCATGGCCTCCTCTACTGTCTAGATGAAGCCACACTCAGGTTGGAGGAACAACACCTCATATACCTGCTGGGTAGCCTCCAACCTGATGGCATGAACATTGACTTCTCTAACTTCTGTTAATTCTCCTCCTCCCCTTCTTACCCCAGCACTGATATATTTAGTGTTTTCCCCTCTCCTTTTTTTCTCTCTCTTTCTGCCCATCACTCTGCCTGTTCTCCATCTCCCTCTGATGCTCCCCTCCTCCTTTTTTTCTCCTGAGGCCTCCCATCCCATGATCCTTTCCCTTCTCCAGCTCTGTATCACTTTTGCCAATTACCTTTCCAGCTCTCAGCTTCACCCCCTCTGGTCTTCTCCTATCATTTTGCATTTTCCCCTCCCCTTCCTACTTTCAAATCTCTTACTATCATTCCTTTCAGTTAGTCCTGACGAAGGGTCTTGACCCGAAACGTTGACAGTGCTTCTTCCTATAGATGCTGCCTGGCCTGCTGTGTTCCACCAGCATTTTGTGTGTGTTGCTTGAGTTTCCAGCATCTGCAGATTTCCTCATGTTTGCTTTTATGTTGAATGCCCACAAGATAGCTTTCTAGAGCAGTTTGACATTGAGTGTACTAGGGATCAGCGATATTGAATTGGATGTTGTGTAATGAACCAGAGGTGATTAATGAGCTTAAGGTAAAGGAACCCTTAGGAAATGGTGATCACAATATAATTCAGTTCAACTTGAAATTTGATAGAGAGAACATAAAGCCTGATACATTAGTATTTCAATGGAGTAAAGGAAATTACAATGGTATGGGAGTGGAGTTGGTCACAGTAAATTGGAAGGAGATGCTGGCAGGGATGACAGCAGAGCAGAAATGGTGTGAGTTTCTGAGAAAAATGAGGAAGGTGCAGGATAGATGTATTCCAAAAACAAAGAAATACTCAAATGGCAGAAAACTGTGGCTGACAGGGGAAATCAAAGCTAATGTGACAGCAAAAGAGGCATGTGACAAAGCAAAAATTAACAGGAAGATGGAGAATTGGGAAGCTTACAGAGAGCAATTAAAAGAATCATTAGGATGGAAAAGTTGAAATATGACAGCAAGCTAGCCAACAATATCAAGACGGATAGAAAAAGCTTTTTCAAGTATATAAAAAATAAAAGACAGATGAGTGTGGATCCAGGACCACAAGAAAACGAGGCCAGAGAAATAATAACCAGGGACAAGAAGATGACAGATGAACTAAATGAGTATTTTGCATCAGTTTTCACTGTTGAAGACACTAGCAGTGTGCCAGGTGTTGAAGAGTGTGAGGGAAGAGAAGTAAGTGTTGTTAATATTACAAGGGAAAGGGTGCTTTAAAAGCTGTAGGTCACTCAGTAGATGAACTGTACAATAGGGTTCTGAAAGAGTTAGCAGTAGAGCTTGTGGAGGCATTAGTAACCATCTTTCGAAAGTCATTTGACTCTGCATGGTTCTGGAGGACTGTAAAATTACAAATGTCATTCCACCCTTTAAGAAAGGAGGGAGGCAGCAGAAAGGAAATTATAGACCAGTTAGCTTGACCTCAGTGGTGGGGAAGATGTTGGAGTCAACTGTTAAGGATGAGGTTATGCTGTATATCATTGATTTAGATGATGGAATAGTTGGCTTTGTAGTCAAGTTTGCAAATGATACAAAGAATCATGGAAGGGTAGGTAGTGTTGAAGAAATGGGTAGGCTGCAGAAGGACTTAGACAGATTAGGAGAATGGGCAAGAAAGTGGCAAATTAAATACAATGTTGAAAAATGCTTGGTCATGCACTTTGGTAGTAAAAATAAATATGAATACTATTTTCAAAATGGGAAGAAAATCCAAAAATCTGAGATTCAAAGGGACTTGAGAGCCCTTGTGCGAACACCTTGCAGATTGAGTTGGTAGTGAGGAAGGCAAATGTAATGTTAGCATTCATTTCAAGAGGTCTGGAATATAAGAGCAAGGATATGATGCTGAGGCTTTATAAGGCTCTGGTGAGGCCTCACCTTGAGTATTGTGAACAGTTTTGGGCTCCTTGTCTAAGAAAAGATGTGCTGGCATTGGAGAAGGTTCAGAGGAGGCTCACCAGGAATATTCCAGGAATGAAAGGGTTAACATGTGAGGAAAATTTGATGGCTCTGAGTCTGTACTCACAGAAATTTAAAGGGATGAGAAGGGATCTCATTGAAACTTCTTGAATGTTGAAAGGGCCAGACAGAATAGATGTGGAAAGGATGTTTCCCATGATGGGGGAGTCCCAGAAAAGAATGCACAGCCTCAGGATAGAGGAGCATCCATTTAAAACAGAGATATGGAGAAACATCTTTAGCCAGAGGGCAGTGAATTTGTGGAATTTGTTACCACAGGCAGTTGTGGAGGCCAGGTTGTTGGGTGTACTTAGGGCAGAGATTACTAGGTTCTGGATTGGACACGGCATCAAAGGTTACAGTGAGAAGGCCGGGGAGTGGGACTGAGGAAAAGAAGAAAAGGGATCAGCCATAATTGAATGGCAGAACAGACTCAATGGGCCAAATGGACTTATTCTGCTCCTATGTCTTATGGTTGAATAGAATGCAGCTTTAACAGTTGCTGACTCAGTGGCTGTGGCAGTCTCAGTCCAGAAACAAGAGAACACCATGAGGTATTCAATGTTAGCATACCATGGCAGGAAGGAGTGGTACTTCTTAATAATGAGAAAATTCTACGACTCTATTAGCTTTAGGTTGAATGTTAAAGGAGACTAAATTCCCTCCTCAACTGCTAAACCCAAGTTTAGAACAATTAATTTTATCAATGATAAAGCACTTCGAAGCAATCTAAGAGTGAAGTGGGCTGCTGAATAATACTTGTATTTTCTTTCTTCTCACTTTCTTTCGGTTGCTTTATTTTACTCTTTCTCTTAACAGAGGTTATTTTTTTCCAACAGCTGTTGCACAGAAATTGTATCCAGCTGCTAAGTTTTAATGGGATGTCATGTTTTGGAAAAGAGCCAAAACTAATTGGTATTCAAAAGCGACTCACACAATTTTGCAGATGCTGAAAATGTAATTTTATGGATAATTGATTTTAAAGCTTCCATTTGGTATTATTTGCCCACAAACAGTGTAAATAGTGCCTGGTGATTGAAGTGAAACCCATCCCAGCATGGTCCTTATTAACTTTATATGAAGACGACAAGACATCCATCTGTACCTTTGTCTTGAAATGAATCAGGAAACACACGTGGAACACACTGGAAGACCAAGTAGCCCATTACAGAAATGTCTCTCTCACACAGAGGTAGGTGGGAATCTGGAACTAGGCCACCCTTTTTGGGAAATCATGCAATGATTAATAGATACCAAAAGATACATCGATCAAATTTGGTGGATAGAATTAAGGGGCAGTTCAGCACAGATTTAACCGAATAAAGGAACATGCCCTTTGGACAGATTGCCTCTGTGATTATAAGGGCAAACTCTATATAATAAGAAAATATCCTTTTCTATTCACAATAGAGAAAATTTCAGAACTGCTCCCCCCATTAGTTTATAAATAAGTTATTAAAAGCATCCCTGCAAAGCTTACAGTAAGAAGCAAGCAGGTTTAATTCAGCTACACTAGCATGCATGATGCATGAAGATTATATGTGCCTCTTTGATCTAAACACCCTGCTTTTGATCAGTTAGAATCTGACTATTCTTTAGAAAAATATTCTGATCTTTAAAGTTTTAAAAAAATGGAAAATGTACTTGAAGATTGCCCAAGTGAAATTTGATGTAGGTTGGAGACTTGTTCCACATTTCATTGATGTAGTGCTACTTAATATATTCATGGATGGGGCACAGGGGTGAGGTCCCTCATCTCAATGAGAAATAAGGGGATGCTGGAAAAATAGGCAGAAACACCTCTAAAAATAAACACAAAGCCAACCTAATTGATCTCACATCCTAGAATAAATTCTGACTCTGCAAGCTTGTAAAACAGATATCAAAGTAGGAATCAACACAAGAAAGTCTGTTGATACTGGAAATCTAGAACAACTCACACAAAATGCTGGAGGAAATCAGCAGGTTGGACAGCATCTGTAGAAATGAATAAACAGTCAACATTTTGGGCTAAGACTGTTCACCAGTCCTGATGATGGATCTTGGCCCAAAACATCAACAGCTTATTCATTTCCAAAACATGCACATTCTTATTATCAAAGGAGGTGCTTCTGCCTTTTATCCAAACCAATGAGTGCTGCACAGATCTGTATGTATTTTGTTGAGACAAAATAACCACTTCACAAACAGATGGCCCAACATTGGAGCGTTAACATGTTATGTCAAGATTTGGCTGTATATCTACACCTAGAGAACAAGGGACACTCCTTTGATGATAACAATGTGCACATTTTGGAAAGGGAGGACAGGTGGTTTGAAAGAGGGGTTAAATAAACCATCTTTGTCAAACTGGAAAACACATCCCTAAACAGAGGGGCTGGTACAACACCACCTATCAATGTAGTCCTAATATCTTTACCCCAGTGACTCCACAACAGTTTATACCTTCATTCATGCAAAGATAAGACTAATGACCTTCTCATTACCTCTTTGACTCTTAACAACCCTCATGTAATTGCTAGACCTTTATACAACTCACAGATTTTATAAGCCAGAAAACTACCCACCATGGATCAGAACTGAAGAAGCCTGAAGAGTGAAGAGTGGCAAAATGTTGCCTAGACAACACAGCAAGTCCAGTTGCCTTGATTTACTACTGCTTGATATACAATGACCTGGACGACTGAGAACCTTCATGGACATGTGTGTTATATTTGAATGCACACAGTATACAAAATAAGGTAGATGATCATTTAGTGCAGTTGGAAAGTGGCATGTATGATGTTGTAGGCATCAATGAGTCATAGCAGTCATAGTTGAAAGAAGATCGCAGCTAAGAGCTTAACATCCAAGGATACATGTTGTACTGAAAGGACAGGCAAGTGGGAAGAGAGTGTGGGGTGGCTCTGTTGGTAAAAATATAAAATCAAATCCTCAGAAAGGAATGACAAAGAATCAGAAGATGTAGAATCTTTGTAGGTAGATCTGAGAAATTGCAAGGGTAAAACAATCCTGATGGGGATTATATACAGCCCTTGAACAATAGCCAGGATGTGGGGTTCAAATTACAATTGAAGATAGAAAAGGTCTTTAAAAAGGACAACTTATGATGTTGTTGGGGGATTTCAATATGCAGGTAGATTGAGAAAATTGGGTTGGTACTGGATCCCAAGAGAAGAACTTGATAAAATGCTTATCAGATGCTTATTTAGAACACCTTGTGGTTGAGCCCACTAGGGTAGAGGTAACTCTGATTTGGAACCAGATTTGATTAGGAAGCTTAAGCTAAAAGAACTTTAAAGGAGTAGTGATCCTAATATTAAAGAATTCACTCTGAAGGATGAGAGGGCAAAGTATGACTTTAGTAAAGATAACAACAGAGGTATCCGTGAGGAGTTGCCCAAAGTTGATTGGAAGAGAACACTACAAGGGATGACAATATAGTGAAATTAATGGGAACCTAGAAGATTGGGAACCTTTCAAAAACCAACAGATGGCAACTAAAAATGGAAGAAAGAGAGAAAAGTTGAAATACAAAGAAGAGATAGCTGATAATATAAAAGAGATACAAAAAGAATTTTCAGATATGCTGCATAAAGGGTAAAAGAATAGCAGGAGTGGACATCAGAAAAATAGAAGTTTTTGTTGTCAGTCTTCACTGTGGAAGACACCAAGCAGCATGCCAGAAATTCAAGAGTGTCAGGGGAAGAAGTGAGTGTAGTCACTTTTACTAAGGAGAAGCTGCTTGGGAAACTGAAGGAAAAAGAAGGCTGATTAATCACCTGGACCAGATGGACTACAGACCAGGGTTCTGAAAGAGGTAGTTGAAGAAATTGTGCAGGTATTACCAGAGAACTTTCAAGAATCACTAGATTCCAGAATGGTTACAGAGGACTGAAAATCTCAAATGTCACTGTGCTCTTTAAGAAGGAAGAGAAGCAAAAGACAGTTGGCCTGACTTCAGTGGTTGGTAACATTTTATATTCCACTTTTAAGGATGAGGTTTCAGGATACTTGGAGTCATACAATAAAATAGGCCAAAGTCAGCATGGTTTCCTTAAGGGGAGATCTTGCCTGACGAATCTGTTGGAATTTTTTAATAAATTAACAGGCAGAATAGACAAAGAAGAGTTAGAAGATGTTGTTTACTTGTATTTTCATAAAGCGCCACACATGAGGCTGCTGAAAAGGTAAGAACCCAAGGTGTCATAAGAAAGATACTAGCATGGAGAGAAGATTGGCTGAGTGGCAAGAGGCAAAGAGTGGGGATAAAGGAGGCATTTGCTGGTTGGCTGCCAGTGACCAGTGGTGTTCTTCAGGGGTTGGTGTTGGATCTGCAGCTTTTCACAGTCTGTGTTAATCATCAGGATGTCAAAATTGATGGTTTTGAGACCAAATTTGTGAATGTTACAATGATAGGTTGAAGGGCAGATCTTGTTGAGGAAGCAGCGGGATGGACAGATTAGGAGAGATGCAAAGTGGCAGATATACAGTGTAGTGAAGTGTATAATCATGCGCTTTGGAAGAAGAAATAAAGGTGTAGACTATTTTCCAAACAGGAGTAAATTCAGTAATCAGAGGTACAAAGAGACTTGGGAGACCTAATACAGGATTCCCTAAAAGTTAACTTGCAGGATGAGTCAATAAGGAAGGCAAATGCAAGGTCAGGATTCCTGCCAAGATAACTAGAATATAAAATCAAGGGTGTAATGCTGAGGCTTTATAAGCATTGGTCAGACTACATTTGTAGTAACAGGTATTCTGAACATGTTTTGGCTCGATATCTAAGGAAGTATATGCTGATATTAGAGAAGTTCCAGAAGAGGGCTATAAAAATGATCCCACAAATGGAAGAATTAATGTATGGGGAGTGTTTGACGGCTCTAGGCCTATACTTGCTGAAGTTCAGAAGAACGATGGGAGATCTCTTTGAAACATTCCAAATATTGAAAGGTCTAGCCAGTGAAGATCTGGAGAGGATGCTTCCAAGAGTGGGAGAGTCTAGAACCAGAGGAAACAGCCTCAGAGTAAAAGGAGATGAGGAGGAATTTCTTTAGCCAGAGGGCAGTGAATCTGTGAAATTTATTGCCACAGATGGTTGTGAAGGCCAAGTCATTGGGCATCTTTAAAGCAGATGTTCATAGATTTGTGATTAAAAGTCACCAAAAGTTACATGAAGATGACAAGAGAATGGTGTTGAGAAGGGAAATGAATTGGTCAGGGTTGAGCAGTGGAGCAGACTTAATGGACCGAATGGCCCAATAGTGCTCCCATGTCTTATGGTTCAATGTTTGCATGGTCACATAAATTGATACCGGGACACTGAGACATTGACAGAAGAATCCAGTGCAATATGTCCATGATTACTGATGATATAAAACTGGGAGATGGGCTGGGTGGTATGGAATGTGTAGAAAGGCTTCAGGGAGATATAGGCAGGGCAGGCTGCATGAACATGACAGATGGAAAATAATGTGAACAAATCTGAGTTCACTCTCTGGTAGTAAAAACAGAAAAGCAGTGTATTTTATTTTTGGTCACAGATGAAAGGTGTTCTTTATTCAGACGGACCTGATGTGCTTGTATAAAGATCATTGAAAGTTACTACATAGATAGAGCACAATTAGTAAAAAAAAATAAAAGATATAGGAGCAGAATTAGGCCATTTGGCCCATTGAGTCTTCTGCATCATTTCATTATGACTGATTCAATTTTCCTCCCAGCCCCAGTCTCCTGCCTTCTCCCCATATCCCTTCATACCTTGACCAATCAAGTATCTATCAACCTTTGTCTTAAATATACATAAAGACTTAGCCTCCACAGCTGCCCAGGGCAACAAATTCCACAGGTCCTCTACTCTTTGGCTAAAGAAATCCTTCCAAATCCCTGTTCTTAAAGGATGCTCCTCTATTCTGAGGCTCTGTTCTCTGATCTTAGACACTCCAACCTGAGAAAGCAACCTCTCCATATCTAATCGATCAAGGCCTTTCACCATTCAATAGGTTTCAATTAGGTTACCCCCTCATCCTTTTGAAGTCTAGTGAATACAGGCCCAGAGCCATCAAACGCTCTTCATATAACAAGCCATTCAATCCTGAACTAATCTTCGTGAACCCCCTTTGAACCCTCTCTAGTTTCACCACATCCTTTCTAAGGGTCCCCAAACTGCACACAATACTCCAAGTGAGGCCTCACCAGTGCTTTATAAAGTTTCAACATTACATCCTTGCTTTTAAATGGTAGTCCTCTTGAAATGAATGCAAACATCACATCTGCCTTCCTCACCATAGACTCAACCTGCAAATTAACCTTTAGGGAATCCCAAGTACTCCCAAGTCCCTTTGCATCTCAGTGGTTTGTATTTTCTCTCCATTTAGAAAACAATCTACCCTTTCATTTCTTCTACCAAAGTGCATAATCATACACCATTAACACTGTATTCCATCTGCCACTTTTTTACCCATTTTCCTAATCTGTCTCGGTCCTTCTGTAGGCTACTTCCTCAAAATCACCTGAGTCTCCAGAGGGTTCCTCTGCTGTGGAAGACGTCTTGCCTCTTTCCTGTACCGAAGACGCCACGCCCCAGTGGCTCCAATGACTACAGACCGGTGGCATTGACCTCCCACATCATGAAGACCTTGGACAGACTTGTTCTAGAGCAGCTCTGGCCTATGATTAGGCCACACTTAGACCCCCTCCAGTTCACCTATCAGCCCAGACTAGGAGTTGAGGATACCATCGTCTACCTGCTGAACCATGTCTACGCCCACCTGGACAAGCCAGCAAGCACTGTGAGGGTCATGTTTTTTGACTTCTCCAGTGCGTTCAACACCATCCACCCTGCTCTGCGGGGTGAGAAGCTGACAGTGATGCAGGTGGATGCTTCCCTGGTGTCATGGATTATTGATTACCTGACTGGCAGACCACAGCATGTGCGCTTGCAATACTGTGTGTCAGACAGAGTGGTCAGCAGCACTGGGGCTCCACATGGAACTATCTCCCTTTCTCTTCACCATCTACACCTCAGACTTCAGAAGTTTTCTGATGACTCTGTCATTGTTGGATGCATCAGCAAGGGAGATGAGGCTGAGTACAGGGTTACGGTGGGAAACTTTGTCACATGGTGCGAGCAGAATCATCTGCAGCTTAATGTTGATGTAAAGGGGGTTTCTTCTTTTCTTCTTTGTTACTGTTGGGAAAGGGTTTCTTCTTTTTGTTAACTAGCAGGAATGCTAATTTACTGATAATGAGAATGGTATTCCTTTGTAAACCAAATGGGGATTAATGTTCTTTCTTCTGAGTCTGTAAGCTTTTGTTTACGGGCTTTTGGGCAGATCGGCGTGAGGGGGTCGAGAGAGAGGACGCAATGCTGTAAGCTGGGCGAGGATCGGACCCCAAAGGGGGTTCCGAGGCCGGGAGGTACTCTGAGGAGGGGGGATGAAGCTAGATGTGCTTGGTTGACCACTCGGAGGATCCTGAGCTGCGAGTCGAGAAGTTCGGAGGGGATCGAATGGTGGCCAGAGGACTTCAGAAATTGAGCTCCAACGGTTGTGCACGAAGTGGTTTGGACTTTGATAAGTTTGGCGCCTTTTCTTTATTTTTTCTCTTCATATATACTGTATCGTTATTAATCACTTAGTCATAGTAACCTTTATAAATTGTACTCATTTAATCGCTTATGGTGTACTGTCTGTTTGTGGGCGAGGCGGGGACATCACACAGCATCCACACCAGCTGATTACCCAGTTTGGCGGGGCCGAAGGCTGCTCCCCCTAGACGAAACGAGCTGAGCGAGCCTGAGGTGACCCCAGGGGCTACATGAAAAAGACTAAGGAGCTGGTGGTGGACCTGAGGAGGGCTAAGGCACCGGTGACCCCTGTTTCCATCCAAGGGGTCAGTGTGGACATAATGGAGGATTACGAATACCTGGGAATACAAATGGACAATAAACTGGACTGGTCAAAGAACACTGAGGCTGACTACAAGAAGGGTCAGAGCCGTCTCTATTTCCTGAGGAGACCGAGATCCTTTAACGTCAGCCGGACGATGCTGAGGATGTTCTACGAGGCTGTGGTGGCCAGTGCTATCATGTTTGCTGTTGTGTGCTGGGGCAGCAGGCTGAGGGTAGCAGACACCAACAGAATCAACAAACTCATTCATAAGGCCAGTGATGATGTGGGGGTGGAACTGGACTCTCTGACGGTGGTGTCTGAAAAGAGGATGCTGTCCAAGTTGCATGCCATTTTGGACAATGACTCCTATCCACTCCATAATGTACTGGTTAGGCACAGGAGTACATTCAGCCAGAGACTCATTCCACTGAGATGTAACACTGAGTGTCATAGGAAGTCATTCCTACCGTTGGCCATTAAACTTTACAGTTCCTCCCCCGGACTGTCAGCCACCCTGAGCCAATAGGCTGGTCCTGGACTTATTTCCACTTGGCATGATTAACTTATTATTATTTAATTATTTATTGTTTTATATTGCTATATTTCTTCACTGCTCTTGGCTGGTGCGGCTGTAACGAAACCCAATTTCCCTCGGGATCAATAATGTCTGTCCTTCTACCTATCTTTATACCGTCTGCAAACTTTGCAACAATACCATCAATTCCATCATCCAAATCATTTACATGTAATGTAAAAAGAATCGGCCCCAACATAGGCCCCTGTGGAACACCACTAGTCACCAGCAGCCAACCAGAAAAGGCTCCATTTATTCCCACGTTTTGCAGTCCGCCAATCAGTCACTGCTTTATCCATGCTAGCATAATTCCTGTCATACCATAGGCTCGTAGCTTTTTAAGCAGCCTCGTGGGCATCTTGTCAAAGGCTTTCTGAAAATCCAAGTACACAGCATCAACTGATTCTCCTTTGTCTACTCTGCTTGCTATTTCTTCAAAAAAATTTTAACTATTTGTCAAACTAGATTTTCCCTTGACGAAACCATGCTAACTATGGGCTATTTTATCATGTGCCTCCAAAAACACTGAGACCTCATCCTTAATAATCTAGTCCAACTTCTTCCCAACCACTGAAGTCAAACTAACTGGCCTATAGTGTCCTTTATTTTGCCTCTCTCCCTTCTTGAAGAGTTGAGTGACATTTGCAATTTTTCAGTCTTCTGGAGCCATTCCAGAATCTAGCAATTCTTGAAAGTTTATTACTAATGCCCCCACAATCTCTTAAGCTACTCTTCCTTAACCCTGGGGTGTACACCATCTGGTCTAGGTGACTTATCTATCTTCAGATCTTTCAGTTTCCCAAGAACTTTCTCTTTTATAATGGTAGCTTCACATACTTCATGAAACCTCATACCTGGAACTTGCACCATACTGCTAGTCCCTTCCACAGTGAAGACTGATGCAAAATACTTATTCAGTTCATCCAAAATTTACTACCACTCCAGTATCATTTTTCAGTGGTCCAATATCCACTCTCCCCTCTCTTTTACTCTTTATGCATCTGAAGAAACCCTTGGTATGCTCTTTAATGCTATTTGCTAGCTGATTTTCGTATTCCATCTTTACCTTCTTTGAGCAAACACGAGGAAATCTGCAGATGTTGGAAATTCAAACAACAACACACACAAAATGCTGGTGGAACACAGCAGGCTAGGCAGCATCTATAGGGAGAAGCACTGTCGATGTTTCGGGCCAAGACCCTTCGTCAGGACTAACCAAAAGGAAAGATAGTAAGAGATTTGAAAGTAGGAGGGGGAGGGGGAAATGTGAAATGATAGGAGAAGACAAGAGGGGGTGGGATGAAGCTAAGAGCTGGAAAGGTGATTGGCAAAAGTGATACAGAGCTGGAGAAGGGAAAGGATCATAGGACGGGAGGCCTCAGGAGAAAGAAAGGGGGGGAGCACCAGAGGGAGATGGAGAACAGGCAAACAACTAAATATGTCAGGGATGGGGTAAGAAGGGGAGGAGGGGCATTAACGGAAGTTAGAGAAGTCAATGTTCATGCCATCAGGTTGGAGGCTACCCAGCCGGTATATAAGGTGTTGTTCCTCCAACATGAGTTTGGATTTATTTTGACAATAGAGGAGGCCATGGATAGACATATCAGAATGGGAATGGGACGTGGAATTAAAATGTGTGGCCACTGGGAGATCCTGCTTGTTCTGGCGGACCAAGTGTAGGTGTTCCATGAAATGGTCTCCCAGTCTGCATCGGGTCTTGCCAATATATAAAAGGCCACACCGGGAGCACCAGACACAGTATACCACACCAGCCGACTCACAGGTGAAGTGTCACCTCACCTGGAAGGACTGTCTGGGGCCCTGAATGGTGGTGAGGGAGGAAGTGTAAGGGCAGGTGTAGCACTTGTTCCGTTTACAAGGGTAAGTGCCAGGAGGGAGATTGGTGGGAAGGGATGGGGGGGACGAGTGGACAAGGGAGTTGCGTAGGGAGCAATCCCTGCGAAAAGCAGAAGGGGGGGGAGGGAAAAATGTGTTTGGTAGTGGGATCCCATTGGAGGTGGCGTAAGTTACGGAAAATTATATGTTGGACCTGGAGGCTGGTGGGGTGGTAGGTAAGGACAAGGGGAACCCTATCCCGAGTGGGGTGGCGGGTGGATGGGGTGAGGGCAGATGTGCAGGAAATGGGAGAGATGCGTTTGAGAGCAGAGTTGATGGTGAACAAAGGGAAGCCCCTTTTCTTAAAAAAGGAAGACATCTCCTTCATCCTGGAAAGAAAAGCCTCATCCTGAGAGCAGATGCGGTGGAGATGGAGGAATTGTGAGAAGGGGATAGTCTTTTTGCAAGAGACAGGGTGGGAAGAGGAATAGTCCAGGTAGCTGTGAGAGTCTGTAGGCTTATAGTAGATATTAGTAGATAGGCCATCTCCAGAGATGGAGTCAGAAAGATCAAGAAAGGGGAGGGAGGTGTTGGAAATGGACCAGGTAAATTTGAGGGCAGGGTGAAAGTTGGAGGCAAAGTTAATGAAGTCGACAAGCTCAGCACGCATGCAAGAGGCAGCGCCAATGCAGTCGTCGATGTAGCAAAGGAAAAGAGGGGGATGGATACCCGTATAGCCTTGGAACATGGACTGTTCCACAAAGCCAACAAAAAGACAGGCATAACTGGGACCCATACGGGTGCCCATGGCTACACCCTTGGTTTGGAGGAAGTGGGAGGAGCCAAAGGAGAAATAATTGAGAGTAAGAACTAATTCCGCTAGACGGAGGAGAGTGGTGGTAGAGCGGATTTGGTTAGGTCTGGAATCAAAAAAAAACTGAAGAGCTTCGAGACCATCTCGGTGGGGGATGGAGGTATATAGGTACTGGACGTCCATGGTGAAAATAAGACGGAGGGAGCCAGGGAACTTAAAATCATTGAAAAAATTCAAAGCACGAGAAGTGTCACGAACGTAGGTGGGAAGAGATTGAACAAGGGGGGATAAGATAGTGTCAAGGTATGCAGAAATGAGTTCAGTGGGGCAGGAGCAAGCTGAGACAATAGGTCTACCTGGACAGGCAGGTTTGTGGATCTTGGTTAGAAGGTAGAAAACGGGAGTGCGGGGTTTGGGAACAACGAGGTTTGTGGCAGTGGATGGGAGATCCTCAGAGCTAATAAATTCGGTGATGGTATTGGAGACAATGGCCTGGTGCTCCTTAGTGGCGTCATGATCAAGGGGTAAATAAGAGGTGTTATCAGAGAGTTGTCGCTGTGCCTCAGCCAGGTAGAGGTCAGTACGCCAGACAACTGCTCCCCCCTTATCAGCAGGTTTCATAGTGAGGTTGGGATTGGTGTGGAGGGAGCGGAGAGCAAAGTGTTCAGAAGGAGTGAGGTTGGAATTGGAACAGGGTGTGGTGAAGTCAAGACGGTTGATGTCCCATCAGCAATTAGCAATAAAGAGATACAGAGCAGGTAGAAGACCGGAGCGGGGTGTCCATGAAGAGGAGGAGGGTTGAAGATGGGAGAAGGGGTCATCGGTGGGTATAGGAGAGTCCTTGTCAAAGAAGTAAGCTCGAAGACAGAGCCGGCGAAAGAAGAGTTCAGCGACATGGCATACGCAGAACTCACTGAGGTGTGGGCGAAGGGGGACAAAGGTGAAGCCCTTACTGAGGACAGAGCACTATGCCTCAGAGAGTTGAAGGTCGGAGGGAATGGTAAAGTCCCGGCACGGATGAGAGATGGGATCAGAGGGGGGAGGGAGGCTGGTAGCATCAGTGGAGAGGGAAGGGTTGGGGTGAGAGGAAGATGGAGCCTCTGAGGGCCCAGGAGCTGACGATGGGATCTGAGGGAGAGGGGATTGCATAGTGGTGGTGGGGGAGTGGGAGACGGGGGACACAATCGCAGCATGTGAAGACCCGGCCTGGAGTTCAAGACTGGAGTCGCAGTCAGTGGTTGCAAAATCGCTTTGAAGCTGTCCATGTCCATTGGAACCTGTGTTGATGGTGCTGGAGTCCAGATTTTCAAAATGCCGTGGGTTGTTGGGGCAGCCGAGACTGACAGCCGGGGTGAATCCATGGCCGTTGGAACACGAGGTGTTGGCGCTGGAGTCCAGGTTTTCAATATGCCCTGGGTCACTGAGGCAGCCGAGATCGACTACCGGGGCCGGGGATGCCATACGAAGACCATGCTCTGGGGTCTGCAGATGGGATCTTGCGATCCTTGCAGGACATGATAAACTCAAAGTAACGGTAATTGCATGCATGGATCCAACGGAGGATGAAATAACGGACAGATCCATTTGCAAATGGAGAAAAAGGTGTCCTGGAGGCGTGGAAGTGATTGTGATCACTTTTACCTTCTTTGTGACTTTTTTGTTTGCCTTCTGGTGGTTTTTAAATACTGCCCACTAAGTTTTGCTCTATTAGATGCCCTTTCATTGGCTTTTATGTTGGCTTTGACATTTCTTGTTGGCTATGGTTGTTTCATCGTGTCTTTAGAATACTTTTTCCTCTTTGGCTTGTGCCTTCTGAATTGCTTCCAGAAATTCCAGCCATTGCTGCTCTGCCATCATCCCTGCCAGTGTTCTTTTTCAATCAATTCTGGCAAAAGCCTCTCATGAGCCTCTGAAATTCCTTTTACTCCACTGTGACAGTGATACATCTGACTTTATCTTCTCCTTCACAAATTTCAGAGTGAATTCAAACACATAGTGATTACTCTTCCCTAAGGGTTCTTTTACCTTAAGCTCTCTAATCAATTTCCATTTACTGCACAACACACAACCCAAAATAGCTGATCCCCTAGTGGGCTTAACCACGAGATACTCTAAAAAGCCATTTCATAGGCATTCTAGAAATTCCCCCTCTTGGAATTCAGCACCAAACCAATTTTCTCAATCTACCTGCATATTGAAATCCTCCACAATTATTGTAACATTGCGCTTTTGGGATGCATTTGCTATGTCCTGTTGTAATTTGTAGGCCACATCCTTACCACTGTTTGGGGGGTGGGGTGTCTGTATAAAACTTCCATTATGGTCTTTTTATCCTTGCAGTTCCTTAATTCTATCCACAATGATTCAACACCATCTGACCCTATGTCACCTCTTTCTAATGATTTGAATTCACTTTTTACCAACAAAGCCTGCGTGTCCTTTTGATACAATGTGTATCCTTGGATATTAAGCTCCCAGCTATAATCTTCTTTCAGCCATGATTCAGTGATGCCTACAACATCATACTTGCCAATCTTTAACTGTGTGGAAAGTTCATCTAACTTATTCCGCATACCATGCACATTCAAATATAACACCTACAGTCCTATATTCACCCTTTATGGTTTTGTCCACCTTTTAAGTTGCAACACATCCTGTTAACTGCAGTTCTGCCTTATCAACAGCCTCTCCTCATTAGACATTGCCTCTGTTTGTAAACCAGTTACCTCATCTACCATACTATCACTCCCATTCCCATACCCTTGCCAAATTAGTTAAAAGCCTTCCTAACAACTGTAACTAACCTGCCTGCAATTATAAACACAAAGTACACTGCAGATGCTGTGGTCAAATCAACACGTACAAACAAGCTGGATGAACTCAGCAGGTTGGGCAGCATCAGTTGAAAGGAGCAGTCAACGTTTCAGGCCGAGACCCTTCATCAGGACAGAACTTAAGAACATATCTTTCAGCGCTGGGCTTGGGAATGGAAGTTCTCCAGTTCGATCCAGTGACAGATCACTCCCGAGCGCGCTTGCCATCTGTGCCTGATTGATGTGGAAGATCAAAAACCCAAAACCCAATAATTAAACCACTGCATTGCTTAGCAATAATTGTAGCTTTCATCGGGGCAGGCCTTTCTCACTTTATCCTTTAAAATTGTTCTGTAAAGTGTTGCCAGCACCTTCTTGAAGATAGAGACCATAATGAAGGGTCAGCTGATAAATTCCAATGCAGAAAGATTCAAGAGATTGGATCTTTATTCTTTTTATTTTTTCTTAAGAATGAGAGGTGATTTTGTTGAAATGTAAAAATAATCTTACAACATTTTACAGTGTACATGCAGCTTCGCCTGACAGTGGTATCCAGAAGTAGGGAAAACATTTAATAATTTACTGTTGAACATTGCATTAACAAAAGAAAGTATTAAGTACATTTTGTAGCCTGGGAAAAATACACTCAGGACAACAAATACTTTTCGGACCTTTATCAGTTTTAGATGTTTTAATGCAGAAAGTAAAAAAAAAGATGAATTTTTAAAAAGTTCCTGCTCCTGCTAAGGTGCAGGAGTAGGCCATTCAGCCCTTCAAGCCAGCACCACCATTCAATATGATCATGGCTGATCATCCACAATCAGTACCCCGTTTCTGCCTTCTCCCCACGTTCCTTGACTTCGCTATCTTTAAGAGCTCTATCTAACTTTTTCTTGAAAACATCCAGAGAATTGGCCTCAACTGCCTTCTGAGGCAGAACATTCCACAGATCCACAACTCTCTGGGTGAAAAAGTTTTTCCTCAACTCCACTCTAAATGGCCTATCCCTTATTCTTAAATTGTGGACTCTGGTTCTGGACTCGACCAACATCGGGAACATGTTTCCTGCCTCTAGTGTGTCCAATCCCTTAATAATCTTATATGTTTCAATCAGATCCCCTCTCATCCTTCTAAATTCCAGTGTATACAAACCCAGTCGTTCCAATCTTTCAACATATGACAGTCCCGCCATCCCGGGAATTAACTTCATGAACCTATGCTGCACTCCCTCGATAGCAAGAATGTCCTTCCTCAAACTTGGAGACCAAAACTGAACACAATACTCCAGGTGTGGCCTCACCAGGGCCCTGTACAACTGCAGAAGGACCTCTTTGTTCCTATACTCAACTCCCCTTGTTATGAAGGCCAACATGCCATTTGCTTTCTTCACTGCCTGCTGTACCTGCATGTTTACTTTCATTGACTGATGAACAAGAACACCTAGATTTCATTGTACTTCTCCTTTTCCTGACTTGACACCATTCAGATAGTAATCTGCCTTTCTGTTCTTGCCACCAAAGTAGATAACCTCACGTTTATCCACATTAAACTGCATCTGTCATGCATCTGTCCACTCACCCAATGTGTCCAAGTCACCCTGCATTCTCCTAACATCTTCCTCATCTCTCACACTGCCACCCAGCTTTGTGTCATCAGCAAGTTTGCTAATGTTACTTTTAATCTCTTCATCTAAATCATTGATGTATATTGTAAATAGCTGGGGTCCCAGTACCGAGCCTTGCGGTACCCCACTAGTCATTGCCTGCCATTTTGAAAAGGACCCGTTAATTCCTACTCTTTGCCATCCAATTTTCTATCTATGTCAGTACCCTACCCCCAATACCATGTGCTCTAATTTTGCCCACTAATCTCCTATGTGGGACCTTATCAAAGGCTTTCTGTAGGTACTCTACATCCATGGTTCTCCCTTGTCCACTTTTTTAGTTACATCCTCCAAAAATTCCAGAAGGTTAGTCAAGCATGGTTTCCCCTTCGTAAATCCATGCTGACTCGGACCGATCCTGTTACTGCTATCCAAATATGCCACTATTTCATCTTTTATAATTGACTTCAGCATCTTCCTCACCACTGATGTCAGGCTAACTGGTCTATAATTCCCTGTTTTCTCTCTCCCTCCTTTCTTAAAAAGTGGGATAACATTAGCTACCCTCCAATCCACAGGAACTGATCCTGAATATATAGAACATTGGAAAATGATTACCAATGCATCCATGATTTCTAGAGCCACCTCCTTAAGTACCCTGGGATGCAGACCATCAGGCCCTGGGGATTTATCAGCCTTCAGTCCCATCAGTCTACCCAACACCATTTTCTGCCTAATGTGAATTTCCTTTAGTCCCTCCGTTACCCTAGGTCTTCTGGCCACTATTACATCTGGGAGATTGTCTGTGTCTTCTCTAGTGAAGACAGATCCAAAATACCTGTTGAAATCATCTGCCATTTCCTTGTTCTCCATAATAAATTCACTCGTTTCTGCCTTCAAGGGCCCAACTTTGGTCTTAACTAACTTTTTCCTCTTCACATACCTAAAGAAGCTTTTACGATCCTCTTTTAAATTCTTGGCTAGCTTACCTTCGTACCTCAGCTTTTCTCCCCATATTGTCATTTTAGTTATTTTCTGTTACTCTTTAACAGTTTCCCAATCCTCTGGCTTCCTGCTCATCTTTGCTATGTTATACTTCCTCTTTTATTTTTATACTGTCCTTGACTTCTTTGTCAGCCACGTTCACCCCCTGCTCCCCTTAGAATGTTTCTTCCTCTTTGGAAAGAACTGATCCTGCACCTTCTGTATTATTCCCAGAAATACCTGTCATTGTTGTTCCACTGTCATCCCTGCTGGGTTATCCTTCCAGTCAACTTTGGCTAGTTCCTCCCTCATGGCTCCATAGTCACCTTTGTTCAACTGTAATACTGACACTTCCGATTTTCCCTTCTCCCTCTCAAATTGTAGATTTTGGTTAATTTTGGTTCATAGCCTTGTGTATCAACTAGTTACATATGCAGTATGAAAGTAAATAAAACTAAGTATACAAAACCAATACAGTAATGGCAACTCTTACTCATGAAAATCTTTCTTCACCACACGACCGGCACTCGACACTCTTTCCACAACAAGGCAACTCTTCATCGCACTCCACACGTGCAAAATGATGTCACTGTCTTCTCTTAAAGGCACAGGCAATTACTTTAGCATTACCATGGTGAATACAGAAGTGTGCTTTAATAATAAAAAATGATATTCAGCAGTCACCTGGTTACATTCTCTCCTGCACACAGATAAGTGTCCTTGATTACTCGCTCACTGCAAAGGTACTTTAACCTCTTTAACTGCTTCTCTGAATTGAACTGAAGCTAGACTGATCAGTATCTGTGACCCTGCTGCGGGACTTATAGAGGCCACATCTCGAACTGACCTTGGTTCATGATGTGGGTTAGAGTGTTGTCCAGCACTTACTCATTTATTCCTGCGGGGTGCTGCGACAGGAAGACTACCAACATCTGACCCTGCATCAGCTGTCACAGGTGCTGTGGTCTCATTTCTAGAGGCTTTGCTGTCAAGGATAGGGTCAAGACTCTGTACACCCTGTTCTGATATATCTTCTCCCAATATCACACCATTCTCTGAATCCTCAGAATCTGATTCATGTCCCAGGGGAGAGCTGGTCTGAATTACTGGAGTTTGCAGTCTCCTTTGGGGAGCTGGGGTGGGAACGTTCTCACAAGAGCTGACATCAACCCTGTTCACCCTCTCAAAGGTTCCACAGAGTATGTGTTGGCTAGCACCTCTACCACCCTGTGGACAGTTGATTTCCAAGCATCCTGGATCTTACTACGACCTAATGGCCTGTTCCGGGGGGTAAACCAGTGCATTTATGTCAATCTGGGGACAATGAATTTTATCCTCCTATAAGGCAATGCGTTCTTCAGCCTTCCGTTCAGAGTACTCCTTTGTTCTTGTATGTGTATCACTCAGTCATTACTGATATATGGCTAACCAGTCACATTTTCTGTCTACAGACTGTTCTCACCTCAGTAGGGCGTCCACTGGCAAATGGGGATCAATACCAAACAGAAGGTAATAAGGGTTACCTAGAGAGGGTGACCTGCGTGTCAGAAGGTCCTGCGTTTCTTTTCTGGATGCAATGTACACAATGAATCATGCATCGTCCTGTTGAGACACTCACACTGAGTGTTGCCAGTAAGATTATGGGGTGTAGTACGACTTTTCTTTACCCCGTACAGTTTGCAAATACTCAGATATGACCTCACTTTCGAAGTTACAGCCCTGGTTAGAATGTAACCTCTCAGGAAAACAGTAGTTCATAAACCATTCCCTCAAGTGCTCCTTTACTGTGGTATTCACTTTTTGATCCTGAGTTGGGAATGCTTGGGTGAATTTTGTAAAAATATCTTGACTACTAAGTCCAGCAACTGCCAGCTCAAGCATGGAAAAATCTACAGTAATAACTTCAAGCGGCCTATATGCAAGAAATTATTTCACAAGGTGATGGATCTGAGGGCGTGGCATTTTAGTTAACACACAATGCGGACAATTTTTGATCCACCGTGCCACAACCTCGTGCATGCCCACCCCAAAACACCTGCTTCTCAACAAGTGCAGAGTACGCTATATGCATTGATGGTCCATAGACTCATGTACATACCCTAACACTTTACTCCTCAAGCTGGTAGGTAGCAGAAGCTGATAACACTCCCTGTGCTTCTCATCCTCAGCCACACAATGCGGTAACTCCTTACGCTCCCTGATCCTGTCCCAATGCTTTAGCAGAGACAAAACCGGTTTAGGCAGGACTCCACGTTCCTTGCCATTCTGCTTTCTTTTTTTGGTACCGTAAGTTTCTGAAGACATTTAACACAGGGTCTTGCTGCCTAAAACTGTGCAAGTCTCCATCAAAATAACTTGGGAAGCTTGGGGTGTTTCCTTGCATCGGACCACTTGCTAGTACTAGCTTCAAGAGCTCAATTATAATTATAATTCAGTTATAATTTTTAAGACCAGCTGTAACCAGTGCCGGGTCAAGAGCAGTGCCATGATTGATCAGACTACAGATCACTGCAGACACGTCAAATTCAGTATCCTCTGAAATGTGCTCAGCTTCCTCTGTAAATGGCTGCCTAGAAAGAGCATCAGCCACAGTATGGCTCCAATACTGAACATCAAAGTCAAACACTGACAGCTGTGAGATCCATCTCTGCTCAATTGCTCCCAACTTGCCAGTTTTCAAGTGGGGTAACAGATTATCATCAGTGAATTTGGAATGCATTAAGTAACCACAAAGCTTCTCTACTATGGCCCACTTAAGTGCAAGCAGCTCTAATTTCATGCTGCTATAATTCCTATCATTCTTTTCAGTATTTCTCAATCGTCAACTTGCATATGCAATAACCCTCTTTGTCCCTCCCTGTTGCTGGTATAAAACAGCTCCTGGTCCGTGACTACTTGCATCAGTCTCCACTATGAAAGGCTGTGTGAAAAAAGCCCAGGATAGGTGAACTACGTGTGCCTGTCTGGACACGCCCCCTGCTGACTGCTCCTGTGGCTCCTCCCACAGGTCCCTGTATAAAGGCGATCTGAGGCCTATGCTTGGCCTCAGTCTCCAGGACGTAGTATGATGGTCACTCACTTCCGGTTCCTTCTTCCAGTCAATAAAAGCTGATATCTCGCCTTACGTCTCAGATGTGAGTTATTGATGGTCCATCAACTAGTCAGTTTCTCTTTGAGCAAATCAAAGGCAGTTTAACATTCTTCCATCTAAGACTGTTTTGACAGCTAGTTTGTTTTACTAGGACTCTTTCACTAAGACCCAAATTCACTACATCATGCAGCAGGCCTGCAATCTTTGAGAAACCCTGAATGAACTACAAAAGTAACTATAGTAACTACAAAAGCCAAGACATGATTTTAAATCTTTGACTGTAGATGGTACTGGCCAATGCTGAATAGCCGAGACCTTCTTGGGATCTTTGCCTATCCCCTTGGCTGATATCTGGTGTCCTAAGAACTTGACCGCTGACTGAAGAAAATGCCATTTTTCCAATTTCACCCTCAAACCAGTCTCCTTGAGACGTTGAAGCACAGTGTCAAGCCTCTCCAAGTGTTCCTGGAAGGTCTGCAAATACACCAGAATATCATCCAAGTACATCAGCATAATTTGGAAGGCTGAACCATTCATGGTTACCTGCATGAGAAGTCACGGCCTTTTGCAGACCCCATACGGCATGCAAAGATATTCATACAGACCAAACAGGGTTGATGAAGCAGTCTTGTGCCTATCACACTCCTCGACCGCCACTTGGTGGTAACCACTCGCGAGTTCTACTGTCGAGAAAAACTGCTATCCCTGTAATGTACACACAGTCTTATGCTACTCTCAGCCTTCCATATCAACTTGACAGGAGGGAGAGAGAGGGGAGAGGGGGACAAGGGGAGGGAGAGAATGCAGTTGCCGTCGAACTTTCCGTTGTAGGCCCGTCACCCAGGCAAGAGTGGACCCACAAACAAACCCCCACCGGTCACACCTTCACGTACTATGAGCCTCTGATCGATTCCCCCGAATCGACCCTCAAAACCTTCACCTTCACGTGGGTGCACAATGCTCTTTCAGTGTCCTGTGGTGTGTCTGCTTGTGTCTTTGCAGACCTGCTTTTTATCATCACTTGCAGGGCATTGGCTGTCCATCACCTGGTCCCACCTTGTTGACTCAGCAAGAATCCTCACAAGCAGGCAAAGGAAGTGTCCTTGGAGCAAAGGTAAACAATCAGCTAAAGCATAATATTAAATCATCTCTCTCTCTCTCTCTCTCTCTCTCTCTCTCTCTCTCTCTCTCTCTCATCTGCAGCAGGATGCCTCCCCCCTCTTCTTCTATCTCTCTCTCTCTCTCATTAGCAGCATAGTTCACAGGGGGGTCAACTCTGGACCCCATCTCAGCTTGGTTTGCTCATCACAGGTCCTAGGTGAGAGCCATACAGCCTCTTGAGAGATGTTTAAAAGCTGTACTGGTACTGAACAACTAAGAGAGTCAACAAACATGGGAATACCTACAAGACTTCCTGGTAGAGAGGTGTTAAGTCGCTCAAGTAACATCTTATGGCCAATACCAGCATCTCCAATGGCCTTCCTAACCACAATAGTAACTGCAGATTCAGCAGGTATGTGCTCGGTATCTTTTAAAGATACTCAGACCACGGCTTTCTATTCAGTAGTGCACATCTACACTTTCTGGAAAACATCTCCAATCAGAATCCAACTTTCCTTCTAGGGTCATGTCAAATTCTGTACAGATAAGTTGTCTACATTGGCTTATAATGTTTATGCCTACAATGCACAGGATCGATTCTTCTGTGCTAACAGGATCTCTGACCACTAGAAAGTCACAATTTGGTACCTTCATGCCAATTGCTTGAATCTCTAGCCCTGGGTACTCAAGACTGTTAACCTAAGCCATCCTCTTCATTCAAGTATTCTTGAAAGAACTTCTGAGTCATAATGCCCACTTGACTACCTGTGTCTAACAGACAATGGACAGCAACACCTGCTATCTTAATCTCAGTGACAGGATACATTCCTGTAACTGGTCACGGGATGGCTATACATTATCTGAGTCTATGAGGTTCCCTCGAATTGACCAACTCACAACAACCAGAGGGCTGGAGGATTCGGGCTCTACATCCCTTGCACTTCACTTCTATGGGCAGTTCTTTGCCACATACCTTCCCACCTGACACTTGAAACATATTGGTTGCCCATCCTCTGTGAACCTAGGCAGTAACTTAGGTCTACAGCTAGCAGCATGTCTGTACAGTAAGATCTTTCACTGCTAGTGCCTATGCACTAATGGCTTTGTCCTGCTCTGTGACTTACTTTAGGGACATTGTCTAGAGTAACAGATTTAGATTCCTGAGCTTTAAGAGTTGAGCAACTATGCCTGGCGACTGCTACACTTTGACTTACAAGCCTTTGGATTTCCTGAGGACTCTTAAAAGCACAGATGAGCCTCCTCTTGCACTTCTTTTTTTGTAATTTATTTTTTTATTGAAGTTCATCATCAAACAAATATTTCCAAAATATTTCAGACATTCTACATATCATATAATCATATATGTCACAAATCTCCACAAAGTATTTATCTGCGGTATACACATACAGAAAAGAGTGGAGAGAAAAAACAAGCAAAAAGAAAAAACTATGTACAAGTAGGGAGTGATTTTTTTTAAACAACAGATTCATTGATTTGCAAGAATAAAATCAGGCCTATGAGGTATCATGTAGTTAAACCATTTTTCCCAGTATGAATCAAATTGTTCCAGCTTATGATTAACAGATGATGTTATCTTCTCCATTTTGTAAATGTCCATTGTAATTTCCATCCATGCATTTAAAGTTGGGCTCTCCTGTGATAACCATTTCCTAGTAAGAGTCTTTTTACCAGCCACCAACAGTGTATTCATTAAATATTTATCTCTTTTCAACCATTCTTGAGGTATATATCCAAAATATATGGTCTTACTCTCTAAGGGTATTTCACATTTAAAGATCTCTTGTAGGACATTGTGTATCCCCCTCCAATAGTCTTTGATAACAGGGCATTCCCAAAATATATGATAATGTTTTGCAATTTGATTTCCACAATTTCTCCAGCAAACAGGGAGGTTACTATCATAATGGGATTTCTGAGAGGGTGTAATAAAATATCTTAACAAGTTTTTCCATCCAAACTCCCTCCATTTCTGTGAACTGGTACACTTCCATTGATACCTCCATATTGTTGTCCATTCTTCCTCAGATATAATTATCCCTCCTTCCTTCTCCCATTTTGTTTTAATGTATGAAGTCGAATGTGTTTTAAGATTTGACAACCCCTTATACAAGCTTGAAATGATTCTACTACCATTATCTGAATTGTATGCTTTTCTAAATAGCTCTATCAAGCATGTACATGGTTACATTTTTAAGTGTCTTATTAACATATTGACACATCTGTAAATACTGATAAAAATCTTGTTTTTCTAATAAGTGTTTCTCTTTAAGCATTTCAAAACTGAACAGTGTTCCTTCTTCCATTATGTTGCAAAGAACTGTTATTCCTTTCGCTGTCCAGTCCTTAAATCTAGCATCCAATTTATTTGGTGTAAAATCCAAGTCATATGCTTACTATTTAAGAATTGTAATATCACCCTCTAGATTATATTCTTTTATAGTAGTTTTCCATATTTTAAGAGTCAATTTCACCCATGGGTTATCAATAGTATTTATGTACCTTTCTAGGTTGTTATCAGTCAAAATTGCTTGTATGGGGATGGGAAGTACCCACTCCTCAATGTTTTTTCATTGAGTGTCAAATGATGGGTTGCACCAACATATCACAGCTCTCAACTGTGCTGCAAAATAATAATCTTTAAGACAAGGTAGGCCCCATCCCCCCTTTTCCTTAGCTAATTGAAAAGTTTTGATACAAATTCTAGGCCTTTTACCTTGCCAAATATACATTGATAACATCTTGTCCCATTCATTGAATTGATTTTGATTAATCTCTATTGGTAGGGTCTGAAAGAGATATAGAAGTCTGGGCAGCATATTCATTTTAATAGACTCTATCCTTGCACTGAAATTGAAAAAGGAATCAGGTTCCATCTTGCAATATCTTCCTTAATTTTTTTATATAAAGGCTGATAATTACATTCTGATAATTTTGCCAAATCTTTTGGCATAATGATGCCCAAATATTTGAAAGACTCTGTGTGCCATGCCCAGCGATATCAACTTTCAATTTCTCTTGGTGGGCTAAAGTAATATGAAAGTAATTGGGCTTTATCTATGTTGATCTTGTACCCTGATAATTGACCATATTGTTCAAAGGATTGTATCAATTTAGGTAAAGAGTATGTTGGTTGCCCTAGATAGATCAAAATGTTATCTGCATAACAACCCAATTTATGCTCTGTCCCTTTAATAGTAATTCCCCTGATATCTTCATTTTGTCTGATTTATTGAGCTAATGGTTCCAGATATAATGTGAAGAGTAGTGGTGACCATGCACAGCCCTGTCTCGTGCCACTTTCTAGGGTAAGACTATTTGATAAATATCCATTGATTTTAATCCTAGCAGTAGGGTTGTCATATAGTGTCTGTATAGTTTTAATAATTGTGTCTTGGAAACCAAATCTATGTAAAACTCTGTAAAGAAAATTCCAATTAACCGAATCAAATGCCTTTTCTGCGTCCACACTTATCACTAGTGCTTTGATTTTTTTTTGTATATGATCCATAATGTGAAGTGTCCTTCATATATTGACATGTGTTTGGCGTTGTTGTATAAAACCTGTCTGATCGTTACGTATCAGTATGGGTAGAAACTCCTCTAATTGTTTGGTGATGATGGAGGTAAATAATCTATAATCTACATTAAGAACGGATATTGGTCTAAATGACCCGCATTCCATTTTAACCTTGCCTTCTTTCGGTATAGCTGAGATTATCGCTTCCTTCCAACAGGGTGGCATTGCGCCTTTTTTATAGCCCAATTCAGTGTGGGGAGTAAAACAGGAATTAACTAATTTTTAATTATTTATACCACTCCGTCATAAACCCATCTGATCCTGGTGACTTGCTTAATTTAAGCCTACTAATTGCAGCTTTTAATTCAACTTCAGTTATGTCAGTGGTCATCATTCTATTTTGCTCTTTGCTTAAAGTGGGTAACTCTAGAGAATTCAGGAAGGTGTCAATTTGGGTTATGCTTCCCCCTGGAACTTTGGAATATACAGTTTTGTAAAACACTTCAAAAGGTTCTTGAATTTCACTTAGCTTATTTTTTTTTATCATTTTTGTTCTTGGGTCCCTAATTCTATGAATTGTATTTTCTGCTATCTTTTTTTCAGTTTCCCTACCAGTATTTTCATAGACTTTGATACACTTTCCTAATGTCTCTGTTTCAGAAACATTAAGTTTTTCCTGATTTCTTGAGTAGCCAAACTATTTATTTCATTCCCAATTCTTTTAATTTCCCCTAATGTATCCTGTGCCAAATTCAATTTGTGTTTTTCTCTGCTTCCTTCAGCCTATTTTGTAATTCCTCTAATGTTTTATTTCTTATTTTTTTCTTATATGAAGATATTGTTATAATTTTCCCTCTTAAGACCGCCTTCAGAGTATCCCATAAAATGGGAGGTAAAACCTCCCATTATCATTAAATTCTAAGTAGAGACCAATTTCTTTTGTAATTTGTTCCTTAAAGTACGGATCATTGAGTAGACTTGAATTTAGTTTCCAAATAATATTCTTTGGTTGTAGGTCAAAATCAATAGATAAATATATAGGTGCATGGTCACTTACATCTGTTGTCTCAATTCCACAGGTGTTTATTTTGTCTTTGTCTTTTCCAAATGTTATGAAATAGTTTATTCTTGTATATACAGAAGGGGGACAGAATAATGAGTGTAATCCCTTCTGTTGGGAAAAAAGGCCCCTTCATATATCAATTAAACCAACATCCTCAAAAAGTGTAAACACGAGGAAATCTGCAGATGCTGGAAATTCAAACAACACACACAAAATGCTGGTGGAACACAGCAGGCCAGCCAGCATCTATAGGAAAAGCACTGTCGACGTTTTGGGCCGAGACCCTTAGTCAGGACTCAAAAAGTGTATTAACTTTCTTATGTAAAGATTTTGTTTCATAGGTTTTCTATTGGAACAGTCTAAGTTTGGTTGTAATTGTAAATTTAAGTCTCCCCCACATATCAGGAGACCTTCTGTTTCTGCTACCATAATATCAGTAATTTTCTGAAAGAAACCAATATCACTTCCCAGGGGTGCGTATATATTCGAGAGTAACTGAATTTCCGTCTATATTCCCCCTTACCAGAATATATCTGCCTTCTTTATCGTCCATTTCGAATACTTTTTCAAAATTTAGCTTACTTGAGATAAGAATAGCAACTCCTCTCCTTCGTCCTGATTTATATGAGGAGGAAAGCAAATTAGTGAAGCCCATACTCTTTAGTTTTCTATGTTCATTATCACTTAAATGAGTTTCCTGCAAATATACTACATAGGCTTGTTCTTTTTTCATTTTGGATAAAATTCTGTTACATTTGATTGGATTTAATAGCCCATTGAGATTAAAATAAATGAATTTTACTATGTCCTTAGCCATCTGTATTTATCTGTCAATGTATCATTGAAATTAGCAGAATAAAACTTAATCAATCTACTCCCTGAACAAATACGAACCAAGAAACACAAATAACAACAAAAATGGCAACAAATGTGTGATTCCAAGGCTGAGGTCTTTGGTAGATGACCCTGCGTTGAGATAGAGGAAATGTCTAGCTGTGGGGGATAACCGCTCCTACTTGTGAGTTGAGGGCCCCCATTGCAGTATTCATAAAAGTCAGTGAACAAATCCATTACACCTAAAAGATTTCCCTATGTACTACACACACACACACACACACACACTCATATACACATATGCACACACACACATATATATATTTTCATTTTGGTGGGGAAAAAGGAGTAAGTGAGTGAATAAAGAATAACAACTAAGTAACATAAAATCCACATTATAATAATTATTTCTCGAGATAGCTATATCAACGTCTACTTCTGCTTCTCAACATTCTTAAAGTTAGCCAAACCTTATGGCTCTTCTGGAAAGGGTGAAGGCTGTCTTTGGAATACTCCCAGTCTCTTCTTGATATACTTCTCTTGGCCTCCTCCCGTCTCCTGCCTTCTCAATTCTTGCACTATTTCTCAAGCGGAGTGGAATAATTCCTCAGCCAGGCTTTCCCTTGGTTTGGTCACGCTGACGGGCAAACCTCTGGCTTTCATGTCTGTAGTCGTCTCTTCCACTGTCTGGTACAACTGCGTCTCATCGTCATAAAACACTCGAAGTTTAGCAGGGTACGGAGTTTGAAATCTAATCTTTTTTTGCTTTAGTACTCGCTTTACTTCAGAGTATTCTTTACATTTCCGCAGGACCGCGGGGGTGGGGGGTAATCTTGTTCAAAGTATATTAATTTATCGTCTAAAAACACTCTCTTCTTACCCCAGACCCTTCATAGAATCTCCATCTTGGTGCTGTACTGAAGGAATTTAAATTATTATTGAGCGTGGCTTTCTATCCTGGGTAGGTTTCGGGATGAGCGCACGATGGGCTCTTTTGACTTACAGCTTCATAGCCGGGGGAAGATCCAACATGTCCCGCAGTAACTTTCCAACAAACTCTGTCACAGACGGAGTTTCTCCTTCGGGAACGTTGTAGATTCTTATATTATTCCACCGTGATCTTCCCTCCAGGTCAAGCAGTTTACCTTCTTGGTGATTTAATATTTTTATCATCTTACTCAGTATCCGTTCCACATTTTGAACACGATCTTCCATCCTCTCAATTTGAGTTTCTGCCACCGCTATTTTTTGATTGACGTTGGCAAGCTCTGACTTCATATCATGTAGCTGCTGTTTTTTATCTTTCTGGAACTCCCTTAACTCTTTCAAAATTTTAATCATATTTACTGCTTCGCCTGAACGAGGCCCAGCGTCCACCTCGCTAGCAGGTGGTCAGGTAGGAGAGCCACGCCACTCGCTGCACACCTCTCGGCCGCAGGCTCCGCAGTGTCGCTTTTTTATTTCCATTCTTCTTCCCCATTCTTGCCCCTCTTATCAGTTGAAATACTTTCAAAAAAATACTATATTTGATGGGTTAATGGTGCTAACGGGGTTTTTCCAGAGGAGCTAGTGACTTAAGCTGCCATTCTCGACAATGACGTCACAAGAACCCCCCCCCCCCCCTGCACTTTTATCATTTAGGACTCAGGGTTAATCTGCGTGAATCTGTGGCGCTCCACAATAAATTGATCTCTGAGCACCACCTTCTTATTGGTCACAGCGTCAGGGGACACCTCAGTAACAAGTTAACAGCTTGGGCTCACACTGTTTGTGACTATAAAAACTATGCAACAGCTGGGGTGCACTACGTTTGTCACTAAAAGCCTCCTCGAGATAGGTGAACAAGTCATCAGCATGTTCCCACTCAGCATCACTGCACACATGTGCTTACACTGGAGCTGCAGCCCTGAGCAGTGAGATCTTCATTTCTATTGTGAGTAATAATGGACATATCTACCTGACTGTCTATGTTCTCCTTATTTTACAAAAGCAAAATACTGCAAGCACCAAAAATCTGGAATAAAAAACAGAGGCAAATGATCCAACCTTACACTGGAATTTAGAATGATGAGAGGGGAATCTGATTGAAGCATATAAGATTATTAAGGGATTGGATACACTTGAGGCAGGAAACATGTTCCTGATGCCGAACCAGAGGCCACAGTTTAAGAATAAGGGGTAGGCCATTTAGAACAGAGTTCAGGAAATACTTTTACACCCAGAGAGTTGTGGATCTATGGAATGCTCTGCCTCAGAAGGCAGCAGAGGCCAATTCTCTGGATGCTTTCAAGAAAGAGTTAGATAGAGCTCTTAAAGATAGCAGAGTCAAAGGATATTGGGAGAAGGCAGGAACAGGGTACTGATTGTGGATGATCAGCCATGATCACATTGAATGGCAGTGCTGACTCGAAGGGCCGAACAGCCTACTCCTGCACCTATTGTCTATTTTGATATACAGGTTTCCCCTGCAATCCGAAGGAAGAGTGTTCCTATGAAACAATTTGTAAACCGAAATGTCGTAAAGCAAAGAAGCAATTACCATTAATTTATATGGGAAAATTTTTTGAGCGTTCCCAGACCCAAAAAAAACTACCAAATCAAACCAAATAACACACAAAACCTAAAATAACACAAACATATAGTAAAAGCAGGAATGATAGGAAAAATATACACCCCATATAAAGTAGAAATATTGTAGGTACGGTGTCGTTTCACTTATCAATATTGGGAAGACAGCGAGCCAAAATCGATTTGGAGAAAAAAAAATTGGGATGTACCCGCCTATGCATGTACACACATGCACAAACAACTGCCCGCACAAGGCTTCACGGTCATTGTAGTCTTTCTTGGGGTAAACACATGTATAAAGCGGGCGTCTTTTTCTTCTAAAAGCGAAAATCCTCTTTGGTTAGTGAAAACAGGAACTAATGGAGGTCTTTTGTAACAGCGAGTTGTCGTAAAGCGAATGTTGGAAAAACGGGGACACCGGTAAAGCATTTGATAGAGGTCAGTGTGCAGCACTCTCTCCAGAGCCAGAGAGTTGATTTAAGTATGGTCCCTTTATCTCTGCTGACTTGTCAATGTAGTGCTGAGGGTCACTGTCAGATACAGCGTCAGATGTCCTGCCTCTTGGATGGGTGTTAAACTGCACCATAAATGGATCTAACTTGCTCTATTCATTACAAAGTAGGGGCTGCTTCCCTCTATCCAGATACAACTGTATTGCTACATCCTCCAGCAGAACACCTACTTAACATCACTTCAAGGCTTTCAGCTGCTTATTACACCACACTGGTCTTGGAAAAAGAGTCAGCCAAATATTGACCTCTGAGGAAGATTCTTTAATCAGATACCTTATTAGTAACAAACTAGTACCGAGATTAGAAGATGGTCACCGTGAGCAATGCGTCCCCTTAATAAGTGAATCCCAGACAAAGCTGACATCTGTTGAATTGCTCAATATTAATTATAATCTAATCATTCTAACGCATAACCTGTTACGCCAAACAATAAGGTTTGGATCTCCAGGACACACTGTATGTTTTGGGTCATGCAAAGCCTAAATACTTCATACCACTAGAACATGCCACTATGACCCATTATTAGTATTAACTAGTATCAGTCATAGTGGATGCAAGGAGAGAAAGCCTACCAGTCTATTGTGATTTGGTTTATTTGTGACTTCAGATCCACAGCAAGATGGTTGAGTCTTCACTTGTCTGTGAAAAGGCCTGGCTAGCCAATCAGTCAGGGAAGCATGAACAATAAATGCAACCACATGCATGAACGAATAAACATATTGATCGTAACAACTTCCATTTTTACACATAACCTCACATACAGCAGAAGCACGAAATTAAGTCTGGCAGTTTAGTGTGGCACTGATGGAGTGCTGAACTGTCGTAGATGTTTTCCCTTTATTAAAATGAAAACATACCACGTCACTACTGAAGAACAGCGGGAGAACCCTTCCAGGTGGCCTAATCATCAACCAGTCCCCCACAGCAGACTCTCTGGGCACTATACCCTTCTGTTACTGGTTGCTTGTTTTGAGAAAACTGGCTCACATCTTTTCTGCCCGACAATGGAGACCACATTTAAAACATTTTTGTGTTTACAAAGCATTTTGAAAAATTCTGAGCTTGTGAATTATAATGTACAAATGGAAGTAATCTTTTCAAGTTCTTGTTTTGATACCTGCTGTGAAATCAGATTTTTAAGAAGACATGGATAATCTGTGAGGATTTGCAGTTCAGTACTGTATGTACTTTTACAATTGTGGTGTACAGCAGATAGGATTAATCTCTGCTAGAAATCTAACAGGATTTCCTTTTTTTTGTAATTTTTTTTATTGAAGTTCATCAAACAAACATTTCCATTAGATATATTTCAGACATTGTACATATATATGATATAATCATATATATCACAAATCCCCACAAAGTATTTATCTGAGGTATATATTTATAGAAAAGAGTGGAAAGAAAAAACAAGCAAAAGGAAAGAACTATGTACAAGTAGGGAGTGATCTTTTTTTCTTATAACAGATTCATTGATTTGTGAGAATAAAATCAGGCCTATGAAGCATTATGTAGTTAAATCATTTTTCCCAGTATGAATCAAATTGTTCCAGCTTATGATTAACAGATGCTGTTATCTTCTCCATTTTGTAAATGTCCATTGTAATTTCCATCCATGTATTTAAAGTTGGGCTCTCCTGTGATAACCATTTCCTAGTGAGTGTCTTTTTACCAGCCACCAACGGTATATTCATTAAATATTTATCTCTTTTCAGCCATTCTTGAGGTATATATCCAAAATATATGATCTTCCTCTCCAAGGGTATTTCACATTTAAAGATGTCTTGTATCCCCCTCCAATAGTTTTTGATAACAGGGCAGTCCCAAAAAATATGAAAATGATTTGCATTTTGATTTCCACAATTTCTCCAGCAAACAGGGAGGTTACTATCATAAAGAGATTACTGAGAGGGTGTAATAAAATATCTTACCAAGTTTTTCCAGGATTTCCTCTTGTAAGAATTGCAATCCGATGGATTTCCGGTGATGCCATAATTGAGAATGGCAGCTTAAGTCCTCTGTAAAAATGCGTATTAAGCCCCATTAACCCATCAAATATAGTATTTTTTGAAAAATATTTTAACTAAAGAGGGGCAAGAATGGGGAAAAGGAATGGAAATTAAAAAAAAGCAACACTGCGGAGCCTGCGGCTGAGAGGAGTGCAGCGAGTGGCTCTCCTACTCGACCGCATGCTAGCGAGGCGGACGCTGGCCCTCGTTCAGACGAAGCGGCGAATATGATCAAAATCCTTTAAGAAATAAGGGAGTTCCGGAAAGAAATAGAGCAGCAGCTCCATGATATTAAGTCACAGCTCGCCAGTGTCAATCAAAAAATAGCGGTGGCAGAGACTCGAATTGAGAAGGTGGAAGATCGCATTCAAAATGTGGAATGGATACTGAGTAAGACAATAAAAATATTAAATCACCAAGAAGGTAAATTGCTTGACCTGGATTTTATATTACTTAGTTGTTATTCTTTATTCGCTCACTTACTTCTTTTTCCCAACCAAAATGAGAATATATATATATGTGTGTGTCTGCATATGTGTATATGAGTGTGTGTGTGTGTGTATGTATGTATATATATAGTACACAGGGAAATCTTTTAGGTGTAGTGGATTTGTTCACTGACTTTTATGAATACTGCAATGAATACCTCAACTCACAAGTAGGAGGGGTTATCCCCCACAGCTAGACATTTCCTCTAGCTCAACGCAGGGTCATCTACCAGAGACCTCAGCCTTGGAATCACACATTCATTGCCATTTTTGCTGTTATTTGTGTTTCTTGGTTCGTATTTGTTTAGGAAGTAGATTGATTAAGTTTTATTCTGCTAATTTCAATGATACATTGACAGATAAATACAGATGGCTAAGGACATAGTAAAATTCATTCAATAGGCTATTAAATCCAATCAAACGTAATAGAATTTTATCCAAAATGAAAAAAGAACAAGCCCATGTAGTATATTTACAGAAAACTCATTTAAGTGATAATGAGCATAGAAAACTAAAGAGAATGGGCTTCACTAATTTGTTTTTCTCCTCATATAAATCAGGACGTAGGAGAGGAGATGCTATTCTTATCTCAAGTAAGCTAAATTTTGAAAAAGTATTCGAAATGGAAGATAAAGAGGGCAGATATATTCTGGTAAGGGGGAATATAGACGGAAATTCAGTTACTCTCGAATATATACGCACCCCTGGGAAGTGATACTGGTTTCTTTCAGAAAATTACTGATATTATTGTAGCGGAAACAGAAAGTCTCCTGATATATGGGGGAGGCTTAAATTTACAATTACAACCAAACTTAGACTGTTCCAATAGAAAACCTATGAAACAAAATCCTTACATAAGAAAGTTAATACACTTTTTGAGTCCTGACGAAGGGTCTCGGCCCAAAACGTCGACAGTGCTTTTCCTATAGATGCTGGCTGGCCTGTTGTGTTCCACCAGCATTTTGTGTGTGTTGTTTGAATTTCCAGCATCTGCAGATTTCCTCGTGTTTACACTTTTTGAGGATGTTGGTTTAATTGATATATGAAGGGACCTTTTTTCCCAACAGAAGGGATTACACTCATTATTCTGTCCCCCTTCTGTATATACAAGAATAAACTATTTCATAACATTTGGAAAAGACAAAGACAAAATAAACACCTGTGGAATTGAGACAACAGATGTAAGTGACCATGCACCTATATATTTATCTATTGATTTTGACCTACAACCAAAGAATATTATTTGGAAACTAAATTCAAGTCTACTCAATGATCTGTACTTTAAGGAACAAATTACAAAAGAAATTGGTCTCTACTTAGAATTTAATGATAATGGGAGGTTTTACCTCCCATTTTATGGGATACTCTGAAGGCGGTCTTAAGAGGGAAAATTATAACAATATCTTCATATAAGAAAAAAATAAGGAATAAAACATTAGAGGAATTACAAAATAGGCTGAAGGAAGCAGAGAAAAACACAAATTGAATTTGGCACAGGATACATTAGGGGAAATTAAAAGAATTGGGAATGAAATAAATAGTTTGGCTACTCAAGAAATCAGGAAAAACTTAATGTTTCTGAAACAGAGACATTAGGAAAGTGTATCAAAGTCTATGAAAATACTGGTAGGGAAACTGAAAAAAAAAAGATAGCAAAAAATACAATTCATAGAATTAGGGACCCAAGAACAAAAATGATAAAAAAAATAAGCTAAGTGAAATTCAAGAAGCTTTTGAAGTGTTTTACAAAACTCTATATTCCAAAGTTCCAGAGGGAAGCATAACCCAAATTGACACCTTCCTGAATTCTCTAGAGTTACCCACTTTAAGCAAAGAGCAAAATAGAATGATGACCACTGACATAACTGAAGTTGAATTAAAAGTTGCAATTAGTAGGCTTAAATTAAGCAAGTCACCAGGATCAGATGGGTTTACGACAGAGTGGTACAAAGAATTTAAAAATGAGTTAATTCCTGCTTTACTCCCCACACTGAACTGGGCTCTTCAAAAAAAAGGCATAAATGCCACCCAGTTGGAAAGAAGCGATAATCTCAGCTATACCGAAAGAAGGCAAGGATAAAATGGAATGCAGGTCATTTAGACCAATATCCATTCTTAATGTAGGTTATAGATTTTTTATCTCCATCATGGCCAAACGATTAGAGGAGTTTCTACCCATACTGATACGTAACGATCAGACAGGTTTTATACGACAACGCCAGACACAAGACAATACATGAAGGACAGTTCACATTATGGATCATATACAAAAAAATAAAATCGAAGCAATAGTGACAAGCATGGACGCTGAAAAAGCATTTGATTCAGTTAATTGGAATTTTCTTTACAGAGTTTTACATAGACACAATTATTAAAATTATACAGACACTATATGACAATCCTACTGCTAGGATTAAGATCAATGGATCAAATAGTCTTACTGTAGAAAGGGGCATGAGACAGGGTTGTGCATAGTCATTGCTACTCTTCACGTTATATCTGGAACCATTAGCTCAATAAATCAGACAAAATGAAGATATCAGGGGAATTAATATTAAAGGGACAGAGCATAAATTGGGTTGTTATGTGGATGACATTTTGATCTATCTCAGGTAACCAACATACTCTTTACCTAAATTGATGCAATCCTTTGAACAATATGGTCAATTATCAGGGTACAAGATCAACATAGATAAAAACCAATTACTTTTATATTAATATAGCCCACCAAGAGAAATTGAAAATCGATACCCCTGGGAATGGCACACAGAGTCTTTCAAATATTTGGGCATCATCATTATGCCAAAAGATTTGGCAAAATTATCAGAATGTAATTATCAGCCTTTATATAAAAAAATTAAGGAAGATGTGGGAAGATGGAACCTGATTCCTTTTTTCAGTATCAGTTCAAGGATTGAGTCTATTAAAATGAATATACTGCCCAGACTGTTATATCTCTTTCAGACCCTACTAATACAGATTAATCAAAATCAATTCAAAGAATGGAACAAGATGCTATCAAGGTATAATCGGCAGGGTAAAAGGCCTAGAGTTCATCTCAAAACTTTGCAATTAGCAAAGGAAAAGGGGGGATGGGGCCTACCTTCTCTTAAGAGATTATTATTTTGCAGCACAGTTGAGAGCTGTGATATGTTGGTGCAACCCATCATACGACGCTCAATGGAAAAACATTGAGGAGCGGGTAGTTCCCATCCTAATACAAGCAATTTTGGCTGATAACAACCCGCAAAGGTACATTAATACTATTGGTAACCCATGGGTGAAATTGACTCTTAAAATATGGAAAATTACTATAAAAGAATATAACCTAGAGGGAGATATTGCAATACTTAAATAGTGTGCATATGACTCGGATTTTACACCAAATAAATTGGATGCTAGATTTAAGGACTGGGCAGCTAAAGGAATAACAGTTCTTTGCAACATAATGAAAGAAGGAACACTGTTCAGTTTTGAAATGCTTAAAGAGAAATACTTATTGGAAAAACAAGATTTTTAAAATCGGTATTTACAGATGTGACAATATGTTAATAAGATACTTAAAAATGTAACCAAGGCAAGTACATGCTTGATAGAGCTTTTTAAAAAAGCACATAATTCAGATAATAGTAGTAGAATCATTTCAAGCATGTATAAGTGGTTGTCAAATCTTAAAACACATTTGACTTCATACATTAAAACAAAATGGGAGAAGGAAGGAGGGATAATTATATCTGAGGAAGAATGGACAACAATATGGAGGTATCAATGGAAGTGTACCAGTTCACAGTACAGAGGGAGTTTGGATGGAAAAACTTGATATTTTATTACACCCTCTCAGAAACCCCTTTATGATAGTAACCTCCCTGTTTGCAGGAGAGATTGTGGAAATCAAAACTGCAAATCATTATTATATTTTTGGGACTGCCCTGTTATCAAAAAACTATTGGAGGGGGATACAAAATGCCTTACAAGACATCTTCAAATGTGAAATACCCTTGGAGAGGAAGACCATATATTTTGGATATATACCTCAAGAATGGCTGAAAAGAGATAAATATTTAATGAATACACTGTTGGTGGCTGGTAAAAAAAGACTCTTACTAGGAAATGGTTATCACAGGAGAGCCCAACTTTAAATACATGGATGGAAATTACAATGGGCATTTACAAAATGGAGAAGATAACAACATCTGTTAATCATAAACTGGGACAATTTGATTCATACTGGGAAAAATGGTTTAACTACATAATGCTTCATAGGCCTGATTTTATTCTCACAAATCAATGAATCTGTTGTAAAAAAAAGATCACTCCCTACTTGTACATAGTTATTTCCTTTTGCTTGTTTTTTCTCTCCACTCTTTTTTATAAGTGTATGCCTCAGATAAATACTATGTGGCGATTTGTGACACATATGATTATATGATATATATGTACAATGTCTGAAATACATCTTATGCAAATGTTTGTGTGGTGATGAACTTCAATAAAAAAATAAATTAGAAAAAAAAAAGAATTGCAATCCGACCGAGTCACCCAGCACAAGGACACCAGACAGAAATTTCAGTTATACTAACAAGTTCATTCTCCATTATCAGTGCATGAAATAACACATACAGTCGGCCCTCCTTATCTGCGGGAGATTGGTTCCGGGACCACCCCGCGGATACCAAAAATCGCTGATGCTCAAATCCCTTATATACCCGGACCAGTGCGGTGGTCTTTAGGACCCAGTGCAACCCTGGACTTTATTTAACCTGTCTCAGTGCAGTGGACTTTAGGAGCAGGCACAGCTCTGAATCCATAGTGTTTCTGTTCATGAAATTAATCACAATCATGATTGAAAATAAAGTGGAAAGAGGTGAAATGTCATCGATCATTGGAAAAGCGTTACAGTCAGTCAACTATCGGAACGATTTTAATGGAGCATGTGAAAGCTACAATTATTACTAAGCAACACAGTGGTTTAATTATTGGAATACATATGTTTCTTCAGTGTCTTATATGCATAGAAAGGTAAAAGGTATACTATCTACTAAGACAAACATTTCATTAACTGATGCTAAATAATACCGGATGTACCTGTTCCGACTTTAAATCTGAATTAAAGACTCAGGAATGGAACTCGTTCATAACCTGGGGACTGCCTGTACTCTTAAATCATCTCTAGATTACTTATAGTATCTGATACAATGTAAATGTATGTAAATAGTTGTTATACTGTATTGTTTAGGGAATAATGACAAGAAAATAATAGTCTGTACATGCTCAAATAACCAGTGCTGGAGAGAGAACTTCTGGGTTTTCCTGATCCGCAGTTGGTTGAATCCGCGCATGAGGAACCTGCGGATAAGGAAGGCCGACTGTACAGTATTCTTTATTAGGTGCTGCTTTTAATGATAGACATTCTTCCCTCCATTTCTTATGAAAACTTTTGATGGGGTTCAGTCACACAACCATTTCAGCTACATGTTCAGATAGCCTAGTTCATAAATGGCTCAGAGCAGATACCAAACCAAAAACTTGGAGAAAAAAAATCATGAAATAAAAACATGTAAATATATTTGGAAAGACACTTGGATAGGAAATGTATGGAGAAAACACAAGCAAATGGATTCTGCTTAGAATGGCATCCTGGTCAACATTAACCAATTGACTTGTTACCATGGTCTGTTAACCAGACTCGATGACTAGTCTGTGATGACAGTTCTCTGTTACTCTGTGACCCTATGACCTGTTACCATTGTACTATGTGACCCTATGACCTGATCCTATGCCCCAAGACTCCCATCAGTGTCAGGCACAAAATAAACCTGCTGATTAGATGGTCCAAATTCCTAAGTACTCCACACCTCTAACAATAACCCAAACACTGTTAGCAGTGAAACATTTACCAGGGCGTTACACTCTCCCCATATTAAAAATAGTCATGCCCTCATGACCTTGAAATAATTTATCATCCCCTTATTAATAACACAGCATTCAATGGACTTTTGTGATGTCAGAGCCTCCAATTCATCTGTAAATGGTAGTGACATATCTCACAAGGGGAATAGATGCAACACTCTGTTCCCCTGGTGTGACATTGGCCAGCCTATCTGAGGGTTTTCTGACTCTTTGAGACCTCCTTACTGCTTTGTCTACTTCTTCAAATTCAGACACTCCCTGGAATCTTTCCTCCTACATGGAGAGGCCCCTTCCTGCTGGCAACTCAAGGCCCTTTGTCACTTGGCTGAACTTGACTTCATGCCCAGTTATCTTAGAGCCCAGTCTCCCATCATTGTCCAGCCATAAAATCCTGACTGCCCACTACTAGTTCCCCCTATTTCATCCACATCAACATGGGGTAGATTGGGAAATCCTTAATCAATTCTTGGGGAGTTTGCAAGGGGTAGCATACCCCCATTTCCTCATCCTCTGAGTCCATACCACATTCAATGGTTAAGTCCCTTCCAGACCTTTCCGCTGCTTGTCCTTCTGTGCTCCCACATTGCCATAGAGTCTCTTACCAGGTGTAGGGTCCATGTCAGGCTTTGGGTCATCATGTACCTCTTATCCCAGAGGTAGAAGGTGGTTCCAATGGAGAATCTTGACAGGCACATTCCCATCCACTGCTTTCACCAGGAAAACTGGTACGTTTGGCATCTGACTCTCCCAGCAGTTAGCTGCCCAGTAGCTGCCCAGCAGTTTGTCAACTTATGCTTCACTGGTAGCCCCAAATTCTTTATAAGGACTCTGTCTCCAGGCATCAGTTGAGATAACCTAACCTTTTGATCATATCTCCTCTTATTTCCTTGATTCTGCTTGGTAGCAGAGACTCCTGCTACTAGTTCATATGCCTTTTGCAATCCCTTCCTCATATTAGATTTCCCCGGCCTCGTACATCTAGGGAATACACACACCGGTGCCACTAAATCTATGAGATTGGGATATCTCTCCCACCCAAGCCCCTGTTTGTGTGGATGCTGTGCGATTTGTTAAAGCCCATTGCAGGAAATAACAGATTGCACACTGCATATGATTAAAAGGAGTATATTTATGATTATTAATTTAACTAGAGGATTAGTAGAGAAAATAAAACAACAAAAGGGCACATTCAAATTAAAATCTTCCAAAGGTCATATTCACTGATACCCAGAAGACTCCCACACCTTGGGAGTCATCGAATCACAGTCCCTTCCCGATCAAATCCTATGACCAGTTCTCTCCATATTAGAAACACACTTCAGATAAGTCTTCTGTGGCAAATCTTCCCCACCAATCCCAAAACAGTGGTCAAAAGGCAACTTCATTTCGCGCTCAAACACCAAATAATATGTAGCTCCATTCTGTGTACAGTTGTAGCGGTGGACCCGATGCCCAATATGTTGACTCTATTTGTTCTTCTTGCTCATCCCCAGAGTTCCAAGCATGTCTTGCAATGTCCAATTGAAACTCTTGGGGTGGGGATCACTCTGAGGGTGATAAGGTGTACTCCTTGACTTCTCAACTTCAAGCATGCTCAGTAACTCATGTATGAGCCTACTCTCAAAACCCCTTCCCTGATCACAATGTATCAGTCTGGGGAGGCCATAATGAACGAAATACTTTTTCCACAACACTTTGGCCATGGTGCATGCCCTCTGATCCTTTGTAGGGAAGACTTGGTAGGGAAGAACTGTAGTAGTGTTCCGTAATAACCAAGTCATTCGTCGTGTTGCTGGAATCAGGCTCTATTGATAGAAAATCCATACACACCAGATCCAGTGCACACTGCAAATGGGATAACAGAGTAGCCCTCGTAGGCAGCGTCTTCCTCTGAATACATCGAATGCACAGCTTACAGTACTCTTCAATCTCAGGCTTCATTCGAATCGAGCTCAGACCAATCCGTAGATCTTGTCAAATCACAAATGACTCGGTTTCCTATTCAGCACCCTCACCTATGCTTCCCTCTTCTTGGCAAGTATGGACAGTCCATGCTGCGCCCCTCCTGTCCCCCCCCGGGCAGATCCACTGCTGTTATGTCAGTGCTAGTCTGAATGAAAATGAAATATATGCCCGTTATTTTGTCAAACTTCTGCTCCATGATCGTAACTGTACCTAATCCTTCAAGGGTACTTAAAATTCTAAGCAACAATTCACTTGAGCTATGAATATCCACTCCACTCAATACACATACATTAACTATAGGTAATCTCTTTGACTTGCACTAATGCTCAATCTCCGCGGCATCCAAAACCACATATCATAATCACTTTACTGGACATAGTTTAGCACAAATCCACTTGATCAATACTCAAGAGAATCACACAGTATCCAATGAACTCAATCCTGGATGACCCCCCCACAATGAAACCCCCTTTCTTCCTGGGCATCTCAGGAAAAAGCTCTTCAGCCCTTGCTGGCAGCCTCCTGACTCAAATCCACCTTTCCCCAGCCTCGTACATCTAGGGAATACACACACCGGTGCCGCTAAATCTATGAGATTGGGATATCTCTCCCACCCAAGCCCCTGTTTGTGTGGATGCTGTGCGATTTGTTAAAGCCCATTGCAGGAAATTACAGATTGCACACTGCATACGATTAAAAGGAGTACATTTATGATTATTAATTTAACTAGAGGATTAGTAGAGAAAATAAAACAATAAAAGGGCACATTCAAATTAAAATCTTCCAAAGGTCATATTCACTGATACCCAGAAGACTCCCACACCTTGGGAGTCATCGAATCACAGTCCCTTCCCGATCGAATCCTATGACCAGTTCTCTCCAGCATCTTCTCTCTTCATCTCCCACCAAAAACAACCCAAGACTCCCACCAGTGTCAGGCACAAAAAAAAAACTGCTCCCCCAGCCTTCTCTCCTGATTGGATGCCTCACATTCCTAAGTATTCCTTATCTCTAACAGCCCAAACACTGTTAGCAATGAAACATTTACCAGAGCATTACATGTGCATTAGGGATGCAGAATCAAAAAGGGTAGCAAATACTGTACTCAATGTGTTATATCTCAATGCACGAAGTATAAGAAATAAGGTGGATGATCTTGTTTATTTCGACAAATTGTTGGGTATGGTGTTATGGCCATCACTGAATCATGGCTGAAGGATGGTTATAGTTGGGAGCTGAATGTCCAAGGTTACACATTCTATCGGAGGGATAGGAAGGTAGTCAGAGAGGGTGGTGTGGCTCTGCTGGTAAAGAATGGCATGAAATCAGTAGAAAGATGTGTCATAGGGTTGGAAGATCTCGAATGCTTGTTAGTTAAGAAAATAAATAAAAGGATCCTGACAGCAGCTATGTACTGTACAGGCTGCCAAATAGTAACTGGGGTGTGGAAGTCAGATTACAACCGGAAGGACAATGATATGATACTCATGGGAAATGTTAACATGTGGGTAGATTGAGAAAATCAGGTTGGTAATGGATCCCAGGAGAGTGAATTTGCTAAATGCTTATGAGATGGCTTTTTAGAGCAGTTTGTTATTGAGCCTACTGGAGCAGCTGTACTGGATTGGGTCTTACATAATGAACCATAGGTGATAGGGAGCCTAAGGTAAGGAAACCCTTAGGAGACAGTGATTACAATACAATTGAGTTAACTTGAAATTTGACAGGGAGAAAGTAAAGTTAGATGTAGCAGGATTTCAGTGAAGTAAATGAAATTACAGTCATATGAGAGAGAAGTTGGCCAAAGTAACTTGGAAGGCGATGCTGGCAGGGATGACAGCAGAGCAGCAATGGCTTAAGTGTCTGGGAGAAATGAGGAAGATGAAGGATAGATGTGTTTCAAAAACATAAAAAATTAAAATAGCAAAACAGCACAACCATGGCTGACAAGGGAAGTCGAAACTAACGTAAAAGCAAAAAAAGAGGGCATAAAACAAAGCAAAAATTAGTAGGAAGATAGAGGACTGGGAAGCTTTTAAAATCTATTGAAAGCAACTAAAAGGATCGTTAGGAGGGAAAAGGTTGAACAAGTTAGGTCTCTATTCATTGGAGCATAGAAGGTTGAGGGGGGATTTGATCGAGGTATTTAAAATTTTGAGAGGGATAGATAGAGTTGACGTGAACAGGCTGTTTCCATTGAGAGTAGGGGAGATTCAAACTAGAGGACATGATTTGAGAGTTAGGGGGCAGAAGTTTAAGGGAAACACGAGGGGGTATTTCTTTACTCAAAGAGTGATAGCTGTGTGGAATGAGCTTCCTGTAGAAGTAGTAGAGGCCAGTTCAGTTGTGTCATTTAAGGTAAAATTGGATAGGTATATGGACAGGAAAGGAGTGGAGGGTTATGGGCTGAGTGCGGGTAGGTGGGACTAGGTGAGATTAAGGGTTCGGCACGGACTAGGAGGGCCAAGATGGCCTGTTTCCGTGCTGTGATTGTTATATGGTTATATGGTTATATCTAACCAAGCTAGCAAACAAGATCAAGGTGGATAGAAAAAACTTTTTCAAGTATATAAAAAAATAAAAGAGAGACTAGAAAATGAGGCTGGGGAAATAATAATGTGGGACAAGGAGATGGCATATGAACTAAATGCATATTTTGCAACAGTTCTCACTGTGGAAGACACTAGCAGTGTCCCAGATGTTGAAGGGTGTGAGGGAAGAGAAGTGCCTGCAGATACCATTACAAGGGAGAAGGTGATCAAAAATCTGAAAGACCTAAGGGTACATAAGTCACCCGGACCAGATGAACTGCACCATAGGGTTCTGAAAGAGGTAGTGGTAGAGATTGTTGAGGCATTAGTAATGATCTTTAAAGAATCATTGGACACTGGAATCGTGCCAGAGGACTAAAAAATTTCAAATGTCACTCCACTCTTTGAGAAAGGAGTGAGGCAGAAGAAGGGAAATTATAGACCAATTAGCCTGACCTCAGTGGTTGGAGTAAATTGTTAAGGATGAGGTTATGGAGAACTTGGAGACACAGGACAAGATAGGACAAAGTCAGCATAGTTTCCTTAAGGGAAAATCTTGCCTGATGAACCAATTGGAGTTCTTTGAGGAGATTACAAGTAAGATAATACAGGAAAGTTACTAACATAGAGCATTGACTGATTGGTAGGAGGCAGCAAGTGGGAATAGAAGGATTGTCTTTTTTTTTGGCTAATAGTTAATGGAGGTGTTCCACAGGGGTTGGTGATGGAATCATTTCTTTTTTGCTGTATATCATTGATTTAGATGATAGATTAAATGGCTATGTTGCCAAGTTTGCAGATGATATGAAGATTGGTAAAGCCGCGGGTAGTGTAGAGGAAACAGGCTGCAGAAGAACTCAGATTAGGAGAATGGGCAAAAAAGTGACAAATTATATACAATGTTGGAAAATACACTTTGGCAAACCATTATCTAAGCAGGGAGAAAATCCACAAATCTGAGATGCCTCGGCACTTGAGAATCCTTATGCAGACACTCTAAAGGTTAACTTGCAGGTTGAGTTGGTGGTGAAGAAGGTAAACGCAATGTTAGCACTAATCTCAAGATGTCTTGAATATCAGAACAGGGATTTGATACTGAGGCTTTATAAGGTGCTAGTGAGGCCTTGCCTTGAGTATTGCGAATAATTTCGGGCTCCTTATCTAAGAAAAGATGAGCTGGCATTGGAGGGGGTTCAGAGGAGGTTCACAAGGATTGATTCCAGGAATGAAAGGGTTGTCATAGGAGGAATGTTTGATGGCTCTGGGCCTTTGCTCACTGGAATTTAGAAGTATGAGGAGAGATCGCATTGAAACCTTTCAAGTGTTGAAAGGCCTTGACAGAGTAGATGTGGTAAAGTTCTTTACCATGGTTGGGGGTTCTAGGAAAGGAGGGCACAGCCTCAGGATAGAGGGGCATCCATTTAAAACAAAGATGAAGAGAAATTTCTTTTGCCACAGGGTGGTGTATTTGTGGAATTTGTTACCACTGGCAGCTGTGGAAGCCAGGTCACTGGATGGAGATTGATATGTTCTTAATTGACTATGATATCAAAGGTTATGGAAGAAGGCCAGAGAGTGGGATGAGGAGAGGAAAAAAAGGATCAGCCATGATTGAATGGCAGAATGGACTGAATGAATGATTGAATGGAACAATGGCATAATTCTGCTCCTATGTCTTATACAACTGTATAGGCATAAAACTCACTGTGCCTTCACCCAGTTATTATAATTCACCTGCACAAATTTTTGTTTTTGGACACAAATAGTTTATTCAACCTAATCTGTCATGTAAATGCTTATTCTCCACATTTATTGTTCCTACTCCCACCTTTAAATCACTCTCTCCATCTTTTTCAGCAAATGACTTTAATTGGGATCAGAGAAACACACAGAATGAAACTATTCTAAATAGAGTTTTGGCAGTGCATAAAAATAGAATGCAATGTATATGTGCACTACATCACAGAAACAGTGTGCAGTTATCTGACTATGCTATTCTCAGTCAGAGCCCCAAAACAGCACGGATAAGTTGCGGGCACTGACTAGAATTTATAATGGATGGCAAAATGAGGAGGGGTTATTGTGGAGAGCCTCTGGAGATCTGCTTTTATAACTTCATGGCAACCTGCAAACATTGGCCAGCAAAGCTGGCATTGCATTCTGGGCACAGTGTGAAGTTTATCATCTGCAGCATCAGCTCACACAGCAAGGTTTGATCTTACACTCTTTTTCTTAGACACAAACTGGCACTGTAACTGATTCATTGATTTTAAAATATGCACCCTGCTGCTTAATGTAAACTCCTGCTGGTTGTATATACCCATGCAGCCACTATAAAGCCTCCACCGAAACAGTAATAAAGATGCTAATACCTGTCAAGTACTTGCTATGTAAAATCCAGGACTTATTCTGGGCTGTTGCATTGGTGAAGAACATCTACTCAGCAGCACTGATTTTATGAGTGAATAAGCACTACACACTTCACTTAAAATGTTTATTTCTCAAAATAAACAGATAATTTTACAATGTCTGCCAAAATTAATCCAGAATCTTTATCAAACTGTGTTAAAGGGTAAGCTATAGCAGCTAACAGAGCTGCTGTCACACAGCTACAGAAACCTGTTCAATTCCAACCTGTTCCTCTGGTTTCCTCCAAAATTCTAAAGACGTGAGTTGGTAGGTTAACCTGGATGCAGTATATTACTCCTAATGTGTAGGGGAATGCTAGAATTTGAGGAAAATTGATGGAAATGTGTGGAAAATAAAATGTGTTAGTGTAGATTAGGGTAAATAGGTGGTTAATGGCAGGTGTGGATATTGCACTATGATGGTCTAAATTACTGCAATGAAAATCTGCTGTTTAGACACTCAGTAACCCACATGAACAAAAAGTGATTTATGCCATGCCCTTCATATTTTTTGCAAAATTATTCTTCTATATCCTTACAACTGTTACTAAATTAAATTCCATATGTCTCTCCATCGACCTCCCAGTAGAGAGAGAGATATATGGAGATAGAGAAAGAGAGAGAAAGAAAGGAAGGATAGATACATTTTCACATTTTCAGTAAGTTTCACTATGCTTTCCCATCAAATAATTACATTTGACTTGTCATTCGTAGTAGGTAGACACAACATCAACACTTCACAAACAATCGAAATGATCAATGACCAAGTACCTTGTTCTGTTGTGTTGTTGGTTCAGCGTTAAACATCGTGAAGGATATCTCTCTTGTTCTCTGATTGAGGATTGTTTACATTCAATTAAGCAAAGTATTTTTATAATGGAGTTGCTTTAACTATTGGCCCAGCATCAGATTTAAGACCAATTTCTTTGGTTGTTGAAATTTCAATTTCACTTAAGGCTTAAAGTTACAGTGATCGGGTCTCTGGTACTGAGTCCAGCTCTGTGACTCAGAAGGGAAGAGGAGGAGAAAAGGCACATGATGGTGATAGGGGATTTGTTAGAGGAATGGACAGGAGGTTCTGTGGACGAGAACAAGATTCTAGATGGTATGCTTGGTCACCGAATTACGGGAAGGATATTAATAATGTTGAAAGAGTACAGAGAAGATTTACAAGGATGTTGCTGGAACATGAGAAACTGAGTTACAGAGAAAGGTTGAATATGTTAGGACTTTATTCCCTGGAGCGTAGAAGAATGAGGGGAGACTTGATAGAGGTGTATAAAATTATGATTGATATAGATAGAGCAAGCAGGCTTTTTTCCACTGAGGCTAGGGGGACAAAAAAACCAGAGGACATGGGTTAAGGGTGAAGGGGGAAAAGTTTAAAGGGAACATTGGGTGGGGGGCTTCTTCACACAGAGAGTGGTGGGAGTGTGGAATGAGCTGCCAGATGAAGTGGTAAATGCGGGCTCACTTTTAACATTTAAGAAAAACTTGGACAGGTACATGGATGAGAGGTGTATGGAGGTTTATGGTCCAGGTGCAGGTCAGTGGGACTAGGCAGAAAAATGGTTTGGCACAGCCAAGATGGGCCAAAAGGCCTGTTTCTGTGCTATAATGTTCTATAGTTCTATGTTGCTTCCCAACTGCCAGGGCTTGACTCATCCCAGATCAAGTCTTCTACGTTCATTAGTGAGAGGGTGAACAGCCCAAGGCCATGGTCCATGTAGGTACTAATGACATGGGCATCTGCACAGGGAGTTCAGGGAGTTAGGTGCTAAGTTAAAGGGCAAGATCTCAAGTCTGCCACCCATGCAATGTGCTAGTGAGGCCAAAGCTAGGAAGATTATACAGTTAATATGTGGCTAAGGTGTTGGTGTAGGACGGAGGGCATAAGATTTTAAGATCATTGGGCTCTTTTCCAGGAAATATGGGACCTGTACATAAGTGATTATCTGCACCTGAACTGAAAGGGGACTACTATCCTAGCAAGAAGGTTTATTAAAGCTGCACAGTGGGGTTTAAACTACAATCACAGGGGGATGTAGCCAGAGTGCCAGAACAGTTATTGGAGAGGTTGTGGAGGCAGATGTTGGTAAGACCTCAGACAAAGTTAGGAATTGAAAGATTGAGCGTGATGCGACTCATATCCTGAGATGCATGTGTTCCAATGCCAGAAGTATCATAGGATAGGTGGATAATAGTGTGGAAGACAAGGTCGCTGGTTTGCAAACAGAGGCAATGTGTAGTGAGGAGAGGCTGTAGATAGGGCAAAATTGCAGTCAACAGGATGAGTTGCAACATAAAAGGCAGAAAAAATCAAAAAGGGTGAATACAGGAGCAAAAGCGTTATATTTGAATGCGCACAGTATATGGAATGAGATAGATGAACTTACAGCACAGTGACAGATATGTGGGCATGATGTAGCAGGTGCCACTGAATCAAGGCTGAAAGAAGATTATAGCTGGGAGCTTCATGTCCAAGGATACACATTGCATTGAAAGGACAGGCAGGAAGGCAGAGAGGGCAGCATTACTCAGTTGGTAAAAAATGAAATCAGATCATTTGAAAGAGGTGACATAGGGTTGGAAGGTGTTGAATCATTGTGGATAGAGCTAATGAACTGCAAGGGTAAAAAGATGGTGATGGGAGTTGTATACAGACCCCCAAACAACAGAAAGGATGTGGCCTCCAAATTACAACAGGAGATAGAAAATGCATGCCAAGAGGGCAATGATACAATAGTTATGGGGCTTTAATGTGTAGGTAAATTGGGAAAATCAGGTTGGTGCTGGATTCCAAGAAAGCAAATTTTTGGGATGCCTATGTGATGGCTTTTTAGAGCAGCTCACGGTTTAGCCCACCAAGGGAGGAGCTATTTTGGATTGAGAATTGTGCAATTAACCAGAATTTATGAGAGAGCTTAAGGTAAATGAAATCTTCGAGGCAAGTGATCATTATGTGATTGAATTCACCCTGAAATTTGAGAAGAAGCTAAATTCAAATGTTTCAGTATTGCAGTGGAGTAAAGGGAACTACAGAGGCATGAGGGAGGAATTGGCCAGAATTGATCAGAAAAGAACACTGGCAGGGATGACAGCAGAGCAGCAATGGCTGGAAATTCTGGAAGCAATTTGAAAGGCACAGGATATATACATCCCAAAGAGGAAGAAGTGTAGGCAAGATGACACACCATGGGTAACACAAGAAATGGCAGATGAACTGAATAAGTCACATCAGCGGAAGACCAGATGGTGCAAACCCCAGCATTCTGAAAGAGGTAGCTGAAGAGAATGTGGAGACATATTGATGCAGCTATAAAGAAGGTTTTCACTGGCAAGTAAAGGATTTAATACTTTCCCGGTGTATATGACAAATAAACTCTTCTCGGGCTTCCTGCTAGGTACAGGTATTGATTATAACCGAATTTTCGATGACAAACTCTGCCATCTTTATCAGGGATGATGCCTGGCCATGTGTAGTCCGGTGGTATTTATACCCCTGTAATCTGTCCCTCCTGATTAGTTAGTGCTCATCCAATCAGGTTTCTGCTATCTCACCTTGTTTACAGTTAAATTCCATTTCTTACTTGGTGAGATCTTCATCTTTATTAACATTCTTTTCCTCTAGTTTTATTCCAATAGCTTCTTTTACCAGGTGGTCCCAAAAGCCGTGGATGTGGCACAATGGTTTTGTGTCATTGAAGTCAATCCTATGGCCATTGTGAATGCAATGTTCTGCTAACGCTGGTTTCTCTGGATAACCCAAAAGTATACACATCCTGTGCTCCTTGATGCTGGTTTCTACCATGCATCCCATCTGGCCAATATACGCTGCTCTGCATTCACAGGGAATCCTGTAAATGCCAGCCGACCTGAGTCCCAGGTCATCTTTGACCCACATAAGCTGTGATTTGAGCTTCCTACAGAATGGCTACAAGGTGACAGAAATCAATCAAGCTCCTAAAAGGGCCATCAGAAAAACAAGGAGGAACCCACCCGTACCACCTGTCTTTGCTATATTTCCATGGTTTCTGGAAGGATCACCAGGATCCTGAAGAAATACAAGATCAGTACCATCCACAAACCTGTAAAAAAGCTCAAATCACAGCTACTGATTTGATCGCTATTAATGTATGTGTAAAATCTTTTGGGATTATCTTTAATCCTATTTTGCCATGTGTAGTCTTTCCTAATTCCCTTTTTTAGTTCTTTTTGGGTTTCTTAATCATCAAGGGCTCTGCTTGATTTTAGCTTCCTAAACCTTATGTATGTTTCATTTTACCTCTTGATTAAATTTGCCATATCTCTCGACATCAAAGGTCCTATTACCTTTCCATCCTTGTTCTTCTTCTTGTAGGAACATACAGTGCCTGCACTGTCTGTGCATTTAGTCTTTAAACACCCTCCACATGTCAGATGTGGACTTTTCCAAAGTCAGCTGTGTAACAATTAACTCTCCATAGTTTCTGATTAAATCTCCCTTTTTTCTGCCTAACACTTTTATAAATTGCCCTGGTCTGATTTAATTCTGACCCAGAAGATCCATACTTATCTATAGTAATCTTTTAAAGTTCAAAGTTTAAAATTACCAAAGTACATATATGTTTCCATATACAACCCAGAGATTCATTACCTTGTGGGCATACACAACAAATCTGTCGAACAGTAACTATAACAGAATCAAAGAACAACCACCCAACTAGGGCATTCAGCCACAGTGCCGCAGACAATAAACTGTGCAAATGCAAAAAGAAGAAACAATAACATAAATAAATTTTAAAAATATCAAAAATATGAGGTGTTAAGTTCTTGAAGGTGTTTCCATTGGTTGTGGGAACACTTCAATGATGGGGCAAATGAAGTTATACCCTGTGGTTCAAAATCCTGATGGTTGAGGGGTTGTAACTGTTCCTAAAGCTGGTGGTGTGAGTGCTGAGGCTCTTTCATCTTCTTCCTGATGGCAGCAGCAAGAAAGGAGCATGGCCTGGGTGGTGGGGGTCCCTGATGCTGGATGCTGTTTTCCTGTGTCACTGTTTCATGTAGATGTGCTCAATGGCTGAGAAGGATTTACCCAAGATGGACTGGGCCATATCCACTACCCTTTGCAGAATTTTCCATTCAAGTGCAATGATGGTTCCATACCGGGCTGGAATGCAGCCAGTCAACATACTCCCTACTACACATTTATATCAGTTTGTGGTCCATCATCAGTGAATCTGGAGATTGAGGCCTAGATTTGGTGATTAACAGGTTCTGAGGACCATGAGGATTGAGGCCCGAAGGTCGAACTGGCAGTCTGTAAGTCAAGGCCTGTTGGCCAGAGCAATGGGTTTGTGAATCTCTGCAAGTGCACTGTGATAGTTGAAGGCCCAATGTCTGCATGTCCAAATCTAAATCTGAGTCGAAATTCAAGGCCACTGGAGGTTGGTGGCCAAAGAAGATGACCTTTCTTGGGGTTAAAGGACTTTGTATGTGGGTAGGTTTGAGGAAGAAATGGTGTTTGTTTTGCTGTTGCTTATTCTGCTGTGTTGTGTTCTGTGTTGTTATGACAGGTGTGTTGTGTTCTGTTTTGCTGTGTTCCATCTTGTTCTGGCCAACACTGTGGGCATGTTATGTTGGGCTTGTTATTTATTAACACAAATGACATATTTCACTGTATATTTTGATGTACACGACACAAACTATAATCTTGAATCTTATCATGACATCTAACTTCCTCTCAATCTCTCCACTTTCTGACCAGGTGCCTTGTTTTCCATCGCCCTGCCAGGCTAGTTTAAACCCTCCACTAGCGAACTTTTCAACTCATTAATGTGTAACCTTTCTCTCCTGTAAAGGTCACAATACCCCAGAAAAGGTTCCAATGATCCTAGAATCTAAAACCCTGCTACAGTTGCTCAGCCACTCACTCACCTGATCTACCTCCTGCCCTGAATAACATGAGCCAGAAAGAATAATCTAGATATTACTATCTTCTAGGTCCAGCTTCTCAGTCTCTTTCATAATTCCCTTTACTTGCTGTGCAAGACCTCTTCTTCCTTTCTACGCAAGTCACTGGTGCCAATGCATGGCTACAGAATCTACCAGTCATGATGTGTAGCTTACTCTTTTTCAGTCTCCCAAAGTGACCACAGAAGCTCTTGTCATTGTGTGAGATTGAAAAGACTAGCATGCATCATGATTGGTAAACCCTTAGGAAGGGCAGACTACCCAAAACTTAAGTCAGGCCACATTTCAAGTGTTGTGTGCAGTTCTGATCATTGCATTACATGAAGGTTGCATGCTTAACTCCTCGCCCTACCCTGTGCTCACAGGACTTTTTGACAGCACAGCTATTTGCTATACAGTACACACATTTGCCAACCACACCAGCGTTGTAGCAGAATCACAAAGCGATGGGTCAGCTTACTGGAGCAAGACAGGACACTTTGCTGAGCAGTGCTGCAACAAACTCTTTCTTGTTCAGCATCAGTAAAACTAAGGAACTGATTGTTGACTTCAGGGAGGTGAAGGAGGGTGAGCATTCTTAGGAGATAAAGGAGGTTCAGCTTGGCACCAGACACCCTAACCAGTGTCTACAGAAGTACAGTTGTAAGTATCCTGGCAGGTTGCATCATGGTCCGCTAGGTAATGCAAATGCACAGTGACATAAGAAGCTGTAGGGAGTACTGGACTCTGCCAAATAGACCGTGGGCACATCCATCCTTTCCATTATAAGTATCCATATGAAACACTGCCTCAAGGAGACATCTATGATCAATGATCCTCACTATCCAGGTAATGCCTTCTTCTTACATCTACCATTGGGCAGAAGTTACAGAAGTCTTATGTCCTACACCACCAGGTTCAAGAGCAGCTACCTCAACTTCCCTTCTTGAACCAACTAGTGAAAATGTAATCACCATTGTTTGGCAGCACAACGTCTACTTTGAGCATTTAGTTTTTTCTTAATGAATGCTGCTTGTTTGATGTTTGATGCCTGTGATGCAGCTGCAAGTAGCTTTTTCATTACATATATACTTGTGCCTATGACAATAAGCTCAATTTGGACTTTGCCCAATGTGGAGATTTAACCATGAAACATAGGAGCAGAATTAGGCATTTGACCTATTGAGTCTGCTTGCCATTCAATCATAACTAATCCACTAGTCACTGGCAGCCAACCAGAAAAGGGTAATTTTATTCCCATTCACTACCTCCTACTAAACAGCCAATGCTCTAACCATGCTAGTAACTTTCCTGTAACACCATGGGCTCTTAACTTGGTAAGCAGCCTCATGTGTGGCACCTTGTTAAAGGCCATCTGAAAATCCAAATATACAACAACCACTGCATCCCCTTTATACATTCAAAAACTTCTATAGTTGTACCAGGGAGAGCATTCTGACAGGCTGCATCACCGTCTGGTATGGAGGGGCAACTGGACAGGACTGAAAGAAGCTGTAGAGGGTTGTAAATTTAGTCAGCTCTATCTTAGGTATGAGCCGACAAAGTACCCAGGACATCTTTAAGGAGTGCCGTTGCGGAAAGGTCCATTATTAAGGACCTCCAGCACCCAGGGCATGCCCTTTTCTGAAGGTGCACACTCAGTGATTCAGGAACACCTTCTTCCCCTCTGCCATCCAATTCCTAGATGGACATTGAACCCTTGAACACTCCCTCACTTCTTTTATATTATTTCTGTTTTTGCACACTTTTAATCTATTCAATATACATATACTGTAATTGATTTATTTATTATTTTTCTTCTCCTATATTATGTATTGCATTGAACTGTTGCTGCTAAGTTAAAAAATTCATGACACATATCGGAGATAATAAACCTGACTATGAACGATACTACTTGTAATCTCCTCATAGAGTTCCAACAGGCTCGTCAAGCAAGATTTTCCATTAAGGAAATCATGCTGTGTCCCCAAATACTCTTAACCTTATCCTGAATAATTGACTCCAACATCTTCCCAACCACTGAGGTCAGGCTAACTGGTCTATAATTTCATTTCTGCTGCCTCCCTCCTTTCTTAAAGGGTGCAATGACATTTGCAAAGTTTTAGTCCTCTGGAACCATGCCAGTCCAATGGTTCTTGAAAGATCATTACTAATGCCTCCACAATCTCCTCCACGAATTCTTTCAGAACCCTGTGGTGCAGTTCATCTGGTCCAGATGACTTATCCACCTTAAGGTTTTTGAGCATCTTCTCCCTTGTAATAGTAACTGCACTCACTTCTCTTCCCTTACACCTTTCTCTGGTTCACTGCTCGTATCCTCCACAGTGAAGGCTACTAATTTAGATCATTTGTCATTTCCTTGTCCCCTGCTATTATTTCTCTGACCTAATTTTCAAGTGGTCCTATATCCACTCTAATCTGTCTTTTGATAAGCTTTTTGTTTCTACCTTGGTCTTGTTTGCTAGCTCGTTTCTTGCTTCATCTTTTCCCTCCTGATGATTCTTTTAGTTACTTTCTGTTGGTTTTTAAATGCTTTGCAATCGTCCCTTCCCATTATTATTTGTTTTGTTGTATGCCCACACTTTTGCTTTTACACTTTTGATAAGCTTTGACCTGCCATCGTTGTACTAGTTTGCCATTTGAGTATTTCTTTGTTTTTGGAATACACCTATTCTGCATCTTCCTCATTTTTCCCAGAAAATCAAGTCATTGTTACCCTGCTGTCATCCCTGCCAGCAACTCCTTCCAGTTTACTTCGGCCAACTCCTCTCTCATACCACTGTAACTTTCTTTATTCCACTGAAATACTGCTATGTCAGATTTTACTTTCTCCCCATCATATTTCAAATTGAACTCAATCATTGCCTTCTTTGGATTACTTTACATTAAGCTCTCTTATTGCCTCTGGTTCATTACATAATACATAACACCTAATCCTCCAGTAGCTTCAACGACAAACTGCTCTAAAAAAACCTCATAGGCATTCAACTAATTCACTCTCTTCGTATCCATCACCACCCTGATTTTCCCAATTGACCTGCATGTTAAAATCTCCCATAATTATAACATTGCCCTTTTAACACAGCTTTTCTATTTCAAAATGTAATCTGTAGCCCACATTCCAGCTACTGTTTGAAGGCCTGCATAGTATATAAGGGTCCTTTTTTTTACCCCTTCAGTTTCTTAACTTAACCCACAAGGATTCAACATCTTCTGATACTATGTCACACCCTTCTAATAATGATTTGGAGAAAGTTCAAAGTTTCAAAAGTTCAAAGGTTCATTTTATCATCATTCTTCAATTCTTCAGGCAAACATGAAACCAAGAAAGAAAAGAAACACAACACAAACATCAACCCCGCAACAAAAATGGAACAGGCACATCAACCCTCAAATCCCTCTCCACCAACAAAAAGAGAGGATCGATCGAAAGAACACTGACTACAAAAACTGTAAGACTGAATAATACAGTCCACAGTCCAAAATCCAAATACAAAATGCAGAAAAAAAGCTGGACAATACTCTTTGGGCCGAATGCAGTAGCAGGCTTTTCCCCTCACCGGTACAGAGCAAATGAAGAAAAGACAGGCAGGCAGCCAGCGCTCACCCTCTGCACTCACTCCGATTCTTCCATCTCCCTCGTCGCTTTAATCGGCGAGCAATAGGAATTTTAATTGGTGAAATGGAACCAAACATCGGCTTGCGCCCCATTTTTTCTCACAAAACTATAAAAAGTTCATTTACAACACATATACACATTCAATATTTACACGACAGCATACTCAGATTAAAATATGGTTACTACCATCTATAAAACAGTCAAACCCCAGGGGTGGGGAAGGCAGCTTTCTCGGAAATCCCCACTATACCCATCGCGACCTCAAACTCCCTTTTTCAAGGCCAGCCGGGCATGAGCATATCATCGGAAAAGGGGCAGGGAGGGTGTCAGCCCGGGCAGCGCCCTCCACTTTCCACGGCCTGGACCCATGAATGGCCAACTTGGCCAGGCCCAGGACATCGTCCTCACGCTAGGCCCCTTATCTAACTAGGTGCCCGTACAGAGTGCAGTAGCCCTTTGAGAAACTCAATAGTGGCTGCAACCTCTCACATAAGAATGTGGTATACTGCCTCCTCCAGCCCACAGAACGGACAGGTGGACGGGGTGTCATGGAACCTGCTCAAAAACTACTGCCGATACAACATACCCATTACGAGTTTCACGCATGCTACCTTTTCGAGTTCTTTCAGAGACTACGGAGCACTGGAACACCCAACCGATCTCCAAACTTCTGCACTCGCCTTGATATTTCAATCACCCTCGTCACTTTAATTGTGAAATGGGGTCAAACATAAGCTCGTGTGGCAACCTGCAGGCTTCTCATCACGAGGTTCGTTCACGTTGCCTCTGCATCCCAAAACCCTCTTGGTGACTGCAGAGCGCTGAAACATCCAAACAATCTCCAAACAGCAAAACATAGGCTCCAGCAGTTCCAGAATCACTCTCCAGTGGGAAAAAATGGTTTCTTGAAGCATCCAGAAGATGTCGACCAAAGGAGCATGGTACTCAGGTAAACACGAGGAAATCTGCAGATGCTGGAAATTCAAGCAACACACAAAATACTGGTGGAACACAGCAGGCCAGGCAGCATCAAGAGGAAGAAGCACAGTTGAAGTTTCTGGCTGGGACCCTTCGTCAGGACATAGTAAGAGATTTGAAAGCAGGAGGGGGGAAATCCAAAATGATAGGAGCAGATAGGAGGGGATGGGGTGAAGCTAAGAGCTGGGAAGGTGATTGGCAAAAGGGATACAGAGCTGGAGAAGGGAGAGGATCAGTGCACATCAGAAAAAAAAACTTTTCAACGTCCTGACTTTTTGTGCGAGGAAGAACATTTTACTTTGTTGGATATCCGATAAGGCCCCTGGACATTTTGGTTGGTGTAAATTAATCATGAAATACATTCCTTTGGACTTTTTGACATGTATGGTACATTCAAAAACAAATAGTTTCCATAAAACATGGCAATCTTTTCTGCAGTATGTGGATGTAAACCTCTCTGCTATACTAATAAGGGTTTTTGTATAGGATATTGTGGTCTATATTTTGACGGAAGTGTTCTGATATCTGTGAAGGGAAGAAATATAAATGTATCTGGAAATTGAAAGTTTTGTTATGCTGAGCAAAAAAATAATAAATAAAATGATGACAAACATAGATAGGGTAGGGCATCAGTCTCTTTCCCAGGATAGAAATATTAAATACCAGCTTTAAAATGGGAAAAGTTTAAGGAAAATCTGCAGAACACTCTTAGTTTTTTTTAACACTGCACAGCTAGTGCCTGAGCAACACACACACAAAATGCTGGTGGAACGCAGCAGGCCAGGCAGCCTATAGGAAGAAGCAACGTTGACGTTTCGGGCCAAGACCCTTTGTCAGGACTCACTGAAATAAAAGATAGTAAGAGATTTGAAAGTAGGAGAGGGAGGGGGAAATCCAAAATGATAGGAGAAAACTGGAGGGGGTGGGGTGAAGCCAAGAGCTGGAAAGGTGATTGGCAAAAGGGATACAGAGCTGCCGAAGGGAGAGGATCATGGGACAGGAGGCCTAGGGAGAAAAAAAAGGGGAGGGGAGCACCAGAGGGAGATGGAGAACAGGCAAAGAGTGATTGTGAGAGGGGCAGAGAGAGAAAAAAAAGAGAGAGAGAAAAAAGGGGGGAAAATAAATAAATAAGGGATGGGGTAAGAAGGGGAGGAGGGGCATTAACAGAAGTTAGAGAAATCAGTGTTCATGCCATCAGGTTGGAGGCTACCCAGCTGGTATATAAGGTGTTGTTCCTCCAACCTGAGTGTGGCTTCATCTTGACAGTACAGGAGGCCATGGATAGACATATCAGAATGGGATTGGGACGTGGGAATTAGAATGTGTGGCCACTGGGAGATCCTGCTTTCTCTGGCGGACAGAGCGTAGGTGTTCAGCGAAATGGTCTCCCAGTCTGCGTCGGGTCTCACCAATATATAAAAGGCCACACTGGGAACACCGGACGCAGTATACCACACCAGCCAACTCACAGGTGAAGTGTCGCCTCACCTGGAAGGACTGTCTGGGGCCCTGAATGGTGGTGAGGGAGGAAGTGTAAGGGCAGGTGTAGCACTTGTTCGGCTTACAAGGATAAGTGCCAGGAGGGAGATCGGTGGGAAGGGATGGGGGGGGGGGGGGGTTACGAATGGATAAGGGAGTTGCGTAGGGAGCGATCCCTGCGAAAAGCAGAAAGGGGGGAGGGAAAGATGTGCTTAGTAGTGGGATCCCGTTGGAGGTGGCAGAAGTTACGGAGAATTATACGTTGGACCCAGATGCTGGTGGGGTGGTAGGTGAGGACAAGGGGAACCCTATCCCGAGTGGGGTGGCGGGCAGATGGGGGTGAGGGCAGATGTGTGGGAAATGGAAGAGATGCGTTTGAGAGCAGAGTTGATGGTGGAAGAAGGGAAGCCCCTTTGTTTAAAAAAGGAAGAGATCTCCTTCGTCCTCGAATGAAAAGCCTCATACTGAGAGCAGATGCAGCAGGGATGGAGGAATTGTGAGAAGGGGATAGCATTTTTGCAAGAGACAGGGTGGGAAGAGGAATAGTCCAGGTAGCTATGAGAGTCTGTAGGCTTGTAGTAGACATCAGTAGGTAAGCCTTCTCCAGAGATGGAGACAGAAAGATCAAGAAAGGGGAGGGAGGTGTCAGAAATAGACCTGGTAAATTTGAGGGCAGGGTGAAAGGGTGAAAGTTGGAGGCAAAGTTAATGAGGTCAACGAGCTCAGAATGTGTGCTAAGAGGCAGCGCCAATGCAGTCGTCGATGTAGCAAAGGAAAAGTGGGGGACAGATACCCGTATAGGCTTGGAACATGGACTGTTCCACAAAGCCAACGAAAAGGCAACCATAAATGGGACCTATGTGGGTGCCCATGGCTACATCTTTGGTTTGGAGGAAGTGGGAGGAGCCAAAGGAGAAATTATTGAGAGTAAGAACTAATTCTGCTAGACGGAGGAGAGTGGTGGTAGACGGGAATTGCTTAGGTCTGGAATCCAAAAAGAAGCAGAGAGCTTTGAGACCTTCCTGATGGGGGATGGAGGTGTATAGGGACTGGACATCTATGGTGAAAATAAGGTGGTGGGGGCCAAGGAACTTAAAATCATTGAAAAAATTCAAAGCGTGAGAAGTGTCATGAACATTGGTGGGAAGGGTTTGAACAAGGCGGGATAAAAAAGTGTCAAGGTATGCAGAAATGAGTTCGGTGAGGCAGGAGCAAGCTGAGACAATGGGTCTAATCTGGACAGGCAGGTTTGTGGAACTTGAGTAGGAGGTAGAAACGGGAAGTGCGGGGTATGGGAACTATGAGGTTGGTGGCAGTGGATGGGAGATCCCCAGAGATAAGATTGGTGATGGTGTGGGAGACAGTGGGGTCATCATCGAGGGGTAACTAAGAGGAGGTATTAGCAAGTTGTCGCTGTGCCTCGGCAAGGTAGAGATCAGTACGCCAGACTACAACAGCGCTGCCCTTATCAGCGGGTTTTATAATGAGGTTGGGATTGATGCGGAGGGAGTAGAGAGCAGAGCGTTTGGAAGGAATGAGGTAGGAATTGGAACAAGGTGTGGTGAAGTTGAGACAGTTGATGTCTCGTCGGCAGTTAGCATTAAAGAGATCCAGAGCAGGCAGGATACCAGAGTGGGGTGTCCATGAAGAGGAGGAGGGTTGAAGACAGGAGAAGGGGTCATCAGTGGGGATGGGAGAGTCCTTGCCGAAGAAGTAGGCTCAAAGATGGAGCCAGCGGGAGAAGAGTTCAGCATCATGGCGTATTTGGAAGTCGCTGAGGTGTGAGAGGGTGACAAAGCTGAGGCCCTTACTGAGGACAGAGTGCTCCACTTCAGAGAGTTGAAGGTCAGAGGGGATGGTAAAGACCTGGCACAGATGAGAGATGGGATCAGAGGGGGGAGGGAGGCTGGTGGTGTCAGTGGAGAGGGAAGGGTTGGAACGAGAGGAAGATGGAGCGTCTGAGGGCCCAGGAGCTGATAGTGGGATCTGAGGGAGAGGGGATTGCAGAGTGGTGGTGGGGGAAGGGGAGACAGGAGTCACAATCACAGCACGTGATGACCCGGCCTGGAGTTCAAGGCTGGAGTCGCAGTTGGAGGCAGCACAATCGCTTTGAAGGTGTCCATGGTCATTGGAACCCGCATTGATGGTGCTGGAGTGTGGGTTTTTAATATGGCCTAGGTTGCTGGGGCCGCTGAGATTGACAGCTGGGGCAGCGATCCGAAGTTCATGCCTGCTAGTGGCGGAGCTGGTAGGTTCTTGGGTCTGCAGATGGAATTTAATACAGACAAGTGTGAGGTATTGCACTTTGGGGGGGATAAACAACATTAGGACTTGCACGATGAGGATTAGGGCACCGAAAAGTGCAGTAGACCTGAGGGATCTGGGAATACAAGTCCACAATTCCTTGAAAATAGCATCACTTTTCTTTTGTAAAGAAAGCTTTTGGTGCATTGGCAATTATAGTATTGAGTACAGAGGTTGGGATGTTTTGTTGAAGTTGTATAAGACAATGGTGAGGCCTAATTTAAAGTACTGTGTGCAGATTTTGTCACCTATCTACAAGGACAGATGTCAATAAGGTTGATAGAGTGCAGATGAAATTTACAAGGATGTTGACCAATGTATTGCTTCTAACACCACCCCTAGCAGGGTGTTCCATACACCCAACACTCTCTAGGTAAAGAACTTACCTTTGGCATCTCTTCTATAAATTCTCCAATCAGCTTAAAATTATCAGCCCCTGTGATAGTTAATTCTGCACTGGGAATAAGTCTCTGGGTATCCACTGTCAGGAAATGTAAAGGATGGTTGACCCAAATGCAAAGCAATGGAAACAATCTAATAGTGAGCAATAGCCTTAATAAAAGAACTGCAAAATAACAAGCCATGAGGGGCCACAAAACAAGAGAGGAACAATACCTAACACAACAAGGCACAAGCCAAATGATGGTGAGAAGTAACTAGCAGAGGCTGGCTGGTACGTATGAGGGAACGAAAATTGTGATTGAAAGCTGGAATTAAATATGCTGCAGTTAATATGATGGAAATGAGACAGGAGATTCCTGTTACCTGGGTGGAGGTGGAAATGTGACAGGTGTTTTTTGTTACCTGGGTGGAGGTGATTCCTGTTACCTAGGTGGATGTAGAAACATGACAGGTAATTCCTGTTATCTGGGTAGAGGTGGAAATGTGAGAGCTGATTCCTGTTTCCTGGTTGGAGATGAAAACAAGTGACAGGTGATTCCTATTACCTGCATTGGAGATGGAATCTCCATCTGGAGCAAGGGGTTTAGATGGGGTGGAGTTCGTTAGGTATGTTCAGGAAGGTATCCTGATACAATTTGCAGATAAGCCTACAAGAACAGAGGCTGTACTTGATCTGATATTGGGAAATGAACCTGGTCAGGTGTCAGATCTCTCAGTGGCAGAGCATTTTGGAGATAGTGATCACAATTTTATCTCCTTTACCATAGCATTGGAGAGGGATAGAAACCAAGAAGTTAGGAAAGCATTTAATTGGAGTAAGGGGAAATATGAAGCTATCAGGCAGGAACTTTGAAGCATAAATTGGGAACAGATGATCTCAGGGAAATGTATGGCAGAAAAGTGGCAAATATTCAGGGGATATTTGCGTGGAGTTCTGCGTAGGGACACTCCAATGAGACAGAGAAAGGATGGTAGGGTATAGGAACCATGGTGTACAAAGGCTGTTGAAAATCTAGTCAAGAAGAAAAGAAAAGCTTAGGAAAGGGTTAAAAAGCTAGGTAATATTAGAGATCTAGAAGATTATAAGGCTAGAACATGGAACTGGGAACTAGGAGCCTGGGCTAGGACTTGACTTAGATAGCAGAACTAGGACATGGAACTGGGAACTAGGAGCCTGGGCTAGGACTCTGAGCCAGAGACTGGACAAGGACCCAGAACCTGGGTCTTGACTCAGGCTCGGACCCCGGAACTAGGTGAGGACAAGATGAGGCTACAGGACGAGGAGAGGCAACAGGACTGCACGTGAGACTCCTGGACAGGACAAGGGAACCCCAGCACAGGACGAGGGAACCCCAGCACCGGGCTGGGTGAGGCACATGGACAAGACGAGAACACAAAGCCATGGCTTGGACAGGACAAGGTTCTTGGACGTGGCTAGGACTGGACGAGACCCTGAAGCCTTAACTTGGTCGAGGAAGAGACAGGAGTACAGAGCCTAGGATGAGGGAGAGACAGGAACATGGAACACAGAGCCGGGACCCTTCCTTGGGTACAGGATGAAGGGCTGGGACTCGTACACAGAATGCAGAATACGACAAGATGATTCCCAATGCTAGGTAGCAGCACACAGCCAGACCTACCTAGCGAAGGCGAGGACACAAAGACGGTTCCCAACACTAGGTATCGGCAAATGGTCGGACCTACCTAGCCAAGGCGTGGACACAGAGACAGTTCAAAACAATGAAAGACAGTTCTTTATCTTGCTCCAGTGGTTCAACTTGACAGCAGTGAAGGCAAGGCTTCAGGTGAAGCAAGGCAAGGTGAAGGGAAGGGATACAAACAGGGGTTTTGGACAGGAACAGTCCAGCAGCCAGAAGCTGAATCCTGAAGTTCTTTATGAAGCCAGCCCAAATGAGAATCAGCTACCTCAACAGAAACTGGAGAAAACCAGAAAACCTGGAATAATGAACATGGACTGGACTGTGAACTGGAATGCGGATTTCACAGACCGGACCGTGACAATACCAATTAGTGGAGTGGTGTCTCATCAACAACCTTGCACAATGTCAGCGAGACCAAAGAGTTGATTACGGACTTCAGGAAGGGTAAAATGAGGGAAAACAAAACAATCCTCATACAAAGATCAGAACTGAATTGACTTTATTTCTTACATCCTTCACATACCTGAGTAAAAATCCTAAAGTTACGTCTCCATCTAAATGTGCAATGTGCAATAATAGTAATTTATAATAATTCATAATAACTAAAACAGTCAATGTAATATAGAGTACACTCAAATCAACGTGAGTTCATCAGTCTGATGGCCTGGTGGAAGCTGTCCTGGGACCTGTTAGTCCTGGCTTTTATGCTGCGGTACCGTTTTCTGGATGGTAGCCGCTGGAATAGATTGCAGTTGGGGTGACTGGGGTCCCCAGTGATCCTTCAGAACCTTTTTACACACCTGTCTTTGTAAATGTCCTGAATCATGGGAAGTTCACAATACAGATGTGCTGGGCTGTTCACACCACTCTTGGCAGAGTCCTGCAATTGAGGGAGGTACAGTTCCCATACCAGGCAGTGGTGCAGCCAGTCAGGATGCCCTCAATTGTGCTCCAGTAGAAAGTTCTTAGGATCTGGGGGCCCATACCAAACTTCTTCAACCGTCTGAGGTGAAAGAGGTACCGTTGTGCCTTTTTCCCAACACAGCTAGTGTGTACAGAGCACGAGAGATCCTCGGTGATGTGGATGCCAAGGAACTTGTTTACCCTCAACCCCAGATCAATTGACATCAATAGGGGTTAGTCCATCTCCATTCTCCTGTAATCCACAACCAGCTCCTTTGTTTTTGCGACATTGAGGGAGAGGTTGTTTTCCTGACACCACTATGTCAAGTTCCCTGTAGGCCACCTTGTTATTGTCTGAGATAAGCCAATCAATGTAGTGTCATCGGCAGATTTAATTAGCAGATTGGAGCTGTAGCTGGCGATACAGTCATGGGTATGCAGGGAGTAAAGGAGGGGACAGTACACAGCCCTGAGGGGCTCCTGTATTGAGAGTCAGAGGGTTGGAGGTGAGGGAGCCCACTCTTACAACCTGCTGGTGATCTGACAGGAACTCCAAGATCCAGCTGCACAAGGCAGCTGAATAAGCAATTTCAAATTTCTGCATGTCACTATCTCTGAGAACCTAATCCAGATATAATACATTGATGCAGCTATTAAGAAGGCAAGACAGTGGCTATATTTCATTAGGAGTTTGAGGAGATCTGGTTTGTCAACTAAAACACTCAGAAACTTCTACAAATGTGCTGTGGAGTGCATTCTGACAGGCTGCCTGTCTGTCTGGTATGGTGGGTTGGGGGCTACTGCACAAGATCAAAATGAGTTGCAGAAGCTTTTAAGATTAGTCACCTCCATGGGCTCTAGCCTCTGTAGTATCCAAGACATCTTCAAGGAGCGGTGCTTCAGAAAAGCAACATCCATTTTCAAGGGTGCCCACCACCCAGGATAAGAACATAGAACATAGAATAGTACAGCACATTACAGGCCCTTCGGCCCACAAAGTTGTGCTGACCCTCAAACCCTGCCTCTCATATAACCACCCACCTTGAATTCCTCCATATACCTGTCTAGTAGTCTCTTAAACTTCACTAGTGTATCTGCCTCCACCACTGACTCAGGAAGTGCATTCCACGCACCAATCATTCTCTGAGTGAAAAACCTTCCTCTAATATGCCCCTTGAACTTCCCTCCCCTTACATTAAAGCCATGCCCTCTTGTACCGAGCAGTGGTACCCTGGGGAAGAGGCGCTGGCTGTCCACTCTGTCTATTCCTCTTAATACCTTGTACACATCTATCATGTCTCCTCTCATCCTCCTTCTCTCCAAAGAGTAAAGCCCTAGCTCCCTAAATCTCTGATCATAATGCATACTCTCTAAACCAGGCAGCATCCTGGTAGATCTCCTCTGTATCCTTTCCAATGCTTCCACATCCATCCTATAGTGAGGCGACCAGAACTGGACATCGTACTCCAAGTGTGGCCTAAGTAGAGTTTTATAGAGCTGCATCATTACATTGCATCTCTTAAACTCTATTCCTCGACTTATGAAAGCTAACACCCCATAAGTTTTCTTAACTACCCTATCTATCTGTGAGGCAACTTTCAGGGATCTGTGGACATGTACCCCCAGATCCCTCTGCTCCTCCACACTACCAAGTATCCTGCCATTTACTTTGTACTCTGTCTTGGAGTTTGTCCTTCCAAAGTGTACCACCTCACACTTCTCCAGGTTGAACTCCATCTGCCACTGCTCAGCCCACTTCTGCATCCTATCAATGTCTCTCTGCAATCTTCGACAATCTTCTACACTATCTACAACACCACCAACCTTTGTGTCGTCTGCAAACTTGCCAACCCACCCTTCTACCCCCACATCCAGGTCATTAATAAAAATCACGAAAAGTAGAGGTCCCAGAACAGATCCTTGTGGGACACCACTAATCACAATCCTCCAGTCTGAATGTATTCCCTCCACCACAACCCTCTGCCTTCTGCAGGCAAGCCAATTCTGAATCCACCTGGCCAAACTTCCCTGGATCCCATGCCTTCTGACTTTCTGAATAAGCCTACTGTGTGGAACTTTGTCAAATCTCTTACTAAAATCCATGTAGATCACATCCACTGCACTACCCTCATCTATATGCCTGGTCACCTCCTCAAAGAACTCTATCAGGCTTGTTAGGCATAATCTGCCCTTCACAAAGCCATGCTGACTGTCCCTGATCAGACCATGATTCTCTAAATGCCCATAGATTCTCTCTCTAAGAATCTTTTCCAAACAGCTTTCCTGCCACAGACATAAGGCTCACTGGTCTATAATTACCCGGACTATCCCTACTACCTTTTTTAAATAAGGGGACAACATTCGCCTCCCTCCAATCCTCTGGTACCATTCCCGTGGACAACGAGGACATAAAGATCCTAGCCAGAGGCTCAGCAATCTCTTCCCTTGCCTTGTGGAGCAGCCTGGGGAATATTCCATCAGGCCCTGGGGACTTATCCGTCCAAATGTATTTTAACAACTCCAACACCTCCTCTCTCTTAATATCAACATGCTCCAGAACATCAACCTCACTCATGTTGTCCTCACCATCATCAAGTTCCCTCTCAGTGGTGAATACTGAAGAAAAGTATTCATTGAGGAGCTCGCTCACTTACACAGCCTCCAGGCACATCTTCCCACCTTTATCTCTAATTGGTCCTACCTTCACCCCTGTTGTCCTTTTGTTCTTCATATAATTGTAGAATGCCTTGGGGGTTTCCTTTACCCTACTCGCCAAGCTTTCTCATGCCCCCTTCTTGCTGTTCTCAGCCCCTTCTTAAGCTCCTTTCTTCCTACCCTATATTCCTCAGTAGACTCATCTGATCCTTACTTCCTAAACCTTACGTATGCTGCCTTCTTCCACCTGACTAGATTTTCCACTTCACTTGTCACTCATGGTTCCTTCACCCTACCATTCTTTATCTTCCTCACCAGGACTAATTTATCCCTAACATCCTGCAAGAGATCCTTGAATATCATCCGCATGTCCATAGTACATTTCCCTGCAAAAACATTATCCCAATTCACACCGGCAAGTTCTAGCCTCATAATTTGCTCTTTCCCTTTTCCATGATCATGCTAAAGGCCAGGGAGCGGTGATTACTTTCCCCCAGTTGCTTATCCACTGACAGATCTGTGACTTGATGCAGTTCATTACCTAATACTAGATGTAGTATGGCAATCCCCCTAGTCGGCCTGTCAACATACTGTGACAGGAATCTGTCCTGGACGCACTTAACGAACTCTGCCCCATCTAAACCTTTGGAACTAATCAAGTGCCAATCAATATTAGGGAAGTTAAAGTCACCCATGATAACAACCCTGTTATTTTTGCACCTTTCCAAAATCTGCCTCCCAATCTGCTCCTCGGTATCTCTGCTGCCTCCAGGGGGCCTATAGAATACCCCCAGTAGAGTAACTGCTCCCTTCCAGCTGCCATCATATTGTTACCTCCAGGAAGGAGGTACAGAATTGTAAAGGCTCATACTCAGCAATTCAGAAACAGCTTCTTCTCCTCTGCCACCCGATTTCTAAATGGACATTGAACGCATGAACACTGCCTCACTACCTCTTTTAATTAATTTTTTTGCACTAATACACACATACATCAACATACAGTACATAAGTATACATACACATACACTTAATTTATCATGTATTTTATTGTACTACTGTCTTAAAATTGCAGGTGATATTAAATCTTAATCTGATTCTGATTTTATATGGTGCTAGAAATACCACAAGCTATTGATTTTGACTTTAGATGCTGTGGATGAATTGGGTTTCTGAATGCTATGCATTATCCCTCCCAATACAGATAACACTTAGAATGTATGTCAGAAGAGAGCAGTTTGTGTGTTTCAATGAGACAGTGCACAATGGAACAGAAGGAAGGCAGTGTAATTAAAATAGTACAGTCCCACGCTGTCTGTGTAGGCTGCCTCTCTGATGTGATGAATCTAAATAGTTAAGAAATCCATCATCTGCAAAGCATATGTTTAAGCCAACAACATCGTGTTTCTAACCTGTAAGTATCCCCAGCAGAGCAGGTGAATGATAGACATGATTGGAGTATTGCAATTGTTTCAACGCAGATAATTATTTGTTGAACACTTCTTTATCAGGCAATATTCATTTGGTTGGCAGTTTGACATTACTGAACACAGCTAATGGGCCACAGCAGACACAGGTCTGGGGATTTGGTCACCAGGCAAAATCGCCCCAGTTCCCATGGAGTAATAGAAATGCAGATGTCACTGTGCAGGTGATTAGTAATGTCTACAGAAGATTAGCTCATTGGAGTTCGACTCTATTGGAATATCCTGAAACCCTCATCCCAAGGGTAAATGAGCAGTCCATGCAGAGTTATTGGTGCATGATGCAGGAGTACACTTCCTGCACCAGAAATGCCAGAGTGTTAAAAAGCGCAGGAAGACAAAGGAAGATTCTACTTTAATGCGAGGAGTATTATGAACAAAGCAGATGAGCTTAGAGTGTGGATCAGTACTTGGAGCTATGATGTTGTGGCCATTACAGAGACTTGGATGGCTCAGGGTCAGGAATGGTTACTTTGTGTGCCAGACTTTAGATATTTCAGAAAGGTCAGGGAGGGAGGCAAAAGAGATGGGGCATGGATTGTTGATCAGAGATAGTGTCGTGGCTGCAGAAAAGGAGAAAGACATTGAGGGATTGCCTATGGAGTCTCTGTGGGTGGAAGTTAGGAACAGGAAGGGGTCAATAACTCTCATGGGTGATTTTTTTTATAGACTGCCTAATAGTAACAGGGACATCAAGGAGGAGGTAGGGAGACAGATTCTGGAAAGGTGTAATAATAACAGGGTTGTTGTGGTGGAAGATTTTAATTTTCCAAATATCGATTGGCATGTCCCTAGAGTAAGGGGTTTAGATGGGGCGAAGTTTGTTAGGTGTGTTCAAGAAGGTTTCTCAACACAATATGCAGGTAAGCCTAGATGTGGAGAGGCTGTACTTGATCTGGTATTGGGAAATGAACCTGGCCAGGTGTCAGATCTCTTAGTGGGAAAGCATTTTGGAGATAGTGAACACAATTCTATCTTTAACATAGCATTGGAGAAGGATAGGAACAGACAAGTTAGGAAAGCGTTTAAATGGAGTAAGGGGAAATATGAAGCTATCAAGCAGGAACTTGGAAGCATAAATTGGGAACAGATGATCTCAGGGAAACGTACAGAAGAAATGTGGCAAATGTTCAGGGGATATTTGTGTGGAATTCTGTATAGGTACATTCCAATGAGACAGGGAAAGGATGGTAGGGTACAGGAACTGTGGTGTACAAATGCTGTTGTAAATCTAGACAAGCAGAAAAGAAGAGCTTACAAAAGGTTCAAACAACTAGGTAATGATAGAGATCTAGAAGATTATAAAGCTAGCAGGAAGGAGCTTAAGAAAGAAATTAGGAGAACCAGAAGGGGCCGTGAGATGGCCTTGGCAGACAGGATTAAGGAAAACCCCAAGGCATTCTACAAGTATGTGAAGAGCAAGAGGATAAGACATGTGAGAATAGGACCAATCAAGTGTGACAGTGGAAAAGTGTGTATGGAATAGGAGAAGATAGCAGAGGTACTTAATGAGTACTTTGCTTCAGTATTCACTACAGAAAAGGATCTTGGCAATTGTAGGATGACATACAGTGGACTGAAAAGCTTGAGCATGTAGATATTTAGAAAGAGGATGTGCTGGAGATTTTGGAAAACTTCAAGTTGGAAAAGTCACTGGGACCAGACAAGATGTACTCCAAGCTACTGTGGGAGGTGAGAGACAAAATTGCTGAGCTTCTGGCAATGATCTTTGCATCATCAATGGGGACGGGTGAGGTTCTGGAGGATTGGAGGGTTGCAATATTCAAGAAAAGGAGTAGAGATAGCCCAGGGAATTATAGACCAGTGAGTCTTACTTCAGTGGTTGCTAAGTTGATGGAGAAGATCCTGAGAGGCAGGATTTATGAACATTTGGAGAGGCATAATATGATTAGGAATAGTCAGCATGGCTTTGTGAAAGCCAGGTTGTACCTTATGAGCCTGATTGAATTTTTTGCAGATGCGACTAAACACATTGATAAAGGTAGAGCCGTAGATGTAGCGTATATGGATTTTAGCAAGGCATTTGACAAGGTTATTATTTGACAAGGTTATTTAGCAAGGCTTATTGAGAAAGTAAAGAAGCATGGGATGCAAGGGGACATTGCTTTGTGGATCCAGAACAGGCTTGCCCACAGAAGGCAAAGTGTGGTTGCAGACGGGTCATATTCTGCATGGAGATCGGTGACCAGTGGTGTGCCTTAGGGACCCCTACTTTTCGTGATTTTTATAAATGACCTGGATGAGGAAGGGGAAGGATGGGTTAGTAAATTTGCTGATGACACAAAGGTTGGAGGTGTTGTGGATAGTGTGGAGGGGTCAGAGTTTACAGTGGGACATTGATAGGATGCAAAACTGATCTGAGAAGTGGCAGATAGAGTTCAACCCAGATAAGTGTGAAGTGGTTCATTTTGGTAGATCATATATGATGGCAGAATATAGTATTAATGGTAAAACTGTTGGCAGTGTGGAGGATCAGAGGGATCTTGGGGTCCAAGTCCATAGGACACTCAAAGCTGCTGCGCAGGTTGACTCTGTGGTTAAGAAGGCATATGGTGCATTGACTTTCATCAATCGTGGGAATGAGTTTAAGAGCTGAGAGGTAATGTTGCAGCTATATAGGACCCTGGTCAGACTCCATTTGGAGTACTGTGTTCAGTTCTAGTCGCCTCACTATTGGAAGGATGTGGAATCCAAAGAAAGAGTGCAGAGGAGATTTACAAGGATGTTGCCTGGATTGGAGAGCATGCCTTATGAGAATAAGTTGAGTGAACTCGGCCTTTTTTCCTTGGAGTGGTGGAGGAGGATGAGAGGTGACCTGTTTGAGGAGTATAAGATGATGAAAGACATCGATCATGTGGATAGTCAGAGGCTTTTCCCAGGGCTGAAATGGCTAGCACGAGAGGGCTCAATTTTGAGGTGCTTGGAAGTAGGTACAGAGGAGATGTCAGGGGTAAGTTTTTTTTATGCAGAGAGTGGTGAGTGCGTGGAATGGGCTGCCGGCAATGGTGGTGGAGGCGGATACGATAGGGATTTTTAAGAGACTCTTGGGCAGATACATGGAGCTCTGAAAAATGGAGGGCTATATGTAACCCTAGGTAATTTCTAAGGTAAGGACATGTTTGGCACAACTTTGTTTTCTATGTTTCTATGTTTCTAAGATGCACCACTGCCATATCTGGCACTACCCAGTCCTAGACAGGAACTTGTTTTTCTGGAAGTGGAAGAGGCTGAAGGGAGACCTGAATGATGTATACACAATTATAAGGGGCATCGATAGCGGAAGAAATCAGAAATGTTTCCCCTTGGCAGAGTTATTATTGACAAAAGGTGAAGGCAAAGAGATGAGGCTCATATAGAAAATGTACGTTGTTGTGTTTCACCATAGAAAATATTGATTTCTGATACACAACACTAAAAAAAGAAGATAACATCAGAAAATGTCATAGTTTACAAAAGCTACCCTAAGCCTGAGTCTAGTTATTTATTAAAGATTTCTTGCAATAAGTAATGTGTGATTGTTATCACTTTTAGCTGTCACCAGTGTTTCGTTGTTCTCCCTCTGACTTAGCTTCAGTTCTATTTCTTACATTAATTAATTTTACCCATTTTTCCATCTTAGCCTACTTAGAATAAATAATTAAAAATTATTTAATCTGAGGTATTTTGGAGGACATAGGTGCTTTCACAAATTGATATTTTATATTCACTGAATTATTGGTGGGATAAGGAAGTACATAATGAGCAGAGTGGCAGGACAGGGGCTGATTCCAGTCAATGGTACATTCTACTAGTTCTCAAGAGATAGATTCCAAATGATTATCTGGTTTTAGGGGTACGGATCGCTGAATCAATGGGAATGAATAATAAGGCCACAGTTTGCTAAATACTGTAATGATATTTACAAGCTGCATAGAGATTAGTTCTTAAACAGCTTGTGCCTCATATTCAAAGCATAATGTAATATAACCAAACACCATAAAGATGGTGCAAAGTGTAATGAGTGCGAATATCAGGTGGGGAGGGGTGTTATAAGGACATGAGCCATAGGAGCAGAATTAGTCCATTCAGCCCATTGAGTCCACTCTGTCATTTCATCATGGCTGATCCCGGATCCCATTCAACCCCATTCACCTGCCTTCTCACCATATCCCTTGATGCCACAACCAATCATGGATCTATCAACTTCTGCTTTAAATATACCCATGGACTTCGCCTCCGCAGTGGTAGGTGGGAGAGCATTCCACAGATTCATCACTCTTTAGCGAAAAAAAACTTTTCCTTACTTCTGTTCTAAAAAGTCACCCCTCAATTTTGAGGCTGTGCCCTCTAGTTCTGGATGCCCCACCAGAGGGAACATCCTCTCCACATCCACCCTATCTAGTCCTCTCAACACTCTGTAGGTTTCAATGAGATCCCCCCGCATTCTTCTAAATTCCAGTGAGTATATGCCCAATGCTGCCAAACACTCCTCATATGTTAACCCCTTCTTCCTGGAATAATCCTCGTGAACCTCATCTGGACTCTCTCCTGTGCATCATTTCTGTGATAAGGGGCCCAAACCTGTTGACAATACTCCACGTGTGGGCTGACTAGTGTCTTATAAGGCTTTGGCATTGTTTGGCATCTTGTTTTTATATTCTGTTCCTCTTGAAATAAATGCTAACATTACATTTGCTTTCTTAACCACAGACTCAACCTGTGAATTAACTTTCTGGGAGTCTTGCACAAAGTGAAAAGTAGCAGCCCCAATACTGACCCCTGAGAACACCACTAGTCACTGGCAGCCAACCAGAAAAGGCCCTCTTTATTCACTCTCACTGCCTCCTGCCTGCCAGCCATTCCTTTATCCATGTCAGTATATTTCCTGTAACGCCATAGGGTTTTATGTTGTTAAGCAGCCTTGTGTGAGGCGCTTCTGAATGTCTTCTGAAAATCTTAGTAAATGACATCAGCTGCCTCTCCTTTGTCTGTCTTGCTTGTTACTTCCTTGAAAAATTCTAACAGATTTGTCAGGCAAGATTCCTCTTCACAGAAACTTTGACTTATTTTATCAGTAGTCTCAAAGTACCCTGAAACCTCATCCGTAATAATGGACTCCAAAACGTTCCCAACCTGCGAGATTTGGCTAACTGGCCTATAATTTCTCTCTTTTGTCTTCCTCCTTTCTTAAAGAGTGGAGTGACATCTGCAATTTTCCAGCCCTCTGGATCTATGCCAGAATCAAGTGATTCTTGAAAGATCATGACCAATACATCCGTTATCAACCTCTCTCAGGACTCTGGGATGTAGTTCTTCTGGTCCAGGTGACTATCCACCTTAAAACCTTTGAGCTTGCTGAGAACTTTTTCCTTTGTAATAGCAATGACACTCACAGACTTCTGGCATACAGCTAGTGTCTTCCACAGTAAAGACTGAATCAAAATATTTATTAAGTTCATCTTTGTCTCCTGTTATTACCTCATCAGCATCATTTTCCAGTGGTCCAATGTCAACTCTCACTTTCTTTTTATTCTTTATATAACTGAAAAAAACTTTTAGTATCCTGCTTTATATTATTGGCCAGTTTTCCCTCATATTTCACCTTTTTCCCTTCTTAGACCACCAAGTTTCTTGGTGTTCACCTGACGGAGAATCTCACCTGGTCCCTCAACACCAGTTCCATAGCAAAGAAAGCCCAGCAGCATCTCTACTTTCTGCGAAGGCTGGGGAAAGTCCATCTCCCACCCCCCCATCCTCATCACATTCTACAGGGGTTGTATTGAGAGTATCCTGAGCAGCTGCATCACTGCCTGATTCGGAAATTGTACCATCTCGGATCGCAAGACCCTGCAGCAGGTAGTGAGGTCAGCTGAGAAGATCATTGGGGTCTCTCTTCCCACCATCACGGACATTTACACTACACGCTGCATCCGCAAAGGAAACAGCATTATGAAGGGCCCCATGCACCCCTCATACAATCTCTTCTCCCTCCTGCCATCTTGGAAAAGGCACCGAAGCATTCGTGCTCTCACGGCCAGACTATGTAACAGTTTCTTCCCCCAAGCTCTCAGGCTCCTCAATACCCAGAGCCTGGACTGACACCTTGCCCTATTGTCTTGTTTATTATTTATTGTAATGCCTGCTCTGTCTTTGTGCACTTCATGCAGTCCTGGGTAAGTTTGTAGTCTAGTGTAGCTTTCTCTGTGTTGTTTTTTTTTTGCATAGTTCAGTTTTTTTAATGTAGTTTTTGTACTGTGTCATGTAACACCACGGCCCTGAAAAACGTTGTCTCAATTTTACTGTGTACTGTACCACCAGTTATGATCGAAATGACAATAAAAGTGACTTGACTTGACTTATAGCTTTTTTAGTTGTGTTTTGTTGGATTTATAAAACTTCCGGATCATCCAACTTCCTACCCACATTTGCTACCTTAAATGCTTTGCTTTTATGCAATCCTCAACTTCCCTTGTCCGCCACGGTTGCCTATCCTTGCCATTTGAGAACAACTTATTCTGTAGGACATATTTATCCTGCACCTTGTGAACTATTCTCAGAAACTTCAGCCACCTCTGTTTCCAGCTAGTACCTCCTTCCATTCCACCTGGTCAAACTCTGTAATTTCCTTTATTCCATTGTAATACTGATACACGTGACTTAGACTTTTCCCTCTCAAATTGTAGTATGAATTCTATCATATTATGATCACTGCCGCCTAAGAGTTCCTTTATGTTAAGCTGACGAATAAGATCTGGGTTATTACACAACACTTAATCTTAGAAAGCCTTTCCCCAAGTAGGCTCAAGCACAAGCTGCTCTAAAAACCATCAACAAATTCACTTTCTTGCCATCCGACACCAACCTTATTTCCCCAAGCCCCTTCCATGTTGATATCCTCCATTACAATTGTGACATTACCTTTATTACAGGCCCTTTTCAGCTCCCTTTGCAATCTAAACCACATACCTTGACTACTGCTTGGAGGCCTATATATGACTTACACAATGTTTTTTCTACCCTTGCAGTTTGTGAACTCCACCCACGAAGATTGAACATTTTTGACCCAATGTCACCTCTTTCTAAGGATGTAATTCCATCTCTTACCAATAGAGCCACACCACCGCCTGTCCTTTCAATACAAAGTATATCCTTTGATTTTAAACTCCCTATGACCTCTTTCAGCCACAACTCTGTTGCCCATAACATCATACCGACCAATCGCTAACTGTACCGTGAGTTCTTCCACCTTATTCTGAATACTACATGCATTTAAATATAGCACCCTCAGTCCTGCATTCTTCACCCTAATGAATTTTGTCTCTGTGGTACAACTTAACTCTTTGCTATGTCTGTAGTTGTACCCAATCATCGGCTTGTCCTTCATTACATATCAATGGCTTATCAGTGGGTTAAGTCAGGTCTCTAGGTCAATTAGGAAGTATTGAGGTCGAGGTGTGCGTGGTCAAGGAGGAGTTATGAACTGCAAAGAATAGGACCATTTCTGAGGTGGTAGGAAGGTTTTCACTGTGGCTGAACATGCTAAGGTCATAGTGTCTTAGAACACAGAAAAAGGCTTACGGTCTAACCTGTCCATGCCCCGACTTTGTTGTCCAGGGAGCTAGTCCCATGTGCCTGCATATAATCACCTAAGCCACTCCTATCTGTATACTTACATGGATGGCTTTCAAATGTTGCTAATTTGTCCACCTTATTTTATTTAAGTAGAATCTCCTGAGATGGATTGTTAACACAGCTGTTAACACCTGGACAAGCTCAGCTTTGGGGTGGGATCCCCTTTAACAATGGCAAATACAATTTCAATCACTGTAAACCACTCCTGACCTACAGCCTGTGTGGCCTAATTGTGTATTGACCATAATCACAGACATAGATACACGCAGCCTGGGCTTCGCTGTATATGAACAGTCTTTGACCCAGCCTTTGAAACTATAAGAAGCAATCTGTTTGTTTTCAATCTTTAGTTATCCTAAAGGGTTATATTTTCACACCAAATTTCCATGAGCAATGAAGATGGAGCTCCTGAGGGTGGAAAGAGCTCAAGATGAATTGGAGATCTGATCCTGGGGTTTTGTGTTGATGTTGAGATACCAGTGAAATGTATTATGGACCAAATGGAAGTCAGCTGCAGAAAGTTCATTGTGATGTCAGCGGCACAGCACAATGGTGTTGTGTGACTCAGGGGAAGGTATGGTGAGAGATTCAATCTTAACAAAACTCCAGGCAGAAATCTCAAGGGGATATACAAACTGAAATCTCCAGTCTAGGATACAAGTCCAAATCCTGGCTTTCGACAGAATGTTTAGATCAAGATTACAATCACAGTAGATTCTGTGGAGATTATAATCTATCCAGTCCACAGTTCAACTGCTCATCAGGTAAGGGTGATTTACCCTGTAGTTTAAGTTGGCACATGTAACCAGCAACTGCTCCTCATTTCTCTTACTCAGATGAATGGTCATTTCCTCATGGCAGGTCTGAAATGTTGCACAAAGTGCCCCGTCACTATATATTCGAAATGTTCTCCAAGTCCTTCCCGGATGGAGAGACAACAGTGATTTTTTTTTTGTCAACTGAACCAAAGTACTGCCATTCTCACATGGCACAGGGGAAGTAATGTTCTTATTAAGTTCCTGATAAGTTAGGGTGTGAAAAGTTATAGGGAAAAGGCAGGAGAAAGGGGTTGAGAGGGAAATGGATCATCCATGATAAAATGGCAGAGCAGACTCGAATACTGATTCTATGCCTTATGCTATATCCCAGGGATGTTTTAGAAACGTAGAAAACCTACAGCACAACGCAGGTCCTTCGGCCCATAATGTTGTGTACTTACTGTACTTACGTGTACCTACTTTAGAAATTGCCTAGGGTTACCCATAGCCCTCTATTTTTCTAAGCTCCATGTACCAATCTAAGAGTCTCGTTAAAGACCCTATCATATCTGCCTCCATGACCATTGCTGGCAGCCCATTCCATTCACCACTCTCTGCATAAAAACTTACTCCTGACATCACCTCTGCAAGCACTTCCAAGCACATTAAAACTGGGCCCTCTCATGTTAGCCATTTCAGCCCTGGGAAAAAGCCCCTGACTATCCACACGATCAATGCCTCTTATCATCTTATACATCTCTATCAGGTCACCTCTCATCTGCCGTCACTCTAAGGAGAACAGGTTCACTTAACCTGTTTTCATAAGGCATGCTCACCAATCCAGGCAACATCATTGTAAATCTCCTCTGCACCTTTTCTATAATTTCCACATCCTTCCTGTAGTAAGGTGACCAGAACAGAGCATAGGGCCTGACTAGGGTCCTATATAAATATACATTACTTCTTGGCTCTTAAACGCAATCCCATGGTTGATGAAGGCCAATGCACCATATGCCTTCTTAGCCACAGAGTCAACCTGTGCAGCAGCATTGAGTGCCCTATGGACTTGGACCCCAAGATCCCTCTGATCCTCCACACTGCCAAGAGTCTTACCATTAATACTATATTCTGCCATCATATTTAACCTACCAAAATGAACTACCTCACACTTATCTGGGTTCAGCTCCATCTGCCACTTCTCAACCCAGTTTGCATCCTATTAATCTCCCACTGTAACCTCTGACAGCCCTCCAGACTACCCACAACACCCCCAACCTTTGTGTCATCAGCAAATTTACTAACCCATCCCTCCACTTCCTCATCCAGGTCATTTATAAAAATTACAAAGAGAAGGGATTAGATCCTTAAAGCACACCACAGGTCACCAACCTCCATGCAGAATATGACCAGTCTACAACCACTCTTTGCCTTCTGTGAGCAAGCCAAGTCTGGATCCACAAAGCAATGTCTCCTTGGATCACATATCTCCTTACTTTCTCAATAAGCCTTCATGGGGTACCTTATCAAATGCCTTACTGAAATCCATATACACTACTCCTACTGCTCACTTTCATCAATGTGTTTAGTCACATCCTCAAAAAATTCACTCAGGCTTGTAAGGCACAACCTGCCTTTGACAAAGCTATGCTGACTATACCTAATCATATTATGCTTCTCCAAATGTTCATAAATCCTGTCTCTCAGGATTTTCTCCATCAACTTACCAACCACTGAAAAAAGACTCAGTGGTCTATAATTTCCTGGGCTATCTCTACACCCTTTCTTGAATAAGGAAACAACATCTGCAACTCTCCAATCCTCCGGTCCCCATTGATGACGCAAAGCTCATTGCCAAAGGCTCAGAAATCTCCTCCCTTCCCCCCCCCCCACTCCCACAGTAGCCTGGGTTACATCTTGTTCCAGTCCCAGAGACTTATCCAGCTTGATGATTTCCAAAAGCTCCAGCACATCCTCTTTCTGAATGTCGATATTCTGAAGCTTTTCAATCAACTGTAAGACATCCCTACAATCGAAGAGATCCTTTTCTGTAGTGAATACCAAAGCAAAGTATTCATTAAGTACCTCTTTTATCTCCTCTGGTTCCATACACACTTTTCCACTGTCACACTTGATTGATCCTATTCTCACACGTCTTATCCTCTTGCTCTTCACATACTTGGAGAATGCCTTGGGGTTTTCCTTAATCCTGCTCACCAAGGTTTTCTTAATAAGAAACCACAGTCAGTGAAAATTAATAACAACTCTTCTTACTGACCTTCAACATAGGTCTACCTCAAGGCTATGTGCTTAGACCCCTAATCTACATTACTGTGTGACTAAGCACAATGAAATTTCATTTAAAAAGTTGGCAAAAACATCACTGGTCTTGAACTAAACACAGATGGTGATGAGTTAGCTCAACAGAGCAAAACAGGGCCCCTTGTTGAGTGCTGCTGCAACAATAACTTCTTGTTCAACATCAGTAAAATGTAAGAGCTGATTGTTGACTTAAGACCATAAGTTATAGGAGCAGAATTAGGTCAGTTGGCCCATCAAGTTCCTCTGCCATTTCATCCATTGCTGCTAAGTTTTTCCTCTCAGCCCCAATCTCCTGCTTTCTCCCCATACCCCTTCATACCCTGACAAATCAAGAATCTATCAGGACTTCAGGAAAAGGAACGGTTCTTGACACATTATGTAGATAATCCTACAAGAGGAGAGGCTATACTTGATCCAGCTTTGGGAAATGAATGTGATAAGGTGTCAGGTCTCAATGGGAGAGCATTTTGGAGATAGTGATCAAAATTCTATCTCCTTTACCATAGCATTGGAGGGGGATAGGAACAAATAAGTTAGGGAAGCGTTTAATTGGAGTAAGGGGAAATATGAGGCTATCAGGCAGGAACTGGGAAGCATAAATTGGGAACAGATGTTCTCAGGGAAATACAAGGCAGATATGTGGCAAATGTTCAGGGGATATTTGTGTGGAGTTCTGCATAGGTACACTCCAATGAGACAGAGAAAGGATAGTAGGGTAAAGGACCTAGCAAGAAGGAGCTTAAGAAAGTAATTAGGAGAGCCAGAAGGGGTCATGAGAAGGCCTTGGCAGGCAGGATGAAGTGAAACCCCAAGGCATTTCACAAGTATGTGAAGAGCAAGATCTGATTGTACACTCTAGTATCAATTGTTTGGTGACAATAAAGTATTTGTTTTTGTATTTGTAAGACGTGGACCAATAGGACCAATCAAGTGTGACAGTGGAAAAGTGTGTATGGAACCAGAGGAGATAGCAGAGGTACTTAATGAATAGGCAACACGAGTGAATCTGCAGATGCTGGAAATAAATAAAAGCACAAAATGCTGGCAGAACTCAGCAGGCCAGACAGCATCTATGGGAGGAGGTAATGTTTCGGGCTGAAACGTCGTCACTACCTCCTCCCATAGATGCTGTCTGGCCTGCTGAGTTCTGCCAGCATTTTGTGTACTTAATGAATACTTTGCTTCAGTATTCACTATGGAAAAGGATCTTGGCAATTGTAGGGACAACTTGCAGTGGACTGAAAAATCTTGAGCATGTAGAGGATGTGCTGGAGATTTTGGAAAGCATAAAATTGGATAAGTCACCGGGACCAGACAAGATGTACCCCAGGCTACTGTGGGAGGCGAGGGAGGAGATTGCTGATCCTCTGACAATGTTCTTTGATTCATCAATGGGATGGGAGAGGTTCCGGAGGATTGGAGGGTTGCAGATGTTGTTCCCTTATTCAAGAAAGGGAGAAGAGATAGACCAGGAAATTATAGCACAGCGAGTCTTATTTCAGTGGTTGGTAAGGTGATGGAGAAGATCCTGAGAGGCAGGATTTATGAACATTTGAAGAGGTATAATATGATTAGGAGGAGTCAGCATGGTTTAGTCAAAGGCAGATCATGCCTTATGAGCCTGATTGAATTTTTTGAGGATGTGACTAAACAGATTGATGAAGGAAGAGCAGTAGATGTAGTGTATTTGGATTTTAGCAAGGCATTTGATAAGATACCCCGTACAAGGCTTATTGAGAAAGCAAGGAGGCATGGAATCCAAGAGGACATTGTGGATCCAGAACTGGCTTGCCCACAGAAGGCAAAGAGTGGTTGTAGATGGGTCATATTCTGCATGGAGACTGGTGACCAGTGGGGTGTCTCAGGGATCTGTTCTGAGACACCTTCTCTTTGTGATTTTTATAAATGATCTGGATGAGGAAGTGGAGGGATGGGTTAGTAACTTTGCTGATAACACAAAGATTGGAGGTGTTGTGGATAGTGTGGAGGGCTGCCAGAGGTTAACCAGATAACCATATAACAATCACAGCATGGAAACAGGCCATCTCGGCCCTCCTAGTCCGTGCCGAACCCTTAATCTCACCTAGTCCCACCTACCCGCACTCAGCCCATAACCCTCCACTCCTTTCCTGTCCATATACCTATCCAATTTTACCTTAAATGACACAACTGAACTGGCCTCTACTACTTCTACAGGAAGCTCATTCCACACAGCTATCACTCTTTGAGTAAAGAAATACCCCCTCGTGTTTCCCTTAAACTTCTGCCCCCTAACTCTCAAATCATGTCCTCTCGTTTGAATCTCCCCTACTCTCAATGGAAACAGCCTGTTCACGTCAACTCTATCTATCCCTCTCAAAATTTTAAATACCTCGATCAAATCCCCCCTCAACCTTCTACGCTCCAATGAATAGAGACCTAACTTGTTCAACCTTTCTCTGTAACTTAATTGCTGAAACCCAGGTAACATCCTAGTAAATCGTCTCTGCACTCTCTCTAATTTATTGATATCTTTCCTATAATTCGGTGACCAGAACTGCACACAATATTCCAAATTTGGCCTTACCAATGCCTTGTACAACTTTAGCATTACATCCCAACTTCTGTACTCAATGCTTTGATTTATAAAGGCCAGCGTTCCAAAAGCCCTCTTCACCACCCTATCTACATGAGACTCCACTTTCAGGGAACTATGCACAGTTATTCCTAGATCTCTCTGTTCCTCTGCATTCCTCAATGCCCTACCATTTACTCTGTATGTTCTATTTGGATTATTCCTGCCAAAATGTAGAACCTCACACTTCTCAGCATTAAACGCCATCTGCCAACGTTCAGCCCATTCTTCTAACCGGCATAAATCTCCCTGCAAGCTTTGAAAATCCACCTCATTATCCACAACACCTCCTACCTTAGTATCATCGGCACAGGTTACAGCGGGACATTGATAGGATGCAAAACTGGGCTGAGAAGTGGCTGATGGAGTTCAACCCAGATGAGTGTGGGGTGCTTCATTTTGGTAGGTCAAATATGATGGCAGAATATAACATTAATGGCAAGACCCTTGGCAGTGCGGAGGATCAGAGGGATCTTGGGGTCCGAGTCCACAGGACGCTCAAAGCAGCTGCACAGGTTGACTCTGTAGTTAAGAAGGCATATGGTACATTGGCCTTCATCAATCGTGGGATTGAGTTTAAGAGCTGAGACGTAATGTTGCAGCTATATAGGACCTTGGTCAGACACCAGTTGGAGTACTGTGCTCAATTCTGATCACATCACTACAGGAAGGACGTAGAAACCATAGAAAGGGTGCAAATGAGATTTACAAGGATGTTTCCTGGATTGGGGAGCATGCCTTATGAGAATAGGTTGAGTGAATTTGGCCTTTCATCTTGGAGCAATGGGGAATGAGAGGTGACCTGATAGAGGTATGCAAGATAATGAGAGGCATTGATCGTGTGGATAGTCAGAGGCTTTTTCCCAGGGCTGAAATGGCTTGCATGAGAGGGCACAGTTTTAAGGTGCTTGGAAGTAGGTAGAGAGGAAGTGTCAGGATGAAGATTTTTTTACGCAGAGGGTGAGTGTGTGGAATGGGCTGCCGGCAACAGTGGTGGAGGCAGATACGATAGGGTCTTTTAAGAGACTCCTGGATAGGTACATGGAGCTTTGAAAAATAGAGGGCTATGGGTAAGCCTAGATAATTTCTAAGGCAAGGACTTTCTAAGGTAAGCTTTGTGGGCCAAAGGCCTGTATTGTGGTGTAGATTTTCTGTGTTTCTGTGACAAGCATGTGCCAGTAAACACTGAGGGATCGGTGGTGAAAAGATACATCATCATAACCATGATGTGCTGTGTTGATCATAGTCTTCTCCTTGACAATGATTGTTCTTGGCAAATTGTTCCTCAGAAGTGGTTTGTCATTGTGCTTGTCTGGGCAGAACCTTAACAAGGTGGGTGACTCAGCTATTATCAATACTCTTCAGAGACTGTCTGCCTGGCATCAGTGGCCACAGAACAAGAACATGATAGGCACCAGCTGCTTATACGAACATCCACCACCTGCTCCATGGCTTCACATGACTGATCAGGGGCTAAGCTATACCTCGCTCAAGAGAAATCTGCAGGCTACGGCCTAAAGGATTGCTTTCTGTCTCCTCTGATAGAGACATATCTCCACCCCACCACCTAGAGAGAGACAGCAGCTATAAATTCCTGAGCATTAGAATCATATTCATGTTTAATATAATTAGCATATAAGACATAGGAGCAGGAGTCAGCCATCTGGCTTGTCAAGCCTGCTCTGCCATTCAATAAGATCATAGCTGATCTGGCCAGGGACTCAGCTTCACCTACCTGCCTTTTCCCCATAGCCTTTAATTCACCTACTCTGCAATAATCTATCCAACTTTATCTTAATTATATTTACTGAGGTAGCCTCCACTGCTTCATTGGGTAGAAAATTCCACAGATTCACCACTTTCTGGGAAAAGCAGTTCCTCCTCATCTCCGTCCTAAATTTACTATCCAATATCTAGAGGCTATGTTCCGTAGTTCTAGTTTCACCTACCGGTTGAAGCAGCTTTCCTGCCTCTATCTTATCTATCCCTTACATAATTTTATATGTGTCTATAAGATCTCCTCTCATCCTTCTGAATTCCAGTGAGTACAGTTCCAGGTGACTCAATCTCTCCTCGTAGTTTAACCCCCTCATCTGTGGAATCAACCTGGTGAACCTCCTCTGCACCACCTTCAAAGCCAGTATATCCTTCCTCAAGTAAGGAGACCAGAACTGCATGCGGTACTCCAGATGTGGCCTCACCAGTACCCTGTACAGTTGCAGCATAACCTTCCTGCTCTTAAATTTAATCCCTCTAGCAATGACTGCCAACATCCCATTTGCCTTCTTGATAGTCTGCAAACTGCAAAACAAGCTTTTGTGATTATGTACGAGCACTGTCAGGTCCCTCTGCACAGCAGCATGCGGCAATTTTTTGCTATTTAAATAATAATCTGCTCTTTCACTATTCCTTCCAAAGTAGATGACTTCACATTTACCAACATTGTACTCCAATTGCCAGACCTTTTCCCACTCATTTAACCTATCTATATCTCTCTGCTGACTCTCCGTATCCTCTGTACAATTTGCTTTTCCACTCAATTTAATATTGTCAGCAAACTTGGATACACTACACTCGGTCCCCTCTTCCAGATTGTTACTGTATATCGTGAACAGGTGCGGGTCCAGCACCGACTGCTGCAGTACACTGTTCACCACTGTTGCCAACCAGAGTAACACCCATGTATCCCAACTCTCTGCTTTCTATTAGTTAACCAATTCTCTAGCCATGTCAATCACTCCGAACTCTATGCATCCTTATCTTATGTATGTCTTTTATGTGGCACCTTATTGAGCACTTTCTGGAAGTCTAAGTAAATAACATCTATCACCAAAGCCTCCACTATAACCTCTGCCATTTCCTTCAGTACCCTGGGATGCATTCCATCAGGACCAGGGGACTTATCTATCCACAAGTTTGCTCAACACCACCTCTTTAGTGATAGTTATTGTATTGAGGTCCTCACCTCAGATCATATCCATAACATCTTTCTTTGGCATGTTAGATGCACCCTTCGCCGTGAAGACCAACTCAAAAGTCGTTCAAAGCCTTGGCCATTTCCTCATTACCCAATATCAATTTCTCCTTCTCATCCTTCAAGGGACCTACATTAACTTTAGGCACACTTTTCTGCTTTATATAATTATAAAAAATTTACTATCCATTTTTATATTTTGTGGAAGTTTATTTTCATAATCCAGTTACCCTTTCTTTACTGCTCATTCAATGGTACTTTGTTGCTTTTTAAAGTTGTCCCCAATCTTCCAGTTTCCCATTATTCTTGGCAATTTGTGTGCATGAGCTTTTAGTTTGATGCCATCTTTTCTTTCCTTAGTTATCCAAGTCTCTCCCCACCCTTACTGTCCTTGCTTTTAACTGGAATATGCTTTTGTTGAGCACAGTGGAAAACCTCTTTGAAAATCTTCAGCTGTCCCACCATATAGCCTGTATCCCAGTCTACACTAGCCAATTCCTCCCTTATTCATTGTTTAGGCATAATACACTGGTTTTCAATTGAACTACTGCACCCTGCATCTGTATGAGAAACTCAGTCACAGTGTGATCACTCTTTCCAAGAGGATCTCTAACTGCAAGATCACTAATTTTATCTGTCTCATTGCACAGGACCAGATCTAAGATAATACGTTCCAATGTAGGTTTAGTCACATGCCATGATAATATGTGAGTAATATTCAGTAATATGTTGTGAAATTTGTTGGTTTATGACATCAGAAGTACAATGAAATACATAACTATAAAAAGTAAAGTATATATAAAAATGAAAAATTAAATTAAATAAGTCATGCATAGAGGGAGGAAAATATACTGAGCTAGTGTTAACGTATCAGATGGCCTGTCCTAGGCCTAGCATATCAATGCAATCACAAGGAAGTTGCACTAATGTCTTTAGTTACAACAGGAGGTTAAGCTTGTCACCAATTACCCTGACTTCTACTGACGTACTGATGTGCTGATTGCATCATGGCCTGGTATGGCAATTCAAGTGCACAGGGACGCAAGAAATTGCAGAAAGTAATGGTGTCTGCCCAAGACATCACAGGCTCATCCCACTCCACCATCAGTAGCATCTACAAGAGATCCTGCCTGACGTAGGTAACATTCATCATCAACGATCCCCATCAGGCTCTGCCATTTTGAAGCCTGAAGCTCCACACCACCAAGTTTTAGAACAGCTACATCCCTTCATTCTATTCCTGAATGAAGCAGCACTATTTAGCAACACGAGGACCACTGTAATCACTTTGCACTAAAATGAACATCATTATTAATGTTCTAAATTTGTTCTTTCTTGTAAAACTAGTGTTTATGTTTACCTTATGTTTTTCTTGTGAAAGCTGCTTATAGTGTGCCAAGTGTCTGTGATGCCACTGCAAATAAGATTTTTATTGTACCTGTGCACACATACACTTCCGTACTGAAAATAAACCTAAATTTCTCTTTGAATTTATTTTCATGAGGTAGGCATGGTGGATCCTTGGATTCCTTCAAGTCAGGGAAGTCCTAGGCCAGTGATGCTAGGTATTTCAATGTTTTCTCCCATTTTCAGGGCCACAGATTTATTTTTCCAGCAACATTGCAGGGAAAGACCAAATACTTGTGATGCCTTGTAAGGACATTATCTGAAATAGAAACCTCACAGAAATATGTTCTTCCAATTGAAAGTACACTTATCATTGCATTTCTAAGTAAATGTTTCAATGATAGTTTGTCAGAAGAGTAAAGTAATTGGAAGAAATTCCAACAGAGTCTAATATTTCAAAAATTAGTTCATGTTTCTTATTAAACCAGGTCAGCTTTTGAGGTGTTATAGAATACACAGAGTTTCCTGTTACAGCCAATCCTCTCCGCAGCTCCTCAGCACCCTTCATTCCCCATGCATTGCCACTTCACAAATACATGCCCTGCCTTTTGCCTACATTGACACAGTCACTGTCCTGTGTGTTTCCATTTGCCCTGCTGCTACCTACAAGAGTTCCTCTTGCTGAGGGTCACTTTGTCATTTCCTGTCAATCATCTTATGTACAGATACTCCTGCTCCTAGTGTCACTTCATGTAAATCATTCATGGTTACACCAATGTGACCAGGACTTGTTACTTTGTTGAAGTTCTGGTGGGGCTGATCTGACTCATGACCTGTCAAATGAACTGATTAATATGTAGTGGCTCCGTTGAATTTTACTTAACTATAGGCAGATACACACCATTAAATTATTTTTACAGACTTCAAATGAATGTACAGGGAGCAATTATAATCAGAACTCAATTAGATTATTAAATTCAAATTCTTCCTTTCACCAAGGGAAATAATAAAGCAGGAAACTGTGCCCTGGTTTATCAATCAAATCAGCTTGGTTTTCCAGCAACATCACTACACTATATTTTCATTTCACCTTTTACAGAGACAACCAACATTTAGAAAATCTTGTTGACACCAACTTCACAATAAACTTTTGGAGATCCTCAGCAGATCATTGGTTGGGATTTTCCACAAGGTTTCATTGGACTGTAGAATACTTCCCATTTAGCATTGTAAAGAAAACCAGCTTCTTCCTCCTGAAGAGTGTCTCTTAGCCAGATCTTAGATTTGTTGCAAACAATGAAGGCATTCAGATGGTATCAGTTGAGGATGTGCAGGCAGTGGATAGGGTCTTTTGAACGAATGTGTGTGCATGTAGGCTGAGTCTGTATGTTGGTGGGGTGCATGACTGGACCATCAGTGTCTGCAGGTTTGTGGGTGTGAGTGAGCTGTGGGAATATGCGGATGTGTGTGGGTTTTGCATGCAAACTTGGGTTCTGTGCATGTGTGCATGAGGCTGCAGGTATCCATTGTGCTTGCAGGGGTTGTGGATTTGTGTGTGAAATGCAAATCTTCACAAATTATAAATCCTAATACATAACATGGCTTGTGTTCCTGGCTGTCCGGTATTCAGTGCAGTTGGTCTTTAAACACCCTCCACATGTTAGATATCAGTTTACCCAAAAACAGCTGTTTGCAGTTAACTCTCACTAGTTCCTGCCTAATACTTACATAATTTGCCTTGCTGCAATGTTACCTTTATCTATAGCATTCTTAAAATTGACGAGCTGTATTTCTCTTTCCTAAAGTTCACCCACTGGAAGATCAATTCCAACTCATCTGAAATTTTTGACTAAGGAGATTCCAAACTATATTACCCACTACAACAAACCCATTGTTTTTGCACCTTTCCCAATCTGTCTGCATAACTCCTCCTTAAAATCCCAGTGGCAATGGTGTTGGGGGGAGTAGATGGGGGCAGATGCAGTATTATCCAGAGTGATTTCAGCTTTCTTATTTTGGGGTTCTACCCATATTGACAGAGGATGAACCCCTCTAATTACAGCTGTGATATGTCCCTGATTAATTGTGCAACTCAACCCTAACTACCCCCACCACTCTTTACCATCTTTTCTAAGACATTGAAACACTGGAATATTAAGCAACTATTCCTGTTGCACTCTCAACTAAGTCCTTGTATTGGCCACAATGTCAAAAGTCCACGTACTGAACTCTCAGTACATCCCTCTCACTCATAATACTCCTTGCAGGTTGAATATCATATTGTGTATATTATAAAATATACACACTTAAGCCCAACCGTCCCATTGTGACTATTACCTTGTTCCTATTTGTTCTTACTGGTCATGACATCTAATTTCATCACAATTCCTTCACTTTCTGACCTGGTACTTTGGTTTCCATCCCTTGTTAAGCCAGTTTAAACCCTTCTGAACAGCATTAGTGTACCTCCCAGCCAATATATCAGATCCCCTCCAAATAAAGTGCAACAGATCCCTCTTGTCCAAGTCACTCCTCTGTTAAGTGGAATGTCCACTGGGGAACCCACCATATTTGTCTCTTTGCATCATCTTTCCTAGTTTTTCCTCAACTATCCTTCAGTCTGCATCTTACCTCTTGTCTATGATGCCCTTAGTATCCCCAACAATCGTAAGTACATCTTACTTTAAGTATATTCCCCACTCTTTGGTGCTGGAACCCAAGAGGGGGGATTTGCAGAATGCCTACAAGTTGGCTTTTTAGAGCAGCTCATGGTTGAGCCCAGTGAACTAGCATTGATTATAGAGAGCTTAAAGTAAAAGTACCCTTAGGGACCAGTGATCATAATATGATATTCACCCTGCAATTTGAGGGAAAAGCTGAAGTGAAATATATCAGGATTACAGTGAAGTAATGGAATTACAGAGGCATGAGAGAGGAGCTGGTCAAAATTTGATTGGAAGGGGTCACCAGCAGAAATGACAGAAGAACAACAATGGCTGAAACTTCTGGAAGCATTTGGAAGATGTAGGATAGATCGATCTCAAAGAAAACAAAGTATTCTAAAGGCAGGATGACCCAACTGTGGCTGACAACAGAAGTCAAAGGCAACATAAAAGCCAAAGGCAGGGCATATAATAGATGAAAAGTTAGAGGATTGGGAAACTTTAAAAAAACCACAGAAGGCAAATAAAAAGGTCATAAATAGGGAACAGATGGAATGCAAAGGTGGGCTAGCCAATAATTTTAAAGAGGATACCAAAAGTTTCTTCAGGGATATTAAGAGCAAAAGAGAGGTGAGAATGGATAACAACAGCTGGAAAATGATGGCAAGGTAGTGAAAGGGGGACAAGGAAATGGTGGACAAACTGTAAAAGAATTGTGCAGCAGTCTGCACTGTGGAAGACACTAGCAGTATGCTGGAAGTTTGAGATTGTCAGAGTGCAGAAGTGAATAAAGTTGCCATTACTAGGGAGAAGATGCTTGGGAAACTAAGTGGTCTGAAGGTGGATAAATCACCTGCCCAGATAGTCTACATCCCAGGGTACTGAAAGAGGTGGCTGAAGAGATTGTGGATGAATTAGTAATTATCCTTCAGAATCAATAGATTCTGTCATGGTTCCAAAGGAATGAGAATTTGCAAATGTCACTCCACTCTTCAAGAAGGGAGAGAGGCAGAAGAAAGGAAATTATAGGTCAGTTGGTCTGACCTCAGTGGTTTCAAAGTACTTGGAGGCACATGATAAAATATGCCTTAGTCAGCATGGTTTCCTTAAGGGAAAATCTTGCCTGACAAATCTGTTGGAAATCATTGAAGAAATAACAAGCCAGATAGACAAAGGAGAATTAGTGGATGTTGTATTCTTGGATTTTCAGAATGCATTTGATGAAGTGCTGTACATGAAGCTGCTTAACAAGTTAAGAGTCCATGATATTACAGGAAAGATACTAGCATGGCTAGAGAATTGGCTGATTGGCATGAGGCAAAGAGTGAGAATAAAGGGAGCCTTTTCTGGTTGGCTGTTGGTGACTAGTGGTGTTCCACAGGGGTTTGTGTTGGAACTGCTTCTTTTTACGTTATATGTCAATGATTTGGATGACAGAATTGATGGCTTTGTTGTCAAGTTTGCACACCATACAAAGATAGGTGGAAGGGCAGGTTGTGTTGATCAAGCAGGGAGGCTGCAGAAGGACAGATTAGGAGAATGGGCAAAGAAGTGGCAGATAGAATACAGTCTCTAGAAGTCTATGGTCATGCATTTTGGTAGAAGAAATAAAAGTGTAGACTATTTTCGAAATGGATAGAAAATTCAAAAATCTGAAGTACAAAGGGAATTGGGGTCCTTGGATTCTGTAAAGGTTAATTTGGAGGTCAAGTTGGTGGTGAGGAAGGCAAATGCATTGTTAGCATTAATTTTGAGAGGACTAGAATATGAAAGCAAGGGTGTGATGCTGAGGCTTTATAAGGTACCGGTAAGGCCTCACTTTGAGTATTGTGAACAGTTTTGGGCCCCTTATCTAAGAAAGCTTGTGCTGACTTTCATGGGGGTTCGGAGGAGGTTCACAAGAATGATTCCAGGAAAGGAATAGTTACCATATGAGGACCAATTGAAGGCTGTGGGCCTGTATTCACTAGAATTCAAAGAAGAGATCTCATTGAAATCTATTGAATATTGAAGGGCCTCAGTAGAGTGTTTGTGGAGATGATGCTTCCTATGATGGTGGAGATTAGGACTGGGGGCACAGCCTCAGGATAGAGAGATGTCCATTTAAAAAAGAGATGCAGAGAAATTTCTTTTGTCAGAGGGTGGTGAATTTATGGAATTTGTTACCACAGGCAGCTGTGGAGGCCAGGTTGTTGGGTATATTTAAAGAAGAGGTTAATAGATTCTTGATTAGTCAGGGTGTGAAAGGTTACAGGGAGAAGACAGGACCACAGCTCTAAATGATATTCCAGTTATGCTAATAGGAACAACAATTTTAAGCAAAACCTCATCTGCAGCTTCCTACACAGCCTTCTGAACCAAAGCCTGAACATCTACACTCAACCCCAGAGCTTACACCTCAAGCACAGCTACTCCCAATAATGGTCATTTTGCTAGAACCTATTTCCCTCTTACACATACAAAGAGCAACTGGACAAACAAGCTCTTAAATGAAAAACCATTTTCAAATTGATGCTGCCTTTCGACTCCAAGGATCCAAGATCAAACGTGATCCTTGAGTGCTGTCAGTGTGGAGTTTGCAAGTACTCCGGTGACTATGTGGATTTCCTCTGCATGTATCGTTTTCACCCACATCCTCAAAAAAAAATTGCAAGTTTGTAGGTTAGTTGACACCTAGTTTGTAGATAAATGTTAGAACCTGGGGAAGTTGAATGGGGATGCGGGAGAATAAAAAAGGGTTCAAGTAGGATTTATGGAAATGAGTTGTTAATAATTTGTCCCAATTCAGTTGACAAGGACCTCATATTGTGCTATATTACATTGTGCACCTGTGGCTCTATATTTCATCTGGCCCCAGTGATTTATCCATTTTCAAAACTTTACTCAACAGCCGGGGAGGAAGTATTTTCAAGTAATAAGCAAAGGATTAGAATTTGGTCATTGTCTACCCGTAATCAGACTGACTGATGAAACAAGCTCATAATTCACATTTTGGGATTTGTAAAACAAAGTAAGAAGTGGAATTCAATTGTAAACAAGGTGGGGGAGTGGAAACCTGATTGGATGAGGAGTAACCAATCAGGAGGGACGCAATACAAGAGTATAAATACCATCAGACTAGACATACCCAGGTATCATCCCTGAAGATGGCAGAGTTTGTTATTAAAGTGTCAGTTATAATCGATACCTTTATCTGGCTGGAAGCCTGAGAAGAGTTTGTCAGGGAAAGCACTAGATCCTTTTTCAAAACAATAGCCCTTGTTGTGTTTCTGCATGTGCCACATGATCGATGCACCCCCCCCCCCCCACCAGCTCATGAGTTGCTTTCACCACAGTGTTAACTTTGTCACATTAAATGCAGACTTGTGGAGAACATGAGAAGTTACAAGAGGACAGAGGGTTACCTGGTAGCCCAGAGTGACATTAGCCACTGGCATTCCTGTGATAGTAACAAACAGAAAGATAAAACATAGAATAGTACAGCACAATGTTGTGCTGACTGTCAAACCCTGCTTCACATATAACCCCCACCTTAAATTCCTCCATATACCTGTCTAGTAGTCTCTTAAACTTCACCAGTGTGTCTGCCTCCACCACTGACTCAGGTAGTGCATTCCACGTACCAACCACTCTCTGAGTGAAAAACCTTCCAATGCTTCCACGTCCTTCCTATAGTGAGGCAACAAGAACTGGACACAGTACTCCAAGTGTGGCCTAAGTAGAGTTTTATAGAGCTGCATCATTACATCGCGTCTCTTAAACTCTATCCCTCGACTTATGAAAGCTAACACCCCATAAGCTTTCTTAACTACCCTATCTACCTGTGAGGCAACTTTCAGGGATCTGTGGACATGTACCCCAGATCCCTCTGCTCCTCCAGACTACCAAGTATCCTGCCAGTTACTTTGTACTCTGTCTTGGAGTTTGTCCTTCCAAAGTGTACCACCTCACACTTCTCCAGGTTGAACTCCATCTGCCACTGCTCAGCCCACTTCTGCATCCTATCAACGTCTCTCTGCAATCTTCAACAATCCTCTACACTATCTACAACACCACCAACCTTTGTGTCATCTGCAAACTTGCCAACCCACCCTTCTACCCCCACATCCAGGTCATTAATAAAAATCACGAAAAGTAGAGGTCCCAGAACAGATCCTTGTGGGACACCACTAGTCACAACCCTCCAATCTGAATGTACTCCCTCCACCACAACCCCCTGCCTACTGCAGGAAAGCCAATTCTGAATCCACCTGGCCAAACTTCCCTGGATCCCATGCCTTCTGACTTTCTGAATAAGCCTACCATGTGGAACCTTATCAAATGCCTTACTAAAATCCATGTAGATCACATCCACTACACTACCCTCATCTATATGCCTGGTCACCTCCTCAAAAAACTCTATCAGGCTTGTTAGGCACAATCTGCCCTTCTCAAAGCCATGCTGACTGTCCCTGATCAGACCATGATTCTCTAAATGCCCATAGATTCTTTCTCTAAGAATCTTTTCCAACAGCTTTCCCACCATGGACATAAGGCTCACTGAATATTACATCCGTCCTAATGTATTTTAACAACTCCAACACCTCCTCTCCCTTAATATCAACATGCTCCAGAATATCAACCTCACTCATATTGTCCTCACTGTCATCAAGTTCCCTCTCAGTGGTGAATACCAAAGAGAAGTATTCATTGAGGACCTCGCTGACTTCCACAGCCTCCAGGCACATCTTCCCACTTTTACCTCTAATCAGTCCTACCTTTACTCCTGTCATCCTTTTGTTCTTTACATAATTGAAGAATGCCTTGGGGTTTTCCTTTACCCAGGCCTTCTCATGCCCCCTTCTTGCTCTTCTCAGCCCCTTCTTAAGCTCCTTTCTTGCTACCTTATATTCCTCAATAGACCCATCTGATCCTTGCTTCCTAAACCTTATGTATGCTGCCTTCTTCCATCTGACTAGATTTTTCACTTCACTTGTCACCCAAGATTCCTTCATCCTCACCTCACCTGGACAAATTTATCCCTTACATCCTGCAAAAGATCCTTAAACATCGACCACATGTCCATAGTACATTTCCCTGCAAAAACATCATCCCAATTCATACCCACAAGTTCTAGCCTTATAGCCTCATAATTTGCTTTTCCCCAATTAAAAATTTTCCTGTCCTCTCTGACCCTATCCTTTTCCATGATAATGCTAAAGGCCAGGAAACGGTGATCACTGTCCTCCAGATGCTCACCCACTGACCTGACCCAGTTTGTTACCTAATATTAGATCTGGTATGGCATTCCCCCTAGTCGGCCTGTCAACATACTGTGACAGGAATCCATCCCGGACACACTTAACAAACTCTGCCCCATCTAAACCCTTGGAAGTAAACAAATGCCAATCAATATTAGGGAAGTTACAGTCACTCATGATAACAACCCTGTTATTTTTGCACCTTTCCAAAATCTGCCTCCCAATCTGCTCTTCGGTATCTGTGTTGCTACCAGGGGGGCCTATAGAATACCCCCAGTAGAGTAACTGCTCCCTTCCTGTTCCTGACTTCCACCCATACTGACTCAAAAGTGGATCCTGCTACATTATCCACCCTTTCAGCAGCTGTAATAGTATCCCTGACTAGTAATGGCACCCCCACCCCTCCTCCCCTTTCCCCCCTCTCTATCCCTTTTAAAGCACTGAAATCCAGAAATATTGAGAATCCATTCCTGCCCTGATGCTAGCCAAGTCTCCATAATGGCCATTACATCATAATTCCATGTATGTATCCAAGCTCTCCGTTCATCACCTTTGTTCCTGATGCTTCTGGCATTGAAGTACACACACTTTAGCCCTTCTACCTTACTACCTTTACACCCTTTATTCTGTCATCAAAGCCTCTCTATATGTTAGATCTGGCTTTACTCCATGCACTTCTTTCACTTCTCTATCGCTCTGAGTCCCATCCCCCTTGCAAATTAGTTTAAACCCTCCCGAACCATGCTATCAAACCTACCAGCAAGGACATTGCTCTCCCTCGAGTTCAGGTGCAACCCATCCAATCTGTACAGTTCCCACCTTCCCCAGAAGAGATCCTAATGATCCAAAAATCTAAAACCCTGCGCCCTGCACCAACTCTTCAGCCACGCATTCAATTGCCATCTCCTCCAATTCTTACCATCACTCTCACGTAGTACTGGCAGCAACCCTGAGAACGCCACCCTTGAGGTCCTGTACTTCAGCTTTCTGCCTAGTTCCCGAAACTCACACTTCAGGACCTCATCCCTCTTCCTGCCTATGTCGTTGGTATCAACACGTATCACAACTTCTGGTTGCTTTCCTTCTCGTAACAGTATGTCATGCACCTGGTCAGAGACATCCCGGACCCTGGCACCCAGGAGGCAACAAATCATGCGGGTGTCCTTCTCACGTCCACAAAATCTCCTGTCTTCTCCTCTGACTATAGAGTCTCCAATGACGACATCTCTCCTCTTCTCCGTCCCACCCTTCTGCACGACAGGGTCAGACTCAGTGCCAGAGGCCCTGCGACTGTGGCTCACACCTGGTCAGTCGTCCTCGCCAACAGCATCCAGGACGGTAAACATTATTCAAGGGAATAGCTACAGGGGTGCTCTGCACAACCTGTCTACTCTCCTTCGCTTTCCCCCCTCGGACTGTCACCCAATGACCTGCTTCCCGCAGCCTAGGTGTGACTACCTTCCTGTAACTCTCATCTATGACTGCCTCATTCTCTCTTATGATTCGAAAAAGGGAGAAGGGATTTGCAGACATTGCAAAAATCCAGCAGTCAGACATGGCAATGTTGAAATCAGGTTTCTCACAGAATTTTGTGATGACATTCAACCTTTGCTATAGCATTAGGAGCAAGATTGCAGCCATTTCCTGAAAAAAGGAACATCTCCAAATAATGCTGAGAGACCAAAAGAGAATGAGAGAAAGGCTACATCCGTGTGCAATTAAAGAACCTTTCATCACCTTTGGAAGCTACTTTCATTCCATATTTAACAGAATGAATACCTGTTAAGGATGGTCTCTATAGCATTCCTTGACAAAGGCCCAAGATTTAAATATGTAAGAAATTAGACTTTAACATAAACCCACTAAATTGTTTCAGCTGCTGTTTGATACTAGGAGATTAGGAGTCAAGGACTAAGGAAATCCAGCCCTTTCCTCTCAAAAATAATCAAGTGGGGTCTGATTTCCCAAAGCACTTTAGCGAAGCCTTTGTCCAACAGTGCAGAACTCCAACCATGAGGCACGGAAATGTCAGCCAGCATTGTGTACATCAGTGGTCTCGTGCTCTAAGGGGACTTCTGACTCGGAGGAGAGAGCACACCCCTAACCAGGACCTGAAGCAGTCAGAAGCAGAGTGTGAAAGAGTGCCATGAATGAGTCTAAGATTTGGGAAGTGGGGAAGAGAATGAAACAACTCCAGAAGTCACAAATTTGTAGAAAGCACTTTCAATGTCCAGATCAGATACCCAACTCAGCTTATACAATGAATTGGGAACTGCAGATTCTATTGGAGCATGATTGGTGGAGAAGCTTTGTTCTGCAGATACTGAGTGAGCCAGATCATCAGTGCTCAGTGTTGAATGAATTTGTACTTCCTTACTACACAGGAGAACATTTTGCTATCCATTCTATACTTCAGCAAGGTCTTTGACAATGTTCCACATGGGAGCCTAATCCAGAAATGTCAGTTGTTTGGTACTCGGAATGAAGTAGTCGGCTGAATTCAACACTGGGTGACGGGAGAAACCAGAGTATTTTATTTTTGTATTTGCACGGTTTGTCGTCTTTTAAGATCAAAGACTATGAGACATAGGCTGAATGGCCTAATTCTGTTCCTATCAAGTCTGTCCGTTCTACCATTCTGATTTATTATCCCTCTCAACCCCATCCCCCATAACCTTTGACACTCTTACTAATTAAGAACATATCAAACTCAATTTTAAATATACCAAATGGCTTTTCATCCACAGCCACCTATGGTAATGAATTCCAGATTCATCACTCTCTGGCTAAGGAAATTTCTCTTCATCTCTGATCTACTAAAGAGGCATACTTCTATTCTGAGGCTGTGCCCTTTGGTCCGAGACTCCCCTACAAAATCTCCTGCACAATCTCCATCAGCACAGGTGCACCACAGGGCTGTGTGTTTAATCCCCTACTCTGCTCACTTTACACTTGTAACTGTGATGCTAAGCACAGCTCCAATGCCATATTTAGGTTTGCTGATGACACCACCGTCGTTGGCCAAATCAAAGGTAACAACAAATTAGCATAAAGGAGGGAGACTGAAGATCTGGCTGAGTGATGCCACAACAACAACAACCTCTCACTCACTGTCAGCAAGACCAAGGAGCAACTTCAGGAGGAGGCAACAGAGGATCAGGGGTGGAGAGGGTCAGCAAATTTAAATTCCTTGGTGTTGTCATTTCAGAGGATCTCAGGGGACTACATGGCAACACATGTACATTACTTTAAATTTTGAAATTTGAACTTTGAGAGTGTTATTAGATGACTGCTTTTCTAATTGGAGGTCTGGGACTAGTGGTGTACCACAGGGATCAATGTTGGGTCCATTGCTGTTTATCATCTATATTATCAATTTGGATGATGATAAAAAAAAGAGTCTAGTGCTTTGTCGGTGTGTATGATGGGTACAGGTTTCGATTTTAACTGACGTTTCGATGACACTCTGCCATCTTTATCAGAGATGATGCCTAGGCAAGACTAGTCCAGTGGTATTTATACCCCCACCATGCATCTCTCCTGATTGGTTAATCCTCATCTAATCAGATTTACGCAGTCCCACCTTGTTTACAATTGAATTCCAGCTATTATTTAGAGTGAAACCTTCATCTTTGTTAAAATTCTTTTCCTCTGGTTTTATTTCAATGGCTTCCTTCACCAGGTGGTCCCAAAAGCCATTGGTGTGGTATTTTAGTTTTGTGCCATTGAAGTTAATCCTGTGGCCATTGTAAATGCAATGTTCTGTTGCCACCAGTTTCACTGAGTAACCCATACATATACACCTCCTGTGTTCCTTACCGTAGAATATTACAGCACAGTACAGGCCCTTCAGCCCTCAATGTTGTGCCAACCCATATAATCCTTAAAAAAAAACTAAACCCACACTACCCCATAACCCTCTATTTTTCTTTTATCCATGCGCCTGTCCAAGAGGCTCTTAAATACCCCTAATGTATTAGCCTCCACCACCATCCCTGGCAAGTCATTCCAGGCACTCACAAAACCCTCTGTGTAAAAAACTTACCCCTGATGTCTCCCCTAAACTTCCCTCCCTTAATTTTGTACATATGCCCTCTGGTGTTTGCTATTGGTGCCCTGGGAAACAGGTATTGACCATCCACCCTATCTACGCCTCTCACAATCTCGGATACCTCTATCAAGTCCCCTCTCATTCTTCTACACTCCAAAGAGAAAAGTCCCAGCACTGCTAACCTTGCTTCATATGACTTGTTCTCCAAACCAGGCAACATCCTGGTAAATCTCCTCTGCAACCTCTCCATAGCTTCCACATCCTTCCTATAATGAGGTGACCAGAACAATACTCTGTGCAATCTCACCAGAGATTTGTAGAGTTGCAACATGACCTCTCTACTCTTGAACTCAATCCCCCTGTTAATGAAGCCTAGCATCCCATAGGCCTTCTTAACTATCCTATCAACCTGTGCAGCGACCTTGAGGGATGTATGGATTTGAAACCAAGGTCCCTTTGTTCATCCACACTCATAAGCAACTGACCATTAATCCAGTACTCAGTCTTCTGGTTTGTTCTCCCAAAATGCGTCGCTTCACACTTATCCAGATTGAACTCCATCTGCCATTTTTCTGCCCAACTCTGCAGCCTATCTATATCCTCTTGTAACCTTCAACAACCTGCAGTTCCAACCACAACTCCTCCAATCTTTGTGTCATCCGCAAACTTACTCAGCCATCCTTCCACCTCTACATCCAGGTCATTTATAAAAATCACAATTAGCAGGGGTCCCAGGACAGATCCCTGCAGCAGTCCTTGATGTTGGTTTCCACCGTGCCTCCCGTCTGGTTGATATACGCTGCTCTGCATTCACAGGGAATCCTGTAAACGTTGGCTGTCCTGAGACCCAGGTCATCTTTGATCCGCATAAGCTGTGATTTGAGTTTACTTATGGGTTTATGGTAAACTGGAACAGCAAATTTGTGTATGACACCAAGATTAGGGGCGTAGTAGACAGTGAGGAAGGCCAATGTACCAAGGACTCTCTTTACAACCCCATCTACCTGTTATGCCATTTTCATGGAATTATGGAGCTGTATTCCCAGGATTTGTTTCATTATCACACTCCTCAGTGTTCTGCTGTTTGCTGTGCAAGTCCCACATTAGTTTGTCCTCCCGAAGTGCAACTCCCATCGAAGCCTGCAGCAGGAACAGGACCAGCTGGAGTAAATGGGCTGAAAAATGGCAGATGGGTTTTAATGCAGGCAATTGTGAGGTGTTGTCCTTTGGGAGGAAAACTTAGATTTAATATGAACCTAAGTATTTTACCCCCAAAGAGTAATCAGTGTAATCGAATGAACAGGCAGAAGTGGTTGAGGCAGGTATATCAACTACACTTAAAAAGTGCTTGGACAGGTAAATGAATAGGATAGGTTTATAAGGTGGAAATAGGACTATTGGGTGTGTGTTTGGATCAGCATGGACTGGATTGTGTCGATGGGTCTGTTTCCATGCTGCACGACTCTATGGCAATGAAGCTGATCAGTAGGATCCTTTTGGCTCCCTCTCGGATATATTTATATTCAAAGGAAGTCCTCATGGTTTCCAGTGTAGGAACCCTTGTGTTGAACATGCTGACCTGAGCCAGAAGATCACTGATCCCCGGTAGATTCACTGAGATGGCTGACTAGTTCACTCATGATGGCAATGCTTGTCCCATGAAAATAATGCACTCCTTCCTTTCCAGAAGAAAGACTCCTCACCAGCTTGCTGTTTGAATGGCCACCTTCTCTGGTTGTCTCTCATTCAAGACAATGATGGTAATGTCAGAGTTCCTGAGCTTAGGGATACATGATCAGAGCAACACCCAAGTCTGTTGATGATGGGAGATATCCATGATGGCCCCAACATTCCAGGTTTAAAACTTCATATGGAGGATTTGATGAGGTCTAAATCTTACAAGTATGATCTTGACTGAGCTACCATCTTCTGCAAGCAGCACTTTTAACATTGTTCTTTGACAGTCTGATTATTTCCTGGCTGTTGGATCGTGTGTCCGTTGAGTACCATGACAGCATCTGACAATACAGTGGTTATATAGTATCCATCCACTGTGATACTGTGCCAGTAATGACAGAAATCCTGTGAGAATACTGTGTAACGGGTTTGTCTCATCAAGATCCAGTTGAGGTTCAGATTCCTCAGCACAGACATGATGAACGACCTTTGAAATATTTACAGGTTTGAAATTCTGTTGATATTAAGCAAAATGAGAAAAACCTTTACAGTGGAGTATTGTTTGAATGAAGTGTCAACTATCAGAAAGACTGCAGTACCAAAGCAAATCACACAAACCTCCAAATCATGCACTTTGTATGAAGAGCAGACCAGATGCATTATTTAACGTACAATTCGAATACTTAAAAATGCACAAAAATGAGCTAAGTATAGCAAACGTGTTCAATATTTAAATTGTTAGAGCTCAATGTTGTCATCCATTGCCTAAAGATCAGTAAGAGTTTCTATATTAGATATCCAGTCCCATTTCTCTTTAATGTTGACTTCAGGGATTAATACCACCCAACACGGATCTTAGCATGCTGTCATGACTAAACAGCACTGGCAACTTTCCCAGCAATTAACTGCAAATTATTTCACAATAAAACAGCAGAATCATTTTGCAGTTCCTAATCCCTTTGCGTGAATGTAATGGTGCAAGGTGCAAAATAGATCATAATAATAGCATACTTACAGGGCAATATCCCTGGCAGCATTTAGTACAAGGATTCTGACTGCTGACATAAATTAATTGAGATTTATTCTTCGGTTCAATGATTAGCTTGCAACTAAGAATAAATAATTTCATCGCCACCATTGCTACTTTTGAATTGCTGTGCTTTAACACCTGCTATCATTCAAATAAAATAATCTGAAAAAATGTTTAGCTGCATAATATGGCCATACAGTTCATGATTATTTTAAATAATGAATCTCAACTCATTGGGCATATGTTAATACATTATTTGACAAACTGAGAAAAAGAATACAATGGGTTTTTGTCAAACACGAAATTTGCAGACACACACAAAATGCTGGTGGAACGCAACATGCCAGGCAGCATCTATAGGAAGAAGCACTAGGAGAAGGTATTAGAGGCCATAAAATGCATCAAGGTGGATAAATTCCCAGGGCCTGATGTGATACGTTTTCAGACCTTGTTGGAAGCCAGAACAGAAATTGTGAAGGCCCTTGCAGAGATTTTTTGCTACACCTCTGGTAACAGGCAAGTTTCGAAAAGAGTGGCTAATGAAGTCCCATTGTTTAAAGGGTAGCAAAAATACCAGGAAACTGCAGGCCATTGAATCTGACATCAGTGGTCAGTAAATTGCCAGAATGAATTCTGAGGGATAGGATTTACCAGCATTTGGAGAGCTGGGGTCTGATTCTGAACAGTTAGCAAGACTTTGTGCATTGGAAGTCATGTCTGACAAAACCCTTAGAGTTCTTCAAGGAGGGAGGCAAATAGTAGATGAGGGCAGGGCAGTGGATGTCATCTATATAAACTTAATGAAAGCCTTTGACAAGATCCCTCCTGGTAGCTAATCTGGAAGGCTAGATCGTATGGGGTCCAGGGGGAGATAGCTGATTGGATTTATAAAGGTTCAGTGGTATGAAGTGGATGGTCAAGAGTTCTTTCTCAGGCTGGAGGCTAATGTCTAGTGGAGTGTCACAGGGTCAATGCTGGGACTTACATTGTTTGTAATTTATACAAATGATTTGAATGTGAATGTGCAATGCATAGTTAGCAAGTTTATAGATCATACAAAAATACATCACATCAGAGACAGAAGTGCAAGGATAGAACATAGACATAGAATAGTACAGCACAGTATGGGCCCTTTGGCCCACAATGTTGTGCTGGTCTTTAAACCCTGCCTCCCATATAACCCCCACCTTAAATTCCCCCATATACATTTCTAGTAGTCTCTTAAATTTCACTTGTGTATCTGCCTCCACTACTGACTCAGGCAGTGCATTCCAGGCACCAACAACTCTCTGAGTGAAAAACCTTCCTCTAATATCCTCCCTGAACTTCCCACCCCTTACCTTAAAGCCATGTCCTCTTGTATTGAGCAGTGATGCCTGGGAAAGAAGCACTGGCTGTCCACTCTGTCTATTCCTCTTAATATCTTGCATACCTCTATTATGTCTCCTCTCATCCTCCTTCTCTCCAAAGGGTAAAGCCCTAGCTCCCTTAATCTCTGATCATAATGCATACTCTCTAAACCAGGCAGCATCCTGGTGAATCTCCTCTGTACCCTTTCCAATGCTTCCACATCCTTCCTATAGTGAGGCGACCAGAACTGGACACAGTACTCCAAGTGTAGCTAAACTAGAGTTTTATAGAGCTGCATCATTACATCGCGTCTCTTAAACTCTATTCCTCGACTTAACTACCCTATCTACCTGTGAGGCAACTTTCAGGGATCTGTGGATATGTACCCCCAGATCCCTCTGCTCCTCTACACTGCCAAATATCCTGCCATTTACTTTGTACTCTGCCTTGGAGTTTGTCCTTCCAAAATATAGCACCTCACACTTCTCCGGGTTGAACTCCATCTGCCACTTCTCAGCCCACTTCTGCATCTTATCAATGTCTCTCTGCAATCCCGACAATCCTCTACACTATCTACAACACCACCAACCTTTGTGTCGTCTGCAAACTTGCCAACCCACCCTTCCACCCTCACATCCAGGTCGTTAATAAAAATCACAAAAAGTAGAGGTCCCAGAACAGATCCTTGTGGGACACCACTAGTCACAACCCTCCAATCTGAATGTACTCCCTCCATCACAACCCTCTGCTTTGTGCAGGCAAGCCAATTCTGAATCCACCTGGCCAAATGTCCCTGGATCCTATGCCTTCTGACTTTCTGAATAAGCCTACTGTGTGGTACCTTGTCAAATGCCTTACTAAAATCCATGTAGATCACATCCACTGCATTGCCCTCATCTATATGCTTGGTCACCTCCTCAAAGAACTCTATCAGGCTTGTTAGACGTGATCTGCCCTTCACAAAGCCATGCTGACTGTCCCTGATCAGACCATGATTCTCTAAATGCCTATAGATTCTATCTCTAAGAATCTTTTACAGCAGCTTTCCCACCACAGATGTAAGGCTCACTGGTCTATAATTACCTGGACTGTCCCTACTACCTTTTTTGAAAAAGGTGACAACATTCGCACAGGATCTTGCACAGTTTGGCCCAATTTAAACTAGCTTGAAGAGCAAAAGGAAATGAAAGAGGCATGACAGAGCATCACACACAGACTTCAGATGGAAGTGACTGATGATCTGAATTGCTTTGTCCGTAAGAACAAAGGATAGTTCTGGTTGGTCTTATTCTGTTTGGAGGTCAGTGACTACTGGTGTTAATGCAGGGATCTCTTCTTTGGGATATATATAGATTATTTGGATGAAAATCTGATAGGGTAAGTGAATAAGTTTGCAGACAAGACAAAGTTTGGTAGTGTTTTCGATTGCGTAGAAGCTTGCCATATGATATGGTGGACATAGATCAGATGCGGATATGGGCAGAGAAATCACAGATGAAGTTCAATAGAGGCAGGTGGGTGGCTCTGAACAGGAAAATTGAACATAATGGGAGAATACACAGTAATGGCAGGATCCTTAATAGCATTGATGAATAGAGGGATCTTGGGGTCCAGGTACATGACTCTCCAAAAGTGGGCACACAGGTCGATAGGATGCTCAAGAAGCATATGGTATGCTTTCTTCATTAGTTGAGGCACTGAGTTCTAGACACAGGAAGTTATCTAGCATTTGTAGAACTCTGGCAAAGTCACATTTAGAGTTTGTATTCATTTCTAGTCACCTCATTGAAGGAAGGGTGTGAAGGCTTTTAAGAAGGTGCAGAGTAGGTTTTTCAGGATGCTGTCTGGTTTGGAGGATATGTACTATGAGGAGAGGCTGGACAATCTGGGTCTGTTTTCTCCAGAGTGGTGAAAGCTGACGGAAGATGGTCTAGAATTTTATATGTGAGTAAACAGCCAGGATTGCAATCACTAGTATTAAAGGGCAAGAGTGTCAGAGATAAGAAGTATGTGAAGTTGCCGTTACTATGAAGAAGGTTCTTGGGAAGCTAAAAGGTCTGAAGGTAGTTAAGACACTTGGACCAGATTGACTACACTCCAGCATTCTGAAAGAGGTGGTTGAAGTAATTGTGAAGGCTTTAGTAATGATCTTTTAATCATCAGTAGATTCTGGAATGGTTCCGGAGGACTGGAAAATTGCAAATGTCACTCCACTCTTCAAGCAGGGAGAGAGGCAGAAGAAAGGAAATTATAGGCCAGTTGATCTGATCTCAGTGGTGTGAAGATGTTAATGTCGATTGTTAAGAATGAGGTCTCAGGGTACTCGGAGGCATATGATAAAATAGGCAAAAGTCAGCATTGTTTCCTTAAGGGAAAATCTTACTTGACAGATCAGTTGGAATTCTTTGAAGAAATAACAAACGGGATAGACAAAGGAGAATCAGTGGATATTGTCTACGTGAATTTTCAGAAGTCTTTGACAAGGTGCCACACGAGGCTGCTTAACAAGTTACGAACCCATAGGATTACAGGAAAGGTACTAGCTTGGACAGAGCATTGGCTAATTGGCTGGAGGCAGTGAAAGGCCCTTTTCTAATTGGCTGCCAGTGACTCATGATCTGTGTTAGGATTGCTTCTTTTTCCCTTGCATATCAATAATTTGGATGGCTTTGTGGTCAAGTTTGTAGATGATACGAAAATAAGTCGAGGCAATATTAATGTTAAGGAAGCAGGGAGATAGATTAGGAGAATGGGCAAAGAAGTGGCAGATGGAATAGGGAAGTGGTGAGGCCTCACTTGCAGTACTGTGAGCAGTTTTGGGCCCCCTATTTGAGAAAGGATGTGCTGACATCGGAGAAGGTTCAGGTTCACGAGAATGATTCTGGGAATCAAGATGTTATCATACGAGCAGTGTTTGACGGCTCTTGCCCTGTACTTGCTGGAATTTAGAAGAATGGTGATCTTATTGATAACTATCAAATATTGAAAGAGCTGGAAAGAGTGGATGTGGAGAGGATATTTCCTTTCATAGGGGAGCCAACGACAAGAGGGCATAGCCTTGGATTAGATGTCACCAGGTTTGGACACGGCCCAAGTGCAGAGTGAGAAACACTGAAGCAAGTCGATAGTTCACAGTCTTTAATGCGAACAGTATTAAAGGGAAAACAAAACAATAAACGCTTGGCCAAACAGGGTCGTTAATGAAAACATTCAAATGGAAAATGAAGCCTACACTGTGACGGAAAAGAACAACTAAGAATAAAACGAATACGGCTAGTCTTCACATTCAGTTGACTCAACAGTCCAATTACACAGGCAAGTCTCGACAAACACTACAACAGAACGAATGGAGTTAAATACTATCACAATAAAGTAATAATGGTTGATACATGCATGTTCATGAGCGCAATTGCTGAATCTGTGGTTGTGACACTAGAGGGACATCCTTTGAGAATGGAGATGAGGAATTCCTTGAGCCAGAGAGTGGGCAACCTGTGGAATTCATTGCTATAGTCAAGCTCCTGTCTCATACCATCAAAAGTTACCTTTTTCACTTCTTCAACAGCACCGAGAGTCTCCCTGGCATATCTGTGAATGTTATGCGAAGAGCAAAGCCTTCATTTGTGAGGTTCACAGAGGTCAAGTGACCAGCTTGGTGGTTCTATGAGCTAGTCAGAACTGTTGCATCAGGCTGGTGAAATCATAATCATCAGTAATGACACAGCACACCCTTTCTGCCATCAACATTAGTCCATTAGGTGTCACCTTTAAAGAGACATAGCACAATGCACACAGCACTCCTCCAGGTACAGAGGAGGTGTGCTGCTCCCTGGGTTGACACTGGGAAGAAATGGGAGAACTCCTCCAGGGTATCAGAGGAGCCAAACAAATTGAGTAGCTCCAGTAGGAAGCATTTCAGTTTGGAGGTGGAGACAAACAGAACCCTCCAGGGCTACAGCAGAAGGTGACAGGGAGATGATGTAAAGACAGGATTGCAGTCTTCGTGGCCTGCACTTCAGAGGAAACTGCAACACAGGAAATGCTTATGTCTACTATACTTGCTCCAGTGGATTGCAGAAGCAGTGAATGAGGTTTTATTCTCCATGAGTATAGAGACTGGCCGTCCTCCCTGATGCAGCAGTCAGATGTGGTTGAGGTCAGCAGCAGAAACCAGCAATAGTTCTTAGGTCAAGAAAGAGTGTGACCCTAACTGTGACACCCATGGTTAAAGCTGAGTGTGGGGGAGTTTGAACTGCTGATAGAATAAAAATAAGGTATGACTTCAAGGGGCTAAGGGCAAATTTGCCTTCATTGGTTGGGAAATTGAGTATAAGATTCAGGAAGTCATGATGCAACAGCATAAAACTTTAATTAGGCTGCATTTAGAGTATTGTGTTCAATTCTGGTTGCCACATCACAGGAAGGATATGAAGGCTTGGAAAAGGTAACAGAAGAGGTTTACCAGGATTCCGTCTGGATTTGAGGGTATGAGGTATAGGAAAGGTTAGACAAATTTGAATTGCTTTCTCTGGAGCACCAGAAGCTGAGGGGAGAGCTGACTGAAGTCAATAAACTTTTAAGAGGCATAGTTAGAGTAAAAACTCTGTCTCTTTCCCAGGACAGAAATGTCAAACACTATACAGCATAGATTTAAGGAGAAAGGAAGAAAGTTAAATGGCGATATTGATCCACCATCAATAACTCTCGGAGACGTGAGGCGAGATAGCTGGAAGAAAGAACAAGCAGCAATTGACCACCACACTACATCCTGGAGACTGAGGCCGGGGCTGTGACTCCAATCACCTTTATACCAGGGTCCGTGGGAGGAGCCACAGGAACAGTCAGCGGGGGGGGGGGGGGGGCGTGTCTAGACAGGTATATGTAGTTCACCACAGATATGCAAGTCAAAATTTTTACATAAAGAAAAGTAGAATGGAATGGACTGTCAGGACAAATGGTGCACAGATATCAGAGGCTGAAAGGTTTGTTCCTGTGCTGTATTGTTCTGTGTTCTAAATCATATGAAGGTGCAGCAAGTAATTTGGGAAATATGTTGGGCTTTATGACAAGAGTAACTGAATACAGGGGTAAAGATGAGTTACTGCAGGTGTTGATGGCCCTTGGGACCACAACTGGAGTGTTGACTTCAGGTTAGGTCTTCTCACTAAGAAAAGAAAAGGCAGAGGAAATGCAGTGGAAACTGGACTGGCTCCAGCGAGGGAAGTTCATTGTATGTGGAACGAAAGGATAAACTTGGACTGGATATCTTTTTTAAAAGAGTGTAAGGTGATCTTATTGAAGTGTACCGAGGAGATTAGAGTCAGGATAAGGGGTAAGCCTCTGACGTGAGGAAATATTTCTTCACTGAAGGTGTGGTGAGCCTTTGTAAGTTGCCATCTGGAGACTTAAATGCTCAGTTACTAGTTTATTCAAAATGAGAATCAATGGATTTTCAGATGTTAAAGGAATCAAGTGATGGCATTGATGCAGTGTATCAGCTATGACCTTGCTAAACAGCAGAGCGGGCTTAAAGAAATGGATGGCCTACTGCTGTTCCTATTGGTCCCATTCTCCAGTAATATTGTGGGACATCATAGATCTCAGGAGAAAAAAAATGCTTATTAGCCCTTTAAATGGCACATTTTCAGGGGAAGTAGATTTAATAAAGTGCTAGGACAAACAAAATCTTATGGCTAAATGAGTAGAAAGTTTGCTGACACTTGTGAAGGCAGCCAGAGGTAGGAGTAAACTCGTAGACAGCTCTGGGAGATGCCTGGGATCAGGAACACATTGCTGGAGGCAGGTACTATACTCTCACAGCATGTGAAAAGAGTCTAGATAACTTCAGAGCACTAGGGGCAGTAGGAATTTGAATTTGTCACCTTTGATGGGGAACAAGCTTCCAGCCAGGTACAGGTATCAATTATCACTAACGTTTCAATAAAAGGCTGCAAACTTCTTCAGGGATGATGCCTGGGTGTGTCTAGAATCATGGTATTTATACCTTTGTAGTCTGACCCTTCTGATTGGTTAGTCCTCATCCAATCAGGTTTCCACTCTCCCACCCCTTATTTACAATCAAATTCCAGTTCTTACTTAGCACAAGACCTTTGTCTATGTTAAAATTCTGTTTCTCTAGTTTTACTTCAATGGCTTCCTTCATTCACCATGTGACCCCAAAAACTGTTGGCGCGGCACAGTAGTTTTGTGCCAAAGTCAATCTGATAGCCATTATGAATGCAATGTTCTGCTACTGCTGATTGTATGGGGTAACCCAAATGGATACACCTCCTGTGCTCCTTGATGCAGGTTTCCACCATGTGTCCCATCTGGCCGATTACACACTGCTCCGCATTCACAGGGAATCCTGTAAACACCAGCCTACCTGAGTCCCAAGTCGTCTTTGACCCACATAAGCTGGGATTTGAGCTTCCTTACAGGTACGAATATTGATATTAATATTTCTCCAGGATCCTGGTGATCCTTCCAGAAACTGTAATATAGGGAAGACAGGCAGTAGTGACAGGTTCCTCTTTGTTCTTAGGTTTCCTGATTTTTCTGTCAGCCCTTTTAAGAGCCAGATTGATTTTCTTGTAGTCATTTGGTTGGAATGTTGTGCATAATCATCTTATTTCCTTTGGAAGCTCAAGTCATAACTTATGCGCATCCAAAATGATCTGGGATTCAGGTCGGCTGACGTTTACAGAATTCCCTGTGAGTGCAGAGCAGCGTACATCAGCCAGACAGGATGCAGGATGGACAGCCACATCAAGGAGTGCAGGAGATGTACCCATTTGGGTTATCCAGAGAAATCAGCAGTTGCAGAACTGCTGTATATATATGCAAGAGCCATAGGATTGACTTCAGCACAAAACTACAGTGTGGCACCAATTTGAGAATGCCAGGTAAGGGAAGCCATTGAAGTAAAACAAGAGGAAAAGAATTTTAACAAAGACCAAGGTCTCACTCTAGGTAAGAACGGAAATTCAATTGCAAACCAGGTGGGAGAGCAGAAACCTGATTGGATGAGGACTAACCAATCAGGAGCGGTATAAATAGGTATAAATACCACCAGACTAGATATCCCCAGGCATCATCCTTGAAGAAGATGGCAGAATTTGCCATCAAAATGTCGGTTATAACAGATGTCTGTACCCGTCTGGAAGCCTGAGAGGAGTTTATTCATCATGGATGTTAGGAAAGCACTATATCCTTTTTCATATATCATTCATGTTGTGTGGTGAATTTGTGTAACTATAATCACACTTCAATCTTGTCTTATTGCATTTCTCTCACACACAGCCCTGGATCGTAATGTGTAGTGTGCATTTGAAATTCAGTTTGACCACCTTCCATGGAACTGAACTTGAGATGGAGCATAGCATTCTCCACTTCTGTTCTATGTGCTTGGTGCTCTTGATGCAGTGAACTTCCAGGCATCTGTGACTGAGCTTTCAGTGGGTGAACAGTTAGGGAACAGTGACTGCAATTCCTTTAAGTTTTAACACAGCTACCGATAAGGATAAGTACTGTATATGGAATTTATGGGAGAGTATTAAATTAGAGCAGGGCAAATTAAAAGGCCAGGAACTATAGAGAGTTAATTGGGAATAGCTTCACATCAGACATAGAGAAGGTGTTCAAAGACTAACTGTACAATGTACAGAACAGATATGCTCCAATCAGAAGGAAGGACAAGGATGGCAAGGTAAGAGAATCTTGGATGCCAAGCGAGGTTATGTATTTAGTCAAGAAGAAAAAGTAAGATTATGTAATGGTTAGGAAGCTAAAATCAAACAGAGGATTACAAAGTAGCCAGAAAAGAACTCAAGGTGATTATTAGGGTTGCCAGGAGTGACCATGAACAGTCCTTGACAAGTAGGATGAAGAAAATCCCAAGACATTTTATACATACATGAAGAGCAAGAGGATAGCTAGGAGGAGAGTAGAACCACTTAAGCATGGAAGGGGAACATTTGGTTGAATGCAGAGGATGCAAGTGAGTGCTTTAATGAGTAGTTTACATCAGTATTCACCAAGGAGGAGGACATGGAGGATAGGGAGATCAGTGCTGAGTGTATTGATACGCTAGTACACTTTGAGATAAAGCAGGAGGTAATGTAGAGTCTCTTAATGAGCATTAATTTGGATAAAGACCTTGGGGCCTGATGGGATATTCCCTAGGTTTTGAGAGAGGCAAGAGAAGAGATTGTTAATGCCTTGATGGCCAACATCTTCATCTCCTCTCTAACCCCATTATTCAAGAGGGGAACCAGGGATAATCCTGAGAATTATATACCAGTGAGTCTCACATCAGTGGTAGGGATGACAGACAGACATACTTTATTGATCCCGAGGGAAATTGAGTTTTGTTACAGTTGCACCAACCAAGGATAGGGTAGAAATATAGCAAAATAAAACCAGAAATAATTAAATAATAATAAGTAAATTATGCCAAGTGGAAATAAGTCCAGGACCAGCCTATTGGCTCAGAGTGTCTGACAGTTTAATGCTGGACAACAGTGTTGGAGTTTAATGGACTTTTAGATGAGCTGATAAATACAAAGGGAATGGAGGGTATGGAGAACACACAAGAAGAGGACATTTAGCATAAATTGGCATCAAGATTAGCACATCATAGGACAAGTGGCCTGTCCAGTGCTTATAATTTTATGTTCCCACTGCCCTTTAAGAATGTGCTGCCACTCAGCACTCAGGAGCAGGGACACAGAGCTGCCTGGAAATGCTCAACAGGACCATACACAAGGTCCAGAGCTCCAAAACTGGGGCATACGTTCTGTTGTTTTTGTTCATTGCCAAACAATCTCTGTTGACTTCAAAATAAGAATATTACTTTTTAATGCACAATATTGATTATACTTTCTGATTTACTTTTAACCTTTTGGATCTTTTTCCAATATGAACCTTAGATCCAGGCAATGGTTGCACAAAATATGAGCTTTGGAAAAAGATAGTTGGAAGGATAAAGCTCCCCACCGGTCAAGCTTAGATATAGGCATGGGTTATGATGTCATTCGATCCTGTCACATGACATATACACTGCTACTCAAGTGCCCAACAAAGAACACTCTTGGAAAATATGATCTCATTTCCCAGGTGACACACACACAATGCTGGAGGAACTCAGCAGGGGAGGCAGCATCTAGGACAGTCCTGTTGAAGGGTTTCAGCATGAGATGTCAACTGTACTCTTTTCCATAGATGCTGCCTGCCCTGCTGAGTTCCTCCAGCATTTTGTGTCTGTTGGTTGTATTTCCAGCATCTGCAGATTTCCCAGGTGATGATCTAAGAGCTATAGGAATAATGTCACTAGATGCACCTCCCACGTCTCTCAACTTTTACTAGCTGCAAAATTATTAACTGGAACACCCCGTCACCAAAACCAATTGCATGATGTAATGCAGTTACTCTTCATTAACAGCAGGAGGGGGACACAGACCGAGACTACTGCAACAAGACGAAGGAGTCAAGCAAGACTGAGCTCTAACTCCAAAGAGAGGTTGCTGGCCCATCATTGGGAAAATCAGCTGTGAGACTCACACCAACAAAAGCTTATCATACCAAACTCCTCTTCTCACATTTAATTGCCCCATTGACCAACAATCTCTGACATACAAGCCACAGATGGAGTTAGTTTGCACCTTATGTTCCTCGTGTTCTCTGTCTTAATGCTTTCTCCCCATTTTGGATGTCCAAGAGCAGCTATATGACTTGGAGGTAGAAGAGGAACAAGAAGAAAGAGACAATATTTTCACAGGAGTAACATAATCTCAGATATCCACATAATGTATGTATCCAATCATGGTGCAATACCGGACAGAAATATCCTGTATCCAAGACTAGGTCAAGGATGGAGGAAGTGCTGAGGTCACATATAGTTCTGCAGAGGATTCAAGTGAGCATAAAAAAGGGTAAACTATAGAGAAAATCTGTTGGGTGTAAATGGGTGACCTAAGTGTGATTGATAGTCACTTTGCAGGGGCCAGAATGCTTATTGCTAGCCTCAGCTTTTGAGCACAGCAGCATGACCTTTCCGAAGGGTCAGAGTTGTTTTATAACAAAGTTAAATTCTAACCAATATTCTTTGCTCAACTTCTTGTCATAAACAAGAACTGGTCTTCAAATCCTAGTGTAAATTGCAAGCCATGATCAGTCTGTTGCTTTGCAAACAGCCAGCATTGTCTACAGAGCACAGGCTGTTGACCCATAGCTAGGGACTGGCTGCTCAAGAAGATAGTTTACAAAGCGAAGTGACCATAAGATGCTCTCATCTTCATCAGTTAAATGCTAGACATTGGGGTCATGTTAAATGGCCTATATCAAACCAGACAACTACTGCTAAGTATTTCTATCAATTTGATGAAGATCAAGAAAGGATCCCGACCGGACTTATTTTGTCACTTAGAAAATCAAACATGGTCAGAGGTATAGCTGATCAATAGCTGGGATATTTCTGCAGTCAGACAGTCAGCCCTCACAGCATTAGTTTTGGGCATCTAGGATCTCTGTCGCCAAAAGCTTTTACACCATCAATGTGAATTACTCTGCTTCAAAGTTATCTGAAAAACATCATGTCCCAATAAAGTCAACTACTAGTAAATGATTATAGATGCTAGAAAGCTTTGAGGATTGTTGGGAATCACAAGAAGAGTGGCAGAAAGAAGAGGTGCCATAAACAAGAACTAGAATTCATTCCTCAAACTTCAGTTTCTCCAACAGACAACTCATTTGTCTGCAAGTCATTGGTCTGCTCTTTTAATTCATAAGAATTGTACTTGTGTTTGGAAATCCATTGTAGTTCATAAATCTTTTGCAATTCAGAAATCTTCTGTAAATCAGGAATCCTTTGTGAGCTTTAAATGAACGTTAAGAACCTATTCATCTAAATGTAAACCTGTACCATTACCAATAAAATAAATTATGTTTAAATGACTTTGTTTGCTGGAAGTATCTCTCCCTTGGTAGGGAAGGGCAAACCACCAGGCAAATAGCGAGAAAATCGATACATATTATCCTTTGGTCTTAACGGTCACTTACTTACAAATTCTGATTGCAATATTTCAACAACCACCTTCCTCAGGAATAAGCTAGTCAAATAATAAGTTCTCCCAGAGACATTTCCTTATATACCCACTTGAGTGAGCAGGGCATGGGATGGCTTAATGCTCAACCCTGATTGGCTGAATGTGAATTGCTTATTCTTGATTGGTTAGCTTGAACTGGTCTTGTTCTGATTGGTTGACTTTCTTAGGCCAAACTCTCTTTAGGATAATATTGTGATATCAGAACAGAGCTATCTCTACACTCTTAGAACCTACAATTATGCACTCTTAACTTCTGCTCAATAGCTGTTCTATTTGGAGGTTGTCTTTGTTGTGGTGTTGTGATGCACATAATTGAGAAAGGAATGGAATGCAACCCAACACCACAACAAAGACAACCTCCAGATAAAATGGTTCTTGTGCCAAGGAGTTAACTGAATTAACTGAAAAGCTAATACAAATTTGCCAAAAATGTGGTGTCCAGTTAATAGCAAAAAGTGAGGACACAATTAGAAAAAGGCTAAGCAAAGTGGCCCCTAGAAGACCTAAAGAACTGTGTTAGGGAGTTATGTACTCCATACCTCTATCACCATGCCAGAAGTAAACATTGGTGAGACTGGAAGGCCACTGAAGACCAGGATAGCAGAACATAAGACTGTTTTCAAAAACTTGAGAGCAGAACACAGCTGAACCCTGTATATCATGCTCAAGTAGACCAAGGTTTGATGAGTCCAACATCCTTGGCAGGGAAGAGAATGCCTTCAAGAGAAAGATTAGGGAATCACTGGAAATGTAGATTCTATTGGAGTGTAGAGACAGCTCCAGTCTGGGACCACATATTCCTGCAGCGGGTTCGGCCTAATAAAATCAACCAATCAGAACAAGGCTGATTCAAAATAACCATCAGAAATAGGTAATTCAATCCAACCAATAAGCCCTGCCCATGCCCCGCTCACTTGAGAGGGCATATAAGGAGGTGCCTCTAGGGCAGGCATGGGCAAACTACGGCCTGCGGGCCATATGCGGCCCATTAAGCTTTTTAATCCGGCCCACAGAACTTGATGAAATTATATTAATAAACCTTGTTAACGTTTTTCCCCACAATTCTGGCAATTTCCCAATAGATGACACACTCTATATACATTTGTGGCGACCCATTTCCTGGCACATCCAAACTGGCTCACAATTAGCCAGCGTTCCGACTAAGGGAGATGGCCTGCGGGGATTTGCGAGCACAGAGCTTCTGTGCCACGGGGGGGGGGGGGGGGGGGGCAGGTTGAGGGAGGCTTAAATGTGAGGCTGGGGATTTTGAATAAAGTTTTTTTCTTCGACTGCAGTTACCGACTCCGTGTCGTAATTTTAGCGCTGCATGTAGCACACTGCTACACATTGACCTTTGTTGAGGTGCAGCGTATTACTCCACATTTGCGCTTTACTCTTTGTTCGGCTCGACCTATTTGTGTGAACAGGCGTTCAGCGTCATGAACATCAACAAAGCCAGCCACAGATCCAAGTTAACTGACCAACACCTCAGATCCATCCTGAGAATTGCCACAACAAAACTAAATCCAGACTTTGATGCGCTGGCTAAAAAGGGAGACCAACAACACTGTTCCCACTGAAATTAAAAATAAGTTTCTTTGTTGTGTTATGTAAAAAAATGCATTTGAAAATATTTTTTTCAATAAGCCTTACATGTTACATGTCATTTCTGTTAAGTGATGGACATGATTAGTGCGCAGGTGCACGTACGTTCTCAAAATAAAAAATGCGCTTCAGATCAAATAACGCGCTCCGCATACTGGCGCGCTGTCACTGTTCCATCTTTGTGCTGGTCGTTGTTGAGTTTTGGCACAGGGGACAATTGAATAAGAAGGAGCAGGACAAGTAGACCTGCATCTCCTACCGTTTTTGAAATAAAGACAGTCAGGAGGAGAGTGATGATGATAATATCTTGAAGGATAACAGAATTTTCAGTGCTTTAAAATAATAACTGTTACTATTTAAAAAAGCTGTATTTTATTCATTTAATTTTCAGTGTTTTAAAAGTCATTTCAATAAATAGCTAAATACCATGGGACTTCAAAGACAGATATTTTGTTGTAATGCATTTGTTCATTTTCAATTGAAATTAAAGCACATGTTTTCTACATATCCCATTATATCTTATTTACTCTTATGAGGTGTATTACCAAAACATCTGCTCCTGGTCCGGCCCCCCTGTCAAATTTTAGAACCCTTTGTGGCCCACAAGTCAAAAAGTTTGCCCACCCCTGCTCTAGGGGGACTTGTCATTTGACTAAGTTGTGCCTGAGGAAGATGGTCAGATTTACTGTTGAACTGTTGCAATCTGTATTTTTATGGATAGTTTTGATAATCAGTCACAAAGCTTCCTTAGTCAAGTAGTGAGCAGCACACACAAAATACTGGAGGAACTCAGCAGTCCAGGTAGCATCTATGGAAAAGTGTAAACAATCCACATTTTGTGCTGAGAATATTTACTCTTTTCCATAGATGCTGCCTGGCCTGCTGAGTTCCTTTAGCATTGTGCATGTGTTGCTCGAATTTCCAGCATCTGCAGATTTTCTGGTCAAATGGTGAGTATTGGAGTTAGACCACACACAGAGGCTGGACATGGAAGTAAGCTAGTCTTTAATGGTAGGTTGACACAGTATAACCCTACAGTGAGGGTACCCATAGATAACTATATCAGACAGGGCTTCTTTTGAGTTTAGGGCTTTACAGACAATGAACCCAAAACTATCACATGTGATGACTGAATACAGAAGTCTCTTAGTGAATAATTTATGGTAATTTATGGCACTGGTAAAAACTCAGCAATTGTAAGAAACTGAATCGTTTACTATGCCAACCTCACAAATCAGTATGAATACATACAGCCCAGACTTTGCAATGATGAGATGTCAGGGAAGGAGATCAGACCTAGCTGTGGGAAGTAAGGAGGGGTTGTCCTGCTGTGTGCCACTGGGGAAGTCAACGTCAGGGTCCTCATTCATCTTCTCTCAAGCAGACAGCCGCTTCCTGAGCCACAGTATGGATTCTGTACATCTATAACCACAGTGGACTTGGCCTGTGCTGTATCAATTCCAAGACCATACTTTATTATCCTCATGAAAACCTTTGACTTTGTCACCGAAGAGACTCTGAGGAGAATTTTTCTCAGATATGACTCCATCCTGGTGTCATGCATGCGGTGATCTCAACCAAGCTTGACATTGCCAGTGAAATTTCTCATTCAGTGTGCCAGTGCAGTCTTTGAAGATCAAGACTTTAAACTAGCACAAAGCTAATGGTGTACCGAGTGGCAATGATCTCTGCCACTCTGTACGCTTCTGAGTCATGGACCTACTGGCACTAGAAATACTACACCAAAGTTCTCTCGCAAAATACTAAAAATCCACCAGTAGAATCAGCAAACTACTGGTAGTATCCTCTCCCTGGGCAAGGTTATCTGTGGTGATACGGCTGTTACATTCATTAGGTCACATCATTCACAGGTATGACATCACACTCTTGTAGCAAAGGCTTCAACTCAAACTCTGTCATTGCTGGAGACCGTCAGAGAGGTGGAGGCAAAGCCCAGATGAAAATTGAAAACCCTAGTCCATGATCAGTCAAAATGGAGCATTATTCAGGATAGCATTCAGAATCTCAAGTGTATGTGTTAGATCACACAGAAGCCCACAGATTGCAAGAAAACATATACTTTGCTCCCCAAACTCCCTCCTACCTGCTTCATCCAGTACCCCTGGTCCCATGTTGGTCTGAGAACACACACAGACCTGGAGACCTGGACTGCAAGTCATCTTAGATCCTGAGGGAATGCCACAGATGTGATTGGGAAAAGAACAACTACGCCCTTGGTATTCTGTATGTGCAACAGGATCTGTGGAGATTTTCGATATAATAAAGTACAATTCTCAAGAAAACAAGTCAGCACTCTTGAGAAATAATTCAGATGTGTGTGAAATGGTTTGAGAGATTTAATAAAAGGCTTCATGAGTGCAAAAGGAGCTCAAGTTGGTTTTATTAACACTCTCCCTGTGGCTGAAAATCCATTGTTTCAAAAAATAGAATTTGCCAAACATAAAATATTTGCAGCAACCATTCTGCTTGTAACATGTGGTATGTGATTAGTGGTTATTTTCCGTGCCTCAACTGTGTTCACAAAGGAGTTCACAGTACAAATGCTGTTTATACTCCGCAGGGAGTGGCCGTGACTCAGTGGGAAACTACACAGATAGGCAATCAACCAGTCACGAGTGACACAGGCTTCCCAATTCCTTTGTAAAGTCAATAAAACCACCGAAGAGTTAAACAGAACACATCATGTTTGCAAGTGAAAAGAACTTGTACTTTTATTGTGCCTTAGTGCATTAACCTTCATGAAATGCATTTTCATTATGGAATGTATCAGACAATTTGAAAACAAGAAGTCTCACATAGAGACTACAGCCACAAATAGACAAAGTGCTGACAGCATAGAGTCTTGGTATTAAAAGCTAGCTAGATTGCTGAGCCTCGTTGTCCATGAGAATGGTACCAGTGGATTGGAGAGAGGCAAATGTTGTCCCCTTTTTCAAAAAAGGTAGTAGGGATGGTCCGGGTAATTATAGACCAGTGAGCCTTATATCTGTGGTGGGAAAGCTGTTGGAAAAGATTCTTAGAGATAGGATCTATGGGCATTTAGAGAATCATGCTGATCAGGGACAGTCAGCATGGCTTTGTGAAGGGCAGATTGCGTCTAACAAGCCTCTTAGAGTCCTTTGAGGAGGTGACCAGGCATATAGATGAGGGTAGTGCAGTGGATGTGATCAACATGGATTTTAGTAAGGTATTTGATAAGGTTCCACACCGTAAGCTTATTCAGAAAGTCAGAAGGCATGGGATCCAGGGAAGTTTGGTCAGGTGGATTCAGAACTGGCTTGCCTGCAGAAGGCAGAGGGTCGTGGTGGAGGGAGTACAAACATCCCGGACGTGTAACGGGCAGAGCCATGCCCCTACCTCGGTTACTCAGACCACGTAGCTGTTATGCTAATCCCAGCATACAGACCACTTGTCAGGCACTCCAGACCAGTTCAGAAGCAGGTGAAAACCTGGCCAGCAGGAGCCATCTCTATTCTTCAAGACTGCTTTGAGCACACTGACTGGCACATGTTCAGGGAGGCTGCAACCGATGGCGACTCTATCAACTTAGAGGAGTACACAGCATCAGTGACCAGCTACATCAGCAAGTGCATTGATGATGTTACTCTATCCAAGACCATCACTATACGTGCCAACCAGAAGCCATGGATGACCGCGGAGGTGTGTGCGCTGCTGAGGACCTGTGACTCCGCTTTCAGAGCAGTCGACAAGGCAGCCCTAACAACAGCAAGGGCCAAACTGTCGCGGGCCATCAGAGGGGCAAAGCATGCACACACCCAACGAATCCTCAGCCACTTCCAGGACAGCGGAGACACGCGGCGCATGTGGAATGGCATCCAGGACATCACCAATTACAGGACAACATCACCTGACTGTGCATGTGACGCCTCTCACCCAGATGCACTGAAGAACTCCTACGCTCGTTTTGAGGTGGAAAATGATGTGGTGGCGAGGAAGATGCTGTGCCTCACCGTGGCCGATGTGAGAAGAACCTGTGCAGGGTCAACCCACGGAAGGCTGCTGGACCAGACAACATCCCTGGTAGAGTGCTCAGAGGATGTGCACACCAGCTAGCAGATGTTCTCACTGACATCTTCAACATCTCCCTGAGCAGTGCCCCCATTCCAATGTGCTTCAAGGCTGCCACCATTGTCCCCGTGCTGAAGAAATCTTCAGTATCCTGCCTAAATGACTAACGTCCCGTTGCACTCACATCCATCATCATGAAGTGTTTCGAGAGGCTCGTCATGAGGCATATCAAGACCCTGCTGCCTCCCTCACGGGACCCCCTGCAGTTTGCGTACCGTCCCAACCGCTCAACAGACAACGCCATTGCCATCACCCTGCACCTGGCCCTAACCCACCCGGACAAAAAAGGCACATATGTTCGGATGCTGTTCATAGACTTCAGTTCAGCATTCAACACAATCATTCCTCAGAAACTGATTGGAAAGCTGAACCTACTGGGCCTGAACACCTCCTTCTGCAACTGGATCCTAGACTTCCTGACTGGGAGATCTTAGTCAGTCCGGATCAGGAGCAGCATCTCCAACACCATAACACTGAGCACGGGGGCTCCCCAGGGCTGTGTGCTCAGTCCACTGCTGTTCACTCTGCTGACCCATGACTGTGCTGCAACACACAGCTCGAACCACATCATCAAGTTCGCTGATGACACGACCGTGGTGGGTCTCATCAGCAAGAATGATGAGTCAGCTTACAGAGAGAAGGTGCAGCAGCTAACGGACTGGTGCAGAGTCAACAACCTGTCTCTGAATGTGAACAAAACAAAAGAGATGGTTGTTGACTTCAGGAGGGCACGGAGCGAATACTCCCCACTGAGCATCGATAGCTCCTCGGTAGAGATTGTTAAGAGCACCAGATTTCTTGGTGTTCACCTGACAGAGAATCTCACCTGGTCCCTCAACACCAGGTCCATAGCAAAGAAAGCCCAGCAGCATCTCTACTTTCTGCGAAGGCAGAGAAAAGTCCATCTCCCACCCCTGATTCTCATCATATTCTACAGGGGTTGTATTGAGAGTATCCTGAGCAGCTACATCACTGCCTGGTTCAGAAATTGCTCCATCTCGGATCGCAAGACCTTGCAGTGGATAGTGAGGTCAGCTGAGAAGATCATCGGGGTCTCTCTTCCCACCATCACAGACATTTACACTACACGCTGCATCCACAGAGCAAACAGCATTTTGAAGGACCCCACACACCCCTCATACAAACTCTTCTCCCTCCTGCCATCTGCGAAAAGGCATTAAAGCATTTGGGCTCTCATGACCAGACTATCTAACAGTTTCTTCCCCCAAGCTATCAGACTCCTTAATACCCAGAGCCTGGACTGACACCAACTTACTGCCCTATTGTCCTGTTTATTATTTATTGTAATGCCAGCACTGTTTTGTGCACTTTATGCAGTCCTGGGTAGGTCTGTAGTCTAGTGTAGTTGTTGTGTGTTTTTTTTTCTCTGTGTTGTTTTTTTCGTAGTTCAGTCTAGTTTTTGTACTGTGTCATGTAACACCATGGTCCTAAAAACGTCTCATTTTCACTATGTACTGTACATAGCAATTATGGTCAAAATGACAATAAAAGTGACTTGACTTGAGTACATTCGGATTGGAGGGTTGTGTCTAGTGGTGCCCCACAAGGATTGGTTCTGGGACCTCCACATTTCGTGATTTTTATTAATGACCTGGATGTGGGGTAGAAGGGTGGGTTGGCAAGTTTGCAGAAGACTGGTGGTGTTGTAGATAGTGTAGAGGATTGTTGAAGATTGCAGAGAGACATTGATAGAATGCTGGAGTGGGCTGAGAAATGGCAGATAGAGTTCAACCTGGTAAAGTGTGAGGTGGTACACTTTGGAAGGACAAACTCCAAGGCAGAGTACAAAGTAAATGGCAGGATACTTGGGAGTATGGAGGAGCAGAGGGATCTAGGGGTACATGTCCACAGCTCCCTGAAAGTTGCATCACAGGTAGATAGGGTAGTTAAGAAAAGCTTATGGGGTGTTAGCTTTCATAGGTCGAGGGATAGAATTTAAGAGTTGCGAAATAATGATTCAGCTCTATAAAACTTTGGTTAGGCAACACTTGGAGTACTGTGTCCAGTTCTGGGCACCTCACTATAGGAAGGGTGTGAAGGCATTGGAAAGGGTACAAAGGAGATTTACCAGAATGTTGCCTGGTTCAGAGAGTATACATTATGATCATAGATTAAGGGAACTAGGGTTTTACTCTTTGGAGAGAAGGAGGATGAGAGGAGACATAATAGAGGTATGCAAGATATTAAGAGGAATAGATAGAGTGGATAACCAGCGCCTCTTCCCCAGGGCACCACTGCTCAATACAAGAGGACGTGGCTTTAAGGTAAGGGGCGGGAATAGAGGAATTCATGTGCTCTGGTTTCCTCCCACAGTCTTTTAAAATTTCTCTCTAAATTGGAAAGTCAAAGCTGAATGATCTAGGGCAATAAGTTTGATTCCATCAAATCATATAAGATATCAATGCTGAGACTTGTTTATCCAGTTTCCTACAGCTCGTGCGTCACACCTTGTTTCTCTGCTACATATAATTTATTTTTATTTTATTTTGAGATACAGTGTGGGGTAAGCCTTTTCAGCCACGCCATCTAATAATCCCTGACAACCCCAGTTTTATCCTAGCCTAATTGCAGGGCAATTTACAAGGATCAATTAACTTACCCGGTACGTCTTTCGACTGTGGGAGGAAACCAGAGCACATGGAGAAAACCCACACCTTCTATGGAGAGGACGTACAGAGACTCCCGACAAGGACGCTGGGATTGAACTCCAAACACCGATACTCAAAGCTGTAATAGCATCACACTAACTTCTACACTACTGTGGCACCTGGGCGTTAATGTCACATTAAGAACACATGACTTCCCTCTTAAATCACAACAGACTTAAATTTTGAGATGACTGGGACTTACCCAGGGCCACACATAGATCTAAAGATATAGCTTTGAAAGTTGAGGTGAAATCTGCTCACACGTCTAACAATCTTCTCTGTTAATCATGGACCAACCTCATAACTGTCGATAACGCATCAATTCTGTAAACTCACTCCCACTTGGTACAACTAGTGAATTGCAGCAACTCATAGTTCAGTTCTCCACAATCTGCCAGGTAACCTTCACTTCCATGTCCCATTTATGCATTGACCAGCTCTTGAAGATACAGACTTCCAGTGACTTTCTTGCCACCAACAATTCAATACTGGGTTTCTTCTCTTCTTCAGATGCTTGCCCAGTCTCTCTCCTTCAGCTTCAAGACTCAGAAATGGTGGTGCTCCTCGTGCACACCTCGGACTCCTCCATTACCCTCCTCCATTGTGGGCTGTGCTTTCAGCTTTTGGTTTCCCTCCCTCAATTTCTCCACCTCTTTGCATTTCTTTGATGACCTTTAAAGCCTCTTTAGCAGGTGCTTAGCTATAAAGACATAGAATCTCTGCTACAGAAAGAGCTAATTTGAACCTAGCTGAGCAAACACATCCATCCCATTCATCTTTTCCCCTGAAAATGTTCCCTCAAGCAAGGGTCATCCCATTTCCCTTTGGAAAGCTCAGATTCCACTATGCTTTCAGACAGAGAGTTTCATACCGAAGCTATTTATAATCCTCAACCCCTCTCTCCCCACTGTATCTTTATCTGTCCACTCTTAACAACTGTCTCTCCTTAATCTTGATGACCAAGAGTATTGCTCCAATTAATTTTTCATTAAATTTCATCTTCCACTTGTCTGCCCATTCAGCTAGGGCTCAAAAAGGATATTATAACTGGATATACAATTTCAGTGATCCTCTCCTCCCTGACCATGGTTAAGGCAGCCAAAGTGAAGTGTAGAGACCCTCTGACTGAGCCAGACGTATGGCAAGCCCCAATCAGAGCCTCATGGGAGCCAACTACATTAGTCCCAGGCAAAAGATGGAACCTCCAAGAGCTAAAGAGACTCATCATATGGGCAAGGATGAGCTTTAAGCCAGAAACATTCAGGTCCTGGTGTTAAAAAAAGGTATAGTCCTGAACAAGTTGCATTTCTCCTTGGATGGTATTGCTATCCCATTCATCTCTGAGAAACCAGTCAAGAGCCTAGGAGATGTGGGTGCCATCTGGAAGTCTGGCTCACTCGTGTGCACAGGTCAGGCCTACATGGCAAGTTCGAAGCCTGGATCTACCAGCATGGCATCCACCACTGAATCACCTGGTCCATGAGGTACTCACGTCAAAGGGCGAAGCTCTTGAAAGAAAGATCAGTAGCTACCTTCAAAGATGGCTGGGCTGCCCATGTAGTCTCAGCCATAAATTGCAGCTCCCCTTCAGCAGCCTGAGTGAGGAATTCATGCCTTCCCGGACAAGAGAATTGCTTCTCCAAAGAGATTCCAGCGACTTCAGAGTCTTATCAGCAGGCATTGAGGACCGGACTGGCAGGAAATAGAAGGCCAAGGATGTAGTGGAGATGGCTGAACCATAACTGAGGCACAGGAACCTAGTAGGGACAGTGTTGTCCAGTCAGGGAGGTGCTGGGCAGTTCCCTTCAACCTCCTTTGACACGGCCCAGGAGAGGGACAGATGCAAGCTGGTCCAGGAAGAGGTGTAAGTGGCTGTCGAGGAAGTGTGTACTACCAGGATGGAAGGAGTAGGGCAGCAGGGAGCTTGGACGGGATGGGAAGGTGCGCTGAAGCAGAAGATCTGGTCCAACATCTGGCAGGCAGAAGCCTAGCACATCAAGGTCATGACCCGGGCTGTGTATGATGTCCCGTCTAGTCCAGCGAACTTTTTTTCATGGAGCAAAGATGAGGCACCATCATGTCCTTTCTGCTCTGGCAAAGGGACCCTGGAACACATCCTCAGCAGCTGCCCAAAGGCCCTGGAAGAAGACAACTACTACAGGTGACATGACCAAGAACTGAAGGCAGCTGCAGAAAATATCACCTCAGCCATTAACAACAGTAAGTACCTCTACCAACCCAGAAATTTATCAAAACTGGAAACCAACGACATGGTCAGCATAAATCACCAGCAGGCTTGCTCACCACGGCATCTAACTGGCAACTGAAAGTCGCTCTTGGCCAGCAATTAAAGTTCCCTGATCTCATCATATCATCATCACTGCAGTCCAACGTGGTCGTTCTGTCTGAAACCTTGAATCAGGTGGTCATTGTAGAACTGACCGTTCTTTGGGAAGACCGGATTGAAGAGGCATTTGAGCATTAGAAGGCCAAATACTAGGAATTGGTAAAGCAGTTTCAGAGGAATGGGGGGTGGGGTTAGTGACCCGTGGACCAATGCTGCTGGGACACAAACCAGGGCCAGATGAGCCCTGGCTGGGTTACCTAGGTGAGGGTGTCTGATGCTGAAAGAATCAAAACACCCAATGTTACATCACTGATGACGTGTCCCAGCACATCCTTTGATGTGTCTCAGCACTCTCCCACTGTTTACCAAGCCTCCAAATTGTGTCCTTTATTGCTTGGCCTTAGTTTATCCTGTCTTATAAGTTGCTCAGGGCATTTTCACATCTAAAGCAACAGAACTGTAACTGTATTTGCCAGATCTTTGGCTCTCATGGGGGAAGATGTTTTGCTCTTGAGCCTCATTTGGGAAGCAGGTTTGGAGGCTGAAGTGACTGACAGCTAAAGCGATGAGTTTACAGCATCTGCAGCTTCTCAGTGTTGATTCTGACTGTTAATTCTGAGTGACAATAGTAATCTCAGCTCCCACTCAATTGCCTGGAAGGTATCTAAATGGGAGTATTGTTTTTTTCATTCTGGCATTTTCCCCCTTCCTTTCCAGTCCTGAAGAAGGGTCTCAGCTCGAAATGTTGACTGTTTACTCATTTCTACAGATGCTGCCTGACCTGCTGATTTCCTCCTGCGTGATGTGGGTAATCAAGCTCTTAATCTACTGTTATTTCAATAATAACAGTATCTTCGCCCCCATCTGTTAATCAAAGTATTAATTAGAGATACAGCCTAAATGTAGGCCCTTCAGTCCCTCTGAGCCTGCACTGTGCCCACTTTTGGAATATGGACAGAAAGCCGAGCACCTGGAGGAAACCCACGCAATCCCACGGCAAACATAAAGACTCCTTACAGACAGCAGAGCAATTGAACTGGGGTCGCTGGTGCTGTAATAGGGTTATACTAACCACTACTGCCGTTTTATTTCAAATGTTTACTCTTTCCTATTTGTGTCTACTTTTTGTGGAGTTATGTCATGGTTACCACTTCTTTATATTTATTTACTCAGATACAGGCCTTCGGGCTCTTTGAGTCACACTATCCAGAAATTAACCGATTTTATCCCTAGCCTAATCACAGGACAATTAACTTACCAACCAATACATCTTTGGAAACACAAGTGGTCAAGGGAAGAATGTACAACTCCTTACAGGCAGCAGCAGGAAATTAACTCGGGTTGCTGGTATTCTAGACCATTCTGCGATGGGTATTGAACCTGGGTCGCTGGTACTGTAAAACATTGTGCTAATCACTACACTACCGTGTGATGGGAATTGAACCCGGTCACCGGTAGTGTAAAATGTTGTGCTAAACACTACAGTAGCTTGCGATGTGAATTGAACCCAGGTCGCTGGTACTGTAAAGCATTGTGCTAACCACTACACTACCGTGTGATGGGAATTGAACCCGGTCACCGGTAGTGTAAAATGTTGTGCTAATCACTACACTACCGTGTGATGGGAATTGAACCCGGTCACCGGTACTGTAAAACATTGTGCTAATCACTACACTACCGTGTGATGGGAATTGAACCCGGTCACCGGTAGTGTAAAATGTTGTGCTAAACACTACAGTAGCTTGCGATGTGAATTGAACCCAGGTCGCTGGTACTGTAAAGCATTGTGCTAACCACTACACTACCGTGTGATGTGAATTGAACCCAGGTCGCTGGTACTGTAAAGCATTGTGCTAACCACTACACTACCGTGTGATGGGAATTGAACCCAGGTCGCTGGTACTGTAAAGCATTGTGCTAACCACTACACTACCGTGTGATGGGAATTGAACCCAGGTCGCTGGTACTGTAAAGCATTGTGCTAACCACTACACTACCGTGTGATGGGAATTGAACCCGGGTCGCTGGTACTGTAAAGCATTGTGCTAACCACTACACTACCGTGTGATGGGAATTGAACCCGGGTCGCTGATACTGTAAAGCATTGTGCTAACCACTACACTACCGTGTGATGGGAATTGAACCCGGGTCGCTGGTACTGTAAAGCATTGTGCTAACCACTACACTACCTTGCCACTCAAGGTACTTCCCACATAATATTAAAAACATATTTCACTAATTGGTTTCCCTCACTGTAACTCTGTCAGAGACCTTGTCTGAGAACCACTGTTCATGATAGAATGACAAAGCCAAAAAAAGAAACCATTGTACATGCGTTGACTCTGAAAGACTGATCCAATTAAGTTTCCTTTCACTTCTCTCTGCATTTATTAAATCTCTCCTTTTGAAGTCTCCTGAGTGCCAGAGTAGATTGAATCAGCCAAATGATCTCATTCTCTCTTAAAGTAAATACTCATCAAGATGCAAATCCTGTTGAATCAAAATGTAAAATCCAGTTGAAAAATCATTCTGCCCTGTGCAAACAGCAATGTGAAAATTACCAGACAACCTATAACTTTACTCCGCTATCCAGAACATTTCATGCTTTCTCCTAGAGCCAGGTTTCTAATCCCTTTGGAATCCCAACACATCTGCTTCACTCTGATCTTTTGCCTCCATCTTGTGGGCCTGTGTAACCTCCTCTACGTTTATTCATTTAGAGATAGTCACAGAACAGGTTCTTCTGGCCAAACATGTAATTTATCCATTTAAGCCTAGCCTAATCACAGAACAATTTACAAAGACAATTAGGCTACTAAACTGTATATCTTTGGATTGTCGGAGGAAACCAGAGAACTGAAGGAAACCCACGCATTCACAGGATGCCATACAAACTCCTCATGGGGGTGCAAAATTGGACACCAGACTCTGACGCCCTAAGTTGCAATAGCATCACATTAACCACTACACTGCTTTGGCACTCCGAACATCTGAAATGCCACGTATTTGAACCATTCACCCTGTTTCTCAATCCCAAGACTGTACTGAGTTTTGGAAAGTTTTCTTTTCTGTCCCCTTGTTTTTGTGGCATTTTGCTTTGTGATTGCAAGTGAGTAATGGGGTGTTGATATGAAACTACCTATCAGCAATTCACCTAAACCAGATGAACCCAGAATCTCCTGTTAACTATAAACTGTCTCTTCCAAGAATACCCAGAAGATCTCTGTGTATAAAATCCTGAGGTCCTAGACAAGATCATTGTGCACAATATTTTTTCCAGGATTTTCAAGAATCAAGGCCATTGGTTTAAGGTGACAGAGGGGAGGATTAAAAGCAAACAGAGGGCAATGTGCAAGTTGGTCTCATAGACTTGGAGTAAGTATAAGAGGAGTGTGAGCATTGTAACTGGATTGGGACATAAGAGGGGTGATTGATAAGTTCGTGGCCTAGGGTAGAAAGAGTTAATTTCTAGCACATTTATTTTTCAACATAGTCCCTTCCTACATTTACACACTTACTCCAGTGGTCGTGGAGCATACGGATTCTTTCTTTATAGAAGTGGTCCACGGCAGGGGTGATTGATAAGCTTGTGGCCTAAGGTAGAAGGAGATGAGTTATACAGCTCTTGTTACTTGCACATACAGTTCAACTCTTTGAGTGAAAATGCAGAAAGTTTGAAGTTCTCACCTCCTTTTACCTTAGGCCACAAACTTATCAATCACCCCATGCTATGGACCACTCCTGGAGGTCCAAGACGCCAACTTCTACAAAGAAGGGATCTGTATGCTTCATGACCGTTGGATTAAGTGTGTAAACGTAGGAAAAAAGAATGTGCTAGATTTTCGAAAATTCACTCCTTCTACCTTAGTCTACGAACTTATCAATCACCCCTCATACACACCACAAAACAAAATTGTAGTAATGACAGCAAAAGAAACTATTTGGCTCAATAAATCAATGTACTTTCAGCTTTCAAGACAACTCCTTGTCTCAGATAGAGAAGACGAAGGAGAAGTCAAGTGCTCTCAACTGTTGGTAACAAATGTTAAGTAGCATAATTGGAGAGAAAATATTTCCTTGATTCTTGACATGTATTAAGAAAAAAATACAAAGTAGGCCCAAAGATGTGTGGGTTGGTCAATTAGTTGGCCAATTTAAGTTGCCCCTAGTGTAGAAGTGAGTAGTAGAATTAGAGGGGTATTTGGGGACCTCAAACTATAAAATATTAACAGGACTAAATAAACTAGGACAAAGAGTATGTTCCCAAAGGCTGGAGAGCTTAGCACCACGGTACATGAACTCCTGATAAGCATATGTTATTCACAACTGCGATGGAGTGAAATGTCTTCACACCAAAGGTGGGATACCATGAATTCTCCACCACAGGCTGTTGTGATTTGGTGATTAAGAAGGAGATAGATATTTATTCATGCTAAGGTATCAAGGGATATCAAAAGTAAGTTGGAATTGATAGTGAAGTAGAAGATTGGTCATGGTCATATAGAATCCTATTTTCAATGTTTCTGTCAGCGTATTCAGAACTCTTAGGCAAATTTGGTGCTATGTTTGAAGCTTTACCATATATTCTACAATCCAAGAAAAATGAGAGAAATGCAGCAACCAGTTGAGTGATGTTTCTGACTTAATATTAATTTCAGAGGAGAAAATGACACCGGAAAACAACTTCAATCGCTTCCTGAAAGTGCTGTTGACCATCATCTGTTTACCACTCTTTCCACTGTGGTTTTGCTTCATATGTAAGTTTTGTTTCTTTAAACATACTACAGAAGGATATGGGGTTAGAAATTTGATAGCTTAATTTCGTCACTGTTTTGAGACAGAAAAATGGATTTTCAGTAAGTGTGTTGCAGTAATTATAATTTCCAGTCTATTTAGCAGCACTCCACATTTTCAACCAGGCACAAAGAATCATAGAAAGGGATACACAAATGCAATCTTTCAGCCCACCTCTCCATGCCAAATGAGAAGATTATTCACATGAATCTGTCTCCATTAGGCCCGTATCTCTTCACTTCTTTCTTATTTAATTAATTGACAGTTTTTCCAGATAACTATCCCCTCTACTGTATATGAAAAAGCACAAACCTCAAATTTCCTTTAAATTTCTCCCCTCTCACCTTAAAACTCTGCTCTTGAGTTTTAGATTCCCTTACCCTGGGAAAAAAAATCTATTCATCTTATCTAGTCTACTTTATAACTTCCAGAAAGCCTCCCTTCACGATCCAGTAGGAACATATCTAACTTTTCTTTTTTCTCCAGTTGTAACTGCAGCTCTCCATTCTGGTCAATCTTTGGTGCACTCTCTGTATTGTTAACGCATCATTCCTGTAGTATGCAGATCAGAACTGTACAATGATTTGTACAACTACCATATCACGTTACAATTCTTATACCCAATCCCTTGGCCAATGGAGACAGGCATACCAAATGCCTTTTTACTATCTTATTCACCTGTGCTGCCACTTTTAGTTTCCTGTGGACTTGCACCCCAAGGGATCTCTGCTACTCAGATCACTACCATTTATTCTAAATGTCTTGACCTCCCAAAGTGCACAATTGTCTAAATTAAAGTCAATCTGCCACACCTCTGCCCAGCTTTCCAGCTGATATGTCCAACTGTATCCTCCGGTGTTACCTGTAACTTCATCACTGCCTCCTGTCACCAAGTAACTGTGTCTGGAACCACGTTCCGGGTTTTGATCCGGTCCAAGGGCTCCAGACTCCGGGTCCTGCAGTTGTCCCTCCTGTCACCCGTGATCTAGTTAGGACCCTCCTGGTTCAAGGAGGCACACCTGTAACTCATTGAGCTGCAGGTGTTTATAAGGGGCCTTGGGACTGGGACCAGGCGGGTAGTCGTTTTGTTCTGTTTCCCGTTTCTCCACCAGCTCCGAACTCTTCCCTGCATTCTGTGATCCCGCCTGGGCACCGATGTTCTCTTCAACATGCTTCTCTGCCCCATGCCAGTACTACCAGGTTGGTCTGCTCCCCCACCTTTCTTCCCATGTGCTGGTCCTGCTTCTCCACTCGTTTGTTTTGTTCACACAGTCGCGCTGTCTGCCGGCCGTTTCCGAATTTCCTTTTATCATGACTGTTGTGTTGGTCACCCTGGACCTATGCCCATTCCTATCCCTTGTCTCCATCGGGCAGATCCGGCCCCGACCTGCCGCTGCCTGGCAGTGGTCTGCCCAATCCTATCCCTTGCCTCCATCGGGCAGATCCTGCCGACCTGCCGCTGCCCGGCAGTGGTCTGCCCATTCCTACCCCTTGCCTCCGTCGGGCAGATCCGGCCGACCTGTCGCTGCCCGGCAGTGGTCTGCCCATTCCTACCCCTTGCCTCCGTCAGGCAGATCCGGCTGACCTACCGCTGCCCGGCAGTGGTCTGCCCATTCCTACCCCTTGCCTCCGTCGGGCAGATCCGGCCGACCTACCGCTGCCCGGCAGCGGTTCTGCCCATTCCTACCCCTTGCCTCCGTCGGGCAGATCCGGCCGACCTGCCGCTGCCCGGCAGTGGTTCTGCCCATTCCTACCCCTTGCCTCCGTCGGGCAGATCCGGCCGACCTGCCGCTGCCCGGCAGTGGTCTGCCCATTCCTACCCCTTGCCTCCGTCGGGCAGATCTGGCTGACCTGTCGCTGCCTGGCAGTGGTTCTGCCCATTCCTACCCCTTGCCTCCGTCGGGCAGATCTGGCTGACCTGTCGCTGCCTGGCAGTGGTTCTGCCCATTCCTACCCCTTGCCTCCGTTGGGCATCCTTTTAAATTTTCTCTGCACTCTTTCAACCTTATTTACCTCTTTCCTGTAGGTAGGTGACCAAAACGGCACACAATACTCCAAATTAGGCCTCACCAGCATCTTCAACATAACATCCCATCTCCACCTCCTGTGCTCAATACTTAGGCCTATGAAGGGCAATGTACTTTCTTTACAACTCTATCTACTTGTGTCACCACTTTCAATGAATTATGGACCTATATTCCTAGATCCCTTTGTTCTGCTATTTTTCAGCCCATTTTCCCAGCTGATCCAAGTCCTGTTGCAAGTCATGATGGCTTTCCTCACTGTCCACTACACCTCCAATCTTGGTGTCACCTGAAATTATCCTGACCAATCAGTGATATAAATGACAAGCAACAACAGACTCTGCACAGGTCCCTGTGGCACGCCACTAGTCACAGGCCTCCAATCAGAAAGGCAACTATCTGCTGCCACCCTCTGGCTTCTCCCACAAAGCCAATATCTAATCCAATTTACTACCTCATCTTGAATGCTGATTGACTGAACATTTTTGATCAATCTCCCAGACAGAGCATAAAAAAAGTCAACGTAGACAACGTTCACTGCCTTGCCTTCATTAACCTTCCTGCTAACTTCCTCAAAAAAAACCCTAAAGGTGGTTAGGATTACCTACCACACACAAAGCCAAGGTGACTATTTTTAATTAGTCCATGTTTATCCAAATACTTATATATCTTGTCCCTTAGAATACCTTCTAATAACTTGCCCACAACTGATGTCAGGCTCATTAGCCTATAATTTCCTGATTTACTTTTAGAGCCTTTCTTAAACAGCAAAAGAATATTGCCTATCCTCTGATACCTTACCTGTTGCTAAGGATAATTTAAAAATCTGTGCTAGGACGCTAGCAAGTTTTGCATTTGCCTCCCGCAGGATCTGAGGGAACACCTTGAAGTCAAATCAAGTCAAGTCAACTTTTATTGTCATTTCGACCATAACTGCTGGTACAGTGCATAGTAAAAATGAGACAACGTTTTTCAGGACTATGGAGTTACATGACACGTACAAAAAACTAGACTGAACTATGTAATAAAAAAAAACACAGAGAAAGCCACACTAGACTACAGACCTACACTGGACTGCATAAAGTGCACAAAAACAGTGCAGGCATTACAATAAATAATAAACAGGACGGTAGGGCAAGGTGTCAGTCCAGGCTTCGGGTATTGAGGGGTCTGGGGGGGCTTGGGGGAAGAAACTGTTACATAGTCTGGTCGTGAGAGCCCGAATGCTTCGAAGCCTTTTCCCAGATGGCAGGAGGGAGAAGAGATTGTATGAGGGGTGCATGGGGTCCTTCATAATGCTGTTTGCTTTGCGGATGCAGCATGTAGCATAAATGTCTGTGATGGCAGGAAGAGAGACCCCGATGATCTTCTCAGCTGACCTCACTACCCGCTGCAGGGTCTTGCGATCTGAGATGGTGCAATTTCCGAACCAGGCAATGATGCAGTTGCTCAGGATGCTCTCAATACAACCCCTGTAGAATATGATGAGGATGAGGGGTGGGAGATGGACTTTTCTCAGCCTTCGCAAAAAGTAGAGACGCTGCTGGGCTTTCTTTGCTATGGAGTTGGTGTTGAGGGACCAGGTGAGATTCTCTGTCAGGTGAACACCAAGAAATTTGGTGCTGTTTACGATCTCTACCCAGGAGCTGTCGATGTTCAGCGGAGAGTGATCGCTCTGTGCCCTCCTGAAGTCAACAACCATCTCTTTTGTTTTGTTCACATTAAGAGACAGTTTGTTGGCTCTGCACCAGTCCATTAGCCATTGCACCTCCTCTCTGTAAGCTGACCCGTCATTCTTGCTGATGAGACCCACCACGGTCATGTCATTGGTGAACTTGATGATGTGGTTCGAGCTGTGTGTTGCAGCACAGTCGTGGGTCAGCAGAGTGAACAGCAGAGGACTGAGCACGCAACCCTGGGGAGCCCCCGTGCTCAGTGTGATGGTGTTGGAGATGCTGCTCCCGATCCGAACTGACTGAGGTATCCCAGTCAGGAAGTCTAGGATTCAGTAACAGACCCTGTCAGACCCTGGGGATTTATTCACCTTAATTAGCCTCAGGACAGCATACATCTCCTCTGTACTCTGTACAGGGTCCATGAAGTTGATGTCACTTTGCCTCACTTCTGTAGACTCTGTGTCTGCCTCCAGAGTAAATACAAAGCAAAATATCAATAAGATCTCTCCCATCACTATTGGCTTTACATATATTCTAACCTTCCTGAGCACAAATTTTGTCCTTTCCTATCCTTTTGCTGGTAACATATCTGTAGAAGCCCTTAGGATTCTCCTCTACATTGACTGGTAGGGCCTTCTTTCAGCCTTCTGGATTGCTTTCTGAATTGTTCTCTTTATGCTCCAGAAGTACCTCATTTGTTCCTACCTGCCTATACCTGTGAAGCACCTCCTTTGTTTTCTTAACAGTGGCCTCAATATCTCTTGAAAACCAAGGTTCCTGATACCTGTATCTTTACCTTTTATTCTGACAGGCACATAGAAGCTTTGTGCTCTCAAAATTTCACTTCTCAGGCCTCCCAGTTAACAAGTACACTTTTGCCAGGAAACAGCCTGTGCAGTTGGGCTGCTCATACAGAAACTTGCTCTCCTCACTGCTGGCACACCTGCTAAATGACTCTGCCATTTCATCAGTGGACACTGGGCTGCAGGTGGTTGGAGCCATGGATGGTTCACAGCTAAAATCCTTCCAGTGGTTCAGCTTTAGCCTCTGTAAATGAGTCTGCACCACTCTGGAAGCTCCCTGCAGCATTCGCCAGTTTAAATCTCCTTTGTCATAATTGTCAGCTGCACACTGCTAGGAAAGCAGAGGCTCTCTCTGGGCCTGTGGGTCTTCAGCAATCTTGTGAAATGTGCAAAAGCATTATTGTTTCCAGATGCATGTCCAGCCAGATGAATAGACAGAACCATGGGCTGATGCCTTCATTGTAACATGGTGGAAATAAATACTCCATATTGTATTTGCTACCTCCCTGATTGTAACTTCTCTGTCCCTGTGATGCAACCTGAAGCTTAATATTCCTATCCAAACATCTGATCAGAGTCAGTGCATATGTTTAACTTCATACTGGATCCCTCACAGTCTAGGTTGCTATCTCTTACTATCAGCCTCCCAAAACGTGCCATCATTATTGGAAAATAATCCCTTCCACCAGTAGGATGTACAATACATTCCACACTGTTTTTGTTTGACAGTTTCAAGAGTTCCTGGACATTTTGATTGGATGCTGGATATGATGTACTGATGGGAACAACTCACTCCATCATAAGAAGCTTGTCTTTGTGTGAGCTCTCACTAATGTTTTCTGATTCATCAGAACCGTGATTACAGATTCATTTCTGCTTTCTCTCATTGGCGCTTTGCTGACAATATTCCCCTTGCCCATTACTGAGCAATCAGTGGCTGTATTTCTGTATTGGTTCATTTAAATCAATTTTAAAATCATTACATTGTCTGTGATTGATTTTAATTCCATTAAAGCTTTTGAATACTTGATCTTTGTGTTGTCCGTCAGTTTCAGTGATCTACAAGCCTCCCTTTTATTCCTAATAAGACCTGAATAGTTGGCACTATTCTGTACTAGACCTAGCTAGGGGCTTGACATTGAGGAGTTTCCCCTAATCACAGCTCAAATTGGCAAACAGATGGGTTACCCCATCACCTTTGTCACAACCTTTCTCACCAGTCTGAACTTTCATACCAAAATCCATTGACTCGTTCAAAATTAAATGTTGCCTCTGTCACGGACAGAATTACAATTTCCATTTCAAACCATTGCTGGGTGTCAACATCTCTGAAGATCTATCCTGGCTCCAACATATTGATGTAATTACAAATAGTTTCTAGTATATATATTTATTGTAATTTATAGTTTTTAAAATTGATTATGTATGACAATGTACTGCTGCTGGTAAACTACAATTTTCACTCCATGTGTCAGCAATATTAAACCTGATTCTGATTCAAAATTTCTCATCATTTTTGGAAGTGGTCTCTATCAAAGTGGACATTTTACTTGCAAATTCAAACATCAGATCTTCAACATTTAATGATTTGGATTTAATTTGCTTTCCTTTTAAACTCCACACAGACCTGGCCTCCAACAAAGGGGTAGCCATCTGACATAATGTCAGATTTGCTGACATAATTGTAACATGTCTCTCAAGGTCTCACCTTTTACTTAGTATCATAGAGCCACGAGTTGTACATCACTGAAGCAGGCCCTTCAGCCCATCACATTCATGCTAATCTTGCTTTTCCCATCATTAATCCCATTTGCCCCTTTCTTATACCTTTCTGCAATGTCTTGTGGATTCTTATAGCTAGATTAAAGTGTTCTACCATCTTTGTCTGCCAAAGAAGCATGTACAGTATATACAAATCTCTTTCTTGTGGTAAGTCAGGGACAAATTATCTGTGATGATTGGCCAAATGGCCTAATCCTACTCTTATTTCACTCTTCTTTCCTTGTTTTATTCTCAAAGTGCTTTTACATCCTCACTTACGGTTGAAAAAGAACTGCTTACCCAAAAACATATCTCCATCCGTTCTGTTTGAGAGCCCAAAATCCTTTATCATAAATGCTGCCTGACTGGTATAATGAGATCAGGTCTGAGCCGGTGTCTTGTACCATGACCAGTATAATGATTACGTTCTATATCTGATACCTTGCTTCCACACCCTTCCATATCTCGTGTCTATGAACCACATCCTGACTGCTAGTGTAATGTATTTGCCCCTGTGAATGCCTTGTGCAGTAACAGAACACAGAGAGTCATAAAGTGATGCTTTAGTTGATTCAAGTTGCCACTCAGCTACACATGTGCATACTGTATGGTCATAGAGTGACATCATACCTATACTACATTGATATATTTCCAATCTGACAATGCATTGAAATTACATCGATTTCAACACAATGTATTGAAATTACATCTCAAAAGCACCAGTGAACTGCCAAGCATCAACTACCCTCAGAGTTCACATAGCTTTCTATGAATTTTGCTCAAAGTTGGTATCACATCAGTCAAAAGCCTCCTTGACAAATAAACAGTAATAACACAGTGTGTCACTTGGCTGCTCGATAACATTGTGGTGTGTCTGCAATGGGCAGTGTGATAGAGTTCATCTCTGAGTATGTTAACTTAATCATGCATGATGAAAAAAAACTAAAGCCACATGCCTGGTGAATATTAGTAGTAAAATAACAAATTTCAAAACAGATTTACACATGGAAATGAAAGCTTGAAATGAATATTTGTTTTTGTTTCTTTCAAAGATATACAAAGACTTCTAGAATCATCTGGAAATGGTAAGAGTCAGCAGTATAATTATCATGTGTTGAAGTTTACTGGAAATGTCATGTTTATTTGATTTGCTTGTCATCTCACCCTGAAACTTCTCAGAATACCATGTTGCCATGGATACCAGCACAATATGAACATTACTCATTGGTCATTACTCTTGCCAAGGTCAAGGAACAGTTACTACCCCTCCACCATCAGGCTCTTGAGCAAAAGGGAATAACTACACTCACTCTGCTTCTGGTGTTCCCACAACCGATGATGCCACTTTAAGGATTCCTTATCTTGTTATTTATTGCTATTTATTTATTCTGCATTTGCACAATTTGTTGTCCATTGATCCTGTTTACAGTCACTGTTTGATAGATTTGCTAGGGATGCCACAGAAACAGAATCTCAGGGTTGTATGTGGTGAGGTGTATGTACTCTGATAATAAATTTTACTTCGAACTTTGAACTTCTGAAATTTGTACCATCCCAGGCTGCTGATATATAATGCCCATTTTGTGCTTCTACTCAAAATAAATGTGCCCCATTAGAATCTACTTCTGTCAATCATGTGTGTTATCTCTGGCTCTATTATCTCTGCCTTACCTTCAGTAAGTTTAGGCTAAAGATCTAATAACAGGTAGCAAGTTCTGCAAGCAAGAACTAGAAATCAATGCACGACCATAAGTGAAGCAATTTTTGCACTATGATGCCAAAGAAATCAATCCACATAAATAACAAAAGGGCTTTGTTTCCAGATGAGCTTAAAGCCTTCTATGCTCACTTTGACTGTCAGGACAAAGAGGTACTATCACAAACTCCCGCAGCCCCTGATGATTTCAGTCTTTGATGCCAATGTGAGAGCGTCCTTCAGGCTGGTGAACCCATAGAAACCATCTGGGCTAGATGGGGTACATAGCCAAGTACTAAAGACCTGTGCTGATCAGTTGGCAGGAGTGCTCACTGAGGTCTTTAATCTATCATTTCAGCAGTCTGAGGTACACCTGCTTCACTTATACCAGTGCCTTAGAAGAGCGTGGTAACCTGCCTCAATGACTTCTGTCCGGTAGAATTTGTATCCACTGTGATGAGTGTTTTCAGAGGGTGACCTGCTGAGAGGTGAGTTGGACCCGCTCCAATTTGCCTTCCAGCAGGTCCACAGCAAATGCCATTTTATTGGCTCTTCACTCAATCCTGAAACATCTGGACAGCAAAGATGCAAAAGGGCCCCTTATTTAAGCAAGGATGTACTAACATTGGAGAGGGTTCACAAGAATGATTTTGGGAAAGAAAGGGTTATCATATGAGCAGCTCATTGGGCCTGATAGACTGGATGTGAAGAGTATGTTTCCTTTGGTGGGGGACCAGAGGGAACAGCTTCAAAATAGAGGGACATCCATTTAGAGCAGAGATGAGGAGGAATTTCTTTAGCCAGAGGTTGGTGAATCCATGGAATTTGTTGCCACAGGCAGTTGTGGAGGTCAGGTCACTGGGTACGGTATATTTAAGACGGAGCTTGATAGATATTTGATTAATCAGGGCATGACGGGATTCGGGGAGAAGGCAGGATAATGGGATTGAGAAGGAAATAAATCAGCCATGATGAAATGGTGGAGCAGACACAATGGGCCAAATAGCCTAATTCTGCTCCTATGTCTTATGGTCATACATCAGGATGCTTTTCATGGACTACATTTCAGCATTCAATACTATCATCCCCTCAAAACTAATCAATAAACTTCAAGACCATGGCCTCAATACCTACTTGTGGAATCAGATCCTTGATTTCCTCACTTGCAGATGCCAGTCAGTTTGGATTGACAACAACACTTCCTCCACAATCTCCATCCCACAAGGCTGTGTGTCCCCTGCTCTACTCGCTTTATACTTATGACTCTGAGGCTAAGCACAGCTCCACTCTCATTGGCTGAATCAAAGGTGGTGGCAAATCATCATATAAGAAGGAGATTGAAAACCTAGCTGAGTGGTGCCACAACAATAACTTCTTACTCAACATCAGCATTAGGGTTTAGCTGGTCCTCATTGGGGGATCAGAGGTGGAAAGAGTCAGCAATTTTAACTTCCTTGGTGTTAACATTTCAGGGCCTGTCCTGGGCTTGGAATGTAAATGCAATTATGAAGAAAGCACTGCAATGCCTCTCCCTCCTCAGGGGTTTGCAAAGATTCGGCATGCCATTTACAACTTTGACTAATTTCTATAGATATGTGGTGGAGAATATATTGACTGGTTGCATCACAGCCTGGTATGAAAACACCAATTCCCTTGAATCGAAAATTTACAAAAAGTAGTGGATATGGCCCAGTTCATCGTGGATAAAGCGCTCTCCAACATTGAGGACATCTACACAGAGCACCATTGCAGGAAAGCAGCATCATTCATCAGGGACTTCCTCCACCCAGGTCATGGTTTCTCCTCACCGCTGCCATGAGGAAGAAGGTACAGGAGCATCAGGACTTATACCACTGGATTTAGGAACAGTTATTAGTCCTCAACCATCAGGCTCTTGAGACAATGGGGACAATTTCACCCAGCATTACTTGTCCCATCCCTGAACTGTTCCCACAATCTGTATTTTCATTTTCAAGGACTCTTCATCTCATGTTCTAGACATTTATTGTATGTGTGTTTATTTAATTATTTATTTAAATTGCATGAATAAAGTCACCAGAAAGAAGTGGCTGGTAGACATGAAGCAATCTCTTTATTTGACAAGATACCACAAATAAGCCAACAGCCTTTAGAGTCGAGAGAGAGAGAGAGAGAGAGAGGGGGGAGTGGTGCAGTGTTTCATTGATTTGATACTGGTTATTGGACTTATTGAGTATGTCCACATAAAAATTAATCTCAGGGTTGTATATGTTGGCATATACTGTATGCACTTTGCTAATAAATTTACTTTGAACTTTCAAACTTTGAAAAGTGCTGGGACAGGTTCCAGCACTGAAATTTGCTGAGGGCTCCACAAGGTAATACTAATGGTACTTTATTTGTGAGTGTGGGATTTAAAAACGAGTAAGGTTTTTTGGAACTTTTTGGTGGGCATGGTACATGGCAGAAGCCGATAGAAAGAAATTCTTTTAAGCGGCATAGCCATTGTGTGAATGGACCTGTATTAGAGCGGAGAACTTGAGGCTTTTGGTGAGAAAAGGTGGAGATTAAGGGAAGTTCCTGTTAAGCTTCTTTCTTTCTTTGTCTATAGTTTCTAGCTGGAGTAATGGAAATAGATCCAGGGTCAGTGGTGTGTTCTTCATGCCAGATGTAAGGGTTCTGCTACACCTCCAGTCTTCGTGATAACTACTTCTGCAGCGTTTTAAAGATCCTGTTAGGAAACTGGAGCTGCAGCTCAGTGCACTTCAGTAGGGAGAATGAGGAGGTGACAGATAATAGCTACAAAGAGGTAACCCCCTAAGATGCAGGAGGCAAGTTGCTGGGTGACTGTCAGGAGAGGAAAAGAGAGTAAGATTAGCTTTATCTGTCACACATACAACAAAACATACAGAGAAATGTATTCTTTTTCATCAAATCAAATCAGGAAAGATTATGCAGGGCAGCCCAAAGTGTCACCCTATTTCTGATATCAACATAATATGTTATATTACTATGTTATATTATATTATATATATTATATTATATTATATTATATGTTATATTAGCTTACTAACCCGAACCATATATCTTTGGAAAATGGGAGTAAAGTGGAACAACAGAAGCAAACCCATGCAGTTGTGGGAAGAAAGTACAAACTCCTTTCAGGCAGTGGTGGGAATTTTACAGCTAGTTGCTATAAAGCATTGCACTAACCGCTGTGCTATAGTGCCTGTCCCACAGAAAGATGTGGCCATTTTCTTCAAAAACAGGCATATCACTTTGGAAACTGTTCGGGAGGGGAGGGGTTTTCCCTAGCAGGGGAAAGCAGCAGCGACCAGATCTCCAGCACTGAATCTGGCTCTGTGGCTCAGAAGAGAAATGCGGGGGCGGGGGGGGGGGGGGAGAAGAGGAGTGTAGTGGTGATAGGGGATTAAATCTTTTCAGGATCGGAAAAGAAATTTTGTAGATGTGAAAGAAACTCACAGCTGGCCTGTTGTCTCCCAGGAAAGAGGGTAAGTGATGTCTCAGATTTGGTACACAGCATTCTAAAGGGGGAGGGGAGCAGTCTGAAGTCATGGTACTTATTGGTACCAATGATAGGGAAGGAAAATGGGTGAGGTTTCAAAGAGTGAATAGAGGAAGCAGGGAGGAAACTGAAAAGCAGAACCTCAGTAGTAGTAAGCGCTGGATTGCTGCCTGTGTCAATGCACCACTGAGGTTAAGATTAAGATGATTTGGCAGATGAATGTGTGGCTGGAGGAACTGGTTCAGGGAGCAGGGTTTCATATTTGGATCATTGGGATCTCTTCTATGGAATGTATGCCCTGTACAAGATGGACAAGTTACAGCTTAATTTAAGGAGGATCAGCCTCCTTGTGGGTAGGTTTGCTAGAGCTATTGGGGAGGGTTTAAATTAGTTTGACAGGGTGGTGGGAACCAGAGTGATAGGTCAGAGGATGGGGCAGTTGCTATACAGGTAGATGCAGCCTGTAGAGAAACTGTGAGGAATCTAGTTGATAGGGCAAAATGACAGTCAGTGGGATGGGTTGAAGTGTGTCTATTTTAATGTAAGAAGTATCAGGAGCAAGGTGATGAAGTTAAAGCATGAGTTTTCATTATTCCTCCTTGGTGACTGCCAGTTTTCCTACTGACACCACAACCTACCCCTAATTTTGTGACTGAATGATTTTGAATACCGGCAGTTCTTCAACCACCAACACTACTAAGCATCCCACCTCTCAAATACTTCATCAGGCTGAATCACCTCTTCTCTCTATCCCATAATCCCATCTTCTTTGGGATAGTCTTAGTTCTGCAATACCTCCATCTCCTTCACCACTCCTGAAAATGGACACCAAAGATTGTTCATGAGCCACACCACATTTAGGCTCAAGTCTACAGATCCCAGAAAGTGGCAACATAGGGTGATGAAGAGGACTTATGACATGTGTGCTTTCAAAGTTGGGGTATAGACTATAAATTCAGGATGCTATGTTTCAACTTGATAAAACATTGGTTAGCCCACACGTGGAGCATTGCGTGCTGTTCTAGTCTTCGCATTTTCAAAAAGATGCTTTGGAGTCAGTGTGGAGAAGATACATCTAGATTGGAGGACTTGAGTTATAAGGAGGGCTTGGATAGTCTGGGTTTGTTTTCACTGTAATAAAGGATGCTGAGAGATATCTAACAGAAATATATAAAATGATGCATTTATTAAGAAGAGACTACCCCAGTCCTTTTATGAAGCTACTCTTTAATTCTTAAAAAAGATAAAGACCCTACTTTCTGTGCATCTTATCGCCCTATATCGTTACTAAATGTAGACTCTAAGATTCTTACAAAAATTTTAGCCATTAGGTTAGAAAAGGTACTATCACAGATTATTTTAGGAGATCAAACTGGTTTCATTAGGAACCGATATTCCTTTTTTAATGTTAGAAAATTAATTAATATAATTTACACTTCCTCACCCACAACCCCAGAATGTGTTATTTCATTAGATGCTGAAAAAGCTTTTGATAGAGTTGAATGGACATACTTATTTAATGTCTTGAAGAATTTTAATTTTAGTTCTAATTTTATATCATGGATTAAATTAATATATTATAAACCTTTGCTTCTGTTCTTACGAATAATTATAGATTCTCTTTTTTTCAATTATCTCGTGGTACGAGACAAGGTTGTCCCTTAAGTCCTTTATTATTTAATATTGCATTAGAACCTTTAGCCATTGCTATTCGTGAATCCCCTAATATTTCTGGTATTACCCGTAATGAGAAATTATACAAGTTATCGCTCTATGCTGATGACTTGTTGTTATATATTTCTGATCCTGATAATTCTATTCCCGCTATTCTATCCTTGTTGGTTCAATTTGGTAGTTTTTCTGGTTACAAATTAAATTTGGATAAGAGCGAACTCTTCCCTTTAAATGCACAAACTTTACTGAATGACAGGATACCATTTAAAATTGTTACTGATAATTTTATTTATTTAGGTATAAAAATTACCAAGAAATATAAAGATTTATTCAGATTGAATTTTTTACCTATGCTTCATCAAATTCAACAACTTACTACTAGATGGTCTCCTTTATCCTTATCATTGGTTGGTCGGGTCAATGCTGTTAAAATGATGATTTTACCGAAATTTTTATATTTATTTCAAGCCTTACCAATTTTTATTCCTAAGTCTTTTTTTGATAGCATTGATTCAAAAATTTCCTCATTTGTGTGGCAAAATAAAAACCCCAGATTAAGTAAAAGACAGTTACAGAAATCTAAAAAAGATGGTGGTTTAGCTTTACCCAATTTTAGATTTTACTATTGGGCGAATAATATTCAGAATTTATTATACTGGAAATTAGATTTAGATTTACCATTGTGCCCACAGTGGGTAAATTTAGAATGTAATGGTACACAAGGATATTCTTTATTTTCTGTACTTGGCTCTTCTCTCCCTGTTGATTTAGTTAAACTTAATAAACAGATATCTAACCCTATTGTCAAACATACATTACGAATTTGGTTTCAATTTCGTAAATTTTTTACTCTAAAAAACTTCATTCTTGATAGCCCTATCTTACTTAATTTTTTCTTTAAACCCTCTTTAATAGATCAAGCTTTTAGTATATGGAAAAGGAAAGGTATAATATGTTTTCGCGATCTTTTTTCTGAAGGTAGTTTGATGTCTTTTGATCAACTTTCTAACAAATTTAAATTACCTAAATCTAATTTTTTTAGATATTTACAAATTAGAAACTTTTTGTATAAAGTTTTACCATCCTTTCCTAATTCAACTTTGATAGATTTTTCAGATATGATTTTTACTTTAAATCCCTGTCAGAAGAGATTAGTGGCTCTTATTTATAATATGATTATGAAGATACAACCAGAGATATCAGGTAGAATTAAACAGGAATGGGAAAAAGAACTTCAATACAATATTTCAATGGAAAAATGGGAAAAAATTTTACAAATGGTTAATTCTTCTTCTATATGTGCTAAACATGCTTTAATACAATTTAAGGTTGTACATAGAGCTCATATGTCTAAAGATAAGCTTGCTCGGTTTTATTCTCATGTTAATCCTCAATGTGACAGATGTCATTTAGATGTGGCTTCATTGACCCACATGTTTTGGTCATGTCCTACTTTACATAATTATTGGAAGGACATATTTGCTACCATTTCCTCAATTTGGAATATTGATTTACAACCTCATTTTATCACTGCAATTTTCGGTATACCAAATGAAGATGATAGTCAATTCTCCCCTTCAATTAGACGAATGATTGCCCTTGTAACATTAATGGCCAGGAGATCTATATTACAAAATTGGAAAGAAGTAAATCCTCCTACCACATTTCAGTGGTTCTCTCAAACTATTTCTTGTTTAAGTTTAGAAAAAATTAGAAGTACTATTTTTGATTCATCAATTAAATTTGAAGAAACTTGGGGACCGTTCATTTGAAACTTTCATATGAATTAATTTGACTTCTTCCAGACCTTAACTCTTATTATTCTTGTTCTGGTATGGAGTTCCGGAGTTTTTGACACCATCATATACTTATAAATTATTATTATTGCCCATGTTAGTTTAGGTTTACTTTTTTTATTATTTCCTTAAATATACATTTTTTCTTATATTTTACATTTTTTTTCTTTTGATGATTATTTTTAATCTTTTCATGTATAATCAATACAAATTAGATTGATATCAACTTTTTCGTTGATAGTTTAATAAGATATTATCTTGTTACCAACTTAATTTCAAATCTATTGTATTCATAACCTATTTAATATAATATTATGTTATGTTTCTCTTAAAAAAACTAATAAAAAGATTGGGAAAAAAAAGAAATATATAAACTTATGAAAGATGTAGATAAATATTGAAAACTTTTTTCCCTTGGTATGGTATCAAAAATGTTAAGATAAGAGGAAGGAGGGGGGCAGAGTTTCAAGATGGCAACGTAGACATCTGCCTTTTAGGCGCTCAAGTTCTGTCTGCGAGATCGGTTTTCAAGATCGGTGACTTTAAACTTATAATGCTCTACTGTTTGAGCAGTCAACAGGACCTTCTTCTCCAATTTTTCAATTGTACATATTTTTTCACAAATTAACTTTTCAAGAGCTGAGAACTTTTCTTCATGCCGTTGAATATCTGCTGCCTGCGATTGAAGCTTGGTATCAAGCGATCTAACGACTTCTTCAAGCTCAGACATTTTCGCAGTAAGCTTATTTTCCAGACTTGCAAGTTTAGTATCCAGAAGATTAGAAATTACCTCAAGAGATAGAGGCTCTTTAGTTGTAGCCATTTTAAGTTTGAAAAGATTAGATCATGTATTATTTTAGAAAAAAAAGTAAATCGTAAGTATCAACCCATGTAATTAAGTACAAAAAGATTTGATTAAAGGGTGATTATAGTTTAAAAAATGAAGCCAATCATTGGGCTTCCCGAAAAAGTTGAGTCTGGTGACTTAACTGAATTTTTCTCTAACTTATTATGGAAAGTTTTTGGCGCTGAAGCTTTGCATGCTAAACCTACTATTAATCGCGCCCACAGAGTTTCGAGATTTTCGATCTCGAGCGACAAGCTGTGATTGTTCGCCTCCATTATCCTCGGGAGAAAGAGCTTTTAATCCAATTAGCTGGTCAGAAAGGTATGATTTCTCACAGAAACAATAAGTTTCATATTGTTGAAGATTATTCATTTGAAGTGATGAAAGCAAGAATCGCTTTTAAACCAGTGATGGCAGAGATTCATTCGATTGGATTTAAACAAGCTTTAAGATACCCAGCGAATCTCAGAGTTACTTTGAGTGATGACAGTCAGTGCTTTAAAACTCCAGCAGATGCGAAGAAATTTGTCGAAGAATATGGACCTTCTAGTATAAGTTGAACTATGTGTTATATTGAAGAATTTTTGGAGAGAAGATGCCATTTCGCTTTGGGCTTTAACTCATGAAGCTGCGTTATAGCTTTTTACTTTGGTCTGTAGACCTGTTTTTTTTTATTATCACGGCTTATAGATGCTCTTTTAATTTTACTATAATGTCTATTTTCTTAATTTTATATTACTTTTTTTTCATTTTGATTGATATATATCCTTTTTTCTTAGCAACCCTGTATTTAAATCTGGGTGTTATATAGTCTCTTTTTATCTTTTCGTGAAGTTGCCATCTTGAAATGGGGGTAATATTAGTATTAGTTTGTGCGCCTGCCGCTTGGCTTTTTTTTGAGGGGTTGGGGGAGGGGGTAGGGATCTTTTTTCACACATTTGCTTTTTATTTTTTTGTTTTTAGTTTATGGGCCGACTTTAAATTATTAATATTGTTGAGGTGTCATGTTCTCTGGTTGCTCCTGAATCATTTTTCCTTCTTCCTGACTTATGTGTCTTTTTAACCTTTTATGATATATACAATTAATATTGGCATGATGGATAAGTCTATTAATTTTATCTCTTGGAATACTAATGGTTTAAATCATCTGATTAAACATAAAAAAATATTTAAAGTATTCCATAGACTAAATGCTAATATTATCTTTGCACAGGAGACCCATATTAGGAGGGAGGATAATCAATGTTTTTTTAGGTTCTGGAGGGTTCAACAATTTCACTCGAATTGTACTGCCAAAATTAGGGGTGTGTCTATTTTTATAGACCCCTCAATTTCGTTTACACATCATGAAATTATTTCTGACCCACAGGGCAGATTTTTGTTGATTACTGGTTCACTTTTTAATCGAAAAGTGGTTCTAGTTAATATTTATGCTCCAAACTTTGACTGCCCTGATTTTTAAACGTTTATTTACTTCCCTTCCTAATCTAAATGAACATATGTTGATAATGGGTGGAGATTTCAATTGTTGTTTGAATCCTTTGATGGACAGATCTAAACCTATTCAATTCTTCCGAATAGATCAGCCTTACTTATTAATTCCTTTATGGTCGATTCGGGAATTACTGAAATATGGCAGTTTTTGAACTCTAAAGATAAAGAATTTTCGTTTTTTTCACATGTATATCATAGTTATTCTAGAATTTATTATTTCCTTATTGATCATCATTTATTAACAGATGTTATTGATTGTAAATACGATTCTATTGCCATTTCGAATCATGCACCTTTGAAGTTATCTATTAAGATATCGGACTCTTCCATTAATACTAGATCTTGGAGACTCAACGCTACTTTGCTTCAAGATCCAGAATTTATCACCTTCATAGAACAGCAAATTGACTTGTTTTTTTTCAACAAATTATACCGAAGAGATTGACAGAGGAATACTTTGGGATTCTTTTAAGGCTTTTATCCATGGACAAATTATCTCATATTCTGTTGGTAAAAGAAAACAAAGATATTTAGATATAGCTTTATTGGTGGATAAAATTAAAGAAATTGATAAGATTTATTCCATGACTCCTACCAAAAACTTTATAAGAAGAGAGTTGAGCTTCAAATGGAACATAGCTTATTATTATCTTCTTCAATTGAGAATCAATTAATTAAGACCAGGGCTCAATTTTATATTCATAGTGATCGAACTGGTAAATTGTTAGCTAACCAATTAAAAGCTATTTCAACTAAGCAACAAATTATTAAAATTCATAAACAAGATGGTAATTTGACTACTGATCATAAAGAAATTAATAATACTTTCCAAGATTTTTATAAATCTTTATATCAATCAGAATTTGATGGCGATCTGTCCATGATGGATAATTTTTTTAATAATTTGAATATTACCAAACTGACAGATGAAGATCGGAGTTTGTTTGATGCTCCTATTTCTATGGGCTGAAGTAGGAGAGGCTATCTCATCGATGAATTCAGGGAAAGCTCCTGGTCCTGATGGTTATATTATAGAATTTTTAAAAACTTTTCTTCTTTGCTTTCCCCTTGGTTATGTGAAATCTTTAATGATGCATTTACTAAGAAGAGATTACCCCAGTCTTTTTATGAAGCTACTATCTCTCTAATTCTTAAAAAAGATAAGGATCCTACTTTATGTGCATCCTATCGCCCTATATCGCTATTAAATGTAGACTCTAAGATTCTTACAAAAATCTTAGCTATTAGGTTAGAAAAGATACTATCACAGATTATTTCAGGAGATCAAACTGGTTTCATTAAGAACCAGTATTCCTTTTTCAATGTTAGAAAATTGATTAATATAATCTATACTTCTTCACCCAGAACCCCAGAATGTGTTATTTCATTAGATGCTGAAAAAGCTTTTGATAGAGTTGAATGGATATACTTATTTAATGCCTTGAAAAATTTTAATTTTAGTTCTAATTTTATATCATGGATTAAATTAATATATTATAAACCTGTTGCTTCTGTTCTTACAAATAATCATAGATCCTATTTTTTTCAATTATCTCATGGTATGAGACAAGGTTGTCCCTTAAGTCTTTTATTATTTAATATTGCATTAGAACCTCTAGCCATTGCTATTCGTGAATCTCCTAATATTTTTGGTATTACCCGTAATGAGAAGTTATACAAGTTATCACTTTATGCTGATGACTTCTTGTTATATATTTCTGATCCTGATAGGTCTATTCCCGCTATTCTATCCTTGTTGGTTCAATTTGGTAGTTTCTCTGGTTATAAATTAAATTTGGATAAGAGTGAATTATTCCCTTTAAATGCGCAAACTTTATTGAATGACAGGATACCATTTAAAGTTGTTACTGATAACTTTATTTATTTAGGTATAAAAATCACCAAGAAATTTAAAGATTTATTCAGATTGAATTGTTTACCTATGCTTCATCAAATTCAAAAACTAGATGGTCTCCCTTATCTTTATCATTGATTGGTCGGATTAATGCTATTAAAATGATGATTTTACCGAAATTTTTATATTTATTTCAAGCTTTACCAATTTTTATTCCTAAATCTTTTTTTGATAACATAGGTTCAAAAATTTCCTCATTTGTGTGGCAAAATAAAAACCCCAGGTTAAGTAAAAAACAGTTACAGAAATCTAAAAAAGATGGTGGTTTAGCTTTACCTAACTTCAGATTTTACTATTGGGCGAATAATATTCGAAACTTAATATATTGGAAACTAGATTTGGATTCACCATTGTGCCCACAGTGGGTAAATTTAGAATGTAATGATGCACAAGGATATTCTTTATTCTCCGTTCTTGGTTCTTCTTTTCCTGCTGATTTAGTCAAATTCAGTAAACAGATATCCAACCCTATTGTCAAACACACATTACGAATTTGGTTTCAATTTCATAAGTTTTTTACTCTGAAAAACTTTGTTCTTGACAGCCCTATCTTATTTAACTTCTTTTTTAAACCTTCTTTAACAGATCAAGCCTTTAGCATATGGAAAAGGAAAGGTATAATATGTTTTCGTGATCTTTTTTCTGAAGGTAGTTTGATGTCTTTTGACCAACTTTCCAACAAATTTAAGTTACCTAAATCTTATTTTTTTAGATATTTACAAATCAGAAATTTTTTATATAAAGTTTTACCATCCTTTCCCAATTCAACTCCGATAGATTTTTCAGACATGATTTTTACCTTGAATCCTTGTCAGAAGGGATTAGTGGCTCTTATTTATAATATGATTATGAAGATACAACCAGAAATGTCAGGCAGAATTAAACAAGAGTGGGAAAAAGAACTTCAATATAATATATCAACAGAAAAATGGGAAAAAATTCTACAAATGGTTAATTCTTCTTCTATATGTGCTAAACATGCTTTAATACAATTTAAGGTTGTACATAAAGCTCACATGTCTAAGGATAAGCTTGCTCGATTCTATTCTCATATTAACCCTCAATGTGACAGATGTCATTCAGATGTGGCCTCATTGACCCACATGTTTTGGTCATGTCCCACCTTACATAACTATTGGAAGGACGTATTTGCTACCATTTCCTCAGTTTGGAATATTGATTTACAACCTCATTTTATCACTGCAATTTTTGGTATACCAAATGAGGATGGTGGTCGACTTTCCCCTTCAATTAGACGAATGATCGCCTTTGTAACATTAATGGCTAGAAGGTCTATATTACAAAAATGGAAAGAAGTAAATCCTCCTACCACGTTTCAGTAGTTCTCTCAAACTATTTCTTGTTTGAGCTTAGAAAAAATTAGAAGTACTATTTTCGATCCATCAATTAAATTTGAAGAAACTTCATTCAACACTTTCATATGAATTAATTTGGCCTCTTCCAGACCTTTTCTCTTTTTATTCTTGTTCTGGTATGGAGTTCCAGAGTTCTTGACACTATCATGTACATATAAACTGTTATTATTGCCCATGTTAGTTTAGGTTTATTTTTTTTTCAATATACATTTTTTCTTGCATTTTTGTTTTTTTTTCTTTTTTTTTCTTTGGTGATTATTCTTTTTCATGTATAATCAATATAGGTTTGATCGATTATTGTACGATGCATTTTTTGCTGATATTTTAATAAGATATTATTATCTTATTACTAATTTAACTTCAAGCCTAGTGTATTTATAACCTATTTAATATTATGTTATGTTTTTCTTTATATATGAAATTTAATAAAAAGATTGAAAAAGAAAGAAGAGGAAGGAATATTAAAGGAAACCTGCAGATGAAGTTTTTTTTACATTGAGTTGTTGATATTTGGTATGTGCTGGCAGTGGAGATGGTGAGGTCACCCTACTTAAGAGGCATTGAGACAGATAGTTGAAAAAGCTGGGTATGTGGATCTGATGAGGACAAGTCCAGTTGTTGTAGATGAGCACAAGGGAAGGGTCAACATGGTTACGGAGGGCTGAAGTTCCCAATTCTATGCTGTACAGTTCCATCGCTCCTGAGTTTGCATCATGCTGGATCTCCAGTCTCTTAACTGGAGAAAGACTTCTGCGAGTGTTTCTTTAGACTGCAAAATCAATGGCAATTCATTGTTTGGGGACCTCATAAACATGGCACGGTGGGCCCAATTTTACAGGAACGCTCCAACCTGCCATTTTAACCATAAACCTCTAGGGTGCTGTTAAGGAAATAAAAGTCTGTTGTGTGGGTGACTTTACATCAGTCATCTAGCATTTCATCAGGTCATTCAATTAAGATTAATTTAGAGCAACAACAGAATCAAAATGTGGAAGAAAATCTCTTTGATTTTTATTTTTATAATTCCTTGCCCACATTTTCTAGCTAGGTTCTCTGTTCAGATTTATGAACTAAGTTCCTCTGTTAGTGTTATGAATGGAGTAGTCATGAACTGCTGAAGCTGGTGATATATTGAGGCAAGCTGTTTCAGAAAATGTTTCTGGATATTTATTACAGCAGCATCAAATTGCATTAGAAGTAGTAAAGCAGTTCTTCATAGGAGCACTGGAAGAGAAAAATCTGATACTAACATACAAAAGGCAATAGTAACGCAGGATATTTTTCTGCTGCTGGAGGTACTCAGCAAGTCACTCAGCACCAATGGAGACAAATAAACAATTGACATTTTGGTCTGAGACCATTCATTGGGAAGGTGATATAGATTGGAATGCCTGGAGAACTGGCCAAGGAGGAAGGTATCAAGGAGGGTCTTAAAAGAGAGCAAGAGGTTGAATAGGGAGAGGTTTAGAGAGGGAAATCCTGAAATGGTGTATGAACATAAAAGAGGTGTTAAAATGATGACAAATAATTCATTCATACGTTATTATAAAGATCACAACAGTGTACCCTTTGTTTGTTTACAGAATACCCTGAAACAGCACATTCATCAAGTGAAGAAGAAAGTGGTAAGATACTTTAAAATGAGTAAAAGTAATGTCAAATTCATTTAAGGAAGTTTCCCATTGCCATCTCCATACCATGGGCAAATGGCTATTTAAGACAGATGCAAAAGCACCATCATCCCTTATTCCACAGTTGCAAAAGGCCCAGGGTTTGAGGTGTGTATCCTGTTCCTTTTACACTCTAAGTTCCACTGCTTCATTGAAGAAACAGTTAGGTGAGCTTGTGAAAACTGCGAAAACTAAGTTGTCCAAAGCATGCATTATTTTAATTCTTGTAAATGAGTAGCATTTAGGATTCAACACACTATCCATTATGAATTTGTGTCTTCAAGAGGTGAACGAAGAAAAAGACATGGGTACTGTTTATTGGCTATCACCAATTGCTCTTTTACAGATGGTGATGTACCACTTTTTGAGCCATCTCATAAAACATAGCAAAGATACCATCATTGATTTGTTGGGTTGAAAGCCCCAGGATTTAAAGCCAGTAAAAATCAAGGAAAAATCATGTATTTTCATGCCAGGTTGCTGAGTGCCTTACAGTCAGTGAACACTTTATCAGATCCCTCCTGCAGAGATGCTTTTCTGCACACCACTGCTCCAACACATGGTTATTTGAGTTACTGTTGCCATTCTGTCAGCATGAACCAGTCTAACCATTTTCTTCTGACCTCTTTCATGAACACAGCATTTTCACCCACAGAACTGCCACTCACTAGATTTTGTTGTACTTTGCATAATTCTCTGTAATCTCGAGACTTGTGCATGAAAATCCCAGGAGATCTGCAGTTTCTGAGATACTCAAACCACCCTGTCTGGCACCACAATTATTTGATGGTCAAAGTCACTTAGATCACATATCTTCTCCATTCTGATGTTCTGTCTGAACAACAACTGAAACTCTTGACCAGGTTTGCATGCTTTTATGCATTGGGTTGCTGGCATATGTCTGATTAGATATATAATGAGAAGGTGTACAGGCATACTGAATAAAGTGGTCACTGAGTTACTTCAGGGTGATGACATCTTTATGCACTGACTGCCCTCTTGTGTGGGAGATGTCACAGGTTTGAGAGCTGATATTGCAAAAGACACAAGTTCTGCAAGCATTTTACTTAAGCTTTACATTGCAGCAACTGCACAGTGATTAAGAGGTGATTGTTTCGGTCTGAATTCAATATTAGTTAAGTGAATTGTTTTAGTTGGACTACAGCTGAATCTGCCATCCAGTATATATTCCATCACTACAGTGTGCTTAGGTAGTCATTCTTTGATATAATTCTGGATAATGCAGAGAGAAATATGAAAAACTAAGGGCGCTAGAACATTTGCAACTTGTTTTTTCAACATAACCTTTCAAGGCCATACATGTAAATGCATTCATCACAATCAAAACCTGAACTTTGTAGATGAAGTCACTAAACACAGGATACCTGTTGTTTAATCACCTCTGCCTGGTTACCCTTCAGAAGGTGGTGGTTAGTCACCTTCTTGATCCCTGCAGACCTTCTGGTGCCTCCACAGTGCTTAGAAGGTGCCAGTGATGATGAACGTCAGGGTGGGGTGTGAACCACAATGTGAACTGCCCATTTCCCTCCACAGATCCATCCAGATCCTACAACACTTCGTTATTTTAGCTCCAGGTTCTAACAATGCAGCCTCTTGTGGTCATTTTCCTTTGTGTGAGATTTGATAATTTGAAATTGGTTTATTACTGTCACATGTATCAAGGTACAATGAAAAGCTCATTTTCTATGCCATCCAGACAGATCATTCTACATGTAAGTGTATCAAAGTAGTACAATAGGGAAATGAAACTGAGTGTTGAACATAGTGTTGTGGTAATGGACAGAGGGCAGTACAGGTCAGTGTTAAGGTGCAGCGGCCATGAGAAGGTAGACTGAGCAATCAAGAGTTCAACTTTAAATGGTCAGTTCAAGAGCCTTGTAACAGGCAATGTGCTTCAGCCTGTCAGTTTTTCTATATTCTGTCCAGTGGGTGTAGGGAGAAGAGAGAATGTGCGGGGTGTAGGGGTGTTCACTGGCTGCTTAACAAAGGTTGGTTTGTAATAGATTGGGCTGTATTCACAACTCTGCAATTTCCTGTTGAGCAAAGCAGTTACAATATCAAGCCATTGTGAATTGAGATGTTTTGCTTTCCATGATGCTCCAAGGATTGCTGAGAATCCTTTGAACACAGAACACTACAGCACAGGAATAGCCCCTTTGGCCAGAATGTCGTGTCAAAGCAGCTAGAATGTAACTCAAAAACACTCAAAAATCCCTCCTACCAACACCGTGTATTCTTCCGTATTCATGTCCCTGTCTAAGTGTCTCTTAAAAGCCTCTAATGTCTCTACCACCATACCAGGCAGCACATTCCAGGCATCCACGACTCTCCCAGTAAAAAAACTTACCCCTCACATCCCCTTTGAACCTACCTCTTCTCACTTCCAATGGTATAAAAACATTTCTACCCTGGCATACTCTATGCATCTCATAATCTCTATCAGATCTCCCCTCAGCCTCCGCTACTTCAGAGAAAACATTCCAAGTTTATCCAGCCTTTCAACATAGCACATGCCCTTTAAAACAGGCAATATCCTGGTAAACCTCTTCTGCACCCTCACAAGGCCTCAATATCCTTCCTATAGTGCGGCGACCAGAATTATATGCGGCCTAACCAGAGCTTTATAAAGTTGCAACATGACTTTCTGAATTCCATTCCTTGACGAATTAAAGCAAGCTTCTTAACCACCTTATTGACCTGTGTAGCCACTTTCCAGGAGCTATGAAGCAGAAACAAGATCTTTCTGCTCAGCAACACTAATAAGAACCTTGCCCTTAACAGTGTACTATCTCCTTGAATTTGCTGTACCAAGGTGAAACACTTCACATTTATCAGAGTTAAACTCCATCTGCCATTTCTCTGCCCATTTCTGCAACTGATCTATATTGCACTGAATTTTTTGCCTGTCTTCTACACAATCTTTCCATTTTCCACTTAGATTAGGAGAGATAAATATCAGAGGACATGGCTTTTGGGGGAAAGTGGAAAGGTTTAGGGGGAACATTAGGGGGAACTTCTTCATTCAGAGAGTGGTGTGAGTGTGGAATGAGCTGCCATCTGATGTGGTAAATGTGGGCTCACTCTTAAGTTTTAAGAATAAATTGGATAGATACATGGATAGGAGAGATCTGCAGGGCTATGGACTGGGCGCAGGTCAATGGGACTAGCGGAATAAAGTTTTGGCCAGACTACAAGGGCCGAATGGCTTGTTTTCTGTGCTGTAGTGTTCTATGGTTCTATGGTTCTATGGATCCACAACTCTACTAAACTTGGTATCATCTGCAAACTTACTAACCCACTCATTCACATTTTCATCCAGGTCAGTTATACCCATTACAAACAGCGGAGGTCCCTGTAGATCACCACTAATCACAGACCTCCAGCTTGAATGAGTCCTTTCGACCACCACCCTCTGTCTTGTGTGCTCAAGCCAGTTCTAAATCCAAACAGCTGATTTGCCGCGAACAACATGCATCTTAATCTTTTAAATTAGCCTCCCATGAGGGACTTTGTCAAATGTCTTACTAAGATCAATGTAGGCAACATCCACTCTCATCAATCTGTCTTGTCACCTTGTCAAAAAACTCAATCAAGTTGGTAAGACATGAGTTGCCCTGCTCAAAGCTATGCTGGCTCTCCCTAACAAGGCCACAGGTTTCTAAGTGCTCATTTATCCTATTCCTAAGCATTTTCTCCAACATTTTCCTTACAATTGACATAAGGCTCACCAGTCTATAGTTCCCAGGATTTTCCTTTGTCCCCTTCTTAAGTAGAGGTATGAAATTTGTCACTTGTCAGTCCTCCATGATCTCACCTGTACCAAGAGAGGTCATGAAGCTATTTGTCAAGGCTCCAGCAATCTAATTTCTTGCCTCCTTCAATAACCTGGGTAAATCCCATCAGGCACTGGGAACTTAACCACCTTAATACTCATTAGGAGGCCCAACACTTCCTCCTCCTTGACCTCTAAACAGTTTAATGTATTTATACACTCAGCACTGATCTCCTGGTCCGCTTTTGCCTTGTTAAATACTGAAGCTAAGTATTCATTAAGTATCTCAATCACATTTTCTGCATCCAAGGAAATGTTCCTCTCTTTATCCTTGAGTGGTCTCACCTTCTCCCTAGTTATCCTTGATGTATGAAGAGAATGCCTCGGGACTCACCTTAATCCTACTTGCCAAGGACTTTTCATGGCCCTCCTGGCTTTCCTAATTCCCTTCTTCAGTTCTCTTCTGGCTTCTGTACACTTCTCATATGTTTCATTTGATCCCAACTTCTGAAGCTTTACATACTTCTTGACTAAATTCATCACCTCTCTGGCCATCCCTGTCCTTCCTTCTAACAAGAATATACCTTTTCTGTACTCTGTGCAGTTGAAGTTTAACCACCCTCCTCATGCCTGATGTGTTGCAGAGACAAAGTGTTCCCAAATAACTCTTCTTAGTTCCTGCCTAATGCTTTCGTAATTTGTCCTACTCCAATTTACAACTATCTAACAAGGACTGTACCTATCCTTATCTACAGCTATCCTAAAAGTTAAAGGGGCAGAATGTGTTAGGTACATCCAGGAGGGTTTCTTAAATCAATGTAGATAGTCCAACAAGTGCAGAGTTTGTACTGGATCTGGTGTAGGGTAATGATCTTGGCCAAGTGACTGATCATTTGGTGGACAAGCAGTTAAGGAAAATTGACTACAACTCCTTAAATTTTAAGATAGATATAGATAAGGATAAACATGAACCTTACAGGAGAGCATTAAAATGGAGAAGGGCAAGTTACAAGAGAATTAGGCAGGGACCAAAGGGAGGTAGTTAATTGGAAACAAGTGTTTTTGGGCAACTCCAGACTGACATGCAAAGACCAACTGTGCAGAGTACAGCACATCTATGCTCCAGTCTGAAGGAAAAACAAGGATGGCAAAACAAGAGAAACTTGGATATCCAGGGAGGTAATGCATTCAATCAAAAAGAAAAAGGAGAAGTATGTAAATCTTGGGAAGCTAGAGTCAAACAGAGCCCTTGAGGATTCTAAAGAAGTCATTAAAGAACTCAAGAAAGGTATTAAGAAAGTCAGGAAGGACGAAGAATTGTCCTTGGCAAGTAGGATTAAAGAGAATCTGAAGACATTTTGTACAAAAATCAGGAACAAGAAGATAACTAGGGAGAGTGTAGGACCATCTAAAGATAAAGGGAGAAATAGCTGAATGTGGAGGATGTAGGTGAAGTCCTCACTGAGTACTTCACATCAGTATTTACCAAGGAGAAGGGTGTGGAGGATAAGGAAATATGGCCTGAGAGTATTAATATGCTGAGGCATTTTCAAAGTAAAGGAGGAGATAGTAATAGGTCTCTTAAGGAACATTAAGTTGGAGATTTCATCAGGGCCTGTTGGCTTATACACAAGGTTACTGAGAGAGGCAAGTGAAGAAATTGCAGGGTCCTTGACCAATATCTATGTGTCCTCTCTAGCCTTAGGCCAGTCTATAATATTGTTCCATTGTTCAAGAAGGGAACCAGGGATAATCCTGGAAATTATAGACCGGTGAGTGTCACTTCATTGCTGGGGAAGTTACTGAGAGAATTCTTAGGGATAATATTGAATGGCATTTGGAAAAACGTGGACTAATCAGGGAGGGCCAGCATGGCTTTGTGAAGAGTAAGTTGTGCCTTGCTAACTTGATTGAGTTTTTTAATGAGGTGATGAGGGTGAATGATGAAAGTAGAGCTGTGGACATTTGACAAGGTCCCTCATGGGAAGTTCATCCAGAGGATTAGGGTGCATGGGATCAATGGTGAATTGGCCATTTGGATACATAACTGCAAAGCCCATAGAAGACAGAGGATGGTGTTTGAAATGACTTATTCTGTGATATGTGGATTTCCATAGAGAACTGTACTGGGACCAGCTGTTTGTGATGGATAGAAATGATCTAGGTGAAATGAAGATGGATGGGTTAGTAAGGTTGCAGATGTTATGATGACTGGTGGTGTTGATAATTGGCACAGAATACAAATCATTTGCAGATATGGGCAGATGAAGTTTAACCCAGCCAAATATGAAGTGTGCAATTTTGTCAGTCAAATGCAAAGAGAAAATACTCTGCTAAGAGCAAGCTCATTGTTGATGAGCAGAGGGATCTTAGGGTCCAAGTTCATAGCTCCCTGAAAGTAGCTACGTAGGTTGATGTGGTGTTGCTTGTCTTATTAGTTGAGGCATTAAGTTCAAAAGTCAGTAAGTTATGTTGCAGCTCTGGCTTTTGGTTTAAGAAGATGCTAGTGAAGCACAGTGAAGACTTGCTGGTAGCAAACAGAAGAAAAGATTACAGTGTTAATCACATTTTTCCTCAGAAATGATCACTGCAATCTTCAGCCTGTAACTTTTGGGAACTGCATGTTAAACTGCCTGAATAAGCTATCATTTCTGCATCATGAACTCAGTCTAGAAGGTGCAGTAAGATGCAGTGTGGCATTTACAGGCCAAATAAAGCAGTGGGGCCCAGGCACAAGGGCGGGCATTGAGCTGATGTTAGGCCATTACAGGAGCAGACTTGGAGGCGATTGCATGTGGCATAACCAAGATGAGCCAAGTGGAGGTGAAGCAGAGTTGAGACAGCAGGGCCTGTGACTGGGTCCAAGAGTAAGAAAAGACCTGAGGTTTGATCAACTTAAACACCGCATTGTAAAGAACAGGCATGGCCCAAATTGAGGCATCGAAGTCAACGTTTGGACAATTTAAGCACTGGGTCAGATTGAAAATGTCAGGGTGTTGGGAGTGGAGGAGAGGGACAAACTATTTCAGTGAGGTGCTTCTCCATGAGGTTTATGTGTCTCTGTGCTGAACTGGGGCTATAGCCTGCAATTAATAGGCTCCTGTATCTGACTGCAGTGATGACAGGATCAGTGGCTATGGACTCATTTTTGTGAATATTATTTGCTTTCTTTTATTGTTTGAATGATTTGGGTTTTTTTCCTGCACAATGGTGTTTGATTGTGTTTCTTTAATGGTTTTTATTGGTTTTTTTTGTGTTGTGGCTGCCTGTAAGGAGACGAATAGTCAGCATGGATTTGTGCGTGGAAGGTCATGTTTGACAAATCTTATTGAATTTTTTGAAGAGGTTACAAGGAAAGTTGTCGAGGGTAAAGCAATGGATGTTGTCTATATGGACTTCAGTAAGGCCTTTGACAAGTTTCCGCACGGAAGTTTAGTTAGGAAGGTTCAATCGTTAGGTATTAATATTGAAGTAGGAAAATGGATTCAACAGTGGCTAGATGGGAGATGCCAGAGAGTAATGGTGGATAACTGTTTGTCAGGTTGGAGGCCGGTGACCGGTGGTATGCCTCAGGGATCTGTACTGGGTCCAATGTTGTTTGTCATATACATTAATGATCTGGATGATGGGGTGATAAACTGAATTAGTAAGTATGCAGATGATTCTAAGATAGGTGGCATTGTGGATAATGAAGTAGGTTTTCGAAACTTGCAGAGAGATTTAGGCCAGTTAGAAGAGTGGGCTGAACGATGGCAGATGGAGTTTAATGCTGATAAGTGTGAGATGCTACATTTTGGTAGGAATAATCCAATTAGGACACACATGGTAAATGGTAGGGCATTGAAGAATGCAGTAGAACAGAGTGATCTAGGAATAATAGTGCATAGTTCCCTGAAGGTGGAATCTCATGTGGGTAGGGTGGTGAAGAAAGCTTTTTGTGTTCTGGCCTTTATAAATCAGAGCATTGAGTATAGGAGTTGGGATGTAATGTTAAAATTGTACAAGGCATTGGTAAGGCCAAATTTGGAGTATTGTGTCCAGCTCTGGTCACTGAATTATAGGAAAGGTATCAACAAAATAGAGAGAGTACAGAGAAGATTTACTAGAATGTTACCTGTGTTTCAGCACCTAAGTTACAAGGAAAGGTTGAACAAATTAGGTCTTTATTCTTTGGAGCATAGAAGGTTGAGGGGGGACGATAGAGGTATTTAAAATAATGAGGGGGATAGATCGAGTTGACGTGGATAGGCTTTTTCCATTGAGAGTAGGGGAGATTCAAACAAGAGGACATGATTTGAGAGTTAGTGGGTAAAAGTTTAAGGGTAACACAAGAGGGAATTTCTTTACTCAGAGAGTGGTAGCTGTGTGGAATGAGCTACCAGTAGAAGTGGTAGAAGCAGGTTCAGTATTATCATTTAAAGAAAAATTGGATAGCTATATGGACAGGAAAGGAATGGAGGGTTATGGGCTGAGTGCGGGCCAGTGGGACTAGGTGAGTGTAAGCGTCGGTACGGAGTAGAGGGGCCAAGTGTTGTAATTGTTATATGGTTATATTGTTATATGGAACCTCAAGGTTGTATATAGTATATATACTTTGATAATAAATGTACTTTGAACTTTGAACTTTATAAAACTCTGGTTAGACCATTTCTGGAGTTTTGCACATGTATTGGGTCACCCTTTTATAGGAAGAATGTTTGCAGAGGGTGAAGAAGAGGTTTACCAGGATGCTGCCTGGATTGGAAGGCATGTGCTATAAGGAGAGGTTGGACAAACTTGGGTTGTTTTCTCTGGAGCAGTGGAGACTGAGGGGAGATCTGATAGAGGTTTATAAGGTGATGAGAGGCAATGATAGCGTGGACAGACAGTATCTGTTCCCCAGGGTTGGAATGTCTGATACCAGAAGGTCAGAGAGTGTAATTTCAACAAGGGAGGTGGTCAAAGCCAACACAAAAGCAGAAGAGGGGGCATATAATAGAGCAAAAATAGTGGGAAGTTAGAGGATTGGGAAGCTTTTAAAAACCAACAGAAGGCAACTAAAAAAACTATAAGGTGGGGGAGGGTCACGAAGATGAAAAATGAAGGTAAGCTAGTCTATAATATCAAAAATGATAACAGAAGTTTTTCAGATACATAAAGAGTAAAAGAGAGGGGAGAGTAGATATTGGACTGCTGGAAAATGAAGCTGATAGTAACCAGGGATAAGGAAATGGTGAATGAATGGAGTAAGTATTTTGCGTCAGTCTTCACTGTGGAAGACAGTAGTAGAATGCCAGAAGTTCGAGAGTGTCAGAGGCAGAAGTGAGTGCAGTTGCCATTACTGGGAAATGGTGCTTGGAAAACTGAAAGGTCTGAAGGTAGATAAGTCACCTGGACTACACTCCAGGTTTCAAAAAGAGATAGCTGAAGAGATTGTGGAGGCATTTGTAATGATTTTTCAAGAATCAATAAGAATCATGGTTCCAGGGGACTGAATAATTGCAATACAACTCCAGTTTTCAAGAAAGGAGAGAGACAGAATAAAGGAAATTATGGGCCAGTTAGCTTGACCTCAATGGTTGGGAAGCTGCTAACATAAATAAAACATTGGCTGATTGGTAGGAGGCAAAGAATGGGAATAATGGGATCTTTTCAGATTGCCTGTGATGTTAAGCTGTGTTCCATAAGGGTCTATGTTGGGACCAATTCAATTTGCATTCTATATGTCAATGATATGGATAGTGAAAATGATGGCTTTGTGGCCAGGTGTGTGGATGATATGAAGACAGATGGAGGGGCAGGTAGCATTGAAGAAGCAGAGAAGCTGCAGAAGGACTTAGGCAGATCAGGAGAATGGGTAAAAAGGTGGCAGATGAAATACAGTTTCGGCAAGTTTATGGTCATGCACTTTGGTAGAAGGAATAAAGGTATAGTCTATTTTCTAAAAATGGGAAACATTCAAAATTCTGAAGTGCAAAGGGATTTGGAAGTCTTCATGTAGGATTCCCTAAAGGTTAATTTGCAGGTTGAATCGGTGATGAAGGAGGCGAATGCAATATTAGCATTCATTTCAAGAGGACTAGAATATAAATGCAAGAATGTAACACTGAGGCTTTATAAAGCACTAGTAAGGCCTCACTTGTGGTGGGTGCCTGGAATGTGCTACCTTGGTCTGGTGGTAGAGGCAGTTACACTAGGAACATCTAAAAGAAATTTGGTTAGGCACATGAATGTAAGGAAAATGGGCAAGTAGGACATTGTGTAGGCATAAGAGATTAGTTGAGGTGCCCATTCAGTGGGCCAAAGGGTCTGTCCCTGTGCTGTAATGTTCTACGCTCCATTCTCTGGAAGGAGAAGTAAACCATCACCAGGAAGCATCTAGAACACTACAGTCGAGCCACTTACAGGTGGCTATGTTGTGCAGGTCCTATTGGTCATGTGCCCATCACGAAACTCCTGAAGTAGACATTATGTTCTGAGGAGATTTAGAACTGGATAGAGAAATAGATTCAAAGCTATTTCTTTGAAATTCGAAGTACCATTTCACAAGCTACCAACCCATCTGCTCCATTGGTCACCACCTGTCCAGTTTGTGGAAGAGTGGTGGTCAATCATCCTTAATATCAAGGGACTGATTATGAAGATAAGTAGCACTGAATTAGGACCATTGTCTCTTTGCCAGCTGAACTGACCCCCGGTGGTTGGAGAAACTGCTGATCATCCTTCAGACATGAATGTCCACTTTACTTTGCAATTTTTGTGGTTAAATCCTCTGCCGAAATATGGATGCCCCCGGACTGTACACCCAACATATCAAAACTCTCACTGGCATTGAGTTTGGAAAACCGGCTTAAGGGAGCCACATTAAAAGAGGTTTAAAGCCTAGCTGCTGCATACAGGTCTCCTGACCCACCTCTAATTTCAACTGGAATAAGTGTACCAAAGCATCAGGTGTTGATATGGCGTCTGAGAAGATATAAGATATAGGAGCATAATCAGGCCATTCAGCCCATCGAGTCTGTTCCTCCATTCAATCATGGCTGATGCTTTTCTCCCCTCCTCAATCCCAGTTTCCGGCCTTCTCCCTGTAATCTTTGATGTCATGTCCAATCAAGAACCTATCAATCTCAGCCTTAAATACACCCAATGACCTGGCCTCCACAGCTGCCTATGGTAACAAATTCCACAAATTCAGCACCCTCTGGCTAAAGAAATTTCTGCACATCTCTGTTTTAAATGGATGCCCATTTATCCTGAGGCTGTGCCCTCTTGTCCTGGATTCCCCCACCATGAGAAACATGCTTTCCACATTTACCATGTCTAGGCCTTTCGACATTCAAAGGGTTTCAATGAGATCCCCCCTCATCCATTTAAATCCCAGTGAATACAGACCCAGAGCCATCAGGCATTCCTCATATGATAATGCTTTCAGTCCCAGTATCATTCTTGTGAACCACCTTTGGACCCTCTCTAATACCAGTACATCTTTTCTTAGATGAGTAGCCCAAAATACTCAAGGTGAGTCTTCACCAGTGCCTTATAAAGCTTCAGCATCACACCTCTGCTCTTGTATTCAAGACCTCTTGAAATGAATGCTAACACTGCATTTGCCTTCCTCATCACCAACTCAACCTGCAAATTAACCCTTAGGGTGTTCTGCAGAATGACTCCCAAGTCCTTTTGCATCTCAGATTTTGGATTTTCTCCCCGTTTAGAAAATAATCTGATTTTCCAACATTGTATTTCATTTGCCACTTTCTTGCCCATTCTCCTAATCTGTCTAAGCCCTTCTGCATCCTACCTGTTTCTTCTAAACTACCTGTCCCTCCACCAATCTATGTATCATTTGCAAACTTGGCAACAAAGCCATCTATTCCATCATCTAAATCATTGATATACAGCATAAAAAGAAGCAGTTCCAACACTGAACCTTGTGGAACATCAGTAGTCACCGGCAGCCCACCAATTCCCACTCACAACCTCCTACCAATCAGCCATTGTTCTAAACAGGATAGTAACTTTGCCGTAATACTTTGTCTCTTAACTTGGTAAACAGCCTCATGTGTGGCACCTTGTCAAAGGCCTTCTGAAAGGCCAAATATACAACATCCACTGTATCCCCTTTATATATCCTGCTTGTGATCTCCTCAAAGAATTCCAACAAGTTCATCAGGTAAGATTTTCCCTTAAGGAAATCACACTGACTTTGTCCTATCTTGTCTTGTGTCACCAAGTAGTCCATCACCTCTTCCTTAACAACTGACTCCTAGATCTTACCAACCACTGAGGTCAGGCTAATACTTTACTTTCTGCTGCCTTCCTCCTTTCTCAAAGTGTGGAGAGACACTTGCAATTTTACAGAGTTTTGGCACCATGCCAGAATCCAATGATTTTTGAAAGATCATTTCTAATGTCCCCACAATCTCTAATGCTATCTCTTTCAGAACTCAAGGGTGCAATTCATCTGGCCCAGATGGCTTATGTACAGCTTTTTGAGTACCATTGCGCTTGTAATGATAATTGCAGTCACTTCTCTTCCTGCACACATTACAACATGTGGCACACTGCTGGAGTTTTCCACCATGATATACTGGGAGAATATATGTACAAGTGCTGAGGTTTATACAGGGAGCTGTGCTCAGCATCTTCACCCAACCAATATCAACAAAGCAGAGTACCTGATATGTACCCTGGCTGCCAGTATCACAAACCTCTGTTACAGAAACATACCCCATGTTTCCCATTTAAACTCAATTTGCAGGGGGATGGGAACCAGAGGAGATAGTGGAGCAGGGGTGAAAATAAATGATGTTAAAGTTTCATGCAGTCACAAATAGAAGGGTTGTGTGTGATGGAAATAATCTTCTGAGGTGTGTCTATTTCAATGCAAGGAGTATTCTGGGGAATGCTGACGAGCTGAGGGCATGGATTGACACGTGGAATTATGACATTGTAGCCATTAGTGAAACTTGGCTACAGGAGGGGCAGGACTGGCAGCTCAATGATCCAGGGTTTAGATGTTTCAGACGTGATAGAGGCAGAGGGATGAAGAGTGGGGGGGTGGCATTGCTAGTCAGAGAATATGTTCCAGCAGTGCTCAGGCAGGATAAATTAGAGGGCTTGTCTACTGAGGCCAAATGGGTGGAGCTGAGAAACAGGAAAGATATGACCACATTAATGGGGTTGTATTATAGATCACCCAAAAGTCAGCGAGAATTGGAAAAGTAAATCTGCAGAGAGATAGCAGACAACTGCAGGAAACATAAAGTTGTGATAATAGGGTATTTTAATTTTCCACATATTGATTCGGACTCCCATACTGTTAAAGGTCTAGATGGATTAGAGATTGTAATATGTGTTCAGGAAAGTTTTCTAAATCGATATGTAGAGGTACTGACTGGAGAGGATGCAATATTAGATCTTCTATTAGGAAACGAGTTAGGACAGGTGCCAGAAGTGTGTGTAAGGGAACACTTTGGTTCCAGTGATCATAACACCATTAGTTTCAACTTGATCACAGATAAAGATAGATCTGGTCCTCGGGTTGAGGTTCTAAACTGGAAAAAGGCCAAATTTGAAGAAATGAGATAGGATCTAAAAAGCGTGGATTGGGACAGGTTGTTCGCTGACAAGGATGTGATTGGTAAGTGGGGAGGCCTTCAAAGGAGAAATTTTGAGAGTGCAGAGTTTGTATGTTCCTGTCAGGATTAAAGGCAAAGTGAATAAGAATAAGGAACCTTGGTTCTCTAGGGATATTGGAACTCTGATAAAGAAGAAGAGAGATATGTATGACATGTATAGGAAACAGGAAGCGAATAAGGTACTTGAAAAGTATAAAAAGTGCAAAAAAATACTTAAGAAAGAAATCAGGAGGGCTAAAAGAAGACATGAGGTAGCTTTGGCAGTCAAGGTGAAGGATAATCCAAAGAGCTTCTACAGGTATATTAAGAGCAAAAGGATAGTAAGGGATAAAATTGGTCCTCTTGAAGATCAGAGTGGTCGGCTATGTATGGAACCAAAAGAAATGGGGGAGATCTTAAAAGGGTTTTTTGTGTCTGTATTTACTAAGGAAACTGGCATGGAGTCAATGGAAATGAAGCAAACAAGTAGTGAGGTCATGGGACCTATACAGATTGAAGAGGAGGAGGTGCTTGCTATCTTGAGGCAAATCAGTGTAGCTAAATCCTCAGGACCTGACAGGGTATTCCCGTGGATCTTGAAGGAGACTAGTGTTGAAATTGCAGGGACCCTGGCAGAAATATTTATTGATATATATCGATATCCACTGGTCAGGTGCCTGAGGATTGGAGGATAGCTCATGTTGTACCATTCTTTAAAAAAGGCTCAAAAAGTAATCCAGGAAATTATAGGCCGATAAGTTTGATGTCTGTAGTAGGTAAATTATTGGAAGGAGTACTAAGAGATAGGATCTACAAGTATTTGGATGGACAGGGAAGTTATTAGGGAGAGTCAACATGGCTTTGTTGGTTGGAAGGTCATGTTTAACAAATCTATTTGAGTTTTTCGAGGAGGTTACCAGGAAAGTGGATGAAGGGAAGGCAGTGGATGTTGTCTACATGGACTTCAGTAAGCCCTTTGACAAGGTCCTGCATGGGAGGTTAGTTAGGAAGATTCAGTTGTTAGGTATACATGGAGAGGTAGTAAATTGTATTAGACATTGGCTCAATGGAAGAAGCCAGAGAGTGGTATGGAGGATTGCTTCTCTGAGTGGAGAACTGTGACTAGTGGTGTGCCACAAGGATCAGTGCTGGGTCCATTGTTATTTGTCATCTATATCAATGATCTGGATGATAATGTGGTAAATTGGATCAGCAAATTTGCTGATTATACAAAGATTGGAGGTATAGTGGACAGTGAGGAAGGTTTTCAAAGCTTGCAGAGGGATCTGGACCAGCTGGAAAAATGGACTGAAAAATGGCAGATGGAGTTTAATACAGACAAGTGTGAGGTATTGCACTTTGGAAGGACAAACCAAGGTAGAACATACAAGGTAAATGGTAGGACACTGAGGAGTGCAGTAGAACAGAGGGATCTAGGAATACAGATACAAAATTCCCTAAAAGTGGCGTCACAGGTAGATAGGGTAGTAAAGAGAGTTTTTGGTACTTGGCCCTTATAAATAAAAGTATTGAGTATAAGAGTTGGAATGTTATGGTGAGGTTATATAGGGCACTGGTGAGGCCAAGTTTGGAGTATTGTGTGCAGTTTTGGTTACTGAATTACAGGAAGGATATTAATAAGGTTTAAAGAGTGGCGAGAAGGTTTACAAGGATGTTGCTGGGATTTGAGAAACTGAGTTACAGAGAAAGGTTGATTAGGTTAGGACTATTCCCTGGAGCGTAGGAGAATGAGGAGAGACTTGATAGAGGTATATAAAATTATGATGGGTATAGATAGAATGAATGCAAGCAGGCTTTTTCCACTGAGGCTAGGGGAGAAAAAAAATCAGAGGACATGGGTTATGGGTGAAGGGGGAAAAGTTTAAAGGGAACATTAGAGGGGGGTTTCTTCACAGAGAGTGGTGGGAGTGTGAAGTGAGCTGCCAGATGAAGTGGTGAATGCAGGCTCACTTTTAACATTTACAAAAAACTTGGACAGGTACATGGATGAGAGGTGTATGGAGGGATGTGGGCCAGGTGCAGGTCAGTGGGACTAGCAGAAAAATGGTTCAGCACAGCCAAAAAGGGCCAAAAGGCCTGTTTCTCTGCTGTAATGTTCTACGGTGCTATGAAGCCCTAAGGGCTATTCAGATGTCTTGAAAAGTACTATCAAAAACAAAGTTAGTTATTTGTTTCTGAAGGACGGTTGGTATCCCTGACAGCATTGATCTGATCAATAAAATCCAGAGACATCAGCAAAAGCAAAACAGATATCAAAAACTAAAGTTTTGCGTCTTTTACAGAGTCCTTTTGAAGATTTGCCTCAACCATACTGAGGAAGATAATTTTTAAAAATACACAATTCAAAGAGCCGTCATCACTTCAAAGCTTTGTGGTTAAGCTGTTGAAAATAAATTCCAGATTCACCACAAGATCATCATTTAAAGAAAATACCTCAAGGGCAGGGGATAAGATTTAATTCCTTCAGCATTGCGTGGCAGGAAGGGAAGTAATTAGATAAAATTCGTACCTAATCTTGCAATATGATCAGTTGAAATGTTCAGCCTCATTGAGAAATTAGATAGTGCCCATTAATTTTTAAAAAGCTGTATCACCCAGCCATCTGTGTTTAGATCAGCAGCTCGTAGTTTCCACAAGCAGAAAATATTCCATTGCTGATTACATGATTTCCATCAATCTTGTCCTTGTTTCTCATGAAGTCACTCCTTTTGATTATTAGGCAAGCGATTACATCTTCAACTTTATCTAAATGAATGATTCACCTGAATGGTAACATGGCCTGGCTGTATGGAGCACATGGGCAGTAACTAATAGAAGACCTGCTGGTAGAAGTTATTTCTCCAAGAACCAGTTTGTACCTGAAATACCTTCATCTGACAGGTTTTTGCTAGATAGTCATTGTCCTCAAAATATTGTCTTCTTTTATTACATGGGATGTACTGATCATCTCAGAAGGCCGATACTGGCCATTGGGACCTCTTGTTTCCTTCCTCACCTGTTCCTCAGAGTTCCTGTCTTTTTCATCTGTTTGTCCAGCCTCCTTTTCTATCTATAATACTCTCTATGGCAGTAATCCATGATCTCATATTACTTTGGATAATGAAGTTTCTCCTGAATTCTCTGTTGGATTTCTTGGTCTCATACTGATGGTCTCTGGTTATCTTCTTTCACACAAGTAGACATATTTTCTCCACATTCGCTCTCTCAGTATATCATTTGATGGGCTCATATCCAGCCATTCCTCAGCCACCTTCTCCTCAGTGAAGAAAAAACAGTTTGTTACCGTTAGTTCAGATATACACCCTCATATTTCTGGCATGATCATTGTAAATCTCTGCATCCTCTACAAAGCCTCTAAATCCCATCACAGGTAGTGAAGAAGGTTGTCTAAAGATATACAGTAGTGCGCCATAGATCAGATGGAAAGTTGTACGGAGCAATGGCGGATGCTCAGTAACCGAATAAGTGAGGTAATGCAGTTTGGAAAGTCAGATTCTGGAAGAGCGTAGAGAATACAAGGATCTCGGAAGTGATATTCTATAGAGAGGACTTGTGTGTTAGATCGTGTCTTCCAGAAAGTGGCCACATGGGTGGATAAGTGTTGAAGAGGCCCTATTGTCTTGTTTGTTATTTATTGTAATGCCTTCACTGTTTTTGTGCACTTTACGCAGTCCTGTGTAGGTTTGTAGTATGGTGTAGCTTTCTCTGTGTTGTTTTTTTACATAGTTCTGTCTAGTTTTTGTACTGTCATGTAACACCATGGTCCTGAAAAACGTTGTCTCATTTTTACTATGTACTGTACCAGCAGTTATAGTCAAAATGACAATAAAAGTGACTTGACTTGATTTGGTATGCTTGTCTTTGTAGGGTGAGGCATTGAGTATGAGAATTGGTACTTCATGTTGCAATGATACAAACCAGTGGGTAGACCACACTGACTATATAAAGTTCTGAACACCACACTAGGAGAAGGTTCTGGAAGCAATTGAACAAGTGTAGAAGAGATTCACTAGCGTGCCATCTGGAATGGAGGATTGCAGTTATGAGGAGAGATTGGATGGGCTGGATTAATTCCCACTGGAACATAGGAGACTGAAGGTGTGATCCTTTACGTGGGTTTTCAGAATTATGAGCGGCCTAGATGGGATACCCAGAATGTTTATCCCAGAGCAGGGAGTCCAGAACTAGGAGTGTAATGTGATAAGAGTTCTGAGGCGTAGGCTTTTCACACCTAGTTAGAATGATCAGAGAGGAGGTAGTGGAGGCAAATGCCACAGCCCTGCTAAATCTGGCCCTCAGGCCATACCCCAACGGATGGTCATTGCACAAAGGTCATTGAGCTGCACCTCCAGTTCCCAGCCACAGGAGCACCTGGCAGATACATACGTCCGGGAGGCTAGGAGACTCCAGGACTTCCCACATTCGACACTGAGAACAACAAGCTGCCCTCACACTCATAATTCCCCTTTTCCTCAAATAACAGGAAAAATTGAAAACTAAATCTACCTTGCCTCACCGGTTTCCACCTAACCCCATTGAGCCAAAGCCCTTAAGCCTTCACTCTGCTGCTGGCTCACTCCACAGCCCGCTGTATAAGGCTGTGTTCCTTTTAAATCTTCTGCGCTTCACTGCCCGATGTCACACGCCTGCACAGACCCGCCTCTCTTAACCTTGATGAGAAGAAAAGATCAAAATGGCTCCCACAGTACTCCCGTTCTGTTTCTCAGACTCTTCCTTCTCCAAATCACCCCCTACTTGTCACAATGTGACTCCATCACCCCCTACTGGTTACAGTGTAACTCTATCACCCCCTACTGGTCACAATGTAACGCTATCACCCCCCCTACTGGTTACAGTGTAACTCTATCACCCCCTACTGGTTACGGTGTAACTCTATCGCCCCCTACTGGTCACAATGTAATGCTATCACCCCCTACTGGTTACAGTGTAACTCTATCGCCCCCTACTGGACACAATGTAACTCTATCACCCCCTACTGGTTACAGTGTAACTCTATCGCCCCCTACTGGTCACAATGTGACTCCATCACCCCCTACTGGTTACAATGTAACTCTAGCACCCCCTACGTCACAATGTGACTCCATCATCCTCTACTGGTTACAATGTAACTCTATCACCCCCTACTTGTCACAATGTGACTCCATCACCCCCTACTGGTTACAATGTAACTCCATCACCCCCTACTGGTTACAATGTAACTCTATCACCCACTACTGGTCACAATGTGACTCCATCACCCCCTACTGGTTACAATGTAACTCTATCACCCCCTACTGGTCACAATGTGACTCCATCACCCCCTACTGGTCACAATGTGATTCCATCACTCCCTAACGGTCACAATGTGACTCCATCACCCCCTACTGGTTACAATGTAACTCTATCACCCTCTACTGGTCAAATGTGACTCCATCACCCTCTACTGGTCACAATGTGATTCCATCACTCCCTAACGGTCACAATGTGACTCCATCACTCTCTACTGGTCACAATGTGACTCTATTGACCCCTACTGGTCACAATTGATTCTATCACCCTCTACTGGTCACAACGTGATTCCATTACTCCCTAACGGTCACAATGTGACTATCATTCACAACTGGTCATAATGCGACTCTATCTCCTCCTATGTACAGAGCCAAATTCCAGTCAGTACTGCAATTAAAGCTTTCTATACTCCTTGAGAAGAGTTTATATAAAAGGTACATACACCATGCTGCATTCAGTGTGCCTATCAAAAAATGTAATTAATCCAATGTGGATTTTATATACTGGTATTCTGAGTGGAATCTAAAAACCACATGGTTTATTGCTGAGATTTATATTCTGTTCATACTGAATTTATGCACAGACGTTAATATGGACAGGAACAGGTTAGCTCCTTATTTAGAACGTGCTTACTAAACATTCCAGGAACCTCCCAGAGAGTTCAAACCCTGAGCAGTGCAAGGATCTTAATAATATTGACAGTTACAGAGACATATTAATAGAACTGAAACTTGGCAGATCCCTTCACGCTACTGCATGTAGCCAGTCTCATCCAGGGTTCGCGTCAATTGAGAATTTAGTTTGGTTACCAGGCGGCATACTCGCCGGGGATGTTGCATATGGAATTTGGGAAGTGCCAGTTGTCCAGGACAAGTACATGACGGTGAGTGCAGTGGTTTTGCACATTGTTCATTCACAAACATTGAATTTGAGAGATTTTTAAGACAGGCACTTAAATATGCAAAGTCCAGAAGGAGATAGACCCAGGCAAACAGGATTGCACAGAAAACAAAATGCTCAGTGTGGATATGTTGTTCCAATGGGCCAGTTTCTGTGCCATACAACTCTATGACACTATGATCCCAATCCAAATCCTATTGGGTGCAAGCCCACAAAAACCTGCTCAACTTAGCAAAACAATTGACAACCAAATAACTGCTAAAAAAAACATTGCATTTTTTGAGGCTGCAACTTTGTCAACTAAAAGTGAAGACACGCACCAGTCACTCGCCAAGATCTCTGCCTAATAATTTTGGAGAGAATCTGTTCAGCTGCTGAATGCATCAATGGTCAATCATGCAATGATCAGAATGGGTAGCGGTAGGTTCAGAATCACGTTCATGAAGTTTAAGGTTGATGTGCTAGATGGGGTGGGAATCACATGTAAATGGGATTCAGTAAGGTTAGGGGTCAGGGGACATGTACAATCAAGATTGGTGTCCCATGGGGACAGCCACATCAATTCAGTAAGTCTATTTAGATTTTCTTGCAGTTTTGTAGTGTTATGGAGAGCTGACTCCTGTGTTCTGAATCACAAGCCCATGTTCATAACTAGCTGTCCAATCATGAGATCAGTATCAATGCTGCTTTTCTCAAGGTCCCAATCATTTCCAGGAACACATGCAACATGAACCCCAAAGTCCCCTAAAACAAGTCCAAGATTCCTGCACTTTCCTGTGACAGCAGCTAGTGAGATGGAGAGGAAGACCAGTCAAATGCAGGCAGATGGTTCTGTACACCCACCAGTCCTCTGCTCTCATCCTCATCAACTTCAATCTTGCTTGATGCCTCAATTAGAGAAAAGCAATGGAGTCAATCATGGGCTCGTATCCTGTCTCTAGACTTCCAGGCCTCCAAGAAGCACACCCCACTCCAAAGCTCAAAAAAAACTCCCTCGGAGACAGCAATGCATCAAATCTTTCAACCAGTCCAAAACCATGCCATCAGAATGTAAATTGTAGGTTCTGATTATAGCAGAATCATATTTGCAGGAAGAAGTAAAAGAAGTAGCTTTGTGAACTGTCTGGAGGGCATCACCAGTGGTTGGGCTGTTTGTTGGTGCCACCTTGTAAAGTTAGTCCCTGGCCAAATAGGTAATACAATGGGCAACAATTCTCTTGGTGCTCGACTGTGTTACGTCACACACCCAACCATACCAGCTTCCGGAGTTTAGACACTTTAACTCTCCAGAATATGGTTAGCTGGCGTAGCCCCTTTAAAGATTCAGGACCTTTCCACTAATTGACAATTGACTATTTAAAGATTACCTGAATGGAATCTCAGTGCTAAATCGTAAGCCTACCTGTGATATCGCCTAGCGTTTGTTTTGTGCTTAGTTCGAGATCCAGTTTGATACGTGTCTCAATCCTTGCTTCAGATACTCCAGCATTTAGGTTCAAACCATTCTCTTCAAGGACTCTTGTCATAGACGGTAAAACTTCATTTCTTCCCCCACTTGTTCTTTACACTCAGCGCATGGCCTGTGCTTGACATCAGTTTCCCAGTTTACAACAGCAAAAGGCTTCAATCACACTGAAAACTTTTGAAATCCTGAATGATTCTGCAGAAAACCTTTTCTATATCTTCAATGTGGTGCTGGAGTTCATCAACTGAAAATAATATTTGTGATAACATCTGTAAAGAGAACTCTAAGTTCAACTTGTTGGTGAAGTTCTCCCTTTCTAGCATCCACCTTGTTCACTGATTAATTCATGGCCTCCATCAACACAATCAGTTGCGCTATCATTCATTCTTCTAGATGTAAAGCAAAGAATGTCAAAGAACTCCTTTGGCTTGGACTTCTCTATGGAATATTTATTCAATGTGGTCACCTGATACAATCCAGTGCCAAGGGACTGCGTCAAAAGCACCAGGACTCACATTCCACTAGTGCCTCTGGTGACCTTGGTCCACTTGATCCTTACTGGTGGGTCCTGTGCACCTTAAGCAGCTGGTCCACTAGCTTATTGGCTGCCAGACTTCAAAAATCTTTTAATGTCTCTGTGCATTCTCAAACATTTAAAACACTGACCTCTTTTAGCCTGTTACTATTATCAGCTCTGTTTTTACACTTCTGAGTGTCTGCTTCCTGCAAACTTCTCAATCGATTCCTTGAATACATAATAAATATGAAAAAACTGCAGATGCTTGAAATCAGAAAATGCTGGAAGCACTCAGTGTATGTGGGGAGAGAAACAGTTATCCTTTCATTACACCTCCATGTCCAAGTGCAGAAAGAACAGCGATCCAAACATCACCTAGGGGGAAATAATAACAACTCTTTAATCTCTGTCCCTTAGCTAACCCTGTGTTCATACTATCATTGCCCCTTTAATCCAGTGGGTGTTGGCTTTTATTAATGGAATGTATCAAATTGTTGTTTAAGTCACTGAGTCACCAAAGGAAACTATAACCTGCAGCCTGGGAATCTCACAGAGTGGTGATTGTGTGTAATATCAAACATTGAAAGGTGTATGACCTCAGCAAGTTAAACAACCAAGAAATCATGATTTAATGAAGCAAGTTTAAAGAGGAATTGCCAGAAACAAGCCTTTTGGCTGATCATGTCCAAATCAGTCCTCAGGTACCCATATCTATCACTGCATTTATTGCTACTTAGTCCATTAGCCTACTCTGCCCTTGTGCACAGCTATCTAAATCGTAAATGTTGTGAGAGTCTGTGCTGCTCTCTCAGGCAGTTCCAGATTCCAGCCTTTTCCTGAATGAAAAAGTCTTTGTTAGAACATCTCTAAACCTCTTACTTATTATTCTAAGGCTATGCCCTCTTATTTTAGAAACCTCTGCAACAGGCAAATGCTTCTTACCATCTGCCCTATCTATGCCTTCATAACTTTGTATTATCTCCTTCCTGTGAGGAGAGCCTCCCAAATGCACCAGCTTCTGGAATTTAGACGCACTATCTCGCCAGAGTACAGATAGCTGGTGTGGTTCAGGACGGTTCCACTAATTGGTAATCATGTTTTGGCCAAGTATCGAGTACTTAAGGACCACCTGAACTGGGGTTTGGTGCTCAATAGTAAGCTTAATGGTGATATGGTCTAGTGTTTGTTTTGTGCTCAGATCCAGTATGATGCTGTGTCTCGATACTCCAGCAATTGGGTCCAAACCATCCTTGTCAAGCAGTCTCATCACAGTATGATTGATCCAACATGGAACCAGTGGGGTATCAGGGCCAGCTCAGTGAGAAAATTTCCACACAGAGCCTGGAGAGACATGATCTCCAGGTCGGTGTGTGCCAACTATTACAGGGAGGAAGCCAAAATTGCTCGGGTGAGGCTGTTGGTGGCTCCGCAGAGCCAGATCATCTTCCAACCCCAGAGAGACTTGATGGTGACTCAGATTCTTGCCACAGCTTCCTTGTCCAATGCTCGTCAGTATTTGAACTCCAGCTGTCCTGGTTCCCTTTGGAGCACAGCAAGGTGACCCTCTTCTGACTGGACAAGCCCTGGCCTGGGGATGTAGGTCAGAGATTTGCTCAGATTCGGAGCCACCATAAGGAAGGTGTTTTGTCACCCTGACAGAGCCAGCTGAACCTCGGACCACCTGATAGATTTGATGGGAGACAGGGGTGAAGTCAGCAGTCAAATATGTGATCGCATTTCTGACCTTGTTCCATGAGAGTGGGTGAAATGGAGGCCTTGGCCACACTACACCACCACGTAGATGAGGTGAACTAAAGGAAACCTTCCTCTTGGGAGAGCCAGCAGAGAACTTTGAGGTTCTCATCGACCAGTCCCTCTGTCTCAATAATCATCTGGCAGAGTGAAAGTGGGGCAACTTCAGGAGGTCGAGGAGAGCCCCTCCTTATGCATTGCAGTTCCACTCCTCAACCTCGGACTAGGACCACCCATCACACGCTCGAGATCCAGTTGAACCCACACAGGTCAGTGGTACTAGTATCTCCGCTGATGAGATGTCCCAGCATTGGAGTCAAGGTTGCTGCTTTTACTGCGGAGAAAGCAGGTCACTTACGGACCAAATGTGCGAAGCTGCAGCCATCTGGAGAACTATTAAGACTATCCAGTGTCAGAAGGACTGGGATGGTAGCCATCACTAGGCCCAACCCCATGGAGCAAACACAAGGAAATCTGCAGATGCTGGAAATTCAAACAACACACACAAAATGCTGGTGGAACACAGCAGGCCAGGCTGCTATAAGGAGAAGCACTGTTTCAGGCCAAGACCCTTCATCAGGACTCTCCATCCCATGGAGTCTGGTTTTGTTCTGAAGTAAGAACTTGAGGCAGTTGAAGGTTTTTGTGGACTCTGGGGAAATGGGTATTCCTGGATTTAGGAACTGCCTATTGGTTCAGCATTCCACTGCGAAAGCTGAGACCCAGGCCATGCCCACAACTGTCTTAGACAGCTGCTCACTAGGCTCCCGGCAGATCCAGCAACAGATTGAGGAGTTGCAGATGAGGTGAGGGGATCATGTGGAAGACAGTAGTCTCTATATTACTGACTCTCCACTCATACTCCTGATCCTGGGCACCCTTGGCTGCCCCAGCACAACCCGTGGACTGGAGAACATAGAATAGTACAGGACATTACAGGCCCTTCGGCCCACAATGTTGTGCCGACCCTCAAAAACTGCCTCCCATATAACCCCCCACCTTAAATTCCTCTATATACCTGTCTAGTAGTCTCTTAAACTTCACTAGTGTGTCTGCCTCCACCACTGACTCAGGCAGTGCATTCCACACACCAACTACTCTCTGAGTGAAAAAACCTTCCTCTAATATTCCCCTTGAACTTCCCTCCCCTTACCTTAAAGCCATGTCCTCTTGTACTGAGCAGTGGTACCCTGGGGAAGAGGCATTGGCTGTCCACTCTGTCTATTCCTCTTATATCTTGTACACCTCTATCATGTCTCCTCTCATCCTCCTTCTCTCCAAAGAGTAAAGCCCTAGCTCCCTTAATCTCTGATCATAATCCATACTCTCTAAACCAGGCAGCATCCTGGTAAATCTCCTCTGTGCCCTTTCCAATGCTTCCACATCCTTCCTATAGTGAGGCGACCAGAACTGGACACAGTACTCCAAGTGTAGCTAAACTAGAGTTTTATAGAGCTGCATCATTACATCGCGTCTCTTAAACTCTATTCCTCGACTTAACTACCCTATCTACCTGTGAGGCAACTTTCAGGGATCTGTGGATATGTACCCCCAGATCCCTCTGCTCCTCTACACTGCCAAATATCCTGCCATTTACTTTGTACTCTGCCTTGGAGTTTGTCCTTCCAAAATATAGCACCTCACACTTCTCCGGGTTGAACTCCATCTGCCACTTCTCAGCCCACTTCTGCATCTTATCAATGTCTCTCTGCAATCCCGACAATCCTCTACACTATCTACACCACCACCAACCTTTGTGTCGTCTGCAAACTTGCCAACCCACCCTTCTACCCCCACATCCAGGTTGTTAATAAAAATCACAAGAAGTAGAGGTCCCAGAACAGATCCTTGTGGGACACCACTAGTCACCACTAGAGAGGGGAGAATCTTTGCTCGGTCCAGTCATTGTAAAAAAGTTTATTTACAGTGTGGTGTTCCAACACCCAGACTCTCCCATGGCTAATGACCGGTAAGGGGGCATCTTTCAGTGCGAGGAAACCTGAGACCTTCTGGAGACCTAGTCTTGCCGTCAAGAGTCTGTCCAACACTCTCTGATTAGGATTCCAGAGGAACCAGAGACAGGGAATCTCTAGTTCAGGAGAGTTCTAAGGAGATGCCCAAGCAGTTCTGTCTATAAGGACTTGGAGGAGGTCTTCAGCAAAGGAAAAGCCTTTGTAACTTTTCCAGTCCAATTACTTCCTTCCTGGTGATTAGCACAAGGCTTTACAATACAGGAGACCCAGGTTCAACTCCTGCCATTGCCTGTAAGGAGTTTGTACGTTCTCCCTATAATTGCATGGGTTTCCTCCAGGTGCTCTGGTTTCCTCCCACAGTCCAAGGACATACCAGTTAATGGACAAGTTAATTGGTCATTGGGCTGGGTGGCGTGACTCGGGGGGGGGGGCAAAGGGGCCCATTTCATGCAGTATCTCAAAGAATAGAAAGAATGGCAATATTGATGAGATGTGGTTGAAATTTGCATTCACTTCTAATGACACAAAACTGACAAGAAGCAGTAAATGTTTGAAAAGTACCCTTACCATTAAATGCTTGTAGTGCTGATCTAGTATTTTGAGAAACAGAAACGTTAAAATAATAGGGTATAAGCCACTGACAGGTTTATAGCATTGATTTAACAGATGACTTTCATTTCCTGCTCATAGTCTTCACCGTCTTTTTTGCTTTATGGCTTGGTGATAATCTAAAGATTACTTGTGACCATCAGTAATGCGGAATTAATTCTGAAAAAAACAGTTGTGTGACACTCAAAAGGCATTTTAGGGTTTGGCTTAGATGGCACAGAAGAAATCTGAAGAGCAGAGGTTCATGTTTGACAAATTTTATTGAATTTTTTGAAGAGTTTACGAGGAAAGTTGACGAGGGTAAAGCAGTGGATGTTGTCTATATGGACTTCAGTAAGGCCTTTGACAAGGTTCCGCACAGAAGGTTAGTTAGGAAGGTTCAATCTTCAGGTATTAATATTGAAGTAGTAAAATGGATTCAACAGTGGCTGGATGGGAGATGCCAGAGATAACTGTTTGTCAGGTTGGAGGCCGGTGACTAGTGGTGTGCCTCAGGGATCTGTATTGGGTCCAATGTTGTTTGTCATATACATTAATGATCTGGATGATGGGTGGTAAATTGAATTAGTAAGTATGCAGATGATACTAAGATAGGTGGCATTGTGGATAATGAAGTAGGTTTTCGAAGCTTGCAGAGAGATTTAGGCCAGTTAGAAGAGTGGGCTGAACGATGGCAGATGGAGTTTAATGCTGATAAGTGTGAGGTGCTACATTTTGGTAGGAATAATCCAATTAGGGCATACATGGTAAATGGTAGGGCATTGAAGAATGCAGTAGAACAGAGTGATCTAGGAATAATAGTGCATAGTTCCCCGAAGGTGTAATCTCATGTGGATAGGGTGGTGAAAAAAGCTTTTGGTATGTTGGCCTTTATAAATCAGAGCACTGAGTATAGGAGTTGGGATGTAATGTTAAAATTGTACAAGGCATTGGTAAGGCCAAATTTGGAGTATTGTGTACAGTTCTGGTCACCGAATTATAGGAAAGATATCAACAAAATAGAGAGAGTACAGAGAAGATTTACTAGAATGTTACCTGTGTTTCAGCACCTAAGTTACAGGGAAAGACTGAACAAGTTAGGTCTTTATTCTTTGGAGTGTAGAAGGTTGGGGGGGGGACTTGATAGAGGTATTTAAAATAATGAGGGGGATAGATTGAGTTGACGTGGATAGGCTTTTTCCATTGAGAGTAAAGAAAATTCAAACAAGAGGACGTGATTTGAGAGTTAGGGGGCAAAAGTTTAAGGGTAACATGAGGGGGAATTTCTTTACTCAGAGAGTGATTGCTGTGTGGAATGAGCTTCCAGTAGAAGTGGTAGCAGCAGGTTCGATATTGTAATTGAAAGTAAAATTGGATAGGTATGTGGACAGGAAAGGAATGGAGGGTTATGGGTTGAGTGCGGGCCAGTGGGACTAGGTGAGTGTAAGCATCGGCACAGACTAGAAGGGCTGAGATGGCCTGTTTCCATGCTGTAATTTTTATATGGTTATATGGTTATAACATCATCTCACCAGAGTAACAGATCATTGTGCTGGGGTTCATCAGATTGACCATGTAAATGTCATGCCTGCAAGCTCAAGTCAGAGTTGAACATGCAGCAATGATACAACCCTGGAGCATCTGGACAGCAAAGATGTGAACATCAGGATGCTCTTTATCGATTACAGTTCAGCATTTAATACCATCATTCCCTCAAAACTAATCAGTAACTTCCAAGACCTGGACATCTCCCTCACAGTCTCCATCAGTATTGGTGCACCACCAGGATGTGTATTTAGCCCCTTGCTCTACTCACTTTACACCTATGATGGCTAACTACAGCTCCAACACCATATTTGACACCAAGTTTGCTGATGACACCACTGTTGTGAACTGTATACAACAGCTAAAGGTGGTGATACCGAAAGGAGATTGAAAATTTGGCTGAGTAGTATAATAACAACCTCTTACTCAATGTCGATAAGATGAAGGAACTGATAGTAGACTTCAGGAGATGGAAACCAGAGGTCCATGAGCTAGTAATCATTGGAGGATCAGAGGTGGAGAGGGTCAGTAACTTTAAATTCCTGGATGTCGCTATCTCAGAGGACCTATCCTGGAACCATCATATAAATATAATTGCAAAGAAAGCACAACAGCACCTCTACTTCCTCAGGAGATTTGGCATGTCATCAAAACCCTTGGCAAACATCTATAGATGTGTGGTGGAAAGTGTGCTGACTGGCTGCATTACTGCCTGGTATGGGAACACCAATGCCTTTGAATGGAAAATCCTACAAAAGGTAGTGGATTCAGCCCAGTATATCACAGGTAAAATCCTCCCAACCATCAAGCACATCTACATGAAATGTTGCCATAGGAAAGGAGCACCCATCACGTGAAACTCTTCCGCATTATCTCAATTTGTATAACATCCTTCTGTGGTAGAGCAACCAAAACTGCAGGCAATTCTCAAAACACAGCATTGCTACATACCATTTCGAGGTAGATATGAGATTTGATAGTTACATTGTCCCATTGCAAGCATGGTTTACAGCTGCAGCCTGATCCAGTTTGAACTTGCTGGCTGGGGTGACAGATAGGAATTTATTCTTTTCTATGAAGTTACTGTCCTGATTTTTCAAATTTTCTTTGTTGTACAAGGTTAATTTAATCTTGGTTGATTCCACTCTATTTTGAACAACTATTTCCAACATACCTTTACAGTGATAAATCTTTCCTGGACTTAGCGTGAGCATAATTTCAAACCCTTTATTGTCATTTAATTCACATTCCTTTCCATACCACATTCCATTTTGTTTATTTCAAGCTGGAATTACTTCCACTACATCTCTTCTGTCACTCATTTACCACTCACTTACGAGGGGTAATTGATAAGTTTGTGGCCTAAGGTAGAAGGAGTCAATTTTTAAAAAACCTAACATATTTATTTTTCAACATAGTCTCCTCCTACACGTACACACTTAGTCCACCAGTCGTGGAGCATACGGATCCCTTCTTTGTAGAAGTGGTCCACAGTAGGGGTGATTGATAAGTTCATTGCCTAAGGTAGAAGGAGGTGAGTTTTTAACTTCAAACTTTCTGCATTATCACTCAAAGAGTTGAAATGCACGTGCATGTTTGCTGATGATACCACAATTGTAGGCCGCATCTTGGGTAATGATTAGTCTGAGTACAGAGAGGAAATTAAGAACCTTCACATGGTGTGAAGACAATAACCTATCCCTCAATGTCAGCAAGACGAAGGAATTGGTTGTTGACTTCAGAAGGAGCAGAGGACTGCACAACCCCATCTAAATCAGTGGTGTACAGGTGGAAGAGGTCAAAATCTTTAAGTTCCTTGGGGTGAATATTACAAATGACCTGACTTGGTCCACTGCCAAGAAGGCCCACCAGCGCCTTTACTTTCTGAGAAAGCTGAAGAAATTTGGCCTGACCCCTAAAACAATCAGTAATTTTTATAGGTGCATTGCAGAAAACATTCTTATAGGGTGCATCACAACCTGGTATGGAAGTTGTCCTGTCCAAGACCGGAAGAACCTGCAGAAGAAAATGAACATAGCCCAGCACATCACACAAACCAATCTTCCATTCTTGGACTCACTTTACTCCACACGCTGTCAGAGCAGTGCTGCCAGGATAATCAAAGATAAGTCCCACCCAGCCAACACATTTTTGTCCCACTTCCCTCTCCCCTCCAGGAGAAGTTTCAGGAGCATGAAGATACGTACGGCCAGATTTGGGAACAGCTTCTTTCCAACTGTGATAAGACTGCTGAACAGATCCTGACCTGGATCTGGGCAGTACCTTCTAAATATCTGGACCTGACTTGCACTACCGTACTTTCCCTTTTCCATTTTCTAATTATGATTTATAATTTAAATTTTTATTATATTTACTTCGATTTGTACTTTAGGGAGCATGAAGCACAGAAACAAATATCCCTGTGATGATTGTACACTCTAGTATCAATACTTTGGGGACAATAAAGTATTTGCATGTACCGAGAGCATCCTGGACCTCCAGCTGGTCCAAAGCTAGGGTCATTGATAAGTTTGTGGCCTAAGTAAGAAGGAGATGAGTTGTAAAGCTCTCATTACAAGCACATGCAGTTCAACTCTTTGAGTGAAAGTGCAGAAATGGGGAACAGTGAGGAGTGAAGGAAGAGAGTCACAAAGTGGGTGGTGGGATGGGGAACAGTGGGTAGTGAAGGAAGAGAGTCACACAGTGGGTGGTGGGATGGGGAACAGTGGGTAGTGAAGGAAGAGAGTCACACAGTGGGTGGTGGGATGGGGAACAGTGGGTAGTGAAGGAAGAGATTCACACAGTGGGTGGTGGGATGGGGAACAGTGGGTAGTGAAGGTAGAGAGTCACAGAGTGGGTGGTGGGATGGGGAGCAATGGGTAGTGAAGGAAGAGAGTCACACAGTGGGTGGTGGGATGGGGAACAATGGGTAGTGAAGGAAGAGAGTCACACAGTGGGTGGTGGGATGGGGAGCAATGGTTAGTGAAGGAAGGGAGTCACACAGTGGGTGGTGGGATGGGGAACAGTGGGTAGTGAAGGAAGAGAGTCACACAGTGGGTGGTGGAATGGGGAACAGTGGGTAGTGAAGGTAGAGAGTCACAGAGTGGGTGGTGGGATGGGGAACAGTGGGTAGTGAAGGAAGAGAGTCACACAGCGGGTGGTGGGATGGGGAACAGTGGGTAGAGAAGGAAGAGAGTCACAGAGTGGGTGGTGGGACGGGGAACAGTGGGTAGTGAATGAAGAGAGTCACAGAGTGGGTGGGGGGATGGGGAGCAGTGGGAAGTGAAGGAAGAGAGTCACAGAGTGGGTGGTGGGATGGGGAGCAGTGGGTAGTGAAGGAAGAGAGTCACACAGTGGGAGGTGGGATGGGGAGCAGTGGGTATTGAAGGAAGAGAGACACACAGCGGGTGGAGGGATGGGGAGCACTGGGTAGTGAAGGAAGAGAGTCACAGAGTGGGTGGTGGGATGGGGAACAGTGGGTAGTGAAGGAAGAGAGTCACAGAGTGGGTGGTGGGATGGGGAGCAGTGGGTAGTAAAGGAACAGTCACAGAGTGGGTGGTGGGATGGGGAGCAGTGGGTAGTGAAGGAAGAGAGTGACACAGTGGGTGGTGGGATGGGAAACAGTGGGTAGTGAAGGAAGAGATTCACACAGTGGGTGGTGGTATGGGGAACAGTGGGTAGTGAAGGTAGAGAGTCACAGAGTGGGTGGTGGGATGGGGAACAGTGGGTAGTGAAGGTAGAGAGTCACAGAGTGGGTGGTGGGATGGGGAGCAATGGGTAGTGAAGGAAGAGAGTCACACAGTGGGTGGTGGGATGGGGAACAATGGGTGGTGAAGGAAGAGAGTCACACAGTGGGTGGTGGGATGGGGAGCAAATGGTTAGTGAAGGAAGGGAGTCACACAGTGGGTGGTGGGATGGGGAGCAGTGGGTAGTGAAGGAAGAGAGTCACACAGTGGGTGGTGGAATGGGGAACAGTGGGTAGTGAAGGTAGAGAGTCACAGAGTGGGTGGTGGGATGGTGAACAGTGGGTAGTGAAGGAACAGAGTCACACAGCGGGTGGTGGGATGGGGAACAGTGGGTAGAGAAGGAAGAGAGTCACAGAGTGGGTGGTGGGACGGGGAACAGTGGGTAGTGAATGAAGAGAGTCACAGAGTGGGTGGGGGGATGGGGAGCAGTGGGTAGTGAAGGAAGAGAGTCACAGAGTGGGTGGTGGGATGGGGAGCAGTGGGTAGTGAAGGAAGAGAGTCACACAGTGGGAGGTGGGATGGGGAGCAGTGGGTATTGAAGGAAGAGAGACACACAGCGGGTGGAGGGATGGGGAGCACTGGGTAGTGAAGGAAGAGAGTCACAGAGTGGGTGGTGGGATGGGGAACAGTGGGTAGTGAAGGAAGAGAGTCACAGAGTGGGTGGTGGGATGGGGAGCAGTGGGTAGTGAAGGAAGAGAGTGACACAGTGGGTGGTGGGATGGGAAACAGTGGGTAGTGAAGGAAGAGAGTCACACAGTGTGTGGTGGGATGGGGAGCAGTGGGTAGTGAAGGAGGAGAGTCACACAGTGGGTGGTGGGATGGGGAGCAGTGGGTAGTGAAGGAAGAGAGTCACACAATGGGTGGTGGGATGGGGAGCAGTGGGTAGTGAAGGAAGAGAGTCACACAGTGGGTGGTGGGATGGGGAGCAGTGGGTAGTGAAGGAAGAGAGTCACACAGTGGGAGGTGGGATGGGGAGCAGTGGGTAGTGAAGGAAGAGAGTCACAGAGTGGGTGGTGGGATGGGGAACAGTGGGTAGTGAATGAAGAGAGTCACAGAGTGGGAGGTGGGATGGGGAACAGTGGGTAGTGAAGGAAGAGAGTCACAGAGTGGGTGGTGGGATGGGGAACAGTGGGTAGTGAATGAAGAGAGTTACAGAGTGGGTGGTGGGATGGGGAGCAGTGGGTAGTGAAGGAAGAGAGTCAGAGTGGGTGGTGGGATGGGGAACAGTGGGTAGTGAAGGAAGAGAGTCACAGAGTGGGTGGAGGGATGGGGAACAGTGGGTAGTGAATGAAGAGAGTCACAGAGTGGGTGGTGGGATGGGGAACAGTGGGTAGTGAAGGAAGAGAGTCAGAGTGGGTGGTGGGATGGGGAACAGTGGGTAGTGAATGAAGAGAGTCACAGAGTGGGTGGAGGGATGGGGAACAGTGGGTAGTGAAGGAAGAGAGTCACACAGTGAATGGTGGGATGGGGAGCAGTGGGTAGTGAAGGAAGAGAGTCACAGAGTGGGTGGTGGGATGGGGAGCAGTGGGTAGTGAACGAAGAGAGTCACACAGTGTTAGGTGGGATGGGGAGCAGTGGGTAGTGAAGGAGGAGAGTCACACAGTGGGTGGTGGGATGGGGAGCAGTGGGTAGTGAAGGAAGAGAGTCACAGAGAGGGTGGTGGGATGGGTAACAGTGGGTAGTGAAGGAAGAGAGTCACAGAGTGGGTGGTGGGATGGGGAGCAGTGGGTAGTGAAGGAAGAGAGTCACACAGTGGGTGATGGGATGGGGAAAAGTGGGTAGTGAAGGAAGAGAGTCACACAGTGGTTGGTGGGATGGGGAGCAGTGTGTAGTAAAGGAACAGTCACAGAGTGGGAGGTGGGATGGGGAACACTGGGTAGTGAAGGAAGAGAGTCACAGAGTGTGTGGTGGGATGGGGAACAGTGGGTAGTAAAGGAACAGTCACAGAGTAGGTGGTGGGATGGGGAGCTGTGGGTAGTGAAGGAAGAGAGTCACAGAGTGGGTGGTGGGATGGGGAACAGTGGGTATTGAAGGAAGAGAGTCACACAGTGGGTGGTGGGATGGGGAACAGTGGGTAGTGAATGAAGAGAGTCACAGAGTGTGTGGTGGGATGGGGAACAGTGGGTAGTGAAGGAAGAGAGTCACAGAGTGGGTGGTGGGATGGGGAGCACTGGGTAGTGAAGGAAGAGAGTCACAGAGTGTGTGGTGGGATGGGGAACAGTGGGTAGTGAAGGAAGAGAGTCACAGAGTGGGTGGTCGGATGGGGAGCAGTGGGTAGTAAAGGAACAGTCACAGAGTGGGTGGTGGAATGGGGAGCAGTGGGTAGTGAAGGAAGAGAGTCACAGAGTGGGTGGTGGGATGGGGAGCACTGGGTAGTGAAGGAAGAGAGTCACAGAGTGTGTGGTGGGATGGGGAACAGTGGGTAGTGAAGGAAGAGAGTCACAGAGTGGGTGGTGGGATGGGGAGCAGTGGGTAGTAAAGGAACAGTAACAGAGTGGGTGGTGGGATGGGGAGCAGTGGGTAGTGAAGCAAGAGAGTCACAGTGTGGGTGGAGGGATGGGGAACAGTGGGTAGTGAAGGAAAAGAGTCACACAGTGGTTGGTGGGATGGTGAGCAGTGGGTAGTGAAGGAAGAGAGTCACACAGTGGGTGGTGGGATGGGGAGCAGTGGGTAGTGAAGGAAGAGAGTCACAGAGTGGGTGGTGGGATGGGGAGCAGTGGGTAGTGAAGGAGGAGAGTCACACAGTGGGTGGTGGGATGGGGAGCAGTGGGTAGTGAAGGAAGAGAGTCACAGAGTGGATGGGGGGATGGGGAGAAGTGGGTAGTGAAGGAAGAGAGTCACAGAGTGGGTGGGGGGATGGAGAGCAGTGGGTAGTGATGGAAGAGAGTCACAGAGTGGGTTGTGGGATGGGGAACACTGGGTAGTGAAGGAAGAGAGTCACAGAGTGGGTGGTGGGATGGGGAACTCTCGGTAGTGAAGGAAGAGAGTCACAGAGTGGGTGGTGGGATGGGGAGCAGTGGGTAGTGAAGGAACAGAGTCACACAGTGGGTGGTGGGATGGGGAGCAGTGGGTAGTGAAGGAAGAGAGTCACAGAGTGGGTGGTGGGATGGGGAGCAGTGGTTATTGAAGGAAGAGAGTCAGAGTGGGTGGTGGGATGGGGAACAGTGGGTAGTGAAGGAAGAGAGTCACAGTGGGTGGTGGGATGGGGAACAGTGGGTAGTGAAGGAAGAGAGTCACACAGTGAGTGGTGTGATGGGGAACAGTGGGTAGTGAAGGAAGAGAGTCACACAGCGGGTGGTGGGATGGGGAGCAGTGGGTAGTGAAGGAAGAGAGTCACACAGCGGGTGGTGGGATGAGGAACAGTGGGCAGAGAAGGAAGAGAGTCACAGAGCAGGTGGTGGGAAGGGGAACAGTGGGTAGTGAAGGAACAGTCACAGAGTGGGTGGTGGGATGGGGAACAGTGGGTAGTGAAGGAAGAGAGTCACACAGAGGGTGGTGGGATGGGGAGAAGTGGTTAGTGAAGGAAGAGAGTCACAGAGTGGGTGGTGGGATGGGGAGCAGTGGGTAGTGAAGGAAGAGAGTCACACAGTGGGAGGTGGGATGGGGAGCAGTGGGTAGTGAAGTAAGAGTCACAGTGGGTGGTGAGATGGGGAACAGTGGGTAGTGAAGGAAGAGAGTCACAGAGTGGGTGGTGGGATGGGGAACTCTCGGTAGTGAAGGAAGAGAGTCACAGAGAGGGTGGTGGGATGGGGAGCAGTGGGTAGTGAAGGAACAGAGTCACACAGTGGGTGGTGGGATGGGGAACAGTGGGTAGAGAAGGAAGAGAGCCACTGAGCGGGTGGTGGGATGGGGAACAGTGGGTAGTGAATGAAGAGAGTCACACAGCGGGTGGTGGGATGGGAAACAGTGGGTAGTGAAGGAAGAGATTCACACAGTGGGTGGTGGTATGGGGAACAGTGGGTAGTGAAGGTAGAGAGTCACAGAGTGGGTGGTGGGATGGGGAACAGTGGGTAGTGAAGGTAGAGAGTCACAGAGTGGGTGGTGGGATGGGGAGCAATGGGTAGTGAAGGAAGAGAGTCACACAGTGGGTGGTGGGATGGGGAACAATGGGTGGTGAAGGAAGAGAGTCACACAGTGGGTGGTGGGATGGGGAGCAAATGGTTAGTGAAGGAAGGGAGTCACACAGTGGGTGGTGGGATGGGGAGCAGTGGGTTGTGAAGGAAGAGAGTCACACAGTGGGTGGTGGAATGGGGAACAGTGGGTAGTGAAGGTAGAGAGTCACAGAGTGGGTGGTGGGATGGGGAACAGTGGGTAGTGAATGAAGAGAGTCACACAGCGGGTGGTGGGATGGGGAGCAGTGGGTAGTGAAGGAAGAGAGTCACACAGTGGGTGGTGGGATGGGGAGCAGTGGGTAGTGAAGGAAGAGAGTCACAGAGTGGGTGGTGGGATGGGGAGCAGTGGGTAGTGAAGGAGGAGAGTCACACAGTGGGCGGTGGGATGGGGAGCAGTGGGTAGTGAAGGAAGAGAGTCACAGAGTGGATGGGGGGATGGGGAGAAGTGGGTAGTGAAGGAAGAGAGTCACAGAGTGGGTGGGGGGATGGAGAGCAGTGGGTAGTGAAGGAAGAGAGTCACAGAGTGGGTGGGGGGATGGAGAGCAGTGGGTAGTGAAGGAACAGAGTCACACAGTGGGTGGTGGGATGGGGAGCAGTGGTTAGTGAAGGAAGAGAGTCACAGAGTGGGTGGTGGGATGGGGAGCAGTGGGTAGTGAAGGAAGAGAGTCACACAGTGGGAGGTGGGATGGGGAGCAGTGGGTAGTGAAGTAAGAGTCACAGTGGGTGGTGAGATGGGGAACAGTGGGTAGTGAAGGAAGAGAGTCAGAGTGGGTGGTGAGATGGGGAACAGTGGGTAGTGAAGGAAGAGAGTCAGAGTGGGTGGTGGGATGGGGAACAGTGGGTAGTGAAGGAAGAGAGTCACACAGTGGGTGGTGTGATGGGGAACAGTGGGTAGTGAAGGAAGAGTCAGAGTGGGTGGTGGGATGGGGAACAGTGGGTAGTGAAGGAAGAGAGTCAGAGTGGGTGGTGGGATGGGGAACAGTGGGTAGTGAAGGAAGAGTCAGAGTGGGTGGTGGGATGGGGAACAGTGGGTAGTGAAGGAAGAGAGTCAGAGTGGGTGGTGGGATGGGGAACAGTGGGTAGTGAAGGAAGAGAGTCACAGTGTGGGTTGTGGGATGGGGAGCAGTGGGTAGTGAAGGAACAGAGTCACAGTGTGGGTTGTGGGATGGGGAGCAGTGGGTAGTGAAGGAACAGAGTCACACAGTGGGTGGTGGGATGGGGAGCAGTGGGTAGTGAAGGAAGAGAGTCACAGAGTGTGTGGTGGGATGGGTAGCAGTGGGTAGTGAAGGAAGAGAGTCACACAGTGGGAGGTGGGATGGGGAGCAGTGGGTAGTGAAGTAAGAGAGTCACAGTGGGTGGTGAGATAGGGAACAGTGGGTAGTGCAGGAAGAGAGTCAGAGTGGGTGGTGGGATGGGGAACAGTGGGTAGTGAAGGAAGAGATCACACAGTGAGTGGTGGGATTGGGAACAGTGGGTAGAGAAGGAAGAGAGCCACTGAGCGGGTGGTGGGATGGGGAACAGTGGGTAGTGAATGAAGAGAGTCACACAGCGGGTGGTGGGATGGGGAGCAGTGGGTAGTGAAGGAAGAGAGTTACACAGTGGGTGGTGGGATGGGGAGCAGTGGGTAGTGAAGGAAGAGAGTCACAGAGTGGGTGGTGGGATGGGGAGCAGTGGGTAGTGAAGGAGGAGAGTCACACAGTGGGTGGTGGGATGGGGAGCAGTGGGTAGTGAAGGAAGAGAGTCACAGAGTGGATGGGGGGATGGGGAGAAGTGGGTAGTGAAGGAAGAGAGTCACAGAGTGGGTGGGGGGATGGAGAGCAGTGGGTAGTGAAGGAAGAGATTCACAGAGTGGGTGGTGGGATGGGGAACAGTGGGTAGTGAAGGAAGAGAGTCACAGTGTGGGTTGTGGGATGGGGAGCAGTGGGTAGTGAAGGAACAGAGTCACACAGTGGGTGGTGGGATGGGGAGCAGTGGTTAGTGAAGGAAGAGAGTCACAGAGTGGGTGGTGGGATGGGGAGCAGTGGGTAGTGAAGGAAGAGAGTCACACAGTGGGAGGTGGGATGGGGAGCAGTGGGTAGTGAAGTAAGAGTCACAGTGGGTGGTGAGATGGGGAACAGTGGGTAGTGAAGGAAGAGAGTCAGAGTGGGTGGTGAGATGGGGAACAGTGGGTAGTGAAGGAAGAGAGTCAGAGTGGGTGGTGGGATGGGGAACAGTGGGTAGTGAAGGAAGAGAGTCACACAGTGGGTGGTGTGATGGGGAACAGTGGGTAGTGAAGGAAGAGTCAGAGTGGGTGGTGGGATGGGGAACAGTGGGTAGTGAAGGAAGAGAGTCAGAGTGGGTGGTGGGATGGGGAACAGTGGGTAGTGAAGGAAGAGTCAGAGTGGGTGGTGGGATGGGGAACAGTGGGTAGTGAAGGAAGAGAGTCAGAGTGGGTGGTGGGATGGGGAACAGTGGGTAGTGAAGGAAGAGAGTCACAGTGTGGGTTGTGGGATGGGGAGCAGTGGGTAGTGAAGGAACAGAGTCACAGTGTGGGTTGTGGGATGGGGAGCAGTGGGTAGTGAAGGAACAGAGTCACACAGTGGGTGGTGGGATGGGGAGCAGTGGGTAGTGAAGGAAGAGAGTCACAGAGTGTGTGGTGGGATGGGTAGCAGTGGGTAGTGAAGGAAGAGAGTCACACAGTGGGAGGTGGGATGGGGAGCAGTGGGTAGTGAAGTAAGAGAGTCACAGTGGGTGGTGAGATAGGGAACAGTGGGTAGTGCAGGAAGAGAGTCAGAGTGGGTGGTGGGATGGGGAACAGTGGGTAGTGAAGGAAGAGATCACACAGTGGGTGGTGGGATCGGGAACAGTGGGTAGTAAAGGAACAGAGTCACACAGTGGGTGGTGGGATGGGGAGCAGTGGGTAGTGAAGGAAGAGAGTCACAGAGTGGGTGGTGGGATGGGGAGCAGTGGTTATTGAAGGAAGAGAGTCAGAGTGGGTGGTGGGATGGGGAACAGTGGGTAGTGAAGGAAGAGAGTCACAGTGGGTGGTGGGATGGGGAACAGTGGGTAGTGAAGGAAGAGAGTCACAGTGTGGGTTGTGGGATGGGGAGTAGTGGTTAGTGAAGGAACAGAGTGACACAGTGGGTGGTGGGATGGGGAGGAGTGGGTAGTAAGGAAGAGAGTCACAGAGTCGGTGGTGGGATGGGGAGCAGTGGGTAGTGAAGGAAGAGAGTCACACAGTGGGAGGTGGGATGGGGAGCAGTGGGCAGTGAAGGAAGAGTCAGAGTGGGTGGTGGGATGGGGAAAAGTGGGTAGTGAAGGAAGAGAGTCAGAGTGGGTGGTGGGATGGGGAACAGTGGGTAGTGAAGGAAGAGAGTCACACAGTGGGTGGTGTGATGGGGAACAGTGGGTAGTGAAGGAAGAGAGTCAGAGTGGGTGGTGGGATGGGGAGCAGTGGGTAGTGAAGGAAGAGAGTCACACAGCGGGTGGTGGGATGAGGAACAGTGGGCAGAGAAGGAAGAGAGTCACAGAGCAGGTGGTGGGAAGGGGAACAGTGGGTAGTGAAGGAACAGTCACAGAGTGGGTGGTGGGATGGGGAACAGTGGGTAGTGAAGGAAGAGAGTCACACAGCGGGTGGTGGGATGGGGAACAGTGGGTAGAGAAGGAAGAGAGCCACTGAGCGGGTGGTGGGATGGGGAACAGTGGGTAGTGAATGAAGAGAGTCACACAGCGGGTGGTGGGATGGGGAGCAGTGGGTAGTGAAGGAAGAGAGTCACACAGTGGGTGGTGGGATGGGGAGCAGTGGGTAGTGAAGGAAGAGAGTCACAGAGTGGGTGGTGGGATGGGGAGCAGTGGGTAGTGAAGGAGGAGAGTCACACAGTGGGTGGTGGGATGGGGAGCAGTGGGTAGTGAAGGAAGAGAGTCACAGAGTGGATGGGGGGATGGGGAGAAGTGGGTAGTGAAGGAAGAGAGTCACAGAGTGGGTGGGGGGATGGAGAGCAGTGGGTAGTGAAGGAAGAGATTCACAGAGTGGGTGGTGGGATGGGGAACAGTGGGTAGTGAAGGAAGAGAGTCACAGTGTGGGTTGTGGGATGGGGAGCAGTGGGTAGTGAAGGAACAGAGTCACACAGTGGGTGGTGGGATGGGGAGCAGTGGTTAGTGAAGGAAGAGAGTCACAGAGTGGGTGGTGGGATGGGGAGCAGTGGGTAGTGAAGGAAGAGAGTCACACAGTGGGAGGTGGGATGGGGAGCAGTGGGTAGTGAAGGAAGAGTCAGAGTGGGTGGTGGGATGGGGAACAGTGGGTAGTGAAGGAAGAGAGTCAGAGTGGGTGGTGGGATGGGGAACAGTGGGTAGTGAAGGAAGAGAGTCACACAGTGGGTGGTGTGATGGGGAACAGTGGGTAGTGAAGGAAGAGTCAGAGTGGGTGGTGGGATGGGGAACAGTGGGTAGTGAAGGAAGAGAGTCAGAGTGGGTGGTGGGATGGGGAACAGTGGGTAGTGAAGGAAGAGAGTCACAGTGTGGGTTGTGGGATGGGGAGCAGTGGGTAGTGAAGGAACAGAGTCACAGTGTGGGTTGTGGGATGGGGAGCAGTGGGTAGTGAAGGAACAGAGTCACACAGTGGGTGGTGGGATGGGGAGCAGTGGGTAGTGAAGGAAGAGAGTCACAGAGTGTGTGGTGGGATGGGTAGCAGTGGGTAGTGAAGGAAGAGAGTCACACAGTGGGAGGTGGGATGGGGAGCAGTGGGTAGTGAAGTAAGAGAGTCACAGTGGGTGGTGAGATAGGGAACAGTGGGTTGTGCAGGAAGAGAGTCAGAGTGGGTGGTGGGATGGGGAACAGTGGGTAGTGAAGGAAGAGATCACACAGTGGGTGGTGGGATCGGGAACAGTGGGTAGTAAAGGAACAGTCACAGAGTGGGTGGTGGGATTGGGAGGAGTGGGTTGTGAAGGAAGAGAGTCACAGAGTGTTTGGAGGGATGGGGAACAGTGGGTAGTGAAGGAAGAGAGTCACAGTGGGTGGTGGGATGGGGAACAGTGGGTAGTGAAGGAAGAGAGTCACAGAGTGGGTTGTGGGATGGGGAACACTGGGTAGTGAAGGAAGAGCGTCACAGAGTGGGTGGTGGGATGGGGAACACTGGGTAGTGAAGGAAGAGAGTCACAGAGTGTGTGGTGGGATGGGGAGCAGTGGGTAGTGAAGGAAGAGAGTCACAAAGTGGGTGGTGGGAAGGGGAACAGTGGGTAGTGAAGGAAGAGAGTCACACTGTGGGTGGTGGGATGGGGAACAGTGGGTAGTGAAGGAAGAGAGTCACAGAGTGGGTTGTGGGATGTGGAGCAGTGGGTAGTGAAGGAAGAGAGTCACAGAGTGGGTGGTGGGATGGGGAACAGTGGGTAGTGAAGGAAGAGAGTCACAGAGTGGGTGGTGGGATGGGGAGCAGTGGGTAGTAAAGGAACAGTCACAGAGTGGGTGGTGGGATGGGGAACAGTGGGTTGTGAAGGAAGAGAGTCACACAGTGGATGGTGGGATGGGGAGCAGTGGGCAGTGAAGGAAGAGAGTCACACAGCGGGTGGTGGGATGGGGAACAGTGTGTAGAGAAGGAAGAGAGTCACAGAGCGGGTGGTGGGATGGGGAACAGTGGGTAGTGAAGGAAGAGAGTCATACAGTGGGTAGTCGGAGGGGGAACAGTGCGTAGTGAAGGAAGAGAGTCACACAGCGGGTGGTGAAATGGGGAACAGTGGGTAGTGAATGAAGAGAGTCACAGAGTGGGTGGTCGGATGGGAAAGAGTGGGTAGTGAAGGAAGAGAGTCACAGAGTGGGTGGTGGGATGGGTAACAGTGGGTAGTGAAGGAAGAGAGTCACAGAGTGGGTGGTGGGATGGCGAACAGTGGGTAGTGAAGGAAGAGAGTCACAGAGTGGACGGTGGGATGGGGAACAGAGTGTAGTGAAAGAAGAGAGTCACAGAGTGGGTGGTGGCATGGGGACCAGTGGGTAGTGAAGGAAGGGAATCACAGAGTGGGTGGTGGGTTGGGGACCAGTGGGTAGTGAAGGAAGAGAGTCACAGAGTGGGTGGTGGGATGGGGAGCAGTGGGTAGTGAAGGACGAGAGTCACAGAGTGGGTGGTGGTATGGGGAACAGTGAGTAGTGAAGGAAAAGAGTCACAGAGTGGGTGGTGGGATGGGGAGCAGTGGGTAGTGAAGGAAGAGAGTCACTGAGAGGGTGGTGTGATGGGTAGCAGTGAGTAGTGAAGGAAGTGAGTCACAGAGCGGCTGGTGGGATGGGGAGGAATGGGTAGTGAAGGAAGAGAGTCACAGAGTGGGTGGTGGGATGAGCAGCAGTGGGTAGTGAAGGAACAGAGTCACACAGTGGGTGGTGGGATGGGGAACAGTGGGTAATGAAGGTAGAGAGTCACAGAGAGGGTGGTGGGATGGGGAGCAGTGGGTAGTGAAGTAAGAGAGTCACTGAGTGGATGGGGGAATTGGGAGATGTGGGTAGTGAAGGAAGAGAGTCAGAGTAGGTGGGGTGATGGAGAGCAGTGGGTAGTGAAGGAAGAGATTCACAGAGTGGGTGGTGGGATGGGGAACAGTGGGTAGTGAAGGAAGAGAGTCACAGTGTGGGTTGTGGGATGGGGAGCAGTGGGTAGTGAAGGAACAGAGTCACACAGTGGGTGGTGGGATGGGGAGCAGTGGGTAGTGAAGGAAGAGAGTCACAGAGTGGGTGGTGGGATGGGGAGCAGTGGGTAGTGAAGGAAGAGAGTCACAGTGGGAGGTGGGATGGGGAGCAGTGGGTAGTGAAGTAAGAGTCACAGTGGGTGGTCAGATGGGGAACAGTGGGTAGTGAAGGAAGAGAGTCAGAGTGGGTGGTGGGATGGGGAACAGTGGTTAGTGAAGGAAGAGAGTCACACAGTGGGTGGTGTGATGGGGAACAGTGGGCAGTGAAGGAAGAGTCAGAGTGGGTGGTGGGATGGGGAAAAGTGGGTAGTGAAGGAAGAGAGTCAGAGTGGGTGGTGGGATGGGGAACAGTGGGTAGTGAAGGAAGAGAGTCACACAGTGGGTGGTGTGATGGGGAACAGTGGGTAGTGAAGGAAGAGATTCAGAGTGGGTGGTGGGATGGGGAACAGTGAGTAGTGAAGGAAGAGAGTCACAGAGTGGGTGGTGGGATGGGGAACAGTGGGTAGTAAAGGAACAGTCACAGAGTGGGTGGTGGGATTGGGAGGAGTGGGTAGTGAAGGAAGAGAGTCACAGAGTCTTTGGAGGGATGGGGAACAGTGGGTAGTGAAGGAAGAGATTCACACAGTGGATGGTGGGATGGGGAGCATTGGGTAGTGAAGGAAGAGAGTCACACAGTCGGTGGTGGGATGGGGAACAGTGAGTAGTGAAGGCAGAGAGTCACAGAGTGGGTGGTGGGATGGGGAGCAGTGGGTAGTGAAGGAAGAGAGTCACAGAGCGGGTGGTGGGATGTGGAGCAGTGGGTAGTGAAGGAAGAGAGTCACAGAGCGGGTGGTGGGACGGGGAGCAATGGGTAGTGAAGGAAGAGAGTCACAGAGTGGGTGGTGGGATGGGGAGCAGTGGGTATTGAAGGAAGAGAGTCACAGAGTGGGTGGTGGCATGGGGACCAGTGGGTAGTGAAGGAAGTGAGTCACAGAGTTGGTGGGGGGATATAGAGCAGTGGGTAGTGAAGGAAGAGAGTCACAGAGTGGGTTGTGGGATGGGGAACACTGGGTAGTGAAGGAAGAGCGTCACAGTGTGGGTGGTGTGATGGGGAACACTGGGTAGTGAAGGAAGAGAGTCACAGAGTGGGTTGTGGGATGGGGAACACTGGGTAGTGAAGGAAGAGCGTCACAGTGTGGGTGGTGTGATGGGGAACACTGGGTAGTGAAGGAAGAGAGTCACAGAGTTGGTGGTGGGATGGGGAGCAGTGGGTAGTGAAGGAAGAGAGTCACAGAGTGGGTGGTGGGATGGGGAGCAGTGGGTAGTGAAGGAAGAGAGGCACACAGTGGGTGGTGGGATGGGGAACAGTGGGTAGTGAAGGAAGAGAGTCAGAGTGGGTGGTGGGATGGGGAACAGTGGGTAGTGAAGGAAGAGAGTCACACAGTGGGTGGTGTGATTGGGAACAGTGGCTAGTGTAGGAAGAGAGTCAGAGTGGGTGGTGGGATGGGGAACAGTGGGTAGTGAAGGAAAAGAGTCACAGAGTGGGTGGTGGGATGGGGAACAGTGGGTAGTAAAGGAACAGTCACAGAGTGGGTGTTGGGATTGGGAGGACTGGGTAGTGAAGGAAGAGAGTCACAGAGTGTTTGGAGGGATGGGGAACAGTGGGTAGTGAAGGAAGAGAGTCACACAGTGGATGGTGGGATGGGGAGCATTGGGTAGTGAAGGAAGAGAGTCACAGAGTGGTTGGTGGGATGGGGAGCAGTGGGTAGTGAAGGAAGAGAGTCACAGAGTGGGTGGGGGGATGGAGAGCAGTGGGTAGTGAAGGAAGAGAGTCACAGAGTGGGTTGTGGGATGGGGAACACTGGGTAGTGAAGGAAGAGCGTCACAGAGTGGGTGGTGGGATGGGGAACACTGGGTAGTGAAGGAAGAGAGTCACAGACTGTGTGTGGGATGGAGAACAGTGGGTAGTGAAGGAAGAGAGTCACAGAGTGGGTGGTGGGATGGGGAGCAGTGGGTATTGAAGGAAGAGAGTCACAGAGTGGGTGGTGGCATGGGGACCAGTGGGTAGTGAAGGAAGAGAGTCACAGAGTGGGTGGGGGGATGGAGAGCAGTGGGTAGTGAAGGAAGAGAGTCACAGAGTGGGTTGTGTGATGGGGAACACTGGGTAGTGAAGGAAGAGAGTCACAGAGTGGGTTGTGGGATGGGGAACACTGGGTAGTGAAGGAAGAGCGTCACAGTGTGGATGGTGTGATGGGGAACACTGGGTAGTGAAGGAAGAGAGTCACAGAGTGGGTGGTGGGATGGGGAGCAGTGGGTAGTGAAGGAAGAGAGTCACAGAGTGGGTGGTGGGATGGGGAGCAGTGGGTAGTGAAGGAAGAGAGTCACACAGTGGGTGGTGGGATGGGGAACAGTGGGTAGTGAAGGAAGAGAGTCAGAGTGGGTGGTGGGATGGGGAACAGTGGGTAGTGAAGGAAGAGAGTCACACAGTGGGTGGTGTGATTGGGAACAGTGGCTAGTGTAGGAAGAGAGTCAGAGTGGGTGGTGGGATGGGGAACAGTGGGTAGTGAAGGAAAAGAGTCACAGAGTGGGTGGTGGGATGGGGAACAGTGGGTAGTAAAGGAACAGTCACAGAGTGGGTGTTGGGATTGGGAGGACTGGGTAGTGAAGGAAGAGAGTCACAGAGTGTTTGGAGGGATGGGGAACAGTGGGTAGTGAAGGAAGAGAGTCACACAGTGGATGGTGGGATGGGGAGCATTGGGTAGTGAAGGAAGAGAGTCACAGAGTGGTTGGTGGGATGGGGAGCAGTGGGTAGTGAAGGAAGAGAGTCACAGAGTGGGTGGGGGGATGGAGAGCAGTGGGTAGTGAAGGAAGAGAGTCACAGAGTGGGTTGTGGGATGGGGAACACAGGGTAGTGAAGGAAGAGCGTCACAGAGTGGGTGGTGGGATGGGGAACAGTGGGTAGTGAAGGAAGAGAGTCACAGAGTGGGTGGTGGCATGGGGACCAGTGGGTAGTGAAGGAAGAGAGTCACAGAGTGGGTGGGGGGATGGGGAGCAGTGGGTAGTGAAGGAAGAGAGTCACAGAGTGGGTTGTGGGATGGGGAACACTGGGTAGTGAAGGAAGAGCGTCACAGAGTGGGTGGTGGGATGGGGAGCAGTGGGTAGTGAAGGAAGAGAGTCACACAGTGGGTGGTGGGATGGGGAACAGTGGGTAGTGAAGGAAGAGAGTCAGAGTGGGTGGTGGGATGGGGAGCAGTGGGTAGTGAAGGAAGAGAGTCACACAGCGGGTGGTGGGATGAGGAACAGTGGGCAGAGAAGGAAGAGAGTCACAGAGCAGGTGGTGGGAAGGGGAACAGTGGGTAGTGAAGGAACAGTCACAGAGTGGGTGGTGGGATGGGGAACAGTGGGTAGTGAAGGAAGAGAGTCACACAGCGGGTGGTGGGATGGGGAACAGTGGGTAGAGAAGGAAGAGAGCCACTGAGCGGGTGGTGGGATGGGGAACAGTGGGTAGTGAATGAAGAGAGTCACACAGCGGGTGGTGGGATGGGGAGCAGTGGGTAGTGAAGGAAGAGAGTCACACAGTGGGTGGTGGGATGGGGAGCAGTGGGTAGTGAAGGAAGAGAGTCACAGAGTGGGTGGTGGGATGGGGAGCAGTGGGTAGTGAAGGAGGAGAGTCACACAGTGGGTGGTGGGATGGGGAGCAGTGGGTAGTGAAGGAAGAGAGTCACAGAGTGGATGGGGGGATGGGGAGAAGTGGGTAGTGAAGGAAGAGAGTCACAGAGTGGGTGGGGGGATGGAGAGCAGTGGGTAGTGAAGGAAGAGATTCACAGAGTGGGTGGTGGGATGGGGAACAGTGGGTAGTGAAGGAAGAGAGTCACAGTGTGGGTTGTGGGATGGGGAGCAGTGGGTAGTGAAGGAACAGAGTCACACAGTGGGTGGTGGGATGGGGAGCAGTGGTTAGTGAAGGAAGAGAGTCACAGAGTGGGTGGTGGGATGGGGAGCAGTGGGTAGTGAAGGAAGAGAGTCACACAGTGGGAGGTGGGATGGGGAGCAGTGGGTAGTGAAGTAAGAGTCACAGTGGGTGGTGAGATGGGGAACAGTGGGTAGTGAAGGAAGAGAGTCAGAGTGGGTGGTGAGATGGGGAACAGTGGGTAGTGAAGGAAGAGAGTCAGAGTGGGTGGTGGGATGGGGAACAGTGGGTAGTGAAGGAAGAGAGTCACACAGTGGGTGGTGTGATGGGGAACAGTGGGTAGTGAAGGAAGAGTCAGAGTGGGTGGTGGGATGGGGAACAGTGGGTAGTGAAGGAAGAGAGTCAGAGTGGGTGGTGGGATGGGGAACAGTGGGTAGTGAAGGAAGAGAGTCACACAGTGGGTGGTGTGACGGGGAACAGTGGGTAGTGAAGGAAGAGTCAGAGTGGGTGGTGGGATGGGGAACAGTGGGTAGTGAAGGAAGAGAGTCAGAGTGGGTGGTGGGATGGGGAACAGTGGGTAGTGAAGGAAGAGAGTCACAGTGTGGGTTGTGGGATGGGGAGCAGTGGGTAGTGAAGGAACAGAGTCACAGTGTGGGTTGTGGGATGGGGAGCAGTGGGTAGTGAAGGAACAGAGTCACACAGTGGGTGGTGGGATGGGGAGCAGTGGGTAGTGAAGGAAGAGAGTCACAGAGTGTGTGGTGGGATGGGTAGCAGTGGGTAGTGAAGGAAGAGAGTCACACAGTGGGAGGTGGGATGGGGAGCAGTGGGTAGTGAAGTAAGAGAGTCACAGTGGGTGGTGAGATAGGGAACAGTGGGTAGTGCAGGAAGAGAGTCAGAGTGGGTGGTGGGATGGGGAACAGTGGGTAGTGAAGGAAGAGATCACACAGTGGGTGGTGGGATCGGGAACAGTGGGTAGTAAAGGAACAGTCACAGAGTGGGTGGTGGGATTGGGAGGAGTGGGTTGTGAAGGAAGAGAGTCACAGAGTGTTTGGAGGGATGGGGAACAGTGGGTAGTGAAGGAAGAGAGTCACAGTGGGTGGTGGGATGGGGAACAGTGGGTAGTGAAGGAAGAGAGTCACAGAGTGGGTTGTGGGATGGGGAACACTGGGTAGTGAAGGAAGAGCGTCACAGAGTGGGTGGTGGGATGGGGAACACTGGGTAGTGAAGGAAGAGAGTCACAGAGTGTGTGGTGGGATGGGGAGCAGTGGGTAGTGAAGGAAGAGAGTCACAAAGTGGGTGGTGGGAAGGGGAACAGTGGGTAGTGAAGGAAGAGAGTCACACTGTGGGTGCTGGGATGGGGAACAGTGGGTAGTGAAGGAAGAGAGTCACAGAGTGGGTTGTGGGATGTGGAGCAGTGGGTAGTGAAGGAAGAGAGTCACAGAGTGGGTGGTGGGATGGGGAACAGTGGGTAGTGAAGGAAGAGAGTCACAGAGTGGGTGGTGGGATGGGGAGCAGTGGGTAGTAAAGGAACAGTCACAGAGTGGGTGGTGGGATGGGGAACAGTGGGTTGTGAAGGAAGAGAGTCACACAGTGGATGGTGGGATGGGGAGCAGTGGGCAGTGAAGGAAGAGAGTCACACAGCGGGTGGTGGGATGGGGAACAGTGTGTAGAGAAGGAAGAGAGTCACAGAGCGGGTGGTGGGATGGGGAACAGTGGGTAGTGAAGGAAGAGAGTCATACAGTGGGTAGTCGGAGGGGGAACAGTGCGTAGTGAAGGAAGAGAGTCACACAGCGGGTGGTGAAATGGGGAACAGTGGGTAGTGAATGAAGAGAGTCACAGAGTGGGTGGTCGGATGGGAAAGAGTGGGTAGTGAAGGAAGAGAGTCACAGAGTGGGTGGTGGGATGGGTAACAGTGGGTAGTGAAGGAAGAGAGTCACAGAGTGGGTGGTGGGATGGCGAACAGTGGGTAGTGAAGGAAGAGAGTCACAGAGTGGGCGGTGGGATGGGGAACAGAGTGTAGTGAAAGAAGAGAGTCACAGAGTGGGTGGTGGCATGGGGACCAGTGGGTAGTGAAGGAAGGGAATCACAGAGTGGGTGGTGGGTTGGGGACCAGTGGGTAGTGAAGGAAGAGAGTCACAGAGTGGGTGGTGGGATGGGGAGCAGTGGGTAGTGAAGGACGAGAGTCACAGAGTGGGTGGTGGGATGGGGAACAGTGAGTAGTGAAGGAAAAGAGTCACAGAGTGGGTGGTGGGATGGGGAGCAGTGGGTAGTGAAGGAAGAGAGTCACTGAGAGGGTGGTGTGATGGGTAGCAGTGAGTAGTGAAGGAAGAGAGTCACAGAGTGGGTGGTGGGATGAGCAGCAGTGGGTAGTGAAGGAACAGAGTCACACAGTGGGTGGTGGGATGGGGAACAGTGGGTAATGAAGGAAGAGAGTCACAGAGAGGGTGGTGGGATGGGGAGCAGTGGGTAGTGAAGTAAGAGAGTCACTGAGTGGATGGGGGAATTGGGAGATGTGGGTAGTGAAGGAAGAGAGTCAGAGTAGGTGGGGTGATGGAGAGCAGTGGGTAGTGAAGGAAGAGATTCACAGAGTGGGTGGTGGGATGGGGAACAGTGGGTAGTGAAGGAAGAGAGTCACAGTGTGGGTTGTGGGATGGGGAGCAGTGGGTAGTGAAGGAACAGAGTCACACAGTGGGTGGTGGGATGGGGAGCAGTGGGTAGTGAAGGAAGAGAGTCACAGAGTGGGTGGTGGGATGGGGAGCAGTGGGTAGTGAAGGAAGAGAGTCACAGTGGGAGGTGGGATGGGGAGCAGTGGGTAGTGAAGTAAGAGTCACAGTGGGTGGTCAGATGGGGAACAGTGGGTAGTGAAGGAAGAGAGTCAGAGTGGGTGGTGGGATGGGGAACAGTGGTTAGTGAAGGAAGAGAGTCACACAGTGGGTGGTGTGATGGGGAACAGTGGGCAGTGAAGGAAGAGTCAGAGTGGGTGGTGGGATGGGGAAAAGTGGGTAGTGAAGGAAGAGAGTCAGAGTGGGTGGTGGGATGGGGAACAGTGGGTAGTGAAGGAAGAGAGTCACAGTGTGGGTTGTGGGATGGGGAGCAGTGGGTAGTGAAGGAACAGAGTCACAGTGTGGGTTGTGGGATGGGGAGCAGTGGGTAGTGAAGGAACAGAGTCACACAGTGGGTGGTGGGATGGGGAGCAGTGGGTAGTGAAGGAAGAGAGTCACAGAGTGGGTGGTGGGATGGGTAGCAGTGGGTAGTGAAGGAAGAGAGTCACACAGTGGGAGGTGGGATGGGGAGCAGTGGGTAGTGAAGTAAGAGAGTCACAGTGGGTGGTGAGATAGGGAACAGTGGGTAGTGCAGGAAGAGAGTCAGAGTGGGTGGTGGGATGGGGAACAGTGGGTAGTGAAGGAAGAGATCACACAGTGGGTGGTGGGATCGGGAACAGTGGGTAGTAAAGGAACAGTCACAGAGTGGGTGGTGGGATTGGGAGGAGTGGGTTGTGAAGGAAGAGAGTCACAGAGTGTTTGGAGGGATGGGGAACAGTGGGTAGTGAAGGAAGAGAGTCACAGTGGGTGGTGGGATGGGGAACAGTGGGTAGTGAAGGAAGAGAGTCACAGAGTGGGTTGTGGGATGGGGAACACTGGGTAGTGAAGGAAGAGCGTCACAGAGTGGGTGGTGGGATGGGGAACACTGGGTAGTGAAGGAAGAGAGTCACAGAGTGTGTGGTGGGATGGGGAGCAGTGGGTAGTGAAGGAAGAGAGTCACAAAGTGGGTGGTGGGAAGGGGAACAGTGGGTAGTGAAGGAAGAGAGTCACACTGTGGGTGGTGGGATGGGGAACAGTGGGTAGTGAAGGAAGAGAGTCACAGAGTGGGTTGTGGGATGTGGAGCAGTGGGTAGTGAAGGAAGAGAGTCACAGAGTGGGTGGTGGGATGGGGAACAGTGGGTAGTGAAGGAAGAGAGTCACAGAGTGGGTGGTGGGATGGGGAGCAGTGGGTAGTAAAGGAACAGTCACAGAGTGGGTGGTGGGATGGGGAACAGTGGGTTGTGAAGGAAGAGAGTCACACAGTGGATGGTGGGATGGGGAACAGTGGGTAGTAAAGGAACAGTCACAGAGTGGGTGTTGGGATTGGGAGGACTGGGTAGTGAAGGAAGAGAGTCACAGAGTGTTTGGAGGGATGGGGAACAGTGGGTAGTGAAGGAAGAGAGTCACACAGTGGATGGTGGGATGGGGAGCATTGGGTAGTGAAGGAAGAGAGTCACAGAGTGGTTGGTGGGATGGGGAGCAGTGGGTAGTGAAGGAAGAGAGTCACAGAGTGGGTGGGGGGATGGAGAGCAGTGGGTAGTGAAGGAAGAGAGTCACAGAGTGGGTTGTGGGATGGGGAACACTGGGTAGTGAAGGAAGAGCGTCACAGAGTGGGTGGTGGGATGGGGAACAGTGGGTAGTGAAGGAAGAGAGTCACAGAGTGGGTGGTGGCATGGGGACCAGTGGGTAGTGAAGGAAGAGAGTCACAGAGTGGGTGGGGGGATGGGGAGCAGTGGGTAGTGAAGGAAGAGAGTCACAGAGTGGGTTGTGGGATGGGGAACACTGGGTAGTGAAGGAAGAGCGTCACAGAGTGGGTGGTGGGATGGGGAGCAGTGGGTAGTGAAGGAAGAGAGTCACACAGTGGGTGGTGGGATGGGGAACAGTGGGTAGTGAAGGAAGAGAGTCAGAGTGGGTGGTGGGATGGGGAGCAGTGGGTAGTGAAGGAAGAGAGTCACACAGCGGGTGGTGGGATGAGGAACAGTGGGCAGAGAAGGAAGAGAGTCACAGAGCAGGTGGTGGGAAGGGGAACAGTGGGTAGTGAAGGAACAGTCACAGAGTGGGTGGTGGGATGGGGAACAGTGGGTAGTGAAGGAAGAGAGTCACACAGCGGGTGGTGGGATGGGGAACAGTGGGTAGAGAAGGAAGAGAGCCACTGAGCGGGTGGTGGGATGGGGAACAGTGGGTAGTGAATGAAGAGAGTCACACAGCGGGTGGTGGGATGGGGAGCAGTGGGTAGTGAAGGAAGAGAGTCACACAGTGGGTGGTGGGATGGGGAGCAGTGGGTAGTGAAGGAAGAGAGTCACAGAGTGGGTGGTGGGATGGGGAGCAGTGGGTAGTGAAGGAGGAGAGTCACACAGTGGGTGGTGGGATGGGGAGCAGTGGGTAGTGAAGGAAGAGAGTCACAGAGTGGATGGGGGGATGGGGAGAAGTGGGTAGTGAAGGAAGAGAGTCACAGAGTGGGTGGGGGGATGGAGAGCAGTGGGTAGTGAAGGAAGAGATTCACAGAGTGGGTGGTGGGATGGGGAACAGTGGGTAGTGAAGGAAGAGAGTCACAGTGTGGGTTGTGGGATGGGGAGCAGTGGGTAGTGAAGGAACAGAGTCACACAGTGGGTGGTGGGATGGGGAGCAGTGGTTAGTGAAGGAAGAGAGTCACAGAGTGGGTGGTGGGATGGGGAGCAGTGGGTAGTGAAGGAAGAGAGTCACACAGTGGGAGGTGGGATGGGGAGCAGTGGGTAGTGAAGTAAGAGTCACAGTGGGTGGTGAGATGGGGAACAGTGGGTAGTGAAGGAAGAGAGTCAGAGTGGGTGGTGAGATGGGGAACAGTGGGTAGTGAAGGAAGAGAGTCAGAGTGGGTGGTGGGATGGGGAACAGTGGGTAGTGAAGGAAGAGAGTCACACAGTGGGTGGTGTGATGGGGAACAGTGGGTAGTGAAGGAAGAGTCAGAGTGGGTGGTGGGATGGGGAACAGTGGGTAGTGAAGGAAGAGAGTCAGAGTGGGTGGTGGGATGGGGAACAGTGGGTAGTGAAGGAAGAGAGTCACACAGTGGGTGGTGTGATGGGGAACAGTGGGTAGTGAAGGAAGAGTCAGAGTGGGTGGTGGGATGGGGAACAGTGGGTAGTGAAGGAAGAGAGTCAGAGTGGGTGGTGGGATGGGGAACAGTGGGTAGTGAAGGAAGAGAGTCACAGTGTGTGTTGTGGGATGGGGAGCAGTGGGTAGTGAAGGAACAGAGTCACAGTGTGGGTTGTGGGATGGGGAGCAGTGGGTAGTGAAGGAACAGAGTCACACAGTGGGTGGTGGGATGGGGAGCAGTGGGTAGTGAAGGAAGAGAGTCACAGAGTGTGTGGTGGGATGGGTAGCAGTGGGTAGTGAAGGAAGAGAGTCACACAGTGGGAGGTGGGATGGGGAGCAGTGGGTAGTGAAGTAAGAGAGTCACAGTGGGTGGTGAGATAGGGAACAGTGGGTAGTGCAGGAAGAGAGTCAGAGTGGGTGGTGGGATGGGGAACAGTGGGTAGTGAAGGAAGAGATCACACAGTGGGTGGTGGGATCGGGAACAGTGGGTAGTAAAGGAACAGTCACAGAGTGGGTGGTGGGATTGGGAGGAGTGGGTTGTGAAGGAAGAGAGTCACAGAGTGTTTGGAGGGATGGGGAACAGTGGGTAGTGAAGGAAGAGAGTCACAGTGGGTGGTGGGATGGGGAACAGTGGGTAGTGAAGGAAGAGAGTCACAGAGTGGGTTGTGGGATGGGGAACACTGGGTAGTGAAGGAAGAGCGTCACAGAGTGGGTGGTGGGATGGGGAACACTGGGTAGTGAAGGAAGAGAGTCACAGAGTGTGTGGTGGGATGGGGAGCAGTGGGTAGTGAAGGAAGAGAGTCACAAAGTGGGTGGTGGGAAGGGGAACAGTGGGTAGTGAAGGAAGAGAGTCACACTGTGGGTGGTGGGATGGGGAACAGTGGGTAGTGAAGGAAGAGAGTCACAGAGTGGGTTGTGGGATGTGGAGCAGTGGGTAGTGAAGGAAGAGAGTCACAGAGTGGGTGGTGGGATGGGGAACAGTGGGTAGTGAAGGAAGAGAGTCACAGAGTGGGTGGTGGGATGGGGAGCAGTGGGTAGTAAAGGAACAGTCACAGAGTGGGTGGTGGGATGGGGAACAGTGGGTTGTGAAGGAAGAGAGTCACACAGTGGATGGTGGGATGGGGAGCAGTGGGCAGTGAAGGAAGAGAGTCACACAGCGGGTGGTGGGATGGGGAACAGTGTGTAGAGAAGGAAGAGAGTCACAGAGCGGGTGGTGGGATGGGGAACAGTGGGTAGTGAAGGAAGAGAGTCATACAGTGGGTAGTCGGAGGGGGAACAGTGCGTAGTGAAGGAAGAGAGTCACACAGCGGGTGGTGAAATGGGGAACAGTGGGTAGTGAATGAAGAGAGTCACAGAGTGGGTGGTCGGATGGGAAAGAGTGGGTAGTGAAGGAAGAGAGTCACAGAGTGGGTGGTGGGATGGGTAACAGTGGGTAGTGAAGGAAGAGAGTCACAGAGTGGGTGGTGGGATGGCGAACAGTGGGTAGTGAAGGAAGAGAGTCACAGAGTGGGCGGTGGGATGGGGAACAGAGTGTAGTGAAAGAAGAGAGTCACAGAGTGGGTGGTGGCATGGGGACCAGTGGGTAGTGAAGGAAGGGAATCACAGAGTGGGTGGTGGGTTGGGGACCAGTGGGTAGTGAAGGAAGAGAGTCACAGAGTGGGTGGTGGGATGGGGAGCAGTGGGTAGTGAAGGACGAGAGTCACAGAGTGGGTGGTGGGATGGGGAACAGTGAGTAGTGAAGGAAAAGAGTCACAGAGTGGGTGGTGGGATGGGGAGCAGTGGGTAGTGAAGGAAGAGAGTCACTGAGAGGGTGGTGGGATGGGGAACAGTTGGTAGTGAAGGAAGAGAGTCAGAGTGGGTGGTGGGATGGGGAACAGTGGGTAGTGAAGGAAGAGAGTCACACAGTGGATGGTGGGATGGGGAGCATTGGGTAGTGAAGGAAGAGAGTCACACAGTCGGTGGTGGGATGGAGAGCAGTGGGTAGTGAAGGAAGAGAGTCACAGAGTGGGTTGTGGGATGGGGAACACAGGGTAGTGAAGGAAGAGCGTCACAGTGTGGGTGGTGTGATGGGGAACACTGGGTAGTGTAGGAAGAGAGTCAGAGTGGGTCGTGGGATGGGGAACAGTGGGTAGTGAAGGAAGAGAGTCACAGAGTGGGTGGTGGGATGGGGAACAATGGGTAGTAAAGGAAGAGAGTCAGAGTGGGTGGTGGGATGGGGAACAGTGGGTAGTGAAGGAAGAGAGTCACACAGTGGGTGGTGTGATTGGGAACAGTGGGTAGTGTAGGAAGAGAGTCAGAGTGGGTGGTGGGATGGGGAACAGTGGGTAGTGAAGGAAGAGAGTCACAGAGTGGGTGGAGGGATGGGGAGCAGTGGGTAGTAAAGGAATAGTCACAGAGTGGGTGGTGGGATGGGGAACAGTGGGTAGTGAAGGAAGAGAGTCACACAGTGGCTGGTGGGGTGGGGAGCACTGGGTAGTGAAGGAAGAGAGTCACACAGCGGGTGGTGGGATGGGGAACAGTGGGTAGAGAAGGAAAAGAGTCACAGAGTGGGTGTTGGGATGGGGAGCAGTGGGTAGTGAAGGAAGAGAGTCACTGAGCGTGTGGTGTGATGGGTAGCAGTGAGTAGTGAAGGAAGTGAGTCACAGAGCGGCTGGTGGGATGGGGAGGAATGGGTAGTGAAGGAAGAGAGTCACAGAGTGGGTGGTGGGATGAGCAGCAGTGGGTAGTGAAGGAACAGAGTCACACAGTGGGTGGTGGGATGCGGAACAGTGGGTAATGAAGGAAGAGAGTCACAGAGTGGGTGGTGGGATGGGGAGCAGTGGGTACTGAAGTAAGAGAGTCACTGAGTGGATGGTGGAATTGGGAGATGTGGGTAGTGAAGGAAGAGAGTCAGAGTAGGTGGGGTGATGGAGAGCAGTGGGTAGTGAAGGAAGAGATTCACAGAGTGGGTGGTGGGATGGGGAACAGTGGGTAGTGAAGGAAGAGAGTCACAGTGTGGGTTGTGGGATGGGGAGCAGTGGTTAGTGAAGGAACAGAGTCACACAGTGGGTGGTGGGATTTGGAGGAGTGGGTAGTAAGGAAGAGAGTCACAGAGTCGGTGGTGGGATGGGGAGCAGTGGGTAGTGAAGGAAGAGAGTCACACAGTGGGAGGTGGGATGGGGAGCAGTGGGCAGTGAAGGAAGAGTCAGAGTGGGTGGTGGGATGTGGAAAAGTGGGTAGTGAAGGAAGAGAGTCAGAGTGGGTGGTGGGATGGGGAACAGTGGGTAGTGAAGGAAGAGAGTCACACAGTGGGTGGTGTGATGGGGAACAGTGGGTAGTGAAGGAAGAGAGTCAGAGTGGGTGGTGGGATGGGGAACAGTGAGTAGTGAAGGGAGAGAGTCACAGAGTGGGTGGTGGGATGGGGAACAGTGGGTAGTAAAGGAACAGTCACAGAGTGGGTGGTGGGATTGGGAGGAGTGGGTAGTGAAGGAAGAGAGTCACAGAGTGTTTGGAGGGATGGGGAACAGTGGGTAGTGAAGGAAGAGATTCACACAGTGGATGGTGGGATGGGGAGCATTGGGTAGTGAAGGAAGAGAGTCACACAGTCGGTGGTGGGATGGGGAACAGTGAGTAGTGAAGGCAGAGAGTCACAGAGTGGGTGGTGGGATGGGGAGCAGTGGGTAGTGAAGGAAGAGAGTCAGAGCGGGTGGTGGGATGTGGAGCAGTGGGTAGTGAAGGAAGAGAGTCACATAGCGGGTGGTGGGACGGGGAGCAATGGGTAGTGAAGGAAGAGAGTCACAGAGTGGTTGGTGGGATGGGGAGCAGTGGGTATTGAAGGAAGAGAGTCACAGAGTGGGTGGTGGCATGGGGACCAGTGGGTAGTGAAGGAAGAGAGTCACAGAGTGGGTGGGGGGATGGCGAGCAGTGGGTAGTGAAGGAAGAGAGTCACAGAGTGGGTTGTGGGATGGGGAACACTGGGTAGTGAAGGAAGAGAGTCACAGAGTGGGTGGTGGGATGGGGAGCAGTGGGTAGTGAAGGAAGAGAGTCACTGAGTGGATGGTGGAATTGGGAGATGTGGGTAGTGAAGGAAGAGAGTCAGAGTAGGTGGGGTGATGGAGAGCAGTGGGTAGTGAAGGAAGAGATTCACAGAGTGGGTGGTGGGATGGGGAACAGTGGGTAGTGAAGGAAGAGAGTCACAGTGTGGGTTGTGGGATGGGGAGCAGTGGTTAGTGAAGGAACAGAGTCACACAGTGGGTGGTGGGATGGGGAGGAGTGGGTAGTAAGGAAGAGAGTCACAGAGTCGGTGGTCGGATGGGGAGCAGTGGGTAGTGAAGGAAGAGAGTCACACAGTGGGAGGTGGGATGGGGAGCAGTGGGCAGTGAAGGAAGTGTCAGAGTGGGTGGTGGGATGGGGAAAAGTGGGTAGTGAAGGAAGAGAGTCAGAGTGGGTGGTGGGATGGGGAACAGTGGGTAGTGAAGGAAGAGAGTCACACAGTGGGTGGTGTGATGGGGAACAGTGGGTAGTGAAGGAAGAGAGTCAGAGTGGGTGGTGGGATGGGGAACAGTGAGTAGTGAAGGGAGAGAGTCACAGAGTGGGTGGTGGGATGGGGAACAGTGGGTAGTAAAGGAACAGTCACAGAGTGGGTGGTGGGATTGGGAGGAGTGGGTAGTGAAGGAAGAGAGTCACAGAGTGTTTGGAGGGATGGGGAACAGTGGGTAGTGAAGGAAGAGATTCACACAGTGGATGGTGGGATGGGGAGCATTGGGTAGTGAAGGAAGAGAGTCACACAGTCGGTGGTGGGATGGGGAACAGTGAGTAGTGAAGGCAGAGAGTCACAGAGTGGGTGGTGGGATGGGGAGCAGTGGGTAGTGAAGGAAGAGAGTCACAGAGCGGGTGGTGGGATGTGGAGCAGTGGGTAGTGAAGTAAGAGAGTCACATAGCGGGTGGTGGGACGGGGAGCAATGGGTAGTGAAGGAAGAGAGTCACAGAGTGGTTGGTGGGATGGGGAGCAGTGGGTATTGAAGGAAGAGAGTCACAGAGTGGGTGGTGGCATGGGGACCAGTGGGTAGTGAAGGAAGAGAGTCACAGAGTGGGTGGGGGGATGGGGAGCAGTGGGTAGTGAAGGAAGAGAGTCACAGAGTGGGTTGTGGGATGGGGAACACTGGGTAGTGAAGGAAGAGCGTCACAGAGTGGGTGGTGGGATGGGGAGCAGTGGGTAGTGAAGGAAGAGAGTCACAGAGTGGGTGGTGGGATGGGGAACAGTGGGTAGTGAAGGAAGAGAGTCAGAGTGGGTGGTGGGATGGGGAACAGTGGGTAGTGAAGGAAGAGAGTCACACAGTGGGTGGTGTGATTGGGAACAGTGGCTAGTGTAGGAAGAGAGTCAGAGTGGGTGGTGGGATGGGGAACAGTGGGTAGTGAAGGAAGAGAGTCACAGAGTGGGTGGTGGGATGGGAAACAGTGGGTAGTAAAGGAACAGTCACAGAGTGGGTGTTGGGATTGGGAGGACTGGGTAGTGAAGGAAGAGAGTCACAGAGTGTTTGGAGGGATGGGGAACAGTGGGTAGTGAAGGAAGAGAGTCACACAGTGGATGGTGGGATGGGGAGCATTGGGTAGTGAAGGAAGAGAGTCACAGAGTGGTTGGTGGGATGGGGAGCAGTGGGTAGTGAAGGAAGAGAGTCACAGAGTGGGTGGGGGGATGGAGAGCAGTGGGTAGTGAAGGAAGAGAGTCACAGAGTGGGTTGTGGGATGGGGAACACTGGGTAGTGAAGGAAGAGCGTCACAGAGTGGGTGGTGGGATGGGGAACACTGGGTAGTGAAGGAAGAGAGTCACAGAGTGTGTGGTGGGATGGGGAACAGTGTGTAGTGAAGGAAGAGAGTCACAGAGTGGGTGGTGGGATGGGGAGCAGTGGGTAGTGAAGGAAGAGAGTCACAGAGTGGGTGGGGGGATGGAGAGCAGTGGGTAGTGAAGGAAGAGAGTCACAGAGTGGGTTGGGGGATGGAGAGCAGTGGGTAGTGAAGGAAGAGAGTCACAGAGTGGGTGGTGGCATGGGGACCAGTGGGTAGTGAAGGAAGAGAGTCACAGAGTGGGTGGGGGGATGGGGAGCAGTGGGTAGTGAAGGAAGAGAGTCACAGAGTGGGTTGTGGGATGGGGAACACTGGGTAGTGAAGGAAGAGAGTCACAGAGTGGGTGGTGGGATGGGGAGCAGTGGGTAGTGAAGGAAGAGAGTCACTGAGTGGATGGTGGAATTGGGAGATGTGGGTAGTGAAGGAAGAGAGTCAGAGTAGGTGGGGTGATGGAGAGCAGTGGGTAGTGAAGGAAGAGATTCACAGAGTGGGTGGTGGGATGGGGAACAGTGGGTAGTGAAGGAAGAGAGTCACAGTGTGGGTTGTGGGATGGGGAGCAGTGGTTAGTGAAGGAACAGAGTCACACAGTGGGTGGTGGGATGGGGAGGAGTGGGTAGTAAGGAAGAGAGTCACAGTGTCGGTGGTGGGATGGGGAGCAGTGGGTAGTGAAGGAAGAGAGTCACACAGTGGGAGGTGGGATGGGGAGCAGTGGGCAGTGAAGGAAGGGTCAGAGTGGGTGGTGGGATGGGGAAAAGTGGGTAGTGAAGGAAGAGAGTCAGAGTGGGTGGTGGGATGGGGAACAGTGGGTAGTGAAGGAAGAGAGTCACACAGTGGGTGGTGTGATGGGGAACAGTGGGTAGTGAAGGAAGAGAGTCAGAGTGGGTGGTGGGATGGGGAACAGTGAGTAGTGAAGGGAGAGAGTCACAGAGTGGGTGGTGGGATGGGGAACAGTGGGTAGTAAAGGAACAGTCACAGAGTGGGTGGTGGGATTGGGAGGAGTGGGTAGTGAAGGAAGAGAGTCACAGAGTGTTTGGAGGGATGGGGAACAGTGGGTAGTGAAGGAAGAGATTCACACAGTGGATGGTGGGATGGGGAGCATTGGGTAGTGAAGGAAGAGAGTCACACAGTCGGTGGTGGGATGGGGAACAGTGAGTAGTGAAGGCAGAGAGTCACAGAGTGGGTGGTGGGATGGGGAGCAGTGGGTAGTGAAGGAAGAGAGTCACAGAGCGGGTGGTGGGATGTGGAGCAGTGGGTAGTGAAGGAAGAGAGTCACATAGCGGGTGGTGGGACGGGGAGCAATGGGTAGTGAAGGAAGAGAGTCACAGAGTGGTTGGTGGGATGGGGAGCAGTGGGTATTGAAGGAAGAGAGTCACAGAGTGGGTGGTGGCATGGGGACCAGTGGGTAGTGAAGGAAGAGAGTCACAGAGTGGGTGGGGGGATGGGGAGCAGTGGGTAGTGAAGGAAGAGAGTCACAGAGTGGGTTGTGGGATGGGGAACACTGGGTAGTGAAGGAAGAGCGTCACAGAGTGGGTGGTGGGATGGGGAGCAGTGGGTAGTGAAGGAAGAGAGTCACACAGTGGGTGGTGGGATGGGGAACAGTGGGTAGTGAAGGAAGAGAGTCAGAGTGGGTGGTGGGATGGGGAACAGTGGGTAGTGAAGGAAGAGAGTCACACAGTGGGTGGTGTGATTGGGAACAGTGGGTAGTGTAGGAAGAGAGTCAGAGTGGGTGGTGGGATGGGGAACAGTGGGTAGTGAAGGAAGAGAGTCACAGAGTGGGTGGTGGGATGGGAAACAGTGGGTAGTAAAGGAACAGTCACAGAGTGGGTGTTGGGATTGGGAGGACTGGGTAGTGAAGGAAGAGAGTCACAGAGTGTTTGGAGGGATGGGGAACAGTGGGTAGTGAAGGAAGAGAGTCACACAGTGGATGGTGGGATGGGGAGCATTGGGTAGTGAAGGAAGAGAGTCACAGAGTGGTTGGTGGGATGGGGAGCAGTGGGTAGTGAAGGAAGAGAGTCACAGAGTGGGTGGGGGGATGGAGAGCAGTGGGTAGTGAAGGAAGAGAGTCACAGAGTGGGTTGTGGGATGGGGAACACTGGGTAGTGAAGGAAGAGCGTCACAGAGTGGGTGGTGGGATGGGGAACACTGGGTAGTGAAGGAAGAGAGTCACAGAGTGTGTGGTGGGATGGGGAACAGTGGGTAGTGAAGGAAGAGAGTCACAGAGTGGGTGGTGGGATGGGGAGCAGTGGGTAGTGAAGGAAGAGAGTCACAGAGTGGGTGGGGGGATGGAGAGCAGTGGGTAGTGAAGGAAGAGAGTCACAGAGTGGGTTGGGGGATGGAGAGCAGTGGGTAGTGAAGGAAGAGAGTCACAGAGTGGGTGGTGGGATGGGGAGCAGTGGGTAGTGAAGGAAGAGAGTCACAGATTGGGTTGTGGGATGGTGAACACTGGGTAGTGAAGGAGGAGCGTCACAGAGTGGGTGGTGGGATGGGGAACACTGGGTAGTGAAGGAAGAGAGTCACAGAGTGTGTGGTGGGATGGGGAGCAGTGGGTAGTGAAGGAAGAGAGTCACAAAGTGGGTGGTGGGAAGGGGAACAGTGGGTAGTGAAGGAAGAGAGTCACACTGTGGGTGGTGGGATGGGGAACAGTGGGTAGTGAAGGAAGAGAGTCACAGAGTGGGTGGTGGGATGTGGAGCAGTGGGTAGTGAAGGAAGAGAGTCACAGAGTGGGTGCTGGGGTGGGGAACAGTGGGTAGTGAAGGAAGAGAGTCACAGAGTGGGTGGTGGGATGGGGAGCAGTGGGTAGTAAAGGAACAGTCACAGAGTGGGTGGTGGGATGGGGAACAGTGGGTTGTGAAGGAAGAGAGTCACACAGTGGATGGTGGGATGGGGAGCAGTGGGCAGTGAAGGAAGAGAGTCACACAGCGGGTGGTGGGATGGGGAACAGTGTGTAGAGAAGGAAGAGAGTCACAGAGCGGGTGGTGGGATGGGGAACAGTGGGTAGTGAAGGAAGAGAGTCACACAGTGGGTAGTGGGAGGGGGAACAGTGCGTAGTGAAGGAAGAGAGTCACACAGCGGGTGGTGGGGTGGGGAACAGTGGGTAGTGAATGAAGAGAGTCACAGAGTGGGTGGTGGGATGGGTAACAGTGGGTAGTGAAGGAAGAGAGTCACAGAGTGGGTGGTGGGATGGCGAACAGTGGGTAGTGAAGGAAGAGAGTCACAGAGTGGGCGGTGGGATGGGGAACAGTGGGTAGTGAAAGAAGAGAGTCACAGAGTGGGTGTTGGCATGGGGACCAGTGGGTAGTGAAGGAAGGGAATCACAGAGTGGGTGGTGGGTTGTGGACCAGTGGGTAGTGAAGGAAGAGAGTCACAGAGTGGGTGGTGGGATGGGGAGCAGTGGGTAGTGAAGGACGAGAGTCACAGAGTGGGTGGTGGGATGGGGAGCAGTGAGTAGTGAAGGAAGTGAGTCACAGAGCGGCTGGTGGGATGGGGAGGAATGGGTAGTGAAGGAAGAGAGTCACACAGTGGGTGGTGGGATGAGCAGCAGTGGGTAGTGAAGGAACAGAGTCACACAGTGGGTGGTGGGATGGGGAACAGTGGGTAATGAAGGAAGAGAGTCACAGAGTGGGTGGTGGGATGGGGAGCAGTGGGTAGTGAAGTAAGAGAGTCACTGAGTGGATGGGGGAATTGGGAGATGTGGGTAGTGAAGGAAGAGAGTCAGAGTAGGTGGGGTGATGGAGAGCAGTTGGTAGTGAAGGAAGAGATTCACAGTGTGGGTTGTGGGATGGGGAGCAGTGGGTAGTGAAGGAACAGAGTCACACAGTGGGTGGTGGGATGGGGAGCAGTGGGTAGTGAAGGAAGAGAGTCACAGAGTGGGTGGTGGGATGGGGAGCAGTGGGTAGTGAAGGAAGAGAGTCAGAGTAGGTGGGGTGATGGAGAGCAGTTGGTAGTGAAGGAAGAGATTCACAGTGTGGGTTGTGGGATGGGGAGCAGTGGGTAGTGAAGGAACAGAGTCACACAGTGGGTGGTGGGATGGGGAGCAGTGGGTAGTGAAGGAAGAGAGTCACAGAGTGGGTGGTGGGATGGGGAGCAGTGGGTAGTGAAGGAAGAGAGTCACAGTGTGGGTGGTGGGATGGGGAGCAGTGGGTAGTGAAGGAAGAGTCACAGTGGGTGGTGAGATGGGGAACAGTGGGTAGTGAAGGAAGAGAGTCAGAGTGGGTGGTGGGATGGGGAACAGTGGGTAGTGAAGGAAGAGAGTCACACAGTGGGTGGTGTGATGTGGAACAGTGGGCAGTGAAGGAAGAGTCAGAGTGGGTGGTGGGATGGGGAAAAGTGGGTAGTGAAGCAAGAGAGTCAGAGTGGGTGGTGGGATGGGGAACAGTGGGTAGTGAAGGAAGAGAGTCAGAGTGGGTGGTGGGATGGGGAACAGTGGGTAGTGAAGGAAGAGAGTCACACAGTGGGTGGTGTGATGGGGAACAGTGGGTTGTGAAGGAAGAGAGTCAGAGTGGGTGGTGGGATGGGGAACAGTGGGTAGTAAAGGAACAGTCACAGAGTGGGTGGTGGGATTGGGAGGAGTGGGTAGTGAAGGAAGAGAGTCACAGAGTGTTTGGAGGGATGGGGAACAGTGGGTAGTGAAGGAAGAGATTCACACAGTGGATGGTGGGATGGGGACCAGTGGGTAGTGAAGGAAGAGAGTCACAGAGTGGGTGGGGGGATGGATCGCAGTGGGTAGTGAAGGAAGAGAGTCACAGAGTGGGTTGTGGGATGGGGAACACAGGGTAGTGAAGGAAGAGCGTCACAGTGTTGGTGGTGTAATGGGGAACACTGGGTAGTGAAGGAAGAGAGTCAAAGAGTGGGTGGTGGGATGGGGAGCAGTGGGTAGTGAAGGAAGAGAGTCACACAGTGGGTGGTGGGATGGGGAACAGTGTGTAGAGAAGGAAGAGAGTCACAGAGCGGGTGGTGGGATGGGGAACAGTGGGTAGTGAAGGAAGAGAGTCACACAGTGGGTAGTGGGAGGGGGAACAGTGCGTAGTGAAGGAAGAGAGTCACTCAGCGTGTGGTGGGATGGGGAACAGTGGGTAGTGAATGAAGAGAGTCACAGAGTGGGTGGTCGGATGGGAAAGAGTGGGTAGTGAAGGAAGAGAGTCACAGAGTGGGTGGTGGGATGGGTAACAGTGGGTAGTGAAGGAAGAGAGTCACAGAGTGGGCGGTGGGATGGGGAACAGTGGGTAGTGAAAGAAGAGAGTCACAGAGTGGGTGGTGGCATGGGGACCAGTGGGTAGAGAAGGAAGGGAATCACAGAGTGGGTGGTGGGTTGGGGACCAGTGGGTAGGGAAGGAAGAGAGTCACAGAGTGGGTGGTGGGATGGGGAGCAGTGGGTAGTGAAGGACGAGAGTCACAGAGTGGGTGGTGGGATGGGGAACAGTGAGTAGTGAAGGAAAAGAGTCACAGAGTGGGTGGTGGGATGGGGAGCAGTGGGTAGTGAAGGAAGAGAGTCACTGAGCGGGTGGTGTGATGGGTAGCAGTGAGTAGTGAAGGAAGTGAGTCACAGAGCGGCTGGTGGGATGGGGAGGAATGGGTAGTGAAGGAAGAGAGTCACACAGTGGGTAGTGGGATGAGCAGCAGTGGGTAGTGAAGGAACAGAGTCACACAGTGGGTGGTGGGATGGGGAACAGTGGGTAATGAAGGAAGAGAGTCACAGAGTGGGTGGTGGGATGGGGAGCAGTGGGTAGTGAAGTAAGAGAGTCACTGAGTGGATGGGGGAATTGGGAGATGTGGGTAGTGAAGGAAGAGAGTCAGAGTGGGTGGTGGGATGGGGAACAGTGGGTAGTGAAGGAAGAGAGTCACACAGTGGGTGGTGTGATGGGGAACAGTGGGTTGTGAAGGAAGAGAGTCAGAGTGGGTGGTGGGATGGGGAACAGTGGGTAGTGAAGGAAGAGAGTCACAGAGTGGGTGGTGGGATGGGGAACAGTGGGTAGTAAAGGAACAGTCACAGAGTGGGTGGTGGGATTGGGAGGAGTGGGTAGTGAAGGAAGAGAGTCACAGAGTGTTTGGAGGGATGGGGAACAGTGGGTAGTGAAGGAAGAGATTCACACAGTGGATGTTGGGATGGGGACCAGTGGGTAGTGAAGGAAGAGAGTCACAGTGTGGGTGGGGGAATGGATAGCAGTGGGTAGTGAAGGAAGAGAGTCACAGAGTGGGTTGTGGGATGGGGAACACTGGGTAGTGAAGGAAGAGCGTCACAGTGTTGGTGGTGTGATGGGGAACACTGGGTAGTGAAGGAAGAGAGTCAAAGAGTGGGTGGTGGGATGGGGAGCAGTGGGTAGTGAAGCAAGAGAGTCACACAGTGGGTGGTGGGATGGGGAACAGTGGGTAGTGAAGGAAGAGAGTCAGAGTGGGTGGTGGGATGGGTAACAGTGGGTAGTGAAGGAAGAGAGTCACACAGTGGATGGTGGGATGGGGAGCATTGGGTAGTGAAGGAAGAGAGTCACACAGTCGGTGGTGGGACGGGGAGCAATGGGTAGTGAAGGAAGAGAGTCACAGAGTGGGTGGTGGGATGGGGAGCAGTGTGTATTGAAGGAAGAGAGTCACAGTGTGGGTGGGGGGATGGAGAGCAGTGGGTAGTGAAGGAAGAGAGTCACAGAGTGGGTTGTGGGATGGGGAACACTGGGTAGTGAAGGAAGAGCGTCACAGTGTGGGTGGTGTGATGGGGAACACTGGGTAGTGAAGGAAGAGAGTCACAGAGTGGGTGGTGGGATGGGGAGCAGTGGGTAGTGAAGGAAGAGAGTCACACAGTGGGTGGTGGGATGGGGAACAGTGGGTAGTGAAGGAAGAGAGTCAGAGTGGGTGGTGGGATGGGGAACAGTGGGTAGTGAAGGAAGTGAGTCACACAGTGGGTGGTGTGATTGGGAACAGTGGGTAGTGTAGGAAGAGAGTCAGAGTGGGTGGTGGGATGGGGAACAGTGGGTAGTGAAGGAAGAGAGTCACAGAGTGGGTGGTGGGATGGGGAACAGTGGGTAGTAAAGGAACAGTCACAGAGTGGGTGTTGGGATTGGGAGGAGTGGGTAGTGAAGGAAGAGAGTCACAGAGTGTTTGGAGAGATGGGGAACAGTGGGTAGTGAAGGAAGAGAGTCACACAGTGGATGGTGGGATGGGGAGCATTGGGTAGTGAAGGAAGAGAGTCACACAGTCGGTGGTGGGATGGGGAACAGTGGGTAGTGAAGGCAGAGAGTCACAGAGTGGGTGGTGGGATGGGGAGCAGTGGGTAGTGAAGGAAGAGAGTCACAGAGCGGTTGGTGGGATGTGGAGCAGTGGGTAGTGAAGGAAGAGAGTCACAGAGCGGGTGGTGGGACGGGGAGCAATGGGTAGTGAAGGAAGAGAGTCACAGAGTGGGTGGTGGGATGGGGAGCAGTGGGTATTGAAGGAAGAGAGTCACACAGTGGGTGGTGGGATGAGGAGCAGTGGGTAGTGAAGGAAGAGAATCACAGAGTGGGTGGTGGCATGGGGACCAGTGGGTAGTGAAGGAAGAGAGTCACAGAGTGGGTGGGGGATGGAGAGCAGTGGGTAGTGAAGGAAGAGAGTCACAGAGTGGGTGGTGTGATGGGGAACACTGGGTAGTGAAGGAAGAGAGTCACAGAGTGGGTGGTGGGATGGGGAGCAGTGTGTAGTGAAGGAAGAGAGTCACAGTGTGGGTGGGGGAATGGATAGCAGTGGGTAGTGAAGGAAGAGAGTCACAGAGTGGGTTGTGGGATGGGGAACACTGGGTAGTGAAGGAAGAGCGTCACAGTGTTGGTGGTGTGATGGGGAACACTGGGTAGTGAAGGAAGAGAGTCAAAGAGTGGGTGGTGGGATGGGGAGCAGTGGGTAGTGAAGGAAGAGAGTCACACAGTGGGTGGTGGGATGGGGAACAGTGGGTAGTGAAGGAAGAGAGTCAGAGTGGGTGGTGGGATGGGTAACAGTGGGTAGTGAAGGAAGAGAGTCACACAGTGGATGGTGGGATGGGGAGCATTGGGTAGTGAAGGAAGAGAGTCACACAGTCGGTGGTGGGACGGGGAGCAATGGGTAGTGAAGGAAGAGAGTCACAGAGTGGGTGGTGGGATGGGGAGCAGTGTGTATTGAAGGAAGAGAGTCACAGAGTGGGTGGGGGGATGGAGAGCAGTGGGTAGTGAAGGAAGAGAGTCACAGAGTGGGTTGTGGGATGGGGAACACTGGGTAGTGAAGGAAGAGCGTCACAGTGTGGGTGGTGTGATGGGGAACACTGGGTAGTGAAGGAAGAGAGTCACAGAGTGGGTGGTGGGATGGGGAGCAGTGGGTAGTGAAGGAAGAGAGTCACACAGTGGGTGGTGGGATGGGGAACAGTGGGTAGTGAAGGAAGAGAGTCAGAGTGGGTGGTGGGATGGGGAACAGTGGGTAGTGAAGGAAGAGAGTCACACAGTGGGTGGTGTGATTGGGAACAGTGGGTAGTAAAGGAACAGTCACAGAGTGGGTGTTGGGATTGGGAGGAGTGGGTAGTGAAGGAAGAGAGTCACAGAGTGTTTGGAGAGATGGGGAACAGTGGGTAGTGAAGGAAGAGAGTCACACAGTGGATGGTGGGATGGGGAGCATTGGGTAGTGAAGGAAGAGAGTCACACAGTCGGTGGTGGGATGGGGAACAGTGGGTAGTGAAGGCAGAGAGTCACAGAGTGGGTGGTGGGATGGGGAGCAGTGGGTAGTGAAGGAAGAGAGTCACAGAGCGGTTGGTGGGATGTGGAGCAGTGGGTAGTGAAGGAAGAGAGTCACAGAGCGGGTGGTGGGACGGGGAGCAATGGGTAGTGAAGGAAGAGAGTCACAGAGTGGGTGGTGGGATGGGGAGCAGTGGGTATTGAAGGAAGAGAGTCACACAGTGGGTGGTGGGATGGGGAGCAGTGGGTAGTGAAGGAAGAGAATCACAGAGTGGGTGGTGGCATGGGGACCAGTGGGTAGTGAAGGAAGAGAGTCACAGAGTGGGTGGGGGATGGAGAGCAGTGGGTAGTGAAGGAAGAGAGTCACAGAGTGGGTGGTGTGATGGGGAACACTGGGTAGTGAAGGAAGAGAGTCACAGAGTGGGTGGTGGGATGGGGAGCAGTGTGTAGTGAAGGAAGAGAGTCACAATGTGGGTGGTGGGAAGGGGAGCAGTGGGTAGTGAAGGAATAGAGTCACACAGTGGGTGGTGGGATGGGGAACAGTGCGTAGTGAAGGAAGAGAGTCACACAGTGGCTGGTGGGATGGGGAGCACTGGGTAGTGAAGGAAGAGAGTCACAGAGTGGGTGGTGGGATGGGTAACAGTGGGTAGTGAAGGAAGAGAGTCACAGAGTGGGTGGTGGGATGGCGAACAGTGGGTAGTGAAGGAAGGGAGTCACACAGTGGGCGGTGGGATGGGGAGCACCGGGTAGTGAAGGAAGAGAGTCACACAGTGGGTGGTGGGATGGGGAAAAGTGGGTAGTGAAGGAAGAGAGTCACACAGTGGGTGGTGGGATGGGGAACAGTGGGTAGTGAAGGAAGAGAGTCACAGAGTGTGTGGTGGGATAGGGAACAGTGGGTAGTGAAGGAAGAGAGTCAGAGTGGGTGGTGGGATGGGGAACAGTGGGTAGTGAAGGAAGAGAGTCTGAGTGGGTGGTGGGATGGGGAACAGTGGGTAGTGAAGGCAGAGAGTCACAGAGTGGGTTGGGGGATGGAGAGCAGTGGGTAGTGAAGGAAGAGAGTCACAGAGTGGGTTGTGGGATGGGGAACAGTGGGTAGTGAAGGAAGAGAGTCACAGAGTGGGTGGTGGGATGGGTAGCAGTGGGTAGTAAAGGAACAGTCACAAAGTGGGTGGTGGGATGGGGAGCAGTGGGTAGTGAAGGAAGAGAGTCACAGAGTGGGTGTAGGGATGGGGAACCGTGGGTAGTGAAGAAAGAGAGTCACAGAGTGGGTGGTGGGATGGGGAACAGTGAGTAGTGAAGGAAGAGAGTCACTGAGCGGGTGGTGTGATGGGTAGCAGTGAGTAGTGAAGGAAGTGAGTCACAGAGCGGCTGGTGGGATGGGGAGGAATGGGTAGTGAAGGAAGAGAGTCACACAGTGGGTGGTGGGATGAGCAGCAGTGGGTAGTGAAGGAACAGAGTCACACAGTGGGTGGTGGGATGGGGAACAGTGGGTAATGAAGGAAGAGAGTCACAGAGTGGGTGGTGGGATGGGGAGCAGTGGGTAGTGAAGTAAGAGAGTCACTGAGTGGATGGGGGAATTGGGAGATGTGGGTAGTGAAGGAAGAGAGTCAGAGTAGGTGGGGTGATGGAGAGCAGTGGGTAGTGAAGGAAGAGATTCACAGTGTGGGTTGTGGGATGGGGAGCAGTGGGTAGTGAAGGAACAGAGTCACACAGTGGGTGGTGGGATGGGGAGCAGTGGGTAGTGAAGGAAGAGAGTCACAGAGTGGGTGGTGGGATGGGGAGCAGTGGGTAGTGAAGGAACAGAGTCACACAGTGGGTGGTGGGATGGGGAGCAGTGGGTAGTGAAGGAAGGGAGTCACAGATTGGGCGGTGGGATGGGGAGCACCGGGTAGTGAAGGAAGAGAGTCACACAGTGGGTGGTGGGATGGGGAAAAGTGGGTAGTGAAGGAAGAGAGTCACACAGTGGGTGGTGGGATGGGGAACAGTGGGTAGTGAAGGAAGAGAGTCACAGAGTGTGTGGTGGGATAGGGAACAGTGGGTAGTGAAGGAAGAGAGTGAGAGTGGGTGGTGGGATGGGGAACAGTGGGTAGTGAAGGAAGAGAGTCAGAGTGGGTGGTGGGATGGGGAACAGTGGGTAGTGAAGGCAGAGAGTCACAGAGTGGGTGGGGGGATGGAGAGCAGTGGGTAGTGAAGGAAGAGAGTCACAGAGTGTGTTGTGGGATGGGGAACAGTGGGTAGTGAAGGAAGAGTCACAGAGTGGGTGGTGGGATGGGGAGCAGTGGGTAGTAAAGGAACAGTCACAAAGTGGGTGGTGGGATGGGGAGCAGTGGGTAGTGAAGGAAGAGAGTCACAGAGTGGGTGTAGGGATGGGGAACAGTGGGTAGTGAAGGAAGAGAGTCACACAGTGGATGGTGGGATGGGAAGCAGTGGGTAGTGAAGAAAGAGAGTCACAGAGTGGGTGGTGGGATGGGGAACAGTGGGTAGTGAAGGACGAGAGTCACAGAGTGGGTGGTGGGATGGGGAACAGTGAGTAGTGAAGGAAAAGAGTCACAGAGTGGGTGGTGGGATGGGGAGCAGTGGGTAGTGAAGGAAGAGAGTCACAGAGCGGGTGGTGGGACGGGGAGCAATGGGTAGTGAAGGAAGAGAGTCACAGAGTGGGTGGTGGGATGGGGAGCAGTGGGTATTGAAGGAAGAGAGTCACACAGTGGGTGGTGGGATGAGGAGCAGTGGGTAGTGAAGGAAGAGAATCACAGAGTGGGTGGTGGCATGGGGACCAGTGGGTAGTGAAGGAAGAGAGTCACAGAGTGGGTGGGGGATGGAGAGCAGTGGGTAGTGAAGGAAGAGAGTCACAGAGTGGGTGGTGTGATGGGGAACACTGGGTAGTGAAGGAAGAGAGTCACAGAGTGGGTGGTGGGATGGGGAGCAGTGTGTAGTGAAGGAAGAGAGTCACAATGTGGGTGGTGGGAAGGGGAGCAGTGGGTAGTGAAGGAATAGAGTCACACAGTGGGTGGTGGGATGGGGAACAGTGCGTAGTGAAGGAAGAGAGTCACACAGTGGCTGGTGGGATTGGGAGCACTGGGTAGTGAAGGAAGAGAGTCACAGAGTGGGTGGTGGGATGGGTAACAGTGGGTAGTGAAGGAAGAGAGTCACAGAGTGGGTGGTGGGATGGCGAACAGTGGGTAGTGAAGGAAGGGAGTCACAGAGTGGGCGGTGGGATGGGGAGCACCGGGTAGTGAAGGAAGAGAGTCACACAGTGGGTGGTGGGATGGGGAAAAGTGGGTAGTGAAGGAAGAGAGTCACACAGTGGGTGGTGGGATGGGGAACAGTGGGTAGTGAAGGAAGAGAGTCACAGAGTGTGTGGTGGGATAGGGAACAGTGGGTAGTGAAGGAAGAGAGTCAGAGTGGGTGGTGGGATGGGGAACAGTGGGTAGTGAAGGAAGAGAGTCTGAGTGGGTGGTGGGATGGGGAACAGTGGGTAGTGAAGGCAGAGAGTCACAGAGTGGGTGGGGGGATGGAGAGCAGTGGGTAGTGAAGGAAGAGAGTCACAGAGTGGGTTGTGGGATGGGGAACAGTGGGTAGTGAAGGAAGAGAGTCACAGAGTGGGTGGTGGGATGGGGAGCAGTGGGTAGTAAAGGAACAGTCACAAAGTGGGTGGTGGGATGGGGAGCAGTGGGTAGTGAAGGAAGAGAGTCACAGAATGGGTGTAGGGATGGGGAACAGTGGGTAGTGAAGAAAGAGAGTCACAGAGTGGGTGGTGGGATGGGGAACAGTGAGTAGTGAAGGAAGAGAGTCACTGAGCGGGTGGTGTGATGGGTAGCAGTGAGTAGTGAAGGAAGTGAGTCACAGAGCGGCTGGTGGGATGGGGAGGAATGGGTAGTGAAGGAAGAGAGTCACACAGTGGGTGGTGGGATGAGCAGCAGTGGGTAGTGAAGGAACAGAGTCACACAGTGGGTGGTGGGATGGGGAACAGTGGGTAATGAAGGAAGAGAGTCACAGAGTGGGTGGTGGGATGGGGAGCAGTGGGTAGTGAAGTAAGAGAGTCACTGAGTGGATGGGGGAATTGGGAGATGTGGGTAGTGAAGGAAGAGAGTCAGAGTAGGTGGGGTGATGGAGAGCAGTGGGTAGTGAAGGAAGAGATTCACAGTGTGGGTTGTGGGATGGGGAGCAGTGGGTAGTGAAGGAACAGAGTCACACAGTGGGTGGTGGGATGGGGAGCAGTGGGTAGTGAAGGAAGAGAGTCACAGAGTGGGTGGTGGGATGGGGAGCAGTGGGTTGTGAAGGAACAGAGTCACACAGTGGGTGGTGGGATGGGGAGCAGTGGGTAGTGAAGGAAGGGAGTCACAGAGTGGGCGGTGGGATGGGGAGCACCGGGTAGTGAAGGAAGAGAGTCACACAGTGGGTGGTGGGATGGGGAAAAGTGGGTAGTGAAGGAAGAGAGTCACACAGTGGGTGGTGGGATGGGGAACAGTGGGTAGTGAAGGAAGAGAGTCACAGAGTGTGTGGTGGGATAGGGAACAGTGGGTAGTGAAGGAAGAGAGTCAGAGTGGGTGGTGGGATGGGGAACAGTGGGTAGTGAAGGAAGAGAGTCAGAGTGGGTGGTGGGATGGGGAACAGTGGGTAGTGAAGGCAGAGAGTCACAGAGTGGGTGGGGGGATGGAGAGCAGTGGGTAGTGAAGGAAGAGAGTCACAGAGTGGGTTGTGGGATGGGGAACAGTGGGTAGTGAAGGAAGAGTCACAGAGTGGGTGGTGGGATGGGGAGCAGTGGGTAGTAAAGGAACAGTCACAAAGTGGGTGGTGGGATGGGGAGCAGTGGGTAGTGAAGGAAGAGAGTCACAGAGTGGGTGTAGGGATGGGGAACAGTGGGTAGTGAAGGAAGAGAGTCACACAGTGGATGGTGGGATGGGAAGCAGTGGGTAGTGAAGAAAGAGAGTCACAGAGTGGGTGGTGGGATGGGGAACAGTGGGTAGTGAAGGACGAGAGTCACAGAGTGGGTGGTGGGATGGGGAACAGTGAGTAGTGAAGGAAAAGAGTCACAGAGTGGGTGGTGGGATGGGGAGCAGTGGGTAGTGAAGGAAGAGAGTCACTGAGCGGGTGGTGTGATGGGTAGCAGTGAGTAGTGAAGGAAGAGAGTCACACAGTGGGTGGTGGGATGGGGAACAGTGGGTAGTGAAGGAAGAGAGTCAGAGTGGGTGGTGGGATGGGGAACAGTGGGTAGTGAAGGAAGAGCGTCACAGAGTGGGTGGTGGGATGGGGAGCAGTGGGTAGTGAAGGAAGAGAGTCACACAGTGGGTGGTGGGATGGGGAACAGTGGGTAGTGAAGGAAGAGAGTCAGAGTGGGTGGTGGGATGGGGAACAGTGGGTAGTGAAGGAAGAGAGTCACACAGTGGGTGGTGTGATTGGGAACAGTGGGTAGTGTAGGAAGAGAGTCAGAGTGGGTGGTGGGATGGGGAACAGTGGGTAGTGAAGGAAGAGAGTCACAGAGTGGGTGGTGGGATGGGAAACAGTGGGTAGTAAAGGAACAGTCACAGAGTGGGTGTTGGGATTGGGAGGACTGGGTAGTGAAGGAAGAGAGTCACAGAGTGTTTGGAGGGATGGGGAACAGTGGGTAGTGAAGGAAGAGAGTCACACAGTGGATGGTGGGATGGGGAGCATTGGGTAGTGAAGGAAGAGAGTCACAGAGCGGTTGGTGGGATGGGGAGCAGTGGGTAGTGAAGGAAGAGAGTCACAGAGTGGGTGGGGGGATGGAGAGCAGTGGGTAGTGAAGGAAGAGAGTCACAGAGTGGGTTGTGGGATGGGGAACACTGGGTAGTGAAGGAAGAGCGTCACAGAGTGGGTGGTGGGATGGGGAACACTGGGTAGTGAAGGAAGAGAGTCACAGAGTGTGTGGTGGGATGGGGAACAGTGGGTAGTGAAGGAAGAGAGTCACAGAGTGGGTGGTGGGATGGGGAGCAGTGGGTAGTGAAGGAAGAGAGTCACAGAGTGGGTGGGGGGATGGAGAGCAGTGGGTAGTGAAGGAAGAGAGTCACAGAGTGGGTTGGGGGATGGAGAGCAGTGGGTAGTGAAGGAAGAGAGTCACAGAGTGGGTGGTGGGATGGGGAGCAGTGGGTAGTGAAGGAAGAGAGTCACAGAGTGGGTTGTGGGATGGGGAACACTGGGTAGTGAAGGAAGAGCGTCACAGAGTGGGTGGTGGGATGGGGAACACTGGGTAGTGAAGGAAGAGAGTCACAGAGTGTGTGGTGGGATGGGGAGCAGTGGGTAGTGAAGGAAGAGAGTCACAAAGTGGGTGGTGGGAAGGGGAACAGTGGGTAGTGAAGGAAGAGAGTCACACTGTGGGTGGTGGGATGGGGAACAGTGGGTAGTGAAGGAAGAGAGTCACAGAGTGGGTGGTGGGATGTGGAGCAGTGGGTAGTGAAGGAAGAGAGTCACAGAGTGGGTGCTGGGGTGGGGAACAGTGGGTAGTGAAGGAAGAGAGTCACAGAGTGGGTGGTGGGATGGGGAGCAGTGGGTAGTAAAGGAACAGTCACAGAGTGGGTGGTGGGATGGGGAACAGTGGGTTGTGAAGGAAGAGAGTCACACAGTGGATGGTGGGATGGGGAGCAGTGGGCAGTGAAGGAAGAGAGTCACACAGCGGGTGGTGGGATGGGGAACAGTGTGTAGAGAAGGAAGAGAGTCACAGAGCGGGTGGTGGGATGGGGAACAGTGGGTAGTGAAGGAAGAGAGTCACACAGTGGGTAGTGGGAGGGGGAACAGTGCGTAGTGAAGGAAGAGAGTCACACAGCGGGTGGTGGGATGGGGAACAGTGGGTAGTGAATGAAGAGAGTCACAGAGTGGGTGGTGGGATGGGTAACAGTGGGTAGTGAAGGAAGAGAGTCACAGAGTGGGTGGTGGGATGGCGAACAGTGGGTAGTGAAGGAAGAGAGTCACAGAGTGGGCGGTGGGATGGGGAACAGTGGGTAGTGAAAGAAGAGAGTCACAGAGTGGGTGTTGGCATGGGGACCAGTGGGTAGTGAAGGAAGGGAATCACAGAGTGGGTGGTGGGTTGGGGACCAGTGGGTAGTGAAGGAAGAGAGTCACAGAGTGGGTGGTGGGATGGGGAGCAGTGGGTAGTGAAGGACGAGAGTCACAGAGTGGGTGGTGGGATGGGGAGCAGTGAGTAGTGAAGGAAGTGAGTCACAGAGCGGCTGGTGGGATGGGGAGGAATGGGTAGTGAAGGAAGAGAGTCACACAGTGGGTGGTGGGATGAGCAGCAGTGGGTAGTGAAGGAACAGAGTCACACAGTGGGTGGTGGGATGGGGAACAGTGGGTAATGAAGGAAGAGAGTCACAGAGTGGGTGGTGGGATGGGGAGCAGTGGGTAGTGAAGTAAGAGAGTCACTGAGTGGATGGGGGAATTGGGAGATGTGGGTAGTGAAGGAAGAGAGTCAGAGTAGGTGGGGTGATGGAGAGCAGTTGGTAGTGAAGGAAGAGATTCACAGTGTGGGTTGTGGGATGGGGAGCAGTGGGTAGTGAAGGAACAGAGTCACACAGTGGGTGGTGGGATGGGGAGCAGTGGGTAGTGAAGGAAGAGAGTCACAGAGTGGGTGGTGGGATGGGGAGCAGTGGGTAGTGAAGGAAGAGAGTCAGAGTAGGTGGGGTGATGGAGAGCAGTTGGTAGTGAAGGAAGAGATTCACAGTGTGGGTTGTGGGATGGGGAGCAGTGGGTAGTGAAGGAACAGAGTCACACAGTGGGTGGTGGGATGGGGAGCAGTGGGTAGTGAAGGAAGAGAGTCACAGAGTGGGTGGTGGGATGGGGAGCAGTGGGTAGTGAAGGAAGAGAGTCACAGTGTGGGTGGTGGGATGGGGAGCAGTGGGTAGTGAAGGAAGAGTCACAGTGGGTGGTGAGATGGGGAACAGTGGGTAGTGAAGGAAGAGAGTCAGAGTGGGTGGTGGGATGGGGAACAGTGGGTAGTGAAGGAAGAGAGTCACACAGTGGGTGGTGTGATGTGGAACAGTGGGCAGTGAAGGAAGAGTCAGAGTGGGTGGTGGGATGGGGAAAAGTGGGTAGTGAAGGAAGAGAGTCAGAGTGGGTGGTGGGATGGGGAACAGTGGGTAGTGAAGGAAGAGAGTCAGAGTGGGTGGTGGGATGGGGAACAGTGGGTAGTGAAGGAAGAGAGTCACACAGTGGGTGGTGTGATGGGGAACAGTGGGTTGTGAAGGAAGAGAGTCAGAGTGGGTGGTGGGATGGGGAACAGTGGGTAGTAAAGGAACAGTCACAGAGTGGGTGGTGGGATTGGGAGGAGTGGGTAGTGAAGGAAGAGAGTCACAGAGTGTTTGGAGGGATGGGGAACAGTGGGTAGTGAAGGAAGAGATTCACACAGTGGATGGTGGGATGGGGACCAGTGGGTAGTGAAGGAAGAGAGTCACAGAGTGGGTGGGGGGATGGATCGCAGTGGGTAGTGAAGGAAGAGAGTCACAGAGTGGGTTGTGGGATGGGGAACACAGGGTAGTGAAGGAAGAGCGTCACAGTGTTGGTGGTGTAATGGGGAACACTGGGTAGTGAAGGAAGAGAGTCAAAGAGTGGGTGGTGGGATGGGGAGCAGTGGGTAGTGAAGGAAGAGAGTCACACAGTGGGTGGTGGGATGGGGAACAGTGTGTAGAGAAGGAAGAGAGTCACAGAGCGGGTGGTGGGATGGGGAACAGTGGGTAGTGAAGGAAGAGAGTCACACAGTGGGTAGTGGGAGGGGGAACAGTGCGTAGTGAAGGACGAGAGTCACTCAGCGTGTGGTGGGATGGGGAACAGTGGGTAGTGAATGAAGAGAGTCACAGAGTGGGTGGTCGGATGGGAAAGAGTGGGTAGTGAAGGAAGAGAGTCACAGAGTGGGTGGTGGGATGGGTAACAGTGGGTAGTGAAGGAAGAGAGTCACAGAGTGGGCGGTGGGATGGGGAACAGTGGGTAGTGAAAGAAGAGAGTCACAGAGTGGGTGGTGGCATGGGGACCAGTGGGTAGAGAAGGAAGGGAATCACAGAGTGGGTGGTGGGTTGGGGACCAGTGGGTAGTGAAGGAAGAGAGTCACAGAGTGGGTGGTGGGATGGGGAGCAGTGGGTAGTGAAGGACGAGAGTCACAGAGTGGGTGGTGGGATGGGGAACAGTGAGTAGTGAAGGAAAAGAGTCACAGAGTGGGTGGTGGGATGGGGAGCAGTGGGTAGTGAAGGAAGAGAGTCACTGAGTGGGTGGTGTGATGGGTAGCAGTGAGTAGTGAAGGAAGTGAGTCACAGAGCGGCTGGTGGGATGGGGAGGAATGGGTAGTGAAGGAAGAGAGTCACACAGTGGGTAGTGGGATGAGCAGCAGTGGGTAGTGAAGGAACAGAGTCACACAGTGGGTGGTGGGATGGGGAACAGTGGGTAATGAAGGAAGAGAGTCACAGAGTGGGTGGTGGGATGGGGAGCAGTGGGTAGTGAAGTAAGAGAGTCACTGAGTGGATGGGGGAATTGGGAGATGTGGGTAGTGAAGGAAGAGAGTCAGAGTGGGTGGTGGGATGGGGAACAGTGGGTAGTGAAGGAAGAGAGTCACACAGTGGGTGGTGTGATGGGGAACAGTGGGGTGTGAAGGAAGAGAGTCAGAGTGGGTGGTGGGATGGGGAACAGTGGGTAGTGAAGGAAGAGAGTCACAGAGTGGGTGGTGGGATGGGGAACAGTGGGTAGTAAAGGAACAGTCACAGAGTGGGTGGTGGGATTGGGAGGAGTGGGTAGTGAAGGAAGAGAGTCACAGAGTGTTTGGAGGGATGGGGAACAGTGGGTAGTGAAGGAAGAGATTCACACAGTGGATGGTGGGATGGGGACCAGTGGGTAGTGAAGGAAGAGAGTCACAGTGTGGGTGGGGGAATGGATAGCAGTGGGTAGTGAAGGAAGAGAGTCACAGAGTGGGTTGTGGGATGGGGAACACTGGGTAGTGAAGGAAGAGCGTCACAGTGTTGGTGGTGTGATGGGGAACACTGGGTAGTGAAGGAAGAGAGTCAAAGAGTGGGTGGTGGGATGGGGAGCAGTGTGTATTGAAGGAAGAGAGTCACAGAGTGGGTGGGGGGATGGAGAGCAGTGGGTAGTGAAGGAAGAGAGTCACAGAGTGGGTTGTGGGATGGGGAACACTGGGTAGTGAAGGAAGAGCGTCACAGTGTGGGTGGTGTGATGGGGAACACTGGGTAGTGAAGGAAGAGAGTCACAGAGTGGGTGGTGGGATGGGGAGCAGTGGGTAGTGAAGGAAGAGAGTCACACAGTGGGTGGTGGGATGGGGAACACTGGGTAGTGAAGGAAGAGAGTCAGAGTGGGTGGTGGGATGGGGAACAGTGGGTAGTGAAGGAAGAGAGTCACACAGTGGGTGGTGTGATTGGGAACAGTGGGTAGTGTAGGAAGAGAGTCAGAGTGGGTGGTGGGATGGGGAACAGTGGGTAGTGAAGGAAGAGAGTCACAGAGTGGGTGGTGGGATGGGGAACAGTGGGTAGTAAAGGAACAGTCACAGAGTGGGTGTTGGGATTGGGAGGAGTGGGTAGTGAAGGAAGAGAGTCACAGAGTGTTTGGAGAGATGGGGAACAGTGGGTAGTGAAGGAAGAGAGTCACGCAGTGGATGGTGGGATGGGGAGCATTGGGTAGTGAAGGAAGAGAGTCACACAGTCGGTGGTGGGATGGGGAACAGTGGGTAGTGAAGGCAGAGAGTCACAGAGTGGGTGGTGGGATGGGGAGCAGTGGGTAGTGAAGGAAGAGAGTCACAGAGCGGTTGGTGGGATGTGGAGCAGTGGGTAGTGAAGGAAGAGAGTCACAGAGCGGGTGGTGGGACGGGGAGCAATGGGTAGTGAAGGAAGAGAGTCACAGAGTGGGTGGTGGGATGGGGAGCAGTGGGTATTGAAGGAAGAGAGTCACACAGTGGGTGGTGGGATGAGGAGCAGTGGGTAGTGAAGGAAGAGAATCACAGAGTGGGTGGTGGCATGGGGACCAGTGGGTAGTGAAGGAAGAGAGTCACAGAGTGGGTGGGGGATGGAGAGCAGTGGGTAGTGAAGGAAGAGAGTCACAGAGTGGGTGGTGTGATGGGGAACACTGGGTAGTGAAGGAAGAGAGTCACAGAGTGGGTGGTGGGATGGGGAGCAGTGTGTAGTGAAGGAAGAGAGTCACAGTGTGGGTGGGGGAATGGATAGCAGTGGGTAGTGAAGGAAGAGAGTCACAGAGTGGGTTGTGGGATGGGGAACACTGGGTAGTGAAGGAAGAGCGTCACAGTGTTGGTGGTGTGATGGGGAACACTGGGTAGTGAAGGAAGAGAGTCAAAGAGTGGGTGGTGGGATGGGGAGCAGTGGGTAGTGAAGGAAGAGAGTCACACAGTGGGTGGTGGGATGGGGAACAGTGGGTAGTGAAGGAAGAGAGTCAGAGTGGGTGGTGGGATGGGTAACAGTGGGTAGTGAAGGAAGAGAGTCACACAGTGGATGGTGGGATGGGGAGCATTGGGTAGTGAAGGAAGAGAGTCACACAGTCGGTGGTGGGACGGGGAGCAATGGGTAGTGAAGGAAGAGAGTCACAGAGTGGGTGGTGGGATGGGGAGCAGTGTGTATTGAAGGAAGAGAGTCACAGAGTGGGTGGGGGGATGGAGAGCAGTGGGTAGTGAAGGAAGAGAGTCACAGAGTGGGTTGTGGGATGGGGAACACTGGGTAGTGAAGGAAGAGCGTCACAGTGTGGGTGGTGTGATGGGGAACACTGGGTAGTGAAGGAAGAGAGTCACAGAGTGGGTGGTGGGATGGGGAGCAGTGGGTAGTGAAGGAAGAGAGTCACACAGTGGGTGGTGGGATGGGGAACAGTGGGTAGTGAAGGAAGAGAGTCAGAGTGGGTGGTGGGATGGGGAACAGTGGGTAGTGAAGGAAGAGAGTCACACAGTGGGTGGTGTGATTGGGAACAGTGGGTAGTAAAGGAACAGTCACAGAGTGGGTGTTGGGATTGGGAGGAGTGGGTAGTGAAGGAAGAGAGTCACAGAGTGTTTGGAGAGATGGGGAACAGTGGGTAGTGAAGGAAGAGAGTCACACAGTGGATGGTGGGATGGGGAGCATTGGGTAGTGAAGGAAGAGAGTCACACAGTCGGTGGTGGGATGGGGAACAGTGGGTAGTGAAGGCAGAGAGTCACAGAGTGGGTGGTGGGATGGGGAGCAGTGGGTAGTGAAGGAAGTGAGTCACAGAGCTGTTGGTGTGATGTGGAGCAGTGGGTAGTGAAGGAAGAGAGTCACAGAGCGGGTGTTGGGACGGGGAGCAATGGGTAGTGAAGGAAGAGAGTCACAGAGTGGGTGGTGGGATGGGGAGCAGTGGGTATTGAAGGAAGAGAGTCACAGAGTGGGTGGTGGGATGGGGAACAGTGAGTAGTGAAGGAAAAGAGTCACAGAGTGGGTGGTGGGATGGGGAGCAGTGGGTAGTGAAGGAAGAGAGTCACTGAGTGGGTGGTGTGATGGGTAGCAGTGAGTAGTGAAGGAAGTGAGTCACAGAGCGGCTGGTGGGATGGGGAGGAATGGGTAGTGAAGGAAGAGAGTCACACAGTGGGTAGTGGGATGAGCAGCAGTGGGTAGTGAAGGAACAGAGTCACACAGTGGGTGGTGGGATGGGGAACAGTGGGTAATGAAGGAAGAGAGTCACAGAGTGGGTGGTGGGATGGGGAGCAGTGGGTAGTGAAGTAAGAGAGTCACTGAGTGGATGGGGGAATTGGGAGATGTGGGTAGTGAAGGAAGAGAGTCAGAGTGGGTGGTGGGATGGGGAACAGTGGGTAGTGAAGGAAGAGAGTCACACAGTGGGTGGTGTGATGGGGAACAGTGGGTTGTGAAGGAAGAGAGTCAGAGTGGGTGGTGGGATGGGGAACAGTGGGTAGTGAAGGAAGAGAGTCACAGAGTGGGTGGTGGGATGGGGAACAGTGGGTAGTAAAGGAACAGTCACAGAGTGGGTGGTGGGATTGGGAGGAGTGGGTAGTGAAGGAAGAGAGTCACAGAGTGTTTGGAGGGATGGGGAACAGTGGGTAGTGAAGGAAGAGATTCACACAGTGGATGGTGGGATGGGGACCAGTGGGTAGTGAAGGAAGAGAGTCACAGTGTGGGTGGGGGAATGGATAGCAGTGGGTAGTGAAGGAAGAGAGTCACAGAGTGGGTTGTGGGATGGGGAACACTGGGTAGTGAAGGAAGAGCGTCACAGTGTTGGTGGTGTGATGGGGAACACTGGGTAGTGAAGGAAGAGAGTCAAAGAGTGGGTGGTGGGATGGGGAGCAGTGTGTATTGAAGGAAGAGAGTCACAGAGTGGGTGGGGGGATGGAGAGCAGTGGGTAGTGAAGGAAGAGAGTCACAGAGTGGGTTGTGGGATGGGGAACACTGGGTAGTGAAGGAAGAGCGTCACAGTGTGGGTGGTGTGATGGGGAACACTGGGTAGTGAAGGAAGAGAGTCACAGAGTGGGTGGTGGGATGGGGAGCAGTGGGTAGTGAAGGAAGAGAGTCACACAGTGGGTGGTGGGATGGGGAACAGTGGGTAGTGAAGGAAGAGAGTCAGAGTGGGTGGTGGGATGGGGAACAGTGGGTAGTGAAGGAAGAGAGTCACACAGTGGGTGGTGTGATTGGGAACAGTGGGTAGTGTAGGAAGAGAGTCAGAGTGTGTGGTGGGATGGGGAACAGTGGGTAGTGAAGGAAGAGAGTCACAGAGTGGGTGGTGGGATGGGGAACAGTGGGTAGTAAAGGAACAGTCACAGAGTGGGTGTTGGGATTGGGAGGAGTGGGTAGTGAAGGAAGAGAGTCACAGAGTGTTTGGAGAGATGGGGAACAGTGGGTAGTGAAGGAAGAGAGTCACACAGTGGATGGTGGGATGGGGAGCATTGGGTAGTGAAGGAAGAGAGTCACACAGTCGGTGGTGGGATGGGGAACAGTGGGTAGTGAAGGCAGAGAGTCACAGAGTGGGTGGTGGGATGGGGAGCAGTGGGTAGTGAAGGAAGAGAGTCACAGAGCGGTTGGTGGGATGTGGAGCAGTGGGTAGTGAAGGAAGAGAGTCACAGAGCGGGTGGTGGGACGGGGAGCAATGGGTAGTGAAGGAAGAGAGTCACAGAGTGGGTGGTGGGATGGGGAGCAGTGGGTATTGAAGGAAGAGAGTCACACAGTGGGTGGTGGGATGAGGAGCAGTGGGTAGTGAAGGAAGAGAATCACAGAGTGGGTGGTGGCATGGGGACCAGTGGGTAGTGAAGGAAGAGAGTCACAGAGTGGGTGGGGGATGGAGAGCAGTGGGTAGTGAAGGAAGAGAGTCACAGAGTGGGTGGTGTGATGGGGAACACTGGGTAGTGAAGGAAGAGCGTCACAGTGTTGGTGGTGTGATGGGGAACACTGGGTAGTGAAGGAAGAGAGTCAAAGAGTGGGTGGTGGGATGGGGAGCAGTGGGTAGTGAAGGAAGAGAGTCACACAGTGGGTGGTGGGATGGGGAACAGTGGGTAGTGAAGGAAGAGAGTCAGAGTGGGTGGTGGGATGGGTAACAGTGGGTAGTGAAGGAAGAGAGTCACACAGTGGATGGTGGGATGGGGAGCATTGGGTAGTGAAGGAAGAGAGTCACACAGTCGGTGGTGGGACGGGGAGCAATGGGTAGTGAAGGAAGAGAGTCACAGAGTGGGTGGTGGGATGGGGAGCAGTGTGTATTGAAGGAAGAGAGTCACAGAGTGGGTGGGGGGATGGAGAGCAGTGGGTAGTGAAGGAAGAGAGTCACAGAGTGGGTTGTGGGATGGGGAACACTGGGTAGTGAAGGAAGAGCGTCACAGTGTGGGTGGTGTGATGGGGAACACTGGGTAGTGAAGGAAGAGAGTCACAGAGTGGGTGGTGGGATGGGGAGCAGTGGGTAGTGAAGGAAGAGAGTCACACAGTGGGTGGTGGGATGGGGAACAGTGGGTAGTGAAGGAAGAGAGTCAGAGTGGGTGGTGGGATGGGGAACAGTGGGTAGTGAAGGAAGAGAGTCACACAGTGGGTGGTGTGATTGGGAACAGTGGGTAGTAAAGGAACAGTCACAGAGTGGGTGTTGGGATTGGGAGGAGTGGGTAGTGAAGGAAGAGAGTCACAGAGTGTTTGGAGAGATGGGGAACAGTGGGTAGTGAAGGAAGAGAGTCACACAGTGGATGGTGGGATGGGGAGCATTGGGTAGTGAAGGAAGAGAGTCACACAGTCGGTGGTGGGATGGGGAACAGTGGGTAGTGAAGGCAGAGAGTCACAGAGTGGGTGGTGGGATGGGGAGCAGTGGGTAGTGAAGGAAGTGAGTCACAGAGCTGTTGGTGGGATGTGGAGCAGTGGGTAGTGAAGGAAGAGAGTCACAGAGCGGGTGGTGGGACGGGGAGCAATGGGTAGTGAAGGAAGAGAGTCACAGAGTGGGTGGTGGGATGGGGAGCAGTGGGTATTGAAGGAAGAGAGTCACACAGTGGGTGGTGGGATGAGGAGCAGTGGGTAGTGAAGGAAGAGAATCACAGAGTGGGTGGTGGCATGGGGACCAGTGGGTAGTGAAGGAAGAGAGTCACAGAGTGGGTGGGGGATGGAGAGCAGTGGGTAGTGAAGGAAGAGAGTCACAGAGTGGGTGGTGTGATGGGGAACACTGGGTAGTGAAGGAAGAGAGTCACAGAGTGGGTGGTGGGATGGGGAGCAGTGTGTAGTGAAGGAAGAGAGTCACAATGTGGGTGGTGGGAAGGGGAGCAGTGGGTAGTGAAGGAATAGAGTCACACAGTGGGTGGTGGGATGGGGAACAGTGCGTAGTGAAGGAAGAGAGTCACACAGTGGCTGGTGGGATGGGGAGCACTGGGTAGTGAAGGAAGAGAGTCACAGAGTGGGTGGTGGGATGGGTAACAGTGGGTAGTGAAGGAAGAGAGTCACAGAGTGGGTGGTGGGATGGCGAACAGTGGGTAGTGAAGGTAGGGAGTCACACAGTGGGCGGTGGGATGGGGAGCACCGGGTAGTGAAGGAAGAGAGTCACACAGTGGGTGGTGGGATGGGGAAAAGTGGGTAGTGAAGGAAGAGAGTCACACAGTGGGTGGTGGGATGGGGAACAGTGGGTAGTGAAGGAAGAGAGTCACAGAGTGTGTGGTGGGATAGGGAACAGTGGGTAGTGAAGGAAGAGAGTCAGAGTGGGTGGTGGGATGGGGAACAGTGGGTAGTGAAGGAAGAGAGTCTGAGTGGGTGGAGGGATGGGGAACAGTGGGTAGTGAAGGCAGAGAGTCACAGAGTGGGTGGGGGGATGGAGAGCAGTGGGTAGTGAAGGAAGAGAGTCACAGAGTGGGTTGTGGGATGGGGAACAGTGGGTAGTGAAGGAAGAGAGTCACAGAGTGGGTGGTGGGATGGGTAGCAGTGGGTAGTAAAGGAACAGTCACAAAGTGGGTGGTGGGATGGGGAGCATTGGGTAGTGAAGGAAGAGAGTCACAGAGTGGGTGTAGGGATGGGGAACAGTGGGTAGTGAAGAAAGAGAGTCACAGAGTGTGTGGTGGGATGGGGAACAGTGAGTAGTGAAGGAAGAGAGTCACTGAGCGGGTGGTGTGATGGGTAGCAGTGAGTAGTGAAGGAAGTGAGTCACAGAGCGGCTGGTGGGATGGGGAGGAATGGGTAGTGAAGGAAGAGAGTCACACAGTGGGTGGTGGGATGAGCAGCAGTGGGTAGTGAAGGAACAGAGTCACACAGTGGGTGGTGGGATGGGGAACAGTGGGTAATGAAGGAAGAGAGTCACAGAGTGGGTGGTGGGATGGGGAGCAGTGGGTAGTGAAGTAAGAGAGTCACTGAGTGGATGGGGGAATTGGGAGATGTGGGTAGTGAAGGAAGAGAGTCAGAGTAGGTGGGGTGATGGAGAGCAGTGGGTAGTGAAGGAAGAGATTCACAGTGTGGGTTGTGGGATGGGGAGCAGTGGGTAGTGAAGGAACAGAGTCACACAGTGGGTGGTGGGATGGGGAGCAGTGGGTAGTGAAGGAAGAGAGTCACAGAGTGGGTGGTGGGATGGGGAGCAGTGGGTAGTGAAGGAACAGAGTCACACAGTGGGTGGTGGGATGGGGAGCAGTGGGTAGTGAAGGAAGGGAGTCACAGAGTGGGCGGTGGGATGGGGAGCACCGGGTAGTGAAGGAAGAGAGTCACACAGTGGGTGGTGGGATGGGGAAAAGTGGGTAGTGAAGGAAGAGAGTCACACAGTGGGTGGTGGGATGGGGAACAGTGGGTAGTGAAGGAAGAGAGTCACAGAGTGTGTGGTGGGATAGGGAACAGTGGGTAGTGAAGGAAGAGAGTCAGAGTGGGTGGTGGGATGGGGAACAGTGGGTAGTGAAGGAAGAGAGTCAGAGTGGGTGGTGGGATGGGGAACAGTGGGTAGTGAAGGCAGAGAGTCACAGAGTGGGTGGGGGGATGGAGAGCAGTGGGTAGTGAAGGAAGAGAGTCACAGAGTGTGTTGTGGGATGGGGAACAGTGGGTAGTGAAGGAAGAGTCACAGAGTGGGTGGTGGGATGGGGAGCAGTGGGTAGTAAAGGAACAGTCACAAAGTGGGTGTTGGGATGGGGAGCAGTGGGTAGTGAAGGAAGAGAGTCACAGAGTGGGTGTAGGGATGGGGAACAGTGGATAGTGAAGGAAGAGAGTCACACAGTGGATGGTGGGATGGGAAGCAGTGGGTAGTGAAGAAAGAGAGTCACAGAGTGGGTGGTGGGATGGGGAACAGTGGGTAGTGAAGGACGAGAGTCACAGAGTGGGTGGTGGGATGGGGAACAGTGAGTAGTGAAGGAAAAGAGTCACAGAGTGGGTGGTGGGATGGGGAGCAGTGGGTAGTGAAGGAAGAGAGTCACAGAGCGGGTGGTGGGACGGGGAGCAATGGGTAGTGAAGGAAGAGAGTCACAGAGTGGGTGGTGGGATGGGGAGCAGTGGGTATTGAAGGAAGAGAGTCACACAGTGGGTGGTGGGATGAGGAGCAGTGGGTAGTGAAGGAAGAGAATCACAGAGTGGGTGGTGGCATGGGGACCAGTGGGTAGTGAAGGAAGAGAGTCACAGAGTGGGTGGGGGATGGAGAGCAGTGGGTAGTGAAGGAAGAGAGTCACAGAGTGGGTGGTGTGATGGGGAACACTGGGTAGTGAAGGAAGAGAGTCACAGAGTGGGTGGTGGGATGGGGAGCAGTGTGTAGTGAAGGAAGAGAGTCACAGAGTGGGTGGTGGGATGGGGAGCAGTGGGTTGTGAAGGAACAGAGTCACACAGTGGGTGGTGGGATGGGGAGCAGTGGGTAGTGAAGGAAGGGAGTCACAGAGTGGGCGGTGGGATGGGGAGCACCGGGTAGTGAAGGAAGAGAGTCACACAGTGGGTGGTGGGATGGGGAAAAGTGGGTAGTGAAGGAAGAGAGTCACACAGTGGGTGGTGGGATGGGGAACAGTGGGTAGTGAAGGAAGAGAGTCACAGAGTGTGTGGTGGGATAGGGAACAGTGGGTAGTGAAGGAAGAGAGTCAGAGTGGGTGGTGGGATGGGGAGCAGTGGGTAGTGAAGGAAGAGAGTCACACAGTGGGTGGTGGGATGGGGAGCAGTGGGTAGTGAAGGAAGAGAGTCACACAGTGGGAGGTGGGATGGGAACAGTGGGTAGTGAAGGAAGAGAGTCAGAGTGGGTGGTGGGATGGGGAGCAGTGGGTAGTGAAGGAAGAGAGTCACAGAGTGTGTGGTGGAATGGGGAGCATTGGGTAGTGAAGGAAGAGAGTCACAGAGTGGGTGGTGGGATGGGGAAATCTGGGTAGTGAAGGAAGAGAGTCACAGAGTGGGTGGTGGGATGGGGAACAGTGGGTAGTGAAGGAAGAGAGTCACAGAGTGGGTGGTGGGATGGGGACCAGTGGGTAGTGAAGGAAGAGAATCACAGAGTGGGTGGTGGGATGCGGACCAGTGGGTAGTGAAGGAAGAGAGTCACAGAGTGGGTGGTGGGATGGGGAGCAGTGGGTAGTGAAGGAAGAGAGTCACAGAGCGGGTGGTGGGATGGGGAGCAGTGGTTAGTGAAGGAAGAGAGTCACAGAGCGGGTGGTGGGATGGGGAGCAGTGGGTAGTGAAGGAAGAGAGTCACAGAGTGGGTGGTGGGATGGGGAACAGTGGGTAGTGAAGGAAGAGAGTCACACATTGGGTGGTGGGATGGGGAACAGTGGGTAGTGAAGGAAGAGTCACACAGTGGATGGTGGGATGGGGAACAGTGGGTAGTGAAGGAAGAGAGTCACAGAGTGGGTGGTGGGATGGGGAACAGTGGGAGGTGAAGGAAGAGAGTCACAGAGTGGGTGGTGGGATGGGGAACAGTGGGTAGTGAAGGAAGAGAGTCACAGAGTGGGTGGTGGGATGGGGATCAGTGGGTAGTGCAGGAAGAGAGTCACAGTGTGGGTGGTGTGATCGGGAACAGTAGGTAGTGAAGGAAGAGAGTCACAGAGTGGGTGGTGGGATCGGGAACAGTAGGTAGTGAAGGAAGAGAGTCACAGAGTGGGTGGTGGGATGGGGAACAGTGGGTAGTGAAGGAAGAGAGTCACAGAGTGGGTGGTGGGATGGGGAACAGTGGGTAGTGAAGGAAGAGAGTCACACATTGGTGGTGGAAGGGGAACAGTGGGTAGTGAAGGAAGAGAGTCACACATTGGTGGTGGAAGGGGAACAGTGGGTAGTGAAGGAAGTGAGTCACACAGTGGATGGTGGGATGGGGAACAGTGGGTAGTGAAGGAAGAGAGTCACAGAGTGGGTGGTGGGATGGGGAACAGTGGGAGGTGAAGGAAGAGAGTCACAGAGTGGGTGGTGGGATGGGGAACAGTGGGTAGTGAAGGAAGAGAGTCACAGAGTGGGTGGTGGGATGGGGAACAGTGGGAGGTGAAGGAAGAGAGTCACAGAGTGGGTGGTGGGATGGGGAACAGTGGGTAGTGAAGGAAGAGAGTCACAGAGTGGGTGGTGGGATGGGGAGCAGTGGGTAGTGCAGGAAGAGAGTCACAGTGTGGGTGGTGTGATCGGGAACAGTAGGTAGTGAAGGAAGAGAGTCACAGAGTGGGTGGTGGGATCGGGAACAGTAGGTAGTGAAGGAAGAGAGTCACAGAGTGGGTGGTGGGATGGGGAACAGTGGGTAGTGAAGGAAGAGAGTCACAGAGTGGGTGGTGGGATGGGGAACAGTGGGTAGTGAAGGAAGAGAGTCACACATTGGTGGTGGAAGGGGAACAGTGGGTAGTGAAGGAAGAGAGTCACACATTGGTGGTGGAAGGGGAACAGTGGGTAGTGAAGGAAGTGAGTCACACAGTGAGCTGTCCTTGCAGGATGCACATACTTTCATTTTTATTTCTCACTTTATAATTAATTGACTTTCACTAAGGTCCATTTGCTTTCCCAATGGATCAAGTTGCTGAGTTTTTCAAACTGTCTGAGGTCAAAACACCTCTTGGTCCACAAGGGACTTTGAATCATTTTCTTCTTTTTGGGGGGAGGAGCAGAGTGATGTGCCTCTGGTACTTACATAGGGTCTCTGTGTGCTCTCATCTCTTTTTCCAGTGTTACCCTGCCGTTTTGTTGATGTCTGGCAAACATCCCATCTCCTGCTCCAAATTGACTCGATACTTTACCCATTAATGACTCCCTGTCGCCCATTCCCTTTCCTAAAGCTACACATAACTTATCTCACCCTTGCTGCAAAAGTACTTCCTCTCACTGTCTTTCCTTGCACTCTGATTTGTTCAGTCTATCAGAAAAACAATCCATAAAGTAATCCAATCAGATCTCATACAACCCAGAAGTTGCTTTGTATACCTCACTGCACATGTTACTCTTCCCTCTGCATTTTTTCCCAACCTCACCTGAGTCAGCTAGAGGCAGGTGAAGGGTCAGTCAGAATTCACATTGTTTCCCAACCTCACCTGAGTCAGCTAGAGGCAGGTGAAGGGTCAGACAGAACTTGTGGAGGGAAATGAACTGTTGGCATTTTAGGCGAGCCCCTTCATCTGAACCGAGAGATAAAGGTAGGGCCAGGTGAGGGGAAGGGGTGAAGCAATAGGTGGATCCAGGTGGGGAGGAAAGTTTGGAATAACGACAAAGGCTGGGAGGTGATAAGTTGAGGCAACAAATGAATACAGATGATGGAAAATGATAGGAAAGGAGGTGGAGCATTGAACCAGAATAGGGAGATGGTGTGGGCAGGCAGGCAGGAGGACCTGGATAGAACAGAGGGAGAGGGAAAGGTTACATGAAAAAGGGGAATTCAGTATTCATGCCATTGATATCCAAGTGGGAGATTATCCAAATGAGGTGTTGTTCCTCTAGTTTGCATTTAGCCTTAACTTGGCAGTAGAGGAGGCTAACATCAGAGCGGGAACAGGGAGGAGAATTAAATTAAAAGTCCCACTGCCCCATGACTCTGCTTCTCTGTGTCATGGTCCTGGCTGGCATTCCCCACCTTTTCCCTGCCCTCCCTAATTGGTCCTTAATCCCCACACTTGATTCCCAATCTTTCCCAATTCCTCTCAATCACCAGCACCTGGTTTCCATTAGCCACCGGAGGATAAGACCCTGGTCAGCCCTTGCCAGATCGTTGGTTGACTCTCAGAGAGTGAGGAACCTTGCTCCAAGTCTTCAACCCTGTATCTCTTTGTAAACCAAGTCTCCCAGGTCCTAACTCAGCCTGGTCCCAATTGTACGCTCGCTACGGAGATTCTGCCTCCTGATCCTGCCTCCGCATTGGAGTTCTGCACTTGGGTTTGTTTTCCTGCCACATTGCTGTCACATTCTGCTTTGTACTGGCCACCTCCCCTCTGTCCTTACAGACCAGATGAACACAAAACATTGATTGTCCATTTCTCTCCATAGATGCTGCTTCACCCAGCCTTTTCTCCCTGTTCTTCAGCAGTTTGTTTATTGCTAGAGGCTCAGCCACAACCTCTCAACAAACTGTAGTTCCAATGTGGTACAGAGAAATTGTAATATTACACTTTTGTTAAATAAAGGCTAAATCCAGCAAACTGGCAATTTAATATTGATAGTGGGGAAAAGTGTAAAAATGCTCATCAAGGAGACAATAAAGAGTCATTTACACAACAGTGAATTGATCAGGGAAGTCAGCATATTTTTTTGTTACAGACAAATTGCACCTAAACTAACTTGATGGACCTTTTCAGAAAGTAAAAAGAAAGTAGGTGAAGTAAACCAGGTTTAAGTGTTAATGGACTTCCAAAGCTGGTTGATGAAATAATCCATCATTAGAGTGAAATACATGGAACAAAAGGGGGTTGTGGCAAAATATTTGAAAATCATCTAGAACTGAGAAGCAGAGGAGGAGAGAGAGGTTGCTTCCTTGTGTTTTTGATGGACCAGTATTAAGATTCCAAAAAACAAGATTCAAAAAACTTTATTATCATTCTAACCATACATCAGCTCTGCAGGGCAGAATGAAACAGCGTTTCCCAAGAGCAGTGCATAACAAAAGCAACATTAAATAATAAACTTAACAATAAATAGTAAAACACAACAGCCACATGTCAGTTAAAACCAAGTTATAAGTGTCCAGTGCAAGTTAAAAGTATCCAAAACAGATAGAGCAGCTATTTAGCAGTCTGACTACCTGTGGGAGGAAGCTATTCAGCAGCCTTATGGTTTTAGTTTTGATGCTCCTGTAATGCTTACCTGATGGCAGAAGAACAAACAGTTCATGGAGAGGGTGTGAGGGGTCTTTAATGATGTACCGTGTCTTCTGGAGGCATCGACTCTGAAAGAGGTCTTGGACAGAAGGTAGGGAGACCCCAATAACCTTCTCTGCTCCCCTAACCACCCTCTGCAAGGCTTTTTTGTCGGCAGCACCACAGCTGGAGTACCAGGTTGTGAAGCAAAAAGTCAGCACACTCTCAACCACGCCTCTGTAGAATGTAGTTAAGATGTTAGTGGGGAGTGATACTTGTTTAAGCTTCCTCAGAAAGTGCAATCTCTGCTGGGTCCATTTCACAATCCCAGTGGTGTTCCTGGACCATGTGAGATTGTCCGAGATCGGCACCCCAAGGAACTTGATGTTTTCCACTCTTTCCACTGTGGAGCTGCTGATGCTGAGGGGTGTGTGCTCAGGCTGAGACCGTCTGAAATCGACGATCATCTCCTTGGTTTTGGTGACATTAAGCATCAAGTTGTTGTCACTGCACCAGCTCTCTAGGTGTTTGACCTCGTCCCTGTACATTGTTTCATCATTTTTGCTGATGAGCCCCACCACTGTGGTATCATCAGCAAATGTAATGATCAGGTTCTCCTTGAATCTGGCTGCACAGTCATGTGTTAGCAGTGTAAACAGCAATGGGCTAAGCACACAGCCTTGTGGGGATCCAGTGCTCAGTGTGATGGGGTCAGAGATGTTCCTGCCAACACGGACTGACTGTGGTCTCTCTGTCAAGAAATCCAGGATCCAGCGACACATGGCAGTGACAGTTTCTCCACTAGTCTCTGTGGGATGATGGTATTGAATGCTGAACTGAAATCAATGTACAGGACTCTGGCATAAGTGTATTTGTTGTCCAAGTGAGAGAGAACTGTGTGCAGTGTGGTGGATATTGCGTCCTCCACAGAGCAATTTGGACGATAAGCAAACTGTAGACGATCCAGCAATGAGGGGAGGCTGGCTGTGATTTGAGGCTTGACAAGCCGTTCAAAACATTTCATCACTATGGGGGTCAGGGCGACGGGACGGTAATCATTCAGACAGGCTACAATTGATTTCTTTGCTACAGGGATGATTGTGGAGGTTTTGAAGCATCTAGGGGACAATGGCTTGACTGAGGGAGATGTTGAAGTGTCTGTCAGGACATCTGCTAATACATCAGCACATTCCTTGAGCACACGTCCAGGGATGTTGTCGGGACCTCCCGCTTTTCAAGGGTCCTCCGTGTGTGCTCTGAATCAAGGATTGGAGCCGGCTGGTCAGATGGTAAAAAGGGACTGGCTCTCCCCCTTGCTGTAATGTTTGATGCTTTGAAGCCTGCAAAGAATTTGTTAAGCCTGTTAGGAAGAGAGGCGTCGCTGTCATCAGTTTTCTGCCTGATCTTGTAGTCTGTCAAAGCTTGAATTCCGTGCCACATCTGTCTGGTGTCACCTGTGTCACAGAAGTGTCCATGTATTTTGCCCACGTAGGTCCTTTTCACTTTCCTGATCCCTCGTGAAAGTGCGGACCTGGTTGAGCAAAGCGCACTCCTGTCCCCCGATCTGTAGGCTGTGTCACGGGCCTTCCATAGTGAACACATCTCTGTTGTCATCCATGGCTTTTTATAACCACGTGCGGTGCAGATTTTCATCACAGTGATATCCTCCATGCTTTTGACTATGTAGCTGATTACTGCCTCCTCAATGTCTATATGGTCATCATAGGAGGCTGCCGTTTTGAATATGTCCCAGTCTGTGTGCAATAAACAGCCTTGTAGTGCTGAGGCTGCCCCTTTTGGCCAGGCCCTTATCTGTCTTTTCTACGCTCTCACATCCTTAAGCAGTGGTTTATATGCTGGTGTTAACATGACACATATGTGGTCAGAGTGGCCAAGATGGGGGCAGAAGACTGCTTTGTCTGCCTGTGGGGTGTTTGTATAAACCAAGTCCAGTGTACTGTCTCCCCTGGTCTTGAAATCCACATATTGCAGGAATTTGGGGAACACAGTCTTTAAGCTGGTGTGGTTAAAGTCCCCAGCTGTCAGGATGTGTAGTCAGTAGCTCACTGATGGCTTCATGTAGGCCTCCCAGTGCTTCGTTAGCATTAGCCTCAGCATTGGCATTGGGAGCTACGTAAACAGCTGCCACAAGCATGATGGTGAATTCCCTCGGCAGATAGAACGGCCGGCATTTCACAATGAGAAATTCAGCCAGCGGTGAGCAGTGTTTAGCACAGGTATGGGCAAACTACGGCCCGCGGGCCATATGTTAAGCTTTTTAATCCGGCCCGCAGAACTTGATGAAATTATATTAATAAACCTTGTTAACGTTTTTTCCCCGCAATTCTGGCGTTTTCCCAATAGATGACGCACTCTATATACATTTGTGGCGACCCATTTCCTGGCACATCCGAACCGGCTCACAATTAGCCAGCGTTCCGGCGAAGGGAGATAGCCTGCGGGGATTTGTGAGCACAGAGCTTTGGAGCCTCTACGCCACGGGGGGCAGGGGGGCAGATTGAGGGAGGCTTAAAAGTGAGGCTGGGGATTTCGTATAAAGTTTTTTCTTCGACTGCAGTTACCGACTTCGTGTCGTAATTTTAGCACTGCATGTAGCACACCGCTACACATTGACCTTTGTTGAGGTGCAGCGTATTACTCCACATTTGCGCTTTACTCTTTGTTTGGCTCGACCTTATTGTGTGAACAGGCGTTCAGCGTCATGAACATCAACTAAGCCAGCCACAGATCCAAGTTAACTGACCAACACCTCAGATCCATCCTGAGAATCGGCACAACAAAACTAAATCCAGACTTTGATGCGCTGGCTAAAAAGGGAAACCAACAACACTGTTCCCACTGAAATTAAAAATAAGTTTCTTCATTGTGTTATGTAAAAAATGCATTTGAATATATTTTTTTCAATAAGCCTTACATGTTACATGTCATTTCTGTTAAGTGATGGACATGAGTAGTGCGCAGGTGCACGTACGTTCTCAAAATAAAAAATGCGCTCCAGATCAAATAACGCGCTCCGCATACTGGCGCGCTCTCACTGTTCTGTCATTGTTGAGTTTTGGCACAGGGGACAATTGAATAAGAAGGAGCAGGACAAGTAGACCTGCATCTCCTACCGTTTTTGAAATAAAAACAGTCAGGAGGAGAGTGATGATGATAATATCTTGAAGGATAACAGAATTTTCAGTGCTTTATAATAATAACTGTTACTATTTAAAAAAGTAAAAGTAAAAGTAACAGTACTATTTTATTCATTTAATTTTCAGTGTTTTAAAAGTCATTTCAATAAATAGCTAAATACCATAAGACTTCAAAGACAGATATTTTGTTGTAATGCATTTGTTCATTTTCAATTGAAATTAAAGCACATGAATTCTACATATCCCATGATATTTTATTTTCTCTTATGAGGTGTATTACCAAAACACTCCGTCCATCTGCTCCTGGTCCGGCCCCCTGTCAAATTTTAGAACCCCTTGTGGCCCTCAAGTCAAAAAGTTTGCCCACCCCTGGTTTAGCAGCTACTGTAGCGCTCACACACCCGTCTTTGTTGATGTAGACACACAGACCTCCTCCTCGGCTCTCCGGAGCTAGCTGCCTCTCTGTCCACACGAAACGATGTTGTTCCCTCTAGTTGTATCACCACATCCGGTATGTTATCGTGGAGCCAGGATTCCATGAAAACATACACACAACAGTCTTTAATCTCCTTGCGTGTTTCTCTCAGCAGACGCAGCTCATCCAGCTTGTTGTCGATGGAGCGGACATTTGAGAGCGGGAGGGACGGTACTGCTGGCTTGGTGGAGTTAGCTTTTAGCCTAGCATGGATGCCGGCCCTCTTACCCCTCCTCTGTCTTCTCTCACAGCGCTTACACTTCCCCCTCCCTCGGGAAGTAACCGGCTTGGTAGCAGATAGTGGTCTGTAGTGGAGTAAACTGTCCATGTCACACCAGAACTCGTCAGTTTTACTGACATAGTTTGCCCTGATGTTAACGAGCATATTCCGACTGTATGTTATGTGTCTAGGACAAACAGAACAAACACTAGATACACTTATCACTCCCTGAGGGGCTGCTGCGTCCATGCACGCCGCCATCTTTCTCCATAATCTTAATGACTTTGATGTACAGAGCACCAATTCCTCAGCAGCAAATAGCACAAAACTTGGGTATAGAGTAAAAGGTGAGAACAGCATAGACGTCAAGAGGCTAGAGACAGAGTGGCTGATGAAATTCCTGATTGACTCTGCCTCCACTGTCCTTCTTGGCAGTAAGTTGCAGATCACAAACATTCTGTGTGAGAATGTTTTCCCCCAAAGGCTCATCCTCTGGCTTTAGTTTGTTATTGAAAGTCTGTATAACTGGGCCCTAGAAGCATTAATCACTGGGAACAACTTCCTTCTGTTGACCCACCTGTGCAGCTCTGCCTCATCTCCTTCCAAACTGCAGTGTTTCTGAAAGAAACAACATCAGTAGAATGGGTGTATGAACACTGGCCTGCCCAGGAGGTTGACTGAAATTATCAAGGTGTAATAGAAAGCTGAATAATCAAATAATCCTAAAAAAACTTCAAGTGAGCTCATTTACTTGAGTTGAAGCTGGTACCAATGTAACTGCATGGTTTATTGATAGAGCAGTGCATTAGGTTTAATATTCCTCTCAGTGATAAGAATTGCGATAAGAAGAAGCACAGTGATAAAAACTCAAACTATCAGCCTCAGGTTGTATTGAATAGCAACAGGTTTTGTTTTGCAGTATTTCCTCATTTGTACTGACCATTAAATCTTTTACAGAGTCGTCTGATAGTGCAGTGAGCAGCCAAGAAAAATCAGGTAATTAAGCTTAGTGCTGAAGTCACCTGGCCTTTTACCAGTACACTTGCTTAGCAACACTGCAGCCAGCACATATTTGCATGTATTTGGTACAACTTTCACACTCGTAGAAGCACAGGGTAAAAGCATGAGAAAGGGTGGAAGATGCAGGCTATCCTACATGTGGACAGCTCCTTATATTCAACAAGGCGCTGTCTCCTTTACACCCAACATACAGAGTCCCACCTCACACCTTTTCAACTGTTCACATATGGTGGAACGAAAAACAGAATCTGGATTGAAAACAAATACAAATATATTTCAATTCTTGTTAACTTGAGTTAACTGACATAATGCAAGTAAAAGCTTTGAGAATAAGGTCTATAACATAGTAAAGATATTTAAAATACAATTATCACAAATATAATGTGGCAGCTTCTCTTTGAAAGGTAAAAATGCTTATTTTACTAGCAAATCTGCTAATGCCGGCTTTAGCTAATGAAATCAAAATAGAAACTTCTGGAACTACTCAACAGGTCAGGCAGCATCTGCAGAAGGGGAACTAAGTTAACAGTTCAGGTTGAAGACCTTTCAATAGAATCCAAGCATAATTATAATGTTCAAAAGTTATTTGGGCAGATTGGGCAGAAGGTTGGTCGTGACTAGACTGAACTCCTGCGTCAGCAAGGACTTAAACCCACTGCAATTTGCCTATCACCCCAATAGGTCAATGACAGATGCAATCTCAATGGCTCTCCACATGGCTTTAGACCACCTTGTCAAAACAAACACCTACATCAGAATGATGTTCATCGACTATAGCTCAACATTTAATGCCATCATTCCCACAATCCTGATTGAGAATTTGCAAAATCTGGGCCTCTGTACCTCCCTCTGCAATTGCATTCTCTTCTTCCTAAAAGAAGACAACAGTATGTCTAGATTGGTGATAACATATCCTCTTCACTGACGATCAACACTGGCGCACTTCAGGGGTGTGTGCTTTAGCCCACTTCTCTACTCTCTATATACACATGACTGTGTGGCTAGGCATAGCTCAAATACCATCTATAAATTTGCTGATGATACAACCATTGTTGGTAGAATCTCAGGTGGTGATGAGAGAGCGTACAGGAGTGAGATATGCCAACTAGTGGAATGGTGCTGCAGCAATGACCTGGCACCCAATGTCAGGAAGACAAAAGAGCTGATTGTGGACTTCAGGAAGGGTAAGATGAAGGAACACATACCAATCTTCATAGAGGGATCAGAAGTGGAGAGAGTAAGCAGCTTCAAGTTCTTCGGTGTCAAGATCTCTGAGGATCTAACCTGGTCTCGACATATCGATGTAGTTATAAAGAAGGCAAGACAGTGGCTATACTTTATTAGGAGTTTGAAGCGATTTGGCATGTCAACAAATACACTCAAAAACTTCTAAGGTTGTACTGTGGAGAGCATTCTGACTGGCTGCATCACTGTATGGTATGGAGGGGCTACTGCACAGGATTGAAAGAAGCTGCAGATGTTGTAAATCTAGTCAGCTCCATCTTGGGTACTAGCCTACAAAGTACCCAGGACATTTTCAGGGAGCAAAGTCTGAGAAAGGCAGCATCCATTATTAAAGACCTACAGCACCCAGGGCATGCCCTTTTCTCACTATTACCATCAGATAGGAGGTACAGAAGCCTGAAAGCACACACTCAGGGATTCAAGAACAGCTTCTTCCCCTCTGCCATCTGATTCTAATTTCACATTACATGCCAGTGATACTAAACCTGATTCTGGGAAAGGCTTGCAGGGAGAAACAAGCATCCGCTGGACGAATTCAGTGGATTGGGCAGCATTTGTAGAAGCAAAGGAAATGTTCACATTTCATTTCAAAATTATGCATCAGGACTGAGAGTGGAAAGAGAAGACCATAAGACCAAGAGAAAGGAGCACAATTAGGCCATTAAGTCCATAAAGTCTGTTCTGCCATTTTATCATGGCTCATTCATTCTCCCTCTTAATCTCATTCTCCTGCCTTCTTCCTGTAACCTTTCACACCCTGGTTACTCAAGAACCTATCAACCTTCCCCCTTAAATACACCCAATAACCTGACATCAACAACAGCTTGTGGCAATGAATTCCACAGATTCACTACTCTCTGACAAAAGAAATTCTTCCTCATCTCCATTCAAAATGGATGTCTCCCTATTCTGAGGCTGTGCCCTCTGATGCTAGATTCACCACTAGAGGATACATCATCTCCACATCCACTCCATCTAGACCTTTCAACATTTGCAGGGTATCAATGAGATATCCCCTCATCTGAGTTCCAGTGAGTACAGGTTAAGAGATATCAAACAAGCCTTTCATTCCTGGAATCATTCTTATGAACCTCCCCTGAATTCTCTCCAATATCAGCAGATCCTTTCTTAAATAATGGGCCCAAGATTGCTCACAGTACTCCAGTGAGGCCTTATAAAGCTTCAGCAATACATCCTTGTTACTATATTCTCATCCTTGCAAAATAAATGCTAATATTGCATTTGCCTTCCTCACCACCGACACAATCTGCAAGTTGACCCTTGAGGAATCCTGTTCGAGCTTGCCCAGGTCCCTTTGCACCTCAAATTTGTAAATTTTCTGCCTATTTAGAAGATAGGTTACACTTTTGTTCCTTCTGCCAAAAACAATGACCATACACTGCCCAACTCCGTATTCCTTCTTTGCCCATTCTCCTAATCTGTCTAAGTCTTTCTGCAGCCTTCCTGCTTCTTCAGAGCTACCTGCCTTTCCACCTATATTTATATCGTCTGCAAACTTGGCCAAAAAAACATCCATTCCATCTTCCATATCATATAATGTTAAAAGAGGTGGTCCCAACACCAACCCCTGTGGTTCACCATTAGTCCCTGGCAGCTAACCAGAAAAAGCTCCTGTTATTCTAACTCTTTACCTCCTGCCAATTAGCTAATGCACCATCCATTCCAGTATCTTTACTGTAATACATGGTCTCCAATATTGTTACATTTAGTGTACATTCCACCTCAGGCCAATGTCAAACAGGCTCTTGATTGGATCAACAGCACAGCCTAATGCCTTCACCAGCACTTTGGGGATTTGAATCAGGTCAGCTTGAAAAAAGTCACTAAATAATTACAATCAACAAATCACAAACGAGAAAATCTGCAGATGCTGGAAATCTAAGCAACACACGCAAAATGCTGGAGGAACTCGGCAGGCCAGGCAAAATCTCTGGAAAAAAGTACAGTTGACATTTCGGACTGAGAGTGCCAAAGGGTCCTGGCCCAAAACATCAACTGTACTTTTTTCCATAGATGTTGCCTGGCCTGCTGAGCTCCTCCAGCATTTTGTGTGTGTTACCATCAACAGATCACTTGTGGTACCAGAGGAAACAAAACATGGACCACTGTTACGTCAACATAAAGAATGCCTGCTGTGCTATCACACACCAACACTTGGGAAAATCTGATCACCTGGGTGTACTTCTACTCCCTGAGTATAGGCAGAGACTGAAGACTGCAGCACCAGTAGTGAGGACCAAGAAGGTATGGACAAGGGAAACACAGGAGTGCCTACAGGACTGCTTTGAATGGTAGATTGGACTGTATTCAGGGATTCATCTTCAAATCTGGTTGAGTATACTGTAGTTGTTATTGACTTCATTAAAACCTGTGTGGATAAGTGGGGCTAGATCTGAGGCATTTAAGTCTGCTGACCCAGGTCTGTACAAGAATACAAGTACAAGTATGACTTGTGGAGGGTCTCAGCCTGGAACCAGGTATTCCAAGAGCGAAGAAACAATCCTGAGTGAGTTTGGAGGTGACATTGGATCCACGTCAATTCTGGCAGGGTTTGCTTACTTCCTACAAAGTGAAACACAATAGCATGAATGGCAGCAATGCTTCACTACCAGGTGAGCTCAACACCTTCTACACCTGCTTTGAAAGGGAGAATATAACTATAGCCGTGAAGATCCCTGCTGTTATCTCAGTCTCGGAGTACGATGTTAGGCACTCTCTCACTGGTATGATCAGAAGTTCCCACCTGCTTCAAAAAGGCAACAATTATACCAGTACCTAAGAAGAATAATGTGAGCTGCCTTAATGTCTATCGCCTGGTAGCACTCACATCTACAGTGATGAAATGCTTTGAGAGGTTGGTCATGACTAGACTGAATTCCTGCCAGCAAGGACCCGAACCCATTGCAATTTGCCTATCACCACAATAAGTCAATGGCAGATGCAATCTCAATGGCTCTTCACACAGCCTTCCCTCACCTGGACAATACAAATACCAATGCCAAGATTCTGTTCATTGACTATAGCTAAGTATTTAACATCATCATTCCCACAATCTTGATCAATACCCTATAGAACCTATGCGTCTCTACTGCCTTCTGCACTGGATCCTCAACTTCCTTACTGGAAGACCACAATCTGTGTGGACTGGTGATAATATCTCCTCTTCACTGATGATCAACGCTGGTACACCTCAGGAGTGTGTGCTTAGCCCATTGCTCTATTCTCTATACCCCTGACTGTGTGGCTAGGCACAGATCAAATGCCATCTATAAATTTGCTGATGCTGCACCTGTTGTTGGTAGTATCTCAGATGGAGATGAGAGGACATACAGGAGCGAAATATACCAGCTAGTTGAGTGGTGTCACAGCAACAACCTTGCACTCAATGTCAGTAAGACAAAAGAGCTGATTGTGGACTTCAGAAAGGATAAAACGAGAGAACATGAACCAGGGATCAGAAGTGGAGAAAGTGAATAATTAAAGTTCATGGGTATCAAGTTCTCTGAGGATCCCAATGTATCAATGCAGCTAGATAGATATCTGATGGATAGGGGAATCAAGGGATATGGGGACAAGGCAGGGACTGGGTATTGATAGTGAATTATCAGCCATGATCTCAGAATGGCGGTGCAGACTCGAGGGGCCGAATGGTCTACTTCTGCACCTATTGTCTATTGTCTATAAAGACAGCAAGACAGTGGCCACATTTTATTAGGAATTTGAATGCTGGATCAAAATTTCTTGGAAAGTAGAACCAGGGTGACCTCATAGAAGTTTGCAAAATCATGTGGGGTATGGATAAGGTTATGATCATTGTCTTTCCCCAAGGGTTGGGAAGTCCAAAATTAGAGGATTCAGATATAGAATAAGAGGGGAAAGGTTTAAAAGAGACTTGAGAGGTAATGTCTATGCACAGAGGGCAATGAGTACCTGGAATGAGCTGCCAGTAGAAGTGGTGCAATTGAAACGTTTCAGAGTTTTTGGGTAGGTACATGAAGGGGAGGAGCTTGGAGGGTTATGGGCCAACTGAGCCTAACAGGGAGGATGCAGTGGTCATCATGGGCCGAACAGCCAATATCTCTATGTCACAAAACTGATTTGCTGAAGTGTTTTAAGGAACTGAGTAACTGAAGATAAGTTTAAACCCTTTACAGGAAAGCAATCTCAAAGAATGGAATCTACCTCGTACCCTACACCAAGAGGTAAGAGAAATCTGTGGTATGAATTGGGCTTCCTTACCTTGTGAATTCTGCAGAGATGATTAGGCAGAATTAGATGGAATTTTCCAAAAACTCATGTGAACTTACTGTGTCCTAACAAACTCAATGAAGGCAAACTGAACTGCAGAATACTGTCAAGAACACACACAAAGTGCTGGTGGAATGCAGCAGGCCAGGCAGCATCTACAGGGAGAAGCACTGTCAACTTTAGACCAAGACCCTTCATCCTGAAACGTCGACAGTGCTTCTTCCTATAGGTGCTGCCTGGCCTGCTGCGTTCCACCAGCATTTTGTGCGTGTTGCTTGAACTTCCAGATTTCCTCGTGTTTGCAGAATACTGTAATATGTTAACTTAATAACAGGATATTGTGCTCAGTAGCTGTAGCTTTGTTAATGCTGTTGATGGTACCTCCCATTCCAAATATGACCTAACCAGTAGTAAAAACTGGTCCCATCAAAAACTTATAAGAAAGCCAGAAATACACCAGTGCGAGACGTACATCATAATATATTGATTCACAAATAGCTCTGCATCAATATTGCAACACTTGCACCCTCACTTTTAGGGGGTAAAATTAGGAGCCATTGAGAGCCCTGGGTGTGTTAATGGGCCTGGTCCTTTGAAGTTTTCATCTACAATCTTCCAAATCCAAGAATACAGAGAATACTGGATTCTCACTGAGTCAGGCAGCATCTATGAAGGAAGGAACATAGTTAGTCTTCAGGTTGGTGACATCATTGTCCAATATCATGTGGTCAATGACTTATCAAATCAATATTTCAAGATGTAATGAAGTTATCCTGACAGACATTGAAGAATGTTCTGTTTGGAAATTTTATAAACTGAAGGACAATCTTTGAGGTAGGTTAAAATGTTACAGAAACTTCAAAAATATTGATCATATACTCTGGATCTGAAACTATATTTTAATGATGTGGAGATGAAGCTCAGTTAGAATAGACATTTTGGCTTTCTTTTCATGCCATATTATGTCTCAAAACTCATGCAGACGAAGCTCAAAGAACCAACTAACAGATAATGATTGGAATGTTTTACAGGAACACAACCACGGAGACCAGAAACGGCCCCGTTTCCCAGACCGAGAAGTAAGAAAGATCATTGTAGGCTTCCCCACACTGTGAATAAATTGCACAGCATAAGATGCAAAAGGGAATTGTACAGAACACATAAAACATGTTGAGAGTTCAGACTTATATATCTGTTAAGTGTTAAGCATTGAACTAACTCGCCAAATATTGATAACTGAACTTGAAACCTATGAAACTACTTTCTGCAAATGCATCTTCAAGGAAAAAAAAGCACAATTGGAAGTAAATTGAATTTTTGTCCTCATTTAAGTCAAACTTCACTAAAAGGAAAATTCAGCTGAGCCAGGGGAAGAGTAGTGGGTCTGATGAGTCGAGCATGGTGTCAGTTATGGAATGTCAATAAAAGTGGGATATCACAGTATCTTCTGAGAGCAGAACAAGGTGGTGTACATTCTGAATTGAATGGTTATTCAAGTAACAAAGGGAAACTTCAAAATACAATTCCAAACTCACTGCAGTTGTTCCCAAACTAGTGAAGTTTAAGAGACTACTAGACAGGTATATGGAGGAATTTAAGGTGAGGGGTTATGTGGGAGGCAGGGTTTGAGGGTTGGCACAACATTGTGGGCCGAAGGTCCTGTAATGTACTGTACTATTCTGTGTTCAATGTTCTGTTCAAAGTTGCTCACTAATATTGAGCTTTTAGCAAAATAGTTTCCTAATCATCCAAAGTACTGGATACTTCCCTGGTCAGGCTGCTGGCATACCCAGTAACTGGGATGCATCACCTATTTTCTGAGGGTGCCAGTGACTATACTCAAAGGAGAATACTGGGGCAATGCCAGTTGTCCATTAATTGAAACCCAAAATCCAATTCAGGACAATATTTACTCTGCATGAATAGAATCTCACACAACTTCTCCATCTGCCAGAATTCCATGAGTCTAAATAATGTATCCCAGGGGATAGACTGTCACTACCTGTGTGGCTTCTCACACTTTATAATCATACAACACAGAGATGAGGCCCTTCGGCCCACCATGTCTGTGTTTATAATTCTGAGATTCTGTGACAATACTGCATTATCCACCACCATTAACAAACATTGCAAATAACTGCACCTGTGATGGTCATTCATTATGTAATTCACTGAGCTGATATTCATAGATTAATTCAGTCAGTTGACATACACTTATCTTCTAAGACTAAGAAACGCCTATAACGTTCAAAAACCTGCAGCTGCTGGAACACTGAAATAAAAGCCAAAAAGTTCTTAAAATACTCAGTGGGTCAATCCAATATACAAATATAGTCAAAGGTTTATCTGGACACTCCTTTGGAAACTCATCAGGTCAGGCAGCATCTGTGGAGGGGGAATAGCAGTCAACATTTCTGGTCCTGGATCAGTTCTGTTCTAAAGGGTCCTAGACCTGAAACATTCTGTTTCTCTTTCCACATATAGTGCCAGACCTGCTGAATTCTTCCAGCATTTCCAATCTTTGATGTAAATTTATTTGATGAAAAAAGTCCAAAGAATGATGAGGAATATAAAGCCTCTGCACTTCCCTTGCCCTGATGTCATGGATTTTCTGCTTCTTCCTCCTGTAATTGAAAATCAGCTCTTTGGTGTTATGTTTTGTAATTCTGAAACATAAAGCTAATTGGACGAAGACACGGAGTCAGGATAGCTCGTGTACATTACCTTAATTTTTACTGGAAGCAAGGACCGCACGAATGATGTGGCATGATAATGAATTCTGTGGAGACTTTCTTACTCTTGTGGAATAACACCTTTCCTGACAAGGGGGATTACTCTGTTTGACAGGCGAGACTTGTGGCTAAGCACTCTCAGGTGCGTGGTCCTCCTCTGTAATGGTTGCAGGATTGACTCTGGGACTGCAAGGAGTGGTTCTGACAGCTCTGGCTTCCTTTCTTCTCTAACAGTTGATTCTGGGAGGATGTTGGGAGTCAATTGATAAAAAGTGAGGTTTCAGGGTGCTTGGAGGAACATGTAAAATAGGCCTAAGTCAGCTTGGTTTCCTCAAGGGAAAATCTTGCTTGACAAATCGGTTGGAATTCTTTTAGGAAATAAGAAGCAGGATACACAAAGGAGAATAGGTTCCTGTTGCATACTTGGATTTTCAGAACGCATTTGACAAGATGTCACACATGAGGCTGCATAACAAGTTAAGAGCCCATGGTATTACAGGAAAGATACTGGCATGGATGAAGAACTGGTTGATTGGCAGGAGGCAAAGTGTGGGAATAGAGGGAGCCATTTCTGATTGGCTGCCAGGGACTAGTGATGTTCCACAGAGCTCAGAGTTTGAACCACTTCTTTTTTTACATTATATGTCAATCACTTGGATGACAGAATTGTTAGTTTTGTGAATCAATTTGTGGATGATAAAAAGATAGATGGAGGAGCAGGTTGTGTTGAGGAAGCAGGATGGCTGCATAAGGACTTATACAGAAGGAGAATGGGCCAAGAAGTGGCAGATGGAATATAGTGTCAGGAAGTCTATGGTCATGCAATTTGGTAGAAGAATAAAAGCATAGACTATTTCCTAAATGGGTAGAAAATTCAGACTTTCAAGGTGCAAAGAGACTTGGGAATCCTCATACAGAATCTTCTGAAGGTTAACGTGCAAACCCTGCAGAATAAGTCGGTGGTGAAGAAGGCAAATGCAATGTTGAGAGGACTAGAACATAAAAACAAGGATAAAATGCCGAGGCTTATAAGGCACTGGCAAAGGCTCACATGGAGTATTATGAGCAGTTTTGGGCCCTCTATAAGAAAGGATGTGCTGACATTGGAGAGGATTCAAAGGAGACTGAGGAGTGTTTGATTGCCTTGGGACTGTACTCACTGGAATTCAAAAGCATGATGAGGGATGATTTCATTGGAACTTATTGAATGTTGAAAGGCCTGGATAGAGTGGATGTGGAGAGGATGTTTGCTATAGTCTAGGAGCAGAGGGCACAACCTCAGAATAGAGGGACATCCATTTGGAACAGAAATGAGGAGGGATTTCTTTAGCAAGAGGTTGGTGAATCTGTGGGATTTGTTGCCATAGTCAGCTGTGGAGCCCAGGTCACTCAATACATTTAAAGCAGAGTTTGATAGGTTCTTGGTAAGTCTGAGCATTAAATGATATGGGGAGAAGGCAGGAGAATGAGGTTGAGAGGAAAATGGATCAACCATGATCTAATAGTGCAGTAGACTCGGTGGGCCAAATTGCCGAATTCTGATCCTATGTCTTATGATCTTATGGTCTTATGTGAGCCCCTGCCACAACAGTGACAGTGCTTGTTTAGCCAGGCAGGCCTCCTACAATTTTGATCACATTCACCTTCATTCTTGACTGCAAGCAATTGCATTTCTGTCTGCTGATTCCATTGATACAGATTTCAACCTCTCTTTTAAATATAAGTTGGCTTCAGTTAAGAGCCATTTTTATATGCATTCTGGTAAGATTTCACAAACTAAACCATCTCTCAGTGCATCATTAAGCTATTTACTGAACCGGCAATGCTCAGACAATCCTTTCAATTCAGCCAAATATGTTGAAATGGACTCCCCTTTCTTTTGATTTTGCTTATGAAACCAAATGTGTTGTGCAATCAACAATGATTTCAGTTCAAAATGTTCCTGCATTATTTTCATGATATCAGCAAAGCTCAGTTCAGCTAGCTTAGTTGGAACAGTCAAACTTCTAAGCAAATTATATGCCTTTAAATCCAATGCACTCAGCAAAATTGGCACTTGCCTCTCATTAGTTATTTCTTCTGCTTCCAAGTACTGCACAATTTGCTCAGTATACAATACCCAGTTAACTCTTGTGCAACTGAACACATCGATCTTTCCAATGTAGCCAGCCACTTCTGCTATTTTTTATGATGATTATCACCCGGTACTTTTTCCATGAACCCGTGAATTTGTCCATTTTCTGCCTTTTTTAAACTCTGTTGTATCTGTCCCTTCAAAAGAAGCGATGATGTGATTTTTAAAAATTGAATGTCTCACTGTGTTTCAACAGGTAGGTAGCTGACTCAGATTTGTTTAAAACTTCCTCATTACTAGTGTATCTCCAAAACATAAAACTAATTGGAAGAAAGCATGAAGCTGGGATTTGTTTCATATTTGTTTCATTTTTACTTTAAGCAAGGTGTGCATGTATGACAGAGTGACATGATGATGTGTACCTCCACATACTATTGCATATAACCATAATGAATTATTTAATGAGTAAGAATGCTTAATCAAACAATATGCTTACAATACTATTCAAATTTTACTGAAATATTAAATACACAACATTTGGTTTTGCTGATTTTCAGTGAGAGGTTGTTGTAGTGGCACCATTCAACCAGATTTTCCATCAAGGGAGTACCTTGCACTATGGCCAGTGTTGAACATTGGAAAGAAGCAGACAGCTGGTGATCAGTTAAGGCAAGAAATATTAAGAGATGATCTCACTTCTTAAACAAAACAGTTAGGAGATATGTACCTAGATGCTTCTCTGCCCTGGAGAAATAGTTTGCCTTTGTTGGTCCCATCCTGGGACCTCTGATCTTAGCCATCCCTTCTCATCTAGTTTCCACTCTGAAGGCTTCTATTACCTTTGGCTTAGATACTTTCCATGTAGGTATCTTTCTGACATCCTCATCTCATTGTGCATGTTATCTTCTCCACCATGAGGGAAACACCAAGCTGTACCATGGATAGATGAATTCCTGGAGGGAGATCTTTGCATCAGCTGGAACCGCTTGTCTTTTTCTGTTCAAGTTATATAACCTTGGGATATTTCAGGAAATGTTCTTTCATAATTGATTAAAACATCAAAGGCAATGGCATTATCTGGGGTGCAGGCGCTAATAAGCTCTCACAGAAAGAATGGTTCAAGGATTCACTCTCCACGTGGGGAGATGGACCTTGCTTATTCTTGGAAACTTGGGCATCATAGCCAAGGTCAACCTTTATTGCCATTCATCGTTGCTGTTGGGAAGGTGATATCACCTTGAACTGCTGTTGTATATGCTCTGTGTATGCACAGTTCAGGACACTGACCCACCTTAAGCTTTCAGTATAAACTAAGCTGTGAATTACTGTCCCATATTTTGATAAGCGTGAGTACAGATTGCAGTTTACTGTCCAGCACACTCTGTCAGGCAATCAATTGGTTCTTCTGCAGATGAGAATGTGGTTTCAGACACCTAATCTATCATTCTCAGCTCAGTTACATTGTTTGTTTGAAGGCTGTCCCAATTTATCAAGCCTTTAATCTCTGTCTCCAAGTTCCAGCACCATGACTTGCAATCTTCTCTTCCCGTGTGACCTTCATTTAACTTATGGAATGGTTCTTTACCAAAGACCGGAAACTATTGAAAAAATGGGTTTCTCCAAGAGAAGAGTGCTAAACAGACTTCGTCAAGGAGTGTCAGAAGCCCACCAGCATGGTCTAAGGTATTAGCACTGCTCATATGAAATGACAGCAAGAGTGGTGCCACTTCAGAAAGGTGTACAGAGATAATTAGGAGGGTGATGTGTCCTCTGTACCACGGGGCTAGAAGAGGAAAGGGCCAGGGTACATCTGTTAGCAGAGCAGACAAACTTTCAGTGACCTTAATATACCCTTTAAAATATTAACTGGCAAGCACAGGCTTGAAAAAGATACAGCACTTGAGTTTCTTACAGCTCAGCTTACAAATGGACATCCTATAATAGAAACCAAGTCTGCTGAATACATTCATACACTCCTGCCCCTTAACACATCATCACAGGATGCGCGCACGCACACACATACACACAAACACACACACACACACACACACACATACACACACACACACACACACACACACACACACTTACTTTCAAGAGTCCTTGAAAATGAGTCCATAGGTTATGGCAACAGTTCAGTGATGGAGCAAGCAGGAGTTCAGGAGTCTGATGGTTGAGGGGTAATAACTGTTCCTGAACCTGGTAGTGTGATTCCTGAGGCTCCTGTACCTTCTTCCTGATGGCAGAGGTGAAAAGAAAGCATGGGCTGGATGATGAGGTCCCTGATGATGGATGCTTCTTTTCTGTGACAGCACTCTATGTAGATGCTCTCAATGGTGGGGATGGCTTTACCCGTGATGTACCAATGGTGGGGATGGCTTTACCCATGATGGACCAATGGTGGGGATGGATTTTCCCATGATGGACCAATGGTGGGGATGGCTTTACCCATGTTGGACCAACAATGGGGATGGATTTTCCCATGATGGACCAATGGTGGGGATGACTTTACCCGTGATGGACCAATGGTGGGGATGGATTTTCCCATGATGGACCAATGGTGGGGATGGCTTTACCCGTGTTGGACCAACGATGGGGATGGATTTACCCATGATGGACTGAGCTGTATCCACTACTTTCTGTCAGGATTTGCTTTTCAAGAGCATTGGTGTTTCTGTACCAGGCCATGATGCAGCCAGTCAATATCTCCACCATACATCTTAGAAGTTTATCAAAATTTTAATCTCCACAAGCTATTTAATATACATACATGTACTTACTGCAATTCACTGTTTTTTCTATACCTATTATGTATTACATTGTACTGCTGCTGCAAAGTTAACAAATTTCATGACATATATGGTGATATTAAACCTAATTCTGATTCTGATTCTAAGGAAGTATTGGCACTGCTGTGCTTTCTTCATAATTGTACTTATATGCAGAGTCCAGGACAGGTCCTGTGAAATGCTAACATGGAGGAATTTAAAGTTGCTAACCCACTCTGTCTCTGATTCCCCCCATGAGGACTGGCTTATGGATTTCCAGTTTCCTCCTTCTGAAGTCAGTAATCAGTCCTTGGTCTTGCTGATATTGAGTAAGAGCTGTTGTTGTGGGAACACTCAGCCAGATTTTCAATCTCTCTCCTATAGGCTGATTCATCACCACCTTCAATTCAGCCTATGACAGTGGTATTGTCAGCAAACTTGAATACAGGCATTGGAGCTGTGCTTAGCCACACAGTCATATGTGTAAAGCGAGTAGATTAGGGGGCTGAGCACACAGCTTTGTGGTGTATCTGTGCTGATGGCTGTTCTCCAGATATTGAATGAGAGTGTTGATGCCATCCAGAAGATAATGACATCTATGTTCTGGGTCACAACAGGCATCCGATGCCTGCACTATCAGAGATCCATTACAAATGAGTGGGCAATGTTTTCATCACTTGGTTTGTACCTTTATGTCACAGTGGTTGATCGGGTAATATCAGTTTGCTTAGGTCAATTACCAGCACAATGTCTTATATTTAGCCAATGCTTCCAATGGAGGTTACTCACAACTCAAACTTGCTGTTATGATGCAACCCTACTAACTCAAGTGAACTGACTTCAATCCAGACCCTATCTATGTAAGGTTGGCACATTCTACCAGTGACCATGTGGGTTGATCTGTTGCCACAATTTATTGCCAATGTGTTGGCGAGTGCTAGAACCTGGCGGCAGTTAATGCAGCTTTGGTGGTCCAAAGGACCTGTTTCAGTGATATATCTCCTTATGAATGAATGAAATGATATGCTATCCTGGTAGCAATTAGCCTGTCATTTTGTGCGATCTGTTATTTATATTTATGGACTCCCCTGGGTACGATCAGAAATGCAATGAGGACAGTTGTTTCCTTGCATAAGGTTCAGGACACTCTGATATTCAGGACATGGTGCTCTTGCACCACCTTGTCACAGATCCAGAGCACCTGAGTACTGGGCCCGTTTTTCATGGGAGAGACTTGCTCATCATGGTCAACCTACTGCAAGTAGATTACAGCTTCAACAGTAAAGAGGATTCTGAACTTTGGAACTTAGTGCAAGTGTGCTGCACCGACTGAGGTGCAGAGATGAGGGCACAGAGTAAATAGAATATTGGCCAGTGAATATTTAAGCTGGCCACTAGTGGAGGGGTCAATCTCATTAGTTTGAATATTACCTCCATATTTGGTTACAAAGGCCATAGAGTGACATCCACTAGAAAAAAGTCTATACCCAACCTGGCAGGGCCTGGCTTCTCCACCACCAGGTCCTCTTCTTTCACTCAGTGCCCTGTTCCTTCTCTCATGCTACCTAGCCTCCTTTTCACAGCCCTGAGCAGATAGATTGGACAACACTATTGATAGAACCTGAGTGGCATACTCTTCTGGCTATGGACATCTTTTGGCAGTCATTCTATAGCCTCTCAGCTGCAGTTGATGGGACACAGACCAAGCAAGGTAACAGTGGGCTTTCTCCCCCATAGATCTAGCCCACTTTGCAGAAACGTAGCAAACAATCCATATGGCTAAGAAAGTATGACGTTTGTTCCTTCTTCCTATGACCACATTGGTTTCTTCTGGGTAGCTGTTTTCACCACATCACAAATACATGCAGACTGATGGGTTAATTGGCCAGTGCAAAGTCCCCCTAATGAGTAAGTGAGTAAGAGAATCTGAGGGAGGTTAATGGGAAGGAGGGGAATAAATAAAATGGAATTACTTTAAATGTACACAGGGACACCTCCCCATAGCAACCCCTGTGCCATGACCCCACCATTAAGCACAAAACCATTGTCTCCTAGACCATCATAGATCTTATTACAATAGATCTCTGTACAGCCACCAACCTGATACTAACCCAAACAAATACTTACTGTTTCTATCTACACCCAAAATCTGCCAGAGGAGTGTCATAGCTTACCCATTTTTTGCCCGCTGTTGCTCCATTCAAACCTTTCTCCATTTGAACCTTTCAAAGCGAAAAGGGCCTACGCAGGCAAAATACATGGGCACTTCTGTGACACAGGTGACACCAGACAGATGTGGCAGGGAATTAAAGCTCTGACAGATACGAGATCAGGCAAAAAACTGATGACAGCGATGCCTCTCTTCCTAACAGGCTTAACAAATTCTTTGCAGGCTTCAAAGCATCAAACATTACAGCAAGGGGGAGAGCCAGTCCCTTTTTACCATCTGACCAGCCGGCTCCAATCCTTGATTCAGAGCACACACGGAGGACCCTTGCCAGGGTTAACCCACGAAAAGCGGGAGGTCCCGACAACATCCCTGGACGTGTGCTCAAGGAATGTGCTGATGTATTAGCAGATGTCCTGACAGACATTTTCAACATCTCCCTCAGTCAAGCCATTGTCCCCTAGATGCTTCAAAACCTCCACAATCATCCCTGTAGCAAAGAAATCAGTTGTAGCCTGTCTGAATGATTACCGTCCCGTCGCCCTGACCCCCATATTGATGAAATGTTTTGAATGGCTTGTCAAGCCTCAAATCACAGCCAGCCTCCCCTCATCGATGGATCGTCTACAGTTTGCTTATCGTCCAAATCTCTCTCCGGAGGACGCAATATCCACCACACTGCACACAGTTCTCTCTCACTTGGACAACAAATACACTTATGCCAGAGTCCTGTACATTGATTTCTGTTCAGCGTTCAATACCATCATCCCACAGAGACTAGTGGAGAAACTGTCACTGCCATGTGTCGCTGGATCCTGGATTTCTTGACAGAGAGACCACAGTCAGTCCGTGTTGGCAGGAACATCTCTGACCCCATCACACTGAGCACTGGATCCCCACAAGGCTGTGTGCTTAGCCCATTGCTGTTTACACTGCTAACACATGACTGTGCAGCCAGATTCAAGGAGAACCTGATCATTACATTTGCTGATGATACCACAGTGGTGGGGCTCATCAGCAAAAATGATGAAACAATGTACAGGGACGAGGTCAAACACCTAGAGAGCTGGTGCAGTGACAACAACTTGATGCTTAATGTCACCAAAACCAAGGAGGTGATCGTCGATTTCAGACGTTCTCAGCCTGAGCACACACCCCTCAGCATCAGCGGCTCCACAGTGGAAAGAGTGGAAAACATCAAGTTCCTTGGGGTGCAGATCTCGGACAATCTCACATGGTCCAGGAACACCACTGGGATTGTGAAACGAGCCCAGCAGAGATTGCACTTTCTGACGAAGCTTAAACAAGCATCACTCCCCACTAACATCTTAACTACATTCTACAGAGGCGTGGTTGAGAGTGTGCTGACTTTTTGCTTCACAACCTGGTACTCCAGCTGTGGTGCTGCCGACAAAAAAGCCCTGCAGAGGGTGGTTAGGGGGAGCAGAGAAGATTATTGGGGTCTCCCTACCTTCTGTCCAAGACCTCTTTCAGAGTCGATGCCTCCAGAAGACACGGTACATCACTAAAGACCCCTCACACCCTCTCCATGAACTGTTTGTTCTTCTGCCATCAGGTAAGCATTACAGGAGCATCAAAACTAAAACCATAAGGCTACTAAACAGCTTCCTCCCACAGGCAGTCAGACTGCTAAATAGCTGCTCTACCTGACTCTGCTTTGAACACTTTTAATTTGCACTGGACACTTATAACTTGGTTTTAACTGACATGTGGCTGTTGTGTTTTACTATTTATTGTTATGTTTATTATTTAGTGTTGCGTTTGTTATGCACTGCCCTGGGAAACGTCGTCTCATTCTGCCCTGCAGAGCTGATGTACGGTTAGAATGATAATAAAGTTTTTGAATCTTAATACTGGTCCATCAACAACTCCTGCCCAAAAGGAAGCAACCTCTCTCTCCTCCTCTGCTTCTCAGTTCTAGATGATTTTCAAATATTTTGCCACAACCCCCTTTTGTTCCATGTATTTCACTCTAATGATGGATTATTTCATCAACCAGCTTTGGAAGTCCATTAACACTTAAACCTGGTTTACTTCACCTACTTTCTTTTTACTTTCTGAAAAGGTCCATCAAGTTAGTTTAGGTGCAATTTGTCTTTAACAAAAAAATATGCTGACTTCCCTGATCAATTCACTGTTGTGTAAATGACTCTTTATTGTCTCCTTGATGAGCATTTCTACAGTTTCATTCTGCCCTGCAGAGCTGATGTACGGTTAGAATGACAATAAAGTTTTTGAATCTTGGATCTCCTCATTCCTTGACTCTATCTTCTTTTCCCTTGTTCAGTCCCTCACTACCTATATCCGGGGCACCTCACTTCCCAGACACCGTTGTTCCATCTCATCTTTGTTGTAGAGACAAGTGGCCATAAGACCATAAGAAATAGGAGCTGATTTAGGCCATTGGACCAATTATGTCTGCTCCGCCATCTCTCCATGGCTGATCTATTTCTCACTCAGTTGCAATCTCCTGCCTCCCTGTTTCCCTTCACGTCCTGACTAATCAAGCATCTACCAACCTCTCCCTTAAATAGACCCAGTGACTTGTCCTCCACAGCCAATAGTGGCAACAAATTTCTCAGATTCACTGCTCTCTGGCTAAAGTTCATCTACCTTTCTTTGCAGTATATGGAATAAGGTAGGTGAACTTGTAGCACAGTTACAGATTGGCATGTATGATGTTGTGGCCATCACTGAATCATGCCTGAAAGAAAATTAAGGCTGGGAGCTTAAAATCCAAGAAGGCACATGATATCAAAAAGACCGGCAGATGGGTTGACGTGACTCTGTTGGTAAAATATAAAATCAAATCATTAGAAAGAGGTGAAAGTCCTGATGGGAGTTATATCCAGACTCCCAAATAGTAGTAAAGATATGGTCTACAAACTATAACAGGAGATGTTGAAGTCAATTGATAAGGATGTGGTTTTGAGGTACTTGGAGACTCATGACAAAATAGCCCATAGTCAACATGGTTTCTGCAAGGGAAAGTCTTCCCAGAAAAATCAGCTGGAATTCAGTGAAGAAATAACAAGCAGGATAGAAAAAGGTGATTTGGTGGATGTTTGTGTATTTTGATTTTCAGAAAGCATTTGACAAGATGCCACACATGAGGCAGCTTAACAAGTTAAGAGCCCATGGTATTACAGGAAAGATCCCAGCATTGATAAAGTAGTGGCTGATTGGTAGGAGGCAAAGAGTGGGAATAAAGGGAGCCTTTTCCCACTGTTTGGCTGCCAGTGACCAGTGGTGTTCCATAACGAGCTGTGTTAGGACTGCTTATTTTTATGCTATATATCAATGACATGGATGATTTGTTGCAAAGTTTATAGACAAAACAAAAATAGGTGGAGGGGCAGGTTGCTTTGACGAAGTAAAGAGACCACAGAAGGACTTACACAGATTAGGACAATGGACAAAGAAGTAGCAGATGGAATACAGTGTTGAGAAGTGTACGGTCATGCACTTTAGTAGAAGAAATAAAAGAGTAGACTATTTTCTAAATGAAGAGAAAATTCAAAGGGATTTGGGAGTACTTGTGCAGGATTCCCTAAATGTTAATTTGCAGGTTGAGTCTGTGTTGAGGAAGGTAAATATGATGTTAGCATTCATTTCAAGAGGACTAGAATATAAAATCAAAGATGTCATGTTGAGGTTTTACAAAGCACTGGTGAGGCTTCACTTGGAGTATTGTGAGCAGTTTGGGCCTCTTATCTTAGTAAGGATGTGCTGACACTGGAAAGGGCTCAAAGGAGGTTCACAAAAGTAATTCTAGGATTGAACAGCTTGTCCTATGAAGATCATTTGTTTGCTCTGGGCCTGTATTCACTGGAATTCAGAAGAATGAGAGGTGGCCTGATTGAAACCTATCAAATACTGAATGGCCTCAATAGAATGGATATGAAGATGTTTTCTTTGGTGGGAGTGTTTAGAACCGAAGGACACAGCCTCAGAATAGAGGGACATCCTTTTAGAAGGGAGATGAGGAGGAATTTCTTTAGCCAGGGAGTGGTGAATCTGTGGAATTTGTTGCTGCAGATGACTGTGGAGATCAAGTCTTTACATATATTTAAGGCAAGGTTGATAGTTTCTTGATTGGTCAAGATATCAAGGAATACAGGGAGAAAGCAGGAGACTGAGGCCGAAAGGGAAATGGATCAGCCATGATGGAGCAGACTCGATGGATCAAATGGCCTAATTCTGCTCCTATATCTTATTGTCTAATGGTCAAAAGAAATTCCTCCTCAACTCCATTCTAAATGAATGCAAGATCCACCAATTCTGCTTTGTCTTTCCTGCTTATTATTTCTTCAAAGAATTCCAACAGATTTGTCAGGCAAGATTTTCCCTTAAGGAAACCATGCTGACTACAGTCTATTTTATCATGTACCTCCAAATACCTCAAAGCCACATCCTTAACAATTGACTCCAGCAACTTCCCAACAACTGAGGTTAGCTAACTGGTGCATAATTTCCTTTCTTCTGCCTCTCTTCCTTCTTGAAGAGTCAAGTGACATTTCCAATTTTCCAGTCCTCTGGAAGCATGCCAGAATCCATTGATCCTTGAAAGATCATTAATAATGTCTCCTCAATCTCTTCATTTACCACTTTCAGAACCCTGGAGTGTAGTCTATCTGGTCTAATTGACTTATCTACCTTAAGACCTTACAGCTTGCCAAGCACCATTTTATGTTGTGGTGTCACTGTGGTGTCTTCCACAGTGAAGACTGGTACAAAATACTTATTCAGTTCATTCACCATTACTTTGTCCCCTATTACTACCTGTCCAGAGTCATTTTCCAGCAGTCTAATATTTACTCTCACCTTTCTTTTACTCTTTATATATCTGAAAAATCTTTTTGCATCCTCTTTGATATTATAGGCTAATTTACCTTTATATTTTATCTTTTCCCTTCTTTGCTCTATGATATACTCTCTTTTTTTGTTTTTTTTTGTTGGCTTTGACATCCCTTGTCACCACGGTCACATCATCCTGCCTTTAGAATACTACTTCTTTGGGATGTATCTATCCAATGCCTTCCAAATTGCTTCTAGAAACTCCAGCCATTCCTGCTCTGGCATCATCCCTACTAGCGTTACCTTCCAATCATCTTTAGCCAGCTCCTCTCTCATGGTTTTGTCATTGTTCACTCTACTGTAATGCCAATACATCTGACTTTAGCTTCTCCCTTTCCAACTGCAGTGTGAATTCTATCATACTATGATCACTGCCTGCTGAGTGTTCCTTTAATATAAGCCACTTAAACTAATCTGATTTATTAGGGATTAGAGAAGAAACTGAAGCACACCAGAAACACACATGGTCACAAGGACAACATGCCAACTTCACCCTGACAACACTGAAGGCTGGGGTCAAATCTGAATCTCTGGAGCTGTGAAGCAAGAGCTCTCATAGCTGTGTCAGTGTTACTGTGCTGCTCAGTTGTACTTTATTAGCTGAAAGTGTATTGTGTCACATCCTGCCTTTGTACGTTTGAGTACCAGTGGTGAGGCTAACTCAGAAAACAATTTACATTGTTTTCAATTTCCGTTGAAATTCAATATTGCGAGCTGTTATTCAAACTGTTGAATTATTATCACTTCGCAAACATTATTGCATGATGTCAGAAATCCCACTTGGTATGGTAGAATGTGGTGAACTACATATACCTGTCCGGACACGCCCCCCTTGCTGACTGCTTCTGTGGCTCCTCCCACGGACCCCTGTATAAAGGCGATTGGAGACACAGCCCCGGCCTCAGTCTCCAGGATGTAGTGTAGTGGTCAATTGCTGCTTGTTCTTTCTTCCAGCCAATAAAAACCCATATCTCGCCTCACATCTCCAAGAGTTATTGATGGTGCATCATAGACAGATTTTCTTGTGAAAAGCACTGAGTTGCTCTGAGCATGGGTATTTCACTAACACACAAACTGCTGGAGGAACTCACCTGGACCAGATAGACTACATCCCAGAGTCCTGAGAGGTTGCTGAAGAGTTTACGAACACATTGGTCATGATCCTTCAAGAATCACTTGATTCTGGCATGGTCCTGGAGGACTGGAAAATTGCAAATGTCACTCCATTGTTTTAGAATGGAGGAAAGCAAAAGAAAGGAAATTATAGGCCAATTAGCCTAACCTCAGGCTTGGGAAAGTGTTGGAGTCCATTATTAAGGATGAGGTTTTGGGATACTTGGAGACTAATGATAAAATAAGTCAAGTTATGGTTTCTTTGAAGAGAAATTTTGCCTGACAAATCTGTTAGAATTCTTCAAGGAAGTAACAAACAGGACAGACAAAGGACAGACAGTGGATGTCATTTACTTGGATTTTCTGAAGGCATTTGATAAGGTGCCACACACTAGGCTGCTTAACAAGATAAAATCCTGAGGCATTACAGGATAGATACTGGCATGGTTGGCTGCCAGTGACAAGTGGTATTCCTCAGGGGTCAATATTGGGTCCGTTACTTTTCACATAGTTTGTCAGTGATTTGGATATTGGAATTGATAGCTTTTTGGCAAAGTTTGCGGATGATATGAAGATAGATGGAGAGGCAGGTGGTGCCGAGGAAGCAACGCAATTGCAGCAGGACTTAGACAAATTGGAAGAATGGGCAAAAAAGTGGCAGATGCAACACAGTATGGGAAATGTATGATAATGCATTTTGATAAAAGGAACGATTATCTCAATGTGGAGAAAATTCAAACATCAGAGGTGCAGTGGGACTTAGGAGTCCTCATGCAAGACTCCCAGAAGGTTAATTTTCAGCTTGAGTCTGTGGTAAAGAAAGGAAGTGCAATATTTACACTTATTTCAAGGGGAATAGAATATAAAAGCAAGGAGGGAATACTGAGCAATTTGTCAGGGTGCAGTTGGAGAACTGACAACAGTTTTGGGCCCCATACCTCAGAAAGAATGTGTTGTCATCAGAGAGAGGCCACAGGAGGTTCATGAGGATGATTCCGGGAATGAAGGAGTTAACATATGAGGAGTGTTTGGCAGCTTTGGACCTGTACTCACTGGAATTCAGAAGAATTGGGTGGGGGGGGGGGGGAATCTCAGTGAAACTTACCGAATGTCGAAAAGACTAGATAATGTGGCTGTGGAGAGGATGTTTCCTGTGGTGGGGTATGCAAAATTAGCAGGCACAGCCTCAAAATTGAGGGGCTACCTTTTAGAACAGAGGTAAGGAGGAATTTTTTTAGCCCGAGAGTAGCAAATCTGTGGAATGCTCTGCCACGGATTGAGGTGTGTGCCAAATCCATGGGTATATTTAAAGCTGATAGTTTCCCGATCAGTATGGCATCAAAGGATATGGCAAGAAGACAGCAGTATAGGGTTGGGTGGGATCCAGGATCAGCCATGATGGAATGGCACAGCAGTCTGAATGGCCTACTTCTCCTCCTATGTCTTCTGGTCTTATGGTGTTATGTCTGGCAAATCTGTTGGAATTCTTTGAAGAAATAACAAGTAGGATAGACAAAGGAGAATTGGTTGATGTTGTGTAATAGGATTTTCCGAAGGCCTTTGACAAGGTGCCACACATGAAGCTGCTTAACAAGCTACGATCTCATTGGTATTACAGGAAAGATTCTAGCATGGATAAAGCAGTGGCTGATTGGCTGAAAGCAAAGTGTGTGAATAATGGTGTGAGCCTTTTCTGGTTGGCTAGTGGTGACTAATGGTGTTCCACAGAAGTCTGTGTTGGGACCAATTCTTTTTACATTATATGTTAATGATTTGGATAATGGAATTCAGATTCAGATTCAGATTCGGATTCCGTTTATTGCCATTTAGAAACCACAAATGCAATGCAGTTAAAAAATGAGACAACTTTCCTCCAGAATTATATCACATAAGCATATGACAAAACAGACTACACCAGAAAATCCGCATAACATTTGGCAATCCCCAATCCAGAGTCCAGACAGGATGCTGCGTATTAATATTGAGCTACCGTCTTAGCACATGCCCCGGAAAGGAGCTCCAATCCCACCAGACAAAACAAGACCAAAAACTAAAGCTACAAGACCTGCACAAAACCACACAGTTACAACAGTGCAAACAATAGCATAATTGATAAAAAACAGACCATGGGCACAGTAAAAATAGTCCAAAGATGTTAAAGGACTATAAGTTCAAAAGAAATCACCACACAGTTTCCACAAGTCCTCAGGGTCCCGATAGACTCGGCATCCCATGCCGGCGGCAACTATGGACTTCCACAGCATTGCTTGACTCAGCCTCGCAGACGCAACACACACCGAAAGCAACCTGACTGCAGCGGACTCCAAGCCGAAGACCATCCCCTCCGGCACAGCTTCTCCAAGCACCATCCTCTGCTGAGCGTATTAAGATGGCCCCGCCAACGGCCATCGGCGAATTGATGGCTTTGTTGCGAAGTTTCCAGATGAAGTGAAGATAGGTTGAGGGTCAGGAAGATTTGAGTAAGTAGAGAAGCAATAGAAGACTTTAAAAGATTAGAAGAATGGGCAAAGAAATGGCAGATGGAATGCAGTGTCAGGAAGTGTACGGTCATGCACTTTGGTGGAAGAAATGAAAGGATAGACTATTTTCTAAATGGAGAAAATGCAAAAAACTGAGACACAAAAGGACTTGGGAGTCCTTCTGCAGGGTTCCCTAAAGGTTTTTTTTTAAATCTTTTTATTAATTAGTATTGAAGATTAACAAAAAAAATTCGTTAAGTCAATATGTCATTATAAACAATAAAGAATTAAATTAGCAAATACCTGATTAACAAAGCTAAGCAATATGTCAATAATAATAAGAGAAAATAAAGTGTTAAAAATATTTTCCCGAAAGGTTAATTTGTAAGTTGAGTCAGTGGTGAAGAAGACAATTGCAATGTTAGCATTCATTTCAAGAGGACTAGAATATAATGCTGAGACTTTATAGAGCACGGGGGAGGCATCACTCATATTATGAGCAGTTTTGGGACATTATCTCGGAAAGGATGAGCTGAAACTGGAGAGGGTTCAACAGAGTTTCATGAAATATTATTCTAGAAATAAATGGATTGTCATATGCAGAGTGCTTGATGGTGGTGGGCCTGAATTACTAGAATTCAGTGTGTCCTAATTGAAACCTTGATAGAGTGGATGGGGAGAGGATGTTTCCTATGGTGGGAGAGTCTAAGACCAAAGGACACAGCCTCAGAATAGAGCAGCTTCCTTTTGAATGGTGTTGAGGAGGTATTTCTTTAGCCAGAGTGTTGTGAATCTGTGGACTTTGTTGCCAAAAAGTTGATCAATTCTTGATTGGCCAAGGGTTGAAGGGATATGGGGAGAAGGCAGGAGAATGGGGTTGAGAGGAAAATTGGATCAGTCAAGCAGACCTGATGGGCCAAGTGGCCTAATTCTGCTCTAAGATCTTATGATCTTATGGTCTAAGTCACACAGCATCTATGAAAGGGAATAAACAATGCTTTTGGCTGAGATCTTTCATCAGAATGGGAAAAAAAGGGATCAGAAGTAAAAATAAGGAGGATATCTGGATATCTGGATTCTGCCCTTTTCCTTTTCAGTCTTGAGAAGGCTCATGGCCTAAAACATTGAACTCTTATACCCCTGCATAGATGTTGCCTGACTTGTTGAGTTCCTCCAGCATTTTCTGAGTGTTCCTCAAGAATTCCAGCATCTGCTGAACTTCTTGAGTTCACTGACATTGTCCACGTGCTCATACTTAATGTGGACTTTATCCCCAAGCACCATTTGGTGAGACTGTCCTCACTTCGGATCATTTTTCTTTCCCTAGAAGACAAACAAATCAGAACTTCTACAATTTTCCTGAGCAAAATCCCTGCTTGGTACCTCAGCTAGCTTGCAATCAGAATTCACAAGTGGGAAATACAGATAGTTTTATTCTTCCTGGTGAATGTTGGAAATCAGCAATATGATGATTCAAATCCAAATGACCTTGGATGCTTTTCTTTGAATAATTACTGTGCATTATAACAAAGATGAGGTCCCACATCATCTGACTAAACTAACACTGTAGTCTCTTCCACAATTTAAGCCTCCTTGAAGACAACACCTGTCCCATTCCTAGTTGGGCTTAAGGAGTCCCTTCTAAAAGGAATGACAGGCAGTCCATAATTATTCTCTGACATTCCAGTTTAATTCTCTATTTGGTCTCTGGAGGTTGTATGTGGTATGGTCCTCCTCACTAGTCAAATGAGCATTAAGAATAGGACTTGGGAGCTGATGAAAAGAATGCAGCATTCTCCCTAAGTTGTGTTCAGGACAGAACATTAACATGTTGCTGAGCGACACCCCATGAGTCACAGGCCTCCAATTGGAGAATTGACCTTCAAATTCACCCTCTGCTTCCTATTATCAAGGGAATTTTGAATCAACCTCACTTGCTTCTCCTGAATCCCATATAATCTCAATGTAAGATGACAATATACAGTAAATAACAGGGCTGTTATACAGAGGGAGTTTGGAGTCCAAGTCTATAGCTCTCTGAATGTGACCACACAAGTAGATAAGATAGTAAAGAAAGCATACTGCATATTTATCTTCCTCAGTTGGGGATTGAGTATAAATTTGGAAAGTCATGTTGGAGTATTATGTGCAACTGCAGTTGCCACATTTAAGGAAAGATGTGACAGCTTTGGAGAGGATGCAGTCAAGCTTTATTCCAAAAGTCACAAATTATAAAGACTTCAGGGTTACAGATATACTTCCACATTCCCTCCTTTTTGTCATTTCATGACAGCACCATAATCATCAAAACACAATTGTTAATGTAGGAGTACAATAATCCAAGTGATTTCAAACATTCATATGATAATACAGTCTCAGATCTTTAGTTAAGTAAAATCTTCTTTTTCTAGTCCAGGCCAACAGGTATCAATTTTCAGTATTCTCTCCTTCTTAGTCCTACACAAATGTCACAAAAGAATAACAGCTATTATTATTTACTAGTGATTATACCGTAAAGTAGGATTGTTGCCCACATACTCTTCCTAGCTAAATTTTCCAATGCGGATACCATGTTAATCAGTTCCCATTCTGCTTTACCAGTTCCATAGGCAAATATAACCTTCCTAAGGCACAATGCTAAGTTGTTTTACTCTGAGGTTAGCATTGTCTTACAGAGATGTACCATCCTCTGAAACACTCGTTTCTAATTTTATATCCCCATCTTCCATGACCTTATACTCTGTCTTCATTGATCTGACGAAGGCGTGTGACACAGTCAACAGAAACGTGCTGTGGCTCATCCTTAGAAAGCTTGGCTGCCCGCAGAAATTTACTACACTCATCCGCTTGCTTCACAATGGCATGACAGGAGAAGTGTTCTCAGACGGTTCCCCATCTGAGACTTTCAACATCCCAAATGGCGTGAAGCAAGGGTGCATTCTAGCAGGAGTGCTCTTCAACCTGTTCTTCACTCAAATGCTGAAGCATGCTGTTTAGGACCTAGACCTGGGTATTTACATAAGATATCGCCTAGACGGATTGATGTTTGACCTGAGACGCCTTGCTGCAAAGACCAAAACATTGAGGAAGCTCTCACAAAGCCCTGTTTGCTGGGGACTGTGCCTTCATGGCCCATCAGGAGAACCACCTGCAGACGATTGTTGACAAGTTCTCCTCAGCCCCAAAGCTGTTCGGCCTGACAATCAGCCTCGGTAAGACAGAAGTTCTCCTACAACCTGCACCAAACAGTCACCCTCATCAGCCATGCATCACCATCGATGGCACTATCCTGAAGAATGTGGGGAGCTTCAAGTATCTAGGAAGCACCATCTCCCGTGATGGATCCCTTGACAAAGAGATCATAGCAAGGATCCAGAAAGCCAGCCAGGCACTCTGGAAATTCTGTGTCAAAGTTCTGGAGCACAAGGACATTCAGCTTTCAACCAAGCTGAAGGTGTACAAGGCTGTGATCCTCACCTCTCTCCTGTACGGCTGCGAAACCTGGACCCTACCACAGGCACATCAAAAAGCTGGAGCAGTTTCACATGCACTCTCTGCGGTTGATCATGAGGATTCGATGGCAGGACCGAATCACCAACCAGGGGGTCCTTGACAGCACAAGCATTGAGGCAAGGATCCTCCAGGCCCAGCTACACTGGACTGGCCATGTAATCCACATGGGTGAAACAAGAATCCCCAGGCAGCTGCTCTACAGTGAGCTTGAGCATGGCAGTCACAATCAGGGCCACTCCAAAAAAAAGATACAAAGACAATTTGAAATTGTACATAAAAAGGGCAGACCTCCAGCCTTGATAACTTGAGGAGTCCGCAGCCAACAGGGTTGTGTGTCGTGCCCTGACCAGAAAAGCTGCATCTGACTTTGAAGATGACCGAAATCAGCGCCTTGCAGCAGCACGAGACCAACACCACAAAGCTGTGTATGCACCTGTCCTAACAACTGCCATTCCATGTCCAACCTGCAACCGCATGCATGCTTCGGCCTTCGGCCTCCGAAGCCACCTGCGTATCCTCAGATGATTGCAGAATGTTTAGTTTTCCTCGGACCCCAAGAGACAACCACCATCCCCATCTTCCTACAGTGACATTCTGGCTGTGCTGCTAAGGGGAGGAAGGGTCTATGGTTCTGAGTCCCAGCATTGTTGTATCAACATGTCCAGGCGAGAGGAAATGGACCAATTAGAATAACAATTCACCTTTGTTCCATTAAAGAGCACATGTAAAAGGGGTACAGCCATTTCCACATGTGCCTGGACATCCATACAAACCCAGCAGCTTGGGTCATCCTTTCCACTCGGCTGGCTGACTGAGGATGGTAGCTACAGTAGAACTGTTGATCCACCTGTAAGGCTTTGCAGACTTTACCATTGACATGTCTGTCGCTAGATAGTTTTTGTGGATCCCAAATCACAGGTTTATTTCCTTTAGCAAACGTTTTGCTACTGTAAATGCATCATTCTTTCTACAAGGAAATGGTTCACCCATTGTGAGAACACTTCAATAATCACTAATACATACTTATAACCTTTACATTAAGACAATTCAATTAAGTCTATCTGTAAGTGTAAAAAAGGGGTCATCTGACAAATGGGTACTTGTACCAGTTTTCCCAGATTCAATAAGGCACATATCATACATGGCCTCCAGATTGGTTCTGCAATTTAAGATACTCCAGGGACATACCGAGTTTGGTTTATTTAATGAGTCACTCCCCTCTTGCCTGCATGTGTGAATTTGTGAACACATTGGGCAATTTGCCAGGGGACACAATGAGTCCATCAGGGTGAAGCCACATACCATTGTGTTGCTTACAACCCAGTTTTTCCTATCATGAAAAGCTTTCACACATTTTTCAAAGAACCAAGGAAGGGAGAAAAGCTGCTGAATGGGAGCCCCTGACACATTAACACATTGATGCAAACTCTGAAAGGCACAGCTTCTTAAAAGCAGACTTAGTGCTCTCACACAAACACACACATTTCCTCAAATAAACTCACAGTGCAGCCCACATTTCTCACATGCAAACCATTCACACTTTAAACCATTTCAGAAGATCTCTTGTTCTTACAATATTTCAACACGAGGAAGTCTGCAGATACTGGAAATCCAAAGTAACACACAAGAAATGTTGGAGGAACTCCGCAGGCCAGGCAGCATCTGTGGGAAAGAGTACAGTCGATGTTTCGGACCAAGACCCTTCATGCTCTAATCACTTTCCTCCAGCATTGTGTGTGTATTGCATCACGATATTCAGTTACAATTCGATAACATTGAGGAAATGTGTTTTACTCTAAGGGTTTAAAACAAAGAAATATTGGAAACAACATTCAACAAGCTTAAAGTATGTAATTCCCACGATAACCAAAATTCCAACATATCCTGACCCTTCTGTAACTCCAATCTCTGATCTATGTTAGGAATCAGGTTAAATGAACTGTCCGCTGTACAGTTCCGGGAATGGTGACCCATGTGACCACATCTGAAAGAGCAGATTTGCATGCTCTACGACCCCAAAAACAGCTTCCCTGATTTGGTGAAGGCACATTCCAGCACTGTGTTACTTCCCTTCTGCAAACTCTTTGCTGGCTTCTCCCCTGACCTGCATTTCCCACAGAATATACCATGTATTTTCTCGAAGGGACAACACTTCAGCTGTCTCTTGAGTATTCTTAAGGTCAGACTCTAATTCTTGCACTTCCTTCTCCTATGCCCTAATAATTTTCCTAAGATCATGTATGTGAAGTGTAGGCCATGACCTCAGTATGTGTAGGATCACTAGGATCAAACAGTTCTAATAGCTTCCTAGATCGGTCAGTACAAGGAGACACGAATGTTCTTAACCATCTATTTGTGGGTTCTGGTGATCTATGTTGATCCATACACCCCTTGGAACACCAGCCATAAAAGAGTGTTCTCCTTTCCTCTGGCAACATTTTTGTAACTCATCTATTAGGTCCCCGCTGTTCTTTCCCATAACAGTCATTTATTCCCCTAGCACAGGGCTGGGCAAACTTTTTGACTTGTGGGCCACAAAGGGTTCTAAAATTTGACAGGGGGGCCGGACCAGGAGCAGATGGATGGAGTGTTTTGGTAATACACCTCATAAGAGAAAATAAAATATCATGGGATATGTAGAAAACATGTGCTTTAATTTCAATTGAAAATGAACAAATGCATTACAACAAAATATCTGTCTTTGAAGTCCCATGGTATTTAGCTATTTATTGAAATGACTTTTAAAACACTGAAAATTAAATGAATAAAATACAGCTTTTTTTAATAGTAACAGTTATTATTTTAAAACACTGAAAATTCTGTTATCCTTCAAGATATTATCATCATCACTCTCCTCCTGACTGTCTTTATTTCAAAAACGGTAGGAGATGCAGGTCTACTTGTCCTGCTCCTTCTTATTCAATTGTCCCCTGTGCCAAAACTCAACAACGACCAGCACAAGGACAGAACAGTGACAGCGCGGAGTGACACGGAGTCGGTAACTGCAGTCGAAGAAAAAAACTTTATTCGAAATCCCCAGCCTCACTTTTAAGCCTCCCTCAACCTGACCCCGTGGCGCAGAGGCTCCAAAGCTCTGTGCTTGCAAATCCCCGCAGGCTATCTCCCTTAGCCGGAATGCTGGCTAATTGTGAGCCGGTTCGGATGTGCCAGGAAATGAGTCACCACAAATGTATATAGAGTGCGTCATCTATTGGGAAAATGCCAGAATTGCGGGGAAAAAACGTTAACAAGGTTTATTAATATAATTTCATCAAGTTCTGCGGGCCGGATTAAAAAGCTTAACGGGCCACATATGGCCCCCGGGCCGTAGTTTGCCCATGCCTGCCCTAGCATGTCACTGTGCTTCTCGAAAAGTATGTTCAAATGCAAGTACATTATGTACGTTATGGGAGATTTCAACATGCAGGTGAACTGGGAGAATCAGGTAGGTGCTGGACCCCAGGATAGGGAGTTTGTGGAATGTCTAAGGGATGTATTTTTGGAACAGCTTGTGCTTGAGCCAACCAGGAACGAGGCTATTTTGGACTTGGTGATGTGTAATGAACAGGAATTGATGTGATCTTGAAGTAAAGGAGCCATTAGGAAGTAGTGATCATAACATGATAAGTTTTTATCTACAATTTGAGAGGGATAAGGGCAGATCAGAGGTGTCAGTGTTGCAATTAAATAAAGGAGACTACAGAGCCATGAGGGAAGAGCTGGCCAAAGTTAAATGGGCGGTTACCCTGGCAGGAAAGACAGTGGATCAGCAGTGGCAGATATTCTTGGGGATAATACAAAAGATGCAAAAGCAGTTCATTCCAATGAGAAGGAAGGATTCAAAGAGGGGGAAGGGGCCACAGTGGTTGACAAAGGAAGTCAGAGATTGTATAGCATTAAAGAAAAAGAAGTATGACAGGGCTAAGATGAGTGGGAATACAGATGATTGGGAAAGTTTTAAGGAACAGCAGATCTTAACTAAAAAAGCAATACGGAGAGAAAAAATCAGGTATGAGCTCAGTCTAGCCAGGAATATGAAAGGGGATAGCAAAAGCTTTTTTAGCTATGTGAAGAGAAAGAAGATAGTTAAGAACAATGTTGGCCCCTTGAAGAATGAATTGGGAGAAATTGTTATGGGAAACAGGGAAATGGCAACAGAATTTAATGCGTACTTTAGATCTGTCTTCACCAGGGAGGACACAAGCAATCTCCCAGATGTATGGATGGGCCAGGGTCATAAGATATCAGAGGAATTGAAACAGATTGACATTAGGAAAGAAACTGTGATGAGTAGACTGATAGGACTGAAGGCTAATAAATCCCCGGGTCCAGATAGTCTGCTGCATCCGAGGGTTCTAAAAGAGGTGGCTCAGGAAATTGCGGATGCATTGGTAATCATTTTCCAATGTTCCTTAGATTCAGGATCAGTTCCTGAAGATTGGAGAGTGGCTAATGTTATCCCACTTTTCAAGAAGGGAGGGAAGGAGAAAACAGAGAACTATCGCCCTGTTAACCTAACGTCAGTCGTGGGGAAGATGCTTGAGTCCATTATTAAGGACGAAATAGTGGCACATCTTGATGGCAGTAATAGGATTAGGCCGAGCCAGCATGGATTTACCAAGGGCAAATCATGCTTGACTAATCTGTTGGAGTTTTTTGAGGGTGTAACAAGGATGTTAGATGAGGGTAAGCCAGTGGATGTAGTGTACCTAGATTTTCAGAAGGCATTCGATAAGGTGCCACATAGGAGACTGGTGAGTAAAATCAGAGCTCTTGGCATTGGGGGCAGGGTTTCAACATGGATAGAAAACTGGTTGGCAGATAGAAAGCAAAGGGTAGCAGTGAATGGGTGTTTCTCAGACTGGCTGGAGGTGGCTAGTGGGGTACCACAGGGCTCTGTATTGGGACCACAGCTCTTTACAATTTATGTCAACGATTTAGATGAGGGCATTGAAAACTATATCAGCAAGTTTGCTAATGATACTAAACTGGGTGGCAGTGTGACATGCGAAGAGGACGTTAGGAGAATACAGGGAGACTTGGATAGGCTGGGTGAGTGGGCAGATACTTGGCAGATGTCATTCAATGTGAATAAATGTGAAGTTATCCACTTTGGAAGCAGGAACAAGAGAGCAGAGTATTGTCTGAATGGTGTAGAGTTAGGTAAGAGAGAAATGCAAAGAGACCTAGGAGTCCTAGTTCATCAGTCAATGAAGGTGAATGAGCAAGTGCAACAGGCAGTGAAGAGGGCAAATGGAATGTTGGCCTTTATTACAAGGGGAATTGAGTACAAAAGCAAGGATGTCCTTTTGCATTTGTACAGGGCCCTGGTGAGACCACACCTGGAATATTGTGTACAGTTTTGGTCTCCAGGTTTAAGGAAGGACATTCTGGCAATTGAGGAAGTGCAGCGTAGATTCACTAGGTTGATTCCTGGGATGGCAGGGCTGTCTTACGCAGAGAGATTGGAGAGATTGGGCTTGTACACGCTGGAATTGAGGAGATTGAGAGGGGATCTGATTGAAACGTTTAAGATAATTAAAGGATTTGATAGGATTGAGGCAGGAAATATGTTCCAGATGTTGGGAGAGTCCAGTACCAGAGGGCATGGATTGAGAATAAGAGGTCAGTTATTTAAAACAGAGTTGAGGAAAAACTTCTTCTCCCAGAGAGTTGTGGAGGTGTGGAATGCACTGCCTCGGAAGACGGTGGAGGTCAATTCTCTGGATGCTTTCAAGAAGGAGCTAGATAGATATCAGATGGATAGGGGAATCAAGGGATATGGGGAAAAGGCAGGGACTGGGTATTGATAGTGAATGATCAGCCATGATCTCAGCATTGCGGTGCAGACTCGAGGGGCTGAATGTTCTACTTCTGCACCTATTGTCTATTGTCTGTTGTCTATTATAATCAATTCCCCTTCCTCGTTTATCAGCTAATTACTAATTCCTTGGAACAACTCTCTAGAATCATCCACAGACATGTACTGTATGTCCTGACATCCTTAGCAATATCCCCCAGCTGCTATACCCAGAATGGGATAGTGTATATTATATTCTGCTTTTGATTTCCTGCCCCAGCTTCTCCCTCTTTTAGGGGACCAATCGTGCAGTCTGTAACACCGGCTCCCTTTGGTTGTACATCAGTGGGCATAGGATCCTCGACTGGAGTCTCCTCGTCATAACCATATCTCGTCAACTTATTTGATAAATCACTCCACTCTCTATTTCCTTATTCATCCTCCCCACATCTTTCAGATCCAAAAGCACATCTTATTCCTCTCTGTGAAGCAAGTTTGTCTGCAGCTTTTGTACCTGCTTTAAACACTTCGTATGATTTCCAGTATTATTTTTCTCTTCATGTGCCTTTTTTCTCTTTCTGGATCAGGGAAAGGTGTACCCTGCCCCATCTTTTACTCCGTCATTACTTTGATGTACTTACATTTACCAATATTTTATCAAATTACCAGTTTTCATGACAGGGTTTAATAAATTTCCGTATTTAGTTTTGGTTCCTGGCTATCCCTGTCACCCTTTTGTTATTGGATGATTTATATAACCATATAACAATTACAGCACAGAAGCAGGCCATCTCGGCCCTTCTAGTCCGTGCCGAACGCTTACTCTCACCTAATCCCACTGACCCGCACTCAGCCCATAACCCTCCATTCCTTTTCTGTCCATATACCTATCTAATTTTGCTTTAAATGACAATACTGAACCTGCCTCTACCATGTCTACTGGAAGCTTTTTCCACACAGCTACCACTCTCTGAGTAAAGAAATTCCCCCTCATGTTACCCTTAAACTTTTGCCCCCTAAGTCTCAACTCATGTCCTCTTGTTTGAATCTCCCCCTACTCTCAATGGAAAAAGCCTATCCACGTCAACTCTATCTATCCCCCTCATAATTTCAAATACCTCTATCAAGTCCCCACTCAACCTTCTACGCTCCAAAGAATAAGGACCTAACTTGTTCAATCTTTCCCTGTAATTTAGGTGCTGAAACCCAGGTAACATTCTAGTAAATCTGCTCTGTACTCTCTCTATTTTGTTGACATCTTTCCTATAATTCGGTGACCAGAACTGTACACAATACCCCAAATTTGGCCTTACCAATGCCTTGTACAATTTTAACATTACATCCCAACTCCTATACTCAGTGCTCTGATTTATAAAGGCCAACATACCAAAAGCTTTCTTCACCACCTTATCCGCATGAGATTCCACCTTCAGGGAACTATGCACCATTATTCCTAGATCACTCTGTTCTACTGCATTCTTCAATGCCCTACCATTATTCCTACCAAAATGTAGCATCTCACACTTATCAGCATTAAACTCCATCTGCCATCGTTCAGACCACTCTTCTAACTGGCCTACATCTCTCTACAAACTTTGAAAACCTACTTCATTATCCACAATGTCACCTATCTTAGTATCATCTGCATACTTACTAATTCAATTTACCACCCCATCATCCAGATCATTAATGCATATGACAAACAACATTGGACCCAGTACAGATCCCTAAGGCACACCACTGGTCACCGGCCTCCAACCTGACAATCCACCACTACTTTCTGGCATCTCCCATCCAGCCACTGTTGGATCCATTTTACTACTTCAATATTAATACCTAACGATTGAACCTTCCTAACTAACCTTCCATGCAGAACCTTGTCAAAGGCCTTACTGAAGTCCATATAGACAACATCCACTGTCAACTTTCCTTGTAACCTCTTCAAAAAATTCAATAAGACCTCGGAAGATGGTGGAGGCCAATTCTCTGGATGCTTTCAAGAAGGAGCTAGATCGATATCTGATGGATAGGGGAATCAAGGGATATGGGGACAAGGCAGGGACTGGGTATTGATAGTGAATGATCAGCCATGATCTCAGAATGGTGGTGCAGACTCGAGGGGCTGAATGTTCTACTTCTGCACCTATTGACTATTGTCTATTGTCCAACATGACCTTCCATGCACAAATCCATGTTGACTGTTCCTAATAAGACCCTGTCTATCCAGATAATTATATATACCATCTCTAAGAATACTTTCCATTAATTTACCCACCACTGACGTCAAACTGATAGGCCTGTAATTGCTAGGTTTACTCCTTTTTAAACAATGGAACCACATAAGCAATGCGCCAATCCTCCGGCACCATCCCCATTTCTAATGACATTTGAAATATTTCAGTCAGAGTCCCTGCTTTTTCTACACTAACCTCCCTCAAGGTTCTAGGGAATATCCTGTTAGGACCTGGAGATTTATCCACTTGTATATTCCTTAAAAGCACCAGTACTTCCTCCCTTTATTCGTCATAGTTTCCATAACTTCCCTCCTTGTTTCCCTTACCTTACACAATTCAATATCTTTCTCCTTAGTGAATACCAAAGAAAAGAAATTGTTCAAAATCTCCTCCATCTCTTTCGGCTCCACACACAGCTGTCCAATCTGATTCTTTAAGGGACCAATTTTATCCCTCACTATCCTTTTGCTACTTGCCAAAACAACTTCATATCATCTTTTAGCTTTTCTAATTTCTTTCTTAAGATTCTTCTTACATTCTTTATATTCCTCGAGCGCCTCATTTACTCCATGCTGCCTATATTTATTGTAGATATCTCTCTTTTTCTGAACCAAGTTTCCAATATGCTTTGAAAACCATGGCTCTCTCAAACTTTTAACCTTTCCTTTCAACCTAACAGGAACATAAAGATTCTGTACCCTCAAAATTTCACCTTTAAATGACCTCCATTTCTCTATTACATCCTTCCCATAAAACAAATTGTCCCAATCCACTTCTTTGAAATCCTTTCACCTTGCCTCAAAGTTAGCCTTTCTACAATCAAAAATCTCAACCTTGGTTATCCTTCTCCATAATTATATTGAAACTAATGGCATTGTGATCACTGGACCCGAAGTGCTCCCCAACGCATACCTCCATTACCTGACCTATTTCATTCCCTAACAGAAGATCCAACACTGCCCCTTCTCTAGTTGGTACCTCTATGTATTGCTGCAAAAAAACTATCCTGCACACATTTTACAAACTCTAAACCACCCATTCCTTTTACAGTCTGGGCTTCCCAGTCTATGTGTGGAAAAATAAAATCTCCCACAATCACAACCCTGTGCTTACTACATATAACTGTTATCTCCTTGCAAATTTGCTCCTCCAATTCATGCTCCCCATTAGGTGGTCTATAATACACCCCTATAAGTGTTACTACACCTTTTCCATTCCTCAATTCCACCCGAATAGCCTCCCTAGCCAAGCCCTCTAATCTATCCTGTGTTACGTATTCAGGCAACAATAAATATATGAGTTCGACAAGGGTTTTATATAACAAACAACATGTTTATTAAACACAGAAAACAAACCCCCAAAAAGTAAACAAACACTACCGTAACTGGAAACCAACTGCGGTGCGGCAGCCCAAACAGTTCTTAAAGCGATATTGCAAAAACAGTTCTTTAAGTGATATTGCAAAAACAGTTCTTTAAAGTGGTATTGCCAAAAGTTCGATATGCTCACAGTCCATTTAAAAGGAGAGACTTTATATGACGATTTAAATTCTCTTTCACGTCGCTTGGCTTAGATCCCCGACGTCGAACTTCCCATGAAGAATTTACGAAACAGAAACGGCTTAAAGGCCCTGACCTTTCCTTCTCCACTACCTTCAATCCTTTCTGGTATTCCCAGGGATTAACACGAAGATAGTCAACGAAATCCTTCCAAATAAGGATCAAACAAAGGTCGAAACCCGTTTCACCGTAGAAAGCAATTCTCCTCGATCTTTAACACCTGAACTTTGATCTTCACTCTCCACTGTCTCGAACTAGCAGAATCGTAAAGAACCTGCTGACAATGACCTCTTAAACTTTAGGCATTAAATAAAACTTCATCTTTCAACTAAACTGCGTCATCACTTAAAACACGCAGTGGCATGAAGTCAACTTGGCAAATCCAGCCACGAAATGCCCCTCCTCACAGGGTGGGGTCTACCTTTTATAACCTGTAAAAAAAACCTGTCACATGATCTCTACTGGCAGGAAAATGATGTCATTCCACCATCACAAGACCATCACCTCAAGTCCAGTATAGTTTCAACCCCAGTCACGTGACAAGGGCACCACTGTCATGTGTCACGAGTACGTAACACCTCCCTCCAAAAAAACATTTTTGGTCTGACAAGAACAAAAATTTTTAACAATTGCTTACAAGAAAAACCAAGGTATAAATTTTATAACATATACAATACACAACACCATCATATAACAGCTTAACTCACAATACAGTAGGAGTGTTACAATTGAAAAAAAACACTCCAAAAAAAAATTACAGTGTACATTCAACATCGAGATAGACAATCAGCAACCACATTATCTTTACCTTTAATATGAGTTATCACAAGATTGTACTCTTGTAACATCAAACTCCAATTTAATAATCTTCTGTTTTTGTTTTTCATCTTACTCAGAAAAACTAACTATGATCAGTGTAAACAATAAGTGGTTTTTGAGTTGTACCAACATATACCTCAAAATATTCCAAAGCTAAACAAGAGATAACAGTTTTCTCTATTGTCGAATAGTTTCTTTGATGCTTATTAAATTTCTTAGAAAAGTAAACTACTGGATGATCAACCTCATCACCCTCATTCCTTTGCATTAATACTGCTCCTGCAGCCTCATCACTAGCATCCACAGCCAATGAAAAAGGTTTTCCAAAGTCAGGTGCCTTAAGCACAGGTTGTTGACATATCATTGTTTTCAATTTTTCAAATGCTTCTTGACAAGGCACTGTCCATACAAACTTCTCATTCCTCTGCAGAAGGTTAATTAATGGAAGGGCAACATTAGCAAAATTCTTACAAAATTTCCAATAATATCCTACCATTCCCAAAAATCTTCTGAGAGTTGGAATGGGAATCTCTAAAATTGCCTGAACTTTTGCCTGAACAGGAGCTACCTTACCTTGACCCACAACATAACCAAGGTAAGTCACAGTGGCATGTCCAAATTCACTCTTAGCTAAATTAATAGTTAAGTTAGCTTTTGAAAGCCTTTCAAACAATTTTTCCATCGCAATAATGTGTGCTTCCCAAGTATCATTTCCTGTCACTAAATCATCAATATAAGCATCAGTATCTTTCAATCCCTGAATCACAGAGTTAATCATCCTCTGGAAAGTACCTGGGGCATTCTTCATCCCAAATGGAAGAACATTATACTCATATAACCCAGATGGAGTTACAAATGCAGAAATCTCTCTACCTCTGTCCGTTAATGGAACACACCAATACCCTTTCAATAAATCAATCTTTGTAAGGAACTTTGCTTTTCCAACTTTATCTACACAATCATCTACTCTAGGAATTGAATATGCATCTGTTTTCGTTACAGCATTCACCTTCCTATAATCCGTACAAAACCTAATACTACCATTTGGTTTTGGCACCATAACACATGGCAAACTCCAATTCGAGTTAGAATGTCTAATGATATTATTCTCTAACATATATTCAATTTCTTTCTCAGCAAGTTCACATTTTTCCATGTTCATCCAATATGGATGTTGTTTAATAGGTTTGGCATCTCCAACATCTACATCATGTGAAGCTATAGTAGTCCTTCTCAGAACATCTGGAAACAACTCCTTATATTTAAAAATTAATTCCTTCATCTGTTGTCTCTGCTCTAACTGTAAATGTGCTAATTTTTCATCAATATTTTCCAGAATGGTTGAATTTGGTAACCTAACAGAAACAACTTTGGATTTAGAATGAAAGTCAGATAAATGATCTATCATGTTCCTAGTTAAATCAAACTCACTCTCACTAACCACAACAGTCACAGTATCAGATTGTTTCTCAAAATATGGTTTTATCATATTTATATGGCAAAGTTGTATTGACCTTCTACGATCTGGAGTTTTTATCACGTAATCCACATCATTGATTTTAGACACAATTTCATAAGGACCATGAAATCTAACTTGTAAAGGATTTGTCTGCACTGGGAAAAAAACCAACACCTTATCTCCAGGCTTAAACATCCTCATCCTAGCTTCTTTATCATACCAAGTCTTCATTTTCTCCTGAGCCAGCTTTAAATTTTCCTTAGCTAAGCTACAAGCTTTATGTAACCTGTCCTTAAATTTCAAAACATAGTCCAACAAATTAGTGTGTACTTCCTTACTAATCCACTGTTCTTTTAATAAAGCTAAAGGTCCTCTAACTCTATGCCCAAACACAAGTTCAAATGGACTAAAACCTAAAGATTCCTGTACCGATTCCCTTACTGCAAATAAAAGTAAGTTTATACCCTCATTCCAGTCATTTTCATTTTCCACACAAAATGTCTTAATCATATTCTTGAGGGTAGAATGAAACCTCTCCAAGGCACCCTGCGATTCTGGATGGTATGCAGATGAAGTGATTTGCTTAGCTCCCAATTTATAAACTATCTGTTGTTGAAACAATCCAGACATAAAATTACTGCCTTGATCAGTTTGTATCTCCTTAGGTAATCCAAAATAAGTAAAAAAAAATTATAAGGGCCTTTGTCACAGTCTTAGCTTTTATATTCCTAAGTGGTACTGCTTCTGGAAACCTAGACGAAGTACACATGATAGTCAACAAATACTGATAACCAGTTTTTGTCTTTGGCAATGGACCAACACAATCTACGATAACTTTAGAAAATGGTTCACCAAATGCTGGGATAGGTTGTAATGGAGCTACTGGTGTAACCTGTTTACCCACAATTTGACAAGTATGGCATGTTTTACAAAACATCGCCACATCTTTTCTTAGACCAGGCCAGTAAAAATGTTTTAAAATCTTGTCCACAGTTTTCCTTACCCCTTGATGTCCACCTAAAGGCACACTAAGAGCTAAAGTCAAAATCTCATTCTGATAAACTTTAGGGACAACTACCTGGTAAACAACATTCCAATCCTCACTTGCAGAAATTGTAGGCGATCTCCACTTCCTCATCAACACTCCTTTTTCCAAGTAATATCCTACTGGCACCTTATCAATTTCACTATCTAGTAAAACATGCTCTCTTAATTTTATAATCTCAGAGTCTCTATTCTGCTCTGCTATCATCTCCTTCCGAGACAGAGATAAATCTTTATAGTCAGACTTACTCCCAGAATCTTGTTCAAACAATGAAGATAAGAAAGTCTCTGACACATCCTCAAAACTCGAATCCTGAGTTAAACAGTCCTGAGTAACAACCTCATTCTGCGCATCAATCTTTTTAGCCATAGCTCTAGTCACAACATGGGAAGAATCTGTGTTAGAATTCAACTCTGGTTCCTTTGACTCTATTGTCAAATGCACTTCAGGAAAAACCTGTCCACCTGCCAAGTCATTACCTAACAATAAAGAAATACCCTTCACAGGTAAGCTATGCTGTAATCCTAATTTAACAAATCCTGTAACTAACCCTGACTTTAAATTTACTTTATGTAAATGTACAGGCATAAAATCACTTCCAACACCTCTTATGTAATTTACCTCACCAGTATCAGACTCTTCATTAAACTTCAACACCCTGTCTAACATCAGTGATTGAGAAGCACCAGTATCCCTAAGGATTCTTATTGGCACCAGAGTAGATCTTTCCTTCAAGGATACAAACCCTTCAGTTATAAAATGATCTTTTTAACTTGGTCAGACTCTAACAAAGCCTCATTTGTGTTTATCAAACCCTGTAACTTTACAGGTGCTTCAGTATGTTGCACACAAGCATCTGGAACTGCTTCCTTCTCTTTCTTTTTCAATTTGAAACAGTTAGCTATTACATGGCCAGGCTTCTTACAATAGTTACAAATAAGACCAAACTGTCCTTCCTTCACAGGCTTTCCTTTCTCATTAACTTTCTCATTAACCTCTGATTTAATTTCAGATTTACCTGGAGTCTCCATGTTATTTTTCCTCTTAAAATTTCTGCCCTGAGGAAATTTATTCTTATGGATTAAAACATACTCATCAGCTAATCTAGCACAGTCCTGCAATTTATCATTATCCTTCTCATTTAAGTAGGTCCTTACTTCAACAGGAATGCTTCTTTTAAATTCCTCCATTAAAATCAGCTCTTTCAATGTATCATAGTCCCCATTTACATTTTTAGAAGAAACCCATCTCTCAAAACACATAGGTTTATCATAGGCAAATTCCACATAAGTTTTTTCCACAGACTTTTTCAAACTTCTGAATCTTTCCCTATAAGCTTCTGGGACTAACTCATATGCGTTTAAGATATGCCTCGTTACAATATCATAATCAAGTGCTTGCGCAGCTGTTAAAGCTGTGTAAACTTGTTGTGCTTTGCCTTTAATTACACTCTGTAACAACACTGACCATTTATCTTTCAGCCACTCTGACATCCGAGCAATAGTTTCAAAATGTTGAAAATACCTTTCCACTTCTGTTTCACTAAATGGAGGGACCAATTTAATTTCTTGACTAGCAACGAACGGTTTTTTAGAACCAGAAGACTGATTCCCAGACTTTAATTCCTCCATTGCATATGCAAATTCTCTCTGCTTTTGTTCCGCCTCCAATTTACACCTCTCCAAATCAGCTTTACTTTGTTCCAATTTCATTTGTTCGATTTGCAACTGCATCTCCAGATTACTTATTGGAAACAACTCTAAAATCAATTCATCAAAAACACCCAAGACCACATAGTGTGATGCGATTTTTCTCTGTATCACAGCCTTAGATGTAGTTAGCAAAACACCCTTAAGCTGCAATCTACCAGCTATCTCAAACACCTCAGTTTTTTTGCCCTCGCCAACACCTCCACAGCTGGTGAAGCCAGAAACTCATCAATATTCATTGCTGCCGAAAACCACAAGCCAAACAAATGAACCGTGTAATCCCCGTTTCCAAAACACCGATATAAAAGTCAGCAAGCATTTAAACTCAAATGATTCAATCCCGGATGAGCCCCCATATTTAATGTTATGTATTCAGGCAACAATAAATATATAAGTTCGGCAAGGGTTTCTTATAACAAACAACACGTTTATTAAACACAGAAAACAAACCCCCCCAAAAGTAAACAAACACTAACGTAACCGGAAACAGCTGCGGTGCGGCAGCCCAAACAGTTCTTAAAGCGATATTGCAAAAACAGTTCTTAAAGCGATATTGCAAAAACAGTTCTTAAAGTGATATTGCCAATTCAGTTCTTTAAAGTGCTATTGCCAAAAGTTCGATATGCTCACAGTCCATTTAAAAGGAGAGACTTTATAGGACGATTTAAATTCTCTTTCACGTCACTTGCTTCGATCCCCGACGTCGAACTTCCCATGAAGAATTTACGAAATGAAACGGCTTAAAGGCACTGACCTTTCCTTCTTCACTACCTTCAATCCTTTCTGGTTACCCAGGGATCCAGGGATTAACACGAAGATAGTCAACGAAATCCTTCCAAATAAGGATCAAAGAAAGGTCACCCCCGTTTCACTGTAGAAAGCAATTCTCCTCAATCTTTAACTTCCGAACTTCCGATCTTCACTCTCCACTATCTCGAACTAGCAGAATCGTAAAGAACCTGCTGGCAATGACCTTTTAAACTTTAGGCATTAAATAAAAACTTCATCCTTCAACTAAACTGCATCATCACTTAAAACACGTAGTGACATGAAGTCAACCTGGCAAATCCAGCCACAAACTGCCCCTCCTCACAGGGTGGGGTCTACCTTTTATAACCTGTAAAAAAAAACTGTCACATGATCTCTACTGGCGGGAAAATGACGTCATTCCACCATCACAAGACCATTACCTCAAGTCCAGTATAACTTCAACCCCAGTCACGTGACAAGGGCACCACTGTCATGTGTCACGAGTACGTAACACCTGCCAGAGCACCAATGTAATATTTTCTCTGACAAGCAACGTAACACCTCCCCCTCTTGTCTCTCCAATTCTATCACACCTGAACCAACTAAATCCAGGAATATTTAATTGCCAATCACACCCCTCCTGCAACCATGTTTCACTAATAGCTACAACATTATAATTCCAGGTATCAATCCATGTTCTAAGCTCATCCACCTTTCTTACAATGCTCCAAGCATTAAAATAAATGCATATAAGAAATTCTCCACCTCTTCCTCTCTGTTTATCTCTAACAGTACAAAGACATTTACTGTCTTATTTTTCTTCCTTCTCCCATACATCTGTTCCTACACGCTGGTTCCCCTCCCTCCTCATATCTAGTTTAAATCCTCTGGAGCCTCTCTAGCAAACCTACCTGCAAGAATATTTGTCCCCCTCCAGTTCAGATGTAAACCGTCCCACTGGAACAGGTCACACCTTCCCTGGAAAACTGCCCAATTATCTATAAATCTGAAGCCCTCCCTCCTGCATCATGTCTTCAGCCATGTTACAATTTCCTTTCTCATACTACTTCAGAAAAATTTCATGTGTCCCAAATGCTAGGTTGACTTGTATAAGTGTCCCTTACATTAAAACCATCCTTACATTAAAACATCTCTTTCAAGCATTCCTAGATGCTAGATCAACCTAAAGTGTTCACCTCTTTTCTTACCTAAAGTTTCTGTCATCAGGCCGACTGCATCAGGATCATGTGCGAAACTGATCCACTCAAGACCACATTGATCACAGTGTATAAGGTGAAAGCAACACAAAACCGAAGCCTAACTGCCAAGGGAAAAACAAATCCTCAGATGCAAAAGAAACTTAATTTCCTTCTGCAACCGCTACTCCCAAAGAATTTCCCCAGTACTTCTGTCCTTGGAATTTCTTGTGTTGCAGTTACATTCAGGCAAATGAATCTATATGGAACCTCCAAATTCTGTAATATACTGTTCAGCTAGATCTTCTAATATACAGAAGCAAACTACAACAAGTTCAAAGTGGATCAAATTATCGAGCATTTATTATTTTACTTACAAGGGAAGTTCTGTCTCCAGGCAAGTGTCTAGAAAGGACTTTGCTCTTATGTCTCAAACAAAGCACTTTTCTACTTTTTACAGACAACAGTAATTAGGTTGCTTCATTCAATAACATTCTTCCATTCTCTTATTTTGATATTTGTTCTTTAGAAGCTGTGTCCTGTTTCCCTCTGTTGTCAAAACATCCACCCCACCATAAAACACACACTCAGCTTGTACACCTCCCATCCAAACCAACAAAGCACCTTGGGATTTCATAGGTTCCATTTTGTCACATTACATTTTACAAAAGTTACAA